>NC_090333.1:87591735-88196141 GCF_035084215.1 Heptranchias perlo | reverse complement strand
TGAGATGAAAACCAACAAAAATTGACAAGAAACACGAAAAGTTCTTGTATTTTAAGATAAAATCTTACGCTATTAAAGAAAAAACTTCTTGCTCGCTGAAATCTGTTCATTTGCTGAAAACCAACAAAACCACGAAAAGTTCTTGTATTTGATGATAAAATCTTTTTGCTTTGAAGAAGAAAGATCCAGCTGACTGAAATAAGTTCATTAGATGAAAACCAACAAAAATTGACAAGAACCACGAAAAGTTCTTGTTTTTTAAGATCAAATCTGACGCTATTAAGGAAAAAACTTCCAGCTCGCTGAAATATGTTCATTTGCTGAAAACCATCAAAACCACGAAAAGTTCTTGTATTTGAAGATAAAATCCTTTTGCTTTGAAGAAGAAAGATCCAGCTGACTGAAATAAGTTCATTAGATGAAAGCGAACAAAAATTGACAAGAACCACGAAAAGTTCTTGTAGTTTAAGATAAAATCTTACTCTATTCAGGAAAAAACATCCAGCTCGCTGAAATATGTTCATTTGCTGAAAACCATCAAAACCACGAAAGGTTCTTGTATTTGAAGATAAAATCTTTTTGCTTTGAACAAGAAAGATCGAGCTGACTGAAATAAGTTCATAAGATGAAAACCAACAAAAATTGTCAAGAACCACAAAAAGTTCTTGTATTTTAAGATAAAATCTTACGCTATAAAAGAAAAAACACCCAGCTCGCTGAAATATGTTCATTTGCTGAAAACCAACAAAACCACGAAAAGTTCTTGTATTTGAAGATAAAATCTTTTTGCTTTGAAGAAGAAAGATCTAGCTGACTGAAATAAGTTCATTAGATGAAAACCAACAAAAATTGACAAGAACCACGAAAAGTTCTTGTATTTTAAGATAAAATCATACTCTATTAAGGAAAAAACTTCCAGCTCGCTGAAATATGTTCATTTGCTGAAAACCATCAAAACCACGAAAAGTTCTTGCATTTGAAGATAAAATCTTTTTGCTTTGAAGAAGAAAGATCTCGCTGACTGAAATAAGTTCATTAGATGAAAACGAACAAAAATTGACAAGAACCACGAAATGTTCTTGTATTTTAAGATAAAATCTTACGCTATTAAAGAAAAAACTTCTTGCTCGCTGAAATCTGTTCATTTGCTGAAAACCAACAAAACCACGAAAAGTTCTTGTATTTGAAGATGAAATCTTTTTGCTTTGAAGAAGAAAGATCTAGCTGACTGAAATAAGTTCATTCGATGAAAACGAACAAAAATTGACAAGAACCACGAAAAGTTCTTGTATTTTAAGATAAAATCTTACTCTATTAAGGAAAAAACTTCTTGCTCGCTGAAATCTGTTCATTTGCTGAAAACCAACAAAACCAAGAAAAGTTCTTGTATTTGAAGATAAAATCTTTTTGCTGTGAAGAAGAAAAATCTAGCTGACTGAAATAAGTTCATTAGATGAAAACCAACAAAAATTGACAAGAACCACGAAAAGTTCTTGTATTTTAAGATAAAATCTTACGCTATTCAGGAAAAAACTTCCAGCTCGCTGAAATCTGTTCATTTGCTGAAAACCATCAAAACCACGAAAAGTTCTTGTATTTGAAGATAAAATCTTTTTGCTTTGAAGAAGAAAGATCTGGCTGACTGAAATAAGTCGATGAGATGAAAACCAACAAAAATTGACAAGAAACACGAAAAGTTCTTGTATTTTAAGATAAAATCTTACGCTATTAAAGAAAAAACTTCTTGCTCGCTGAAATCTGTTCATTTGCTGAAAACCAACAAAACCACGAAAAGATCTTGTATTTGATGATAAAATCTTTTTGCTTTGAAGAAGAAAGATCCAGCTGACTGAAATAAGTTCATTAGATGAAAACCAACAAAAATTGACAAGAACCACGAAAAGTTCTTGTTTTTTAAGATCAAATCTGACGCTATTAAGGAAAAAACTTCCAGCTCGCTGAAATATGTTCATTTGCTGAAAACCATCAAAACCACGAAAAGTTCTTGTATTTGAAGATAAAATCCTTTTGCTTTGAAGAAGAAAGATCCAGCTGACTGAAATAAGTTCATGAGATGAAAGCGAACAAAAATTGACAAGAACCACGAAAAGTTCTTGTATTTTAAGATAAAATCTTACGCTATTAAAGAAAAAACTTCTTGCTCGCTGAAATCTGTTCATTTGCTGAAAACCAACAAAACCACGAAAAGTTCTTGTATTTGAAGATAAAATCTTTTTGCTTTGAAGAAGAAAGATCGAGCTGACTGAAATAAGTTCATCAGATGAAAACCAACAAAAATTGACAAGAACCACGAAAAGTTCTTGTATTTTAAGATAAAATCTTACTCTATTAAGGAAAAAACATCCAGCTCGCTGAAATATGTTCATTTGCTGAAAACCATCAAAACCACGAAAAGTTCTTGTATTTGAAGATAAAATCTTTTTGCTTTGAACAAGAAAGATCTAGCTGACTGAAATAAGTTCATTAGATGAAAGCGAACAAAAATTGACAAGAACCACGAAAAGTTATTGTATTTTAAGATAAAATCTTACGCTATTAAAGAAAAAACTTCTTGCTCGCTGAAATCTGTTCATTTGCTGAAAACCAACAAAACCACGAAAAGTTCTTGTATTTGAAGATAAAATCTTTTTGCTTTGAAGAAGAAAGATCTAGCTGACTGAAATAAGTTCATTAGATGAAAACCAACAAAAATTGACAAGAACCACCAAAAGTTCTTGTATTTTAAGATAAAATCTTACGCTATTAAAGAAAAAACTTCTTGCTCGCTGAAATCTGTTCATTTGCTGAAAACCAACAAAACCACGAAAAGTTCTTGTATTTGAAGATAAAATCTTTTTGCTTTGAAGAAGAAAGATCTGGCTGACTGAAATAAGTCGATGAGATGAAAACCAACAAAAATTGACAAGAAACACGAAAAGTTCTTGTATTTTAAGATAAAATCTTACGCTATTAAAGAAAAAACTTCTTGCTCGCTGAAATCTGTTCATTTGCTGAAAACCAACAAAACCACGAAAAGTTCTTGTATTTGATGATAAAATCTTTTTGCTTTGAAGAAGAAAGATCCAGCTGACTGAAATAAGTTCATTAGATGAAAACCAACAAAAATTGACAAGAACCACGAAAAGTTCTTGTTTTTTAAGATCAAATCTGACGCTATTAAGGAAAAAACTTCCAGCTCGCTGAAATATGTTCATTTGCTGAAAACCATCAAAACCACGAAAAGTTCTTGTATTTGAAGATAAAATCCTTTTGCTTTGAAGAAGAAAGATCCAGCTGACTGAAATAAGTTCATTAGATGAAAGCGAACAAAAATTGACAAGAACCACGAAAAGTTCTTGTAGTTTAAGATAAAATCTTACTCTATTCAGGAAAAAACATCCAGCTCGCTGAAATATGTTCATTTGCTGAAAACCATCAAAACCACGAAAGGTTCTTGTATTTGAAGATAAAATCTTTTTGCTTTGAACAAGAAAGATCGAGCTGACTGAAATAAGTTCATAAGATGAAAACCAACAAAAATTGTCAAGAACCACAAAAAGTTCTTGTATTTTAAGATAAAATCTTACGCTATAAAAGAAAAAACACCCAGCTCGCTGAAATATGTTCATTTGCTGAAAACCAACAAAACCACGAAAAGTTCTTGTATTTGAAGATAAAATCTTTTTGCTTTGAAGAAGAAAGATCTAGCTGACTGAAATAAGTTCATTAGATGAAAACCAACAAAAATTGACAAGAACCACGAAAAGTTCTTGTATTTTAAGATAAAATCATACTCTATTAAGGAAAAAACTTCCAGCTCGCTGAAATATGTTCATTTGCTGAAAACCATCAAAACCACGAAAAGTTCTTGCATTTGAAGATAAAATCTTTTTGCTTTGAAGAAGAAAGATCTCGCTGACTGAAATAAGTTCATTAGATGAAAACGAACAAAAATTGACAAGAACCACGAAATGTTCTTGTATTTTAAGATAAAATCTTACGCTATTAAAGAAAAAACTTCTTGCTCGCTGAAATCTGTTCATTTGCTGAAAACCAACAAAACCACGAAAAGTTCTTGTATTTGAAGATGAAATCTTTTTGCTTTGAAGAAGAAAGATCTAGCTGACTGAAATAAGTTCATTCGATGAAAACGAACAAAAATTGACAAGAACCACGAAAAGTTCTTGTATTTTAAGATAAAATCTTACTCTATTAAGGAAAAAACTTCTTGCTCGCTGAAATCTGTTCATTTGCTGAAAACCAACAAAACCAAGAAAAGTTCTTGTATTTGAAGATAAAATCTTTTTGCTGTGAAGAAGAAAAATCTAGCTGACTGAAATAAGTTCATTAGATGAAAACCAACAAAAATTGACAAGAACCACGAAAAGTTCTTGTATTTTAAGATAAAATCTTACGCTATTCAGGAAAAAACTTCCAGCTCGCTGAAATCTGTTCATTTGCTGAAAACCATCAAAACCACGAAAAGTTCTTGTATTTGAAGATAAAATCTTTTTGCTTTGAAGAAGAAAGATCTGGCTGACTGAAATAAGTCGATGAGATGAAAACCAACAAAAATTGACAAGAAACACGAAAAGTTCTTGTATTTTAAGATAAAATCTTACGCTATTAAAGAAAAAACTTCTTGCTCGCTGAAATCTGTTCATTTGCTGAAAACCAACAAAACCACGAAAAGATCTTGTATTTGATGATAAAATCTTTTTGCTTTGAAGAAGAAAGATCCAGCTGACTGAAATAAGTTCATTAGATGAAAACCAACAAAAATTGACAAGAACCACGAAAAGTTCTTGTTTTTTAAGATCAAATCTGACGCTATTAAGGAAAAAACTTCCAGCTCGCTGAAATATGTTCATTTGCTGAAAACCATCAAAACCACGAAAAGTTCTTGTATTTGAAGATAAAATCCTTTTGCTTTGAAGAAGAAAGATCCAGCTGACTGAAATAAGTTCATGAGATGAAAGCGAACAAAAATTGACAAGAACCACGAAAAGTTCTTGTATTTTAAGATAAAATCTTACGCTATTAAAGAAAAAACTTCTTGCTCGCTGAAATCTGTTCATTTGCTGAAAACCAACAAAACCACGAAAAGTTCTTGTATTTGAAGATAAAATCTTTTTGCTTTGAAGAAGAAAGATCGAGCTGACTGAAATAAGTTCATCAGATGAAAACCAACAAAAATTGACAAGAACCACGAAAAGTTCTTGTATTTTAAGATAAAATCTTACTCTATTAAGGAAAAAACATCCAGCTCGCTGAAATATGTTCATTTGCTGAAAACCATCAAAACCACGAAAAGTTCTTGTATTTGAAGATAAAATCTTTTTGCTTTGAACAAGAAAGATCTAGCTGACTGAAATAAGTTCATTAGATGAAAGCGAACAAAAATTGACAAGAACCACGAAAAGTTATTGTATTTTAAGATAAAATCTTACGCTATTAAAGAAAAAACTTCTTGCTCGCTGAAATCTGTTCATTTGCTGAAAACCAACAAAACCACGAAAAGTTCTTGTATTTGAAGATAAAATCTTTTTGCTTTGAAGAAGAAAGATCTAGCTGACTGAAATAAGTTCATTAGATGAAAACCAACAAAAATTGACAAGAACCACCAAAAGTTCTTGTATTTTAAGATAAAATCTGAAGCTATTAAAGAAAAAACTCCCAGCTCGCTGAAATCTGTTCATTTGCTGAAAACCAACAAAACCACGAAAAGTTCTTGTATTTGAAGATAAAATATTTTTGATTTGAAGAAGAAAGATCTTGCTGACTGAAATAAGTTCATTAGATGAAAACCAACAAAAATTGACAAGAACCACGAAAAGTTCTTGTATTTTCAGATAAAATCTTACTCTATTAAGGAAAAAACTTCCAGCTCGCTGAAATATGTTCATTTGCTGAAAACCATCAAAACCACGAAAAGTTCTTTTATTTGAAGGTAAAATCTTTTTGCTTTGAAGAAGAAAGATCTAGCTGACTGAAATAAGTTCATTAGATGAAAGCGAACAAAAATTGACAAGAACCACGAAAAGTTCTTGTATTTTAAGATAAAATCTTACGCTATTAAAGAAAAAACTTCTTGCTCGCTGAAATCTGTTCATTTGCTGAAAACCAACAAAACCACGAAAAGTTCTTGTATTTGAAGATAAAATCTTTTTGCTTTGAAGAAGAAAGATCTAGCTGACTGAAATAAGTTCATTAGATGAAAACCAACAAAAATTGACAAGAACAACCAAAAGTTCTTGTATTTTAAGATAAAATCTGACGCTATTAAGGAAAAAACTTCCAGCTCGCTGAAACATGTTCATTTGCTGAAAACCATCAAAACCACGAAAAGTTCTTGTATTTGAAGATAAAATCTTTTTGCTTTGAAGAAGAAAGATCTCGCTGACTGAAATAAGTTCATTAGATGAAAACGAACAAAAATTGACAAGAACCACGAAAAGTTCTTGTATTTTAAGATAAAATCTTACGCTATTAAAGAAAAAACTTCTTGCTCGCTCAAATCTGTTCATTTGCTGAAAACCAACAAAACCACGAAAAGTTCTTGTATTTGAAGATAAAATCTTTTTGCTTTGAAGAAGAAAGATCTAGCTGACTGAAATAAGTTCATAAGATGAAAACCAACAAAAATTGACAAGAACCACGAAAAGTTCTTGTATTTTAAGATAAAATCTTACTCTATTAAGGAAAAAACTTCCAGCTCGCTGAAATATGTTCATTTGCTGAAAACCATCAAAACCACGAAAAGTTCTTGTATTTGAAGATAAAATCTTTTTGCTTTGAAGAAGAAAGATCTAGCTGACTGAAATAAGTTCATGAGATGAAAACGAACAAAAATTGACAAGAACCACGAAAAGTTCTTGTATTTTAAGATAAAATCTTACGCTATTAAAGAAAAAACTTCTTGCTCGCTGAAATCTGTTCATTTGCTGAAAACCAACAAAACCAAGAAAAGTTCTTGTATTTGAAGATAAAATCTTTTTGCTGTGAAGAAGAAAAATCTAGCTGACTGAAATAAGTTCATGAGATGATAACCAACAAAAATTGACAAGAACCACGAAAAGTTCTTGTATTTTAAGATAAAATCTTACGCTATTAAAGAAAAAACTTCTTGCTCGCTGAAATCTGTTCATTTGCTGAAAACCAACAAAACCACGAAAAGTTCTTGTATTTGAAGATAAAATCTTTTTGCTTTGAAGAAGAAAGATCTAGCTGACTGAAATAAGTTCATAAGATGAAAACCAACAAAAATTGTCAAGAACCACGAAAAGTTCTTGTATTTTAAGATAAAATCTTACGCTATTAAAGAAAAAACACCCAGCTCGCTGAAATATGTTCATTTGCTGAAAACCAACAAAACCACGAAAAGTTCTTGTATTTGAAGATGAAATCTTTTTGCTTTGAAGAAGAAAGATCTAGCTGACTGAAATAAGTTCATTAGATGAAAACCAACAAAAATTGACAAGAACCACGAAAAGTTCTTGTATTTTAAGATAAAATCTTACTCTATTAAGGAAAAAACTTCCAGCTCGCTGAAATATGTTCATTTGCTGAAAACCATCAAAACCACGAAAAGTTCTTGTATTAGAAGATAAAATCTTTTTGCTTTGAAGAAGAAAGATCTAGCTGACTGAAATAAGTTCATTGGATGAAAACGAACAAAAATTGACAAGAACCACGAAAAGTTCTTGTATTTTAAGATAAAATCTTACGCTATTAAAGAAAAAACTTCCAGCTCGCTGAAATATGTTCATTTGCTGAAAACCATCATAACCACGAAAAGTTCTTGTATTTGAAGATAAAATCTTTTCGCTTTGAAGAAGAAAGATCTCGCTGACTGAAATAAGTTCATTAGATGAAAACGAACAAAAATTGACAAGAACCACGAAAAGTTCTTGTATTTTAAGATAAAATCTTACGCTATGAAAGAAAAAACTTCTTGCTCGCTCAAATGTGTTCATTTGCTGAAAACCAACAAAACCACGAAAAGTTCTTGTATTTGAAGATAAAATCTTTTTGCTTTGAAGAAGAAAGATCTAGCTGACTGAAATAAGTTCATAAGATGAAAACCAACAAAAATTGACAAGAACCACGAAAAGTTCTTGTATTTTAAGATAAAATCTTACTCTATTCAGGAAAAAACTTCCAGCTCGCTGAAATATGTTCATTTGCTGAAAACCATCAAAACCACGAAAAGTTCTTGTATTTGAAGATAAAATCTTTTTGCTTTGAAGAAGAAAGATCTAGCTGACTGAAATAAGTTCATTAGATGAAAACGAACAAAAATTGACAAGAACCACGAAAAGTTCTTGTATTTTAAGATAAAATCTTACGCTATTAAAGAAAAAACTTCTTGCTCGCTGAAATCTGTTCATTTGCTGAAAACCAACAAAACCAAGAAAAGTTCTTGTATTTGAAGATAAAATCTTTTTGCTGTGAAGAAGAAAAATCTAGCTGACTGAAATAAGTTCATGAGATGATAACCAACAAAAATTGACAAGAACCACGAAAAGTTCTTGTATTTTAAGATAAAATCTTACGCTATTAAAGAAAAAACTTCTTGCTCGCTGAAATCTGTTCATTTGCTGAAAACCAACAAAACCACGAAAAGTTCTTGTATTTGAAGATAAAATCTTTTTGCTTTGAAGAAGAAAGATCTAGCTGACTGAAATAAGTTCATAAGATGAAAACCAACAAAAATTGTCAAGAACCACGAAAAGTTCTTGTATTTTAAGATAAAATCTTACGCTATTAAAGAAAAAACACCCAGCTCGCTGAAATATGTTCATTTGCTGAAAACCAACAAAACCACGAAAAGTTCTTGTATTTGAAGATAAAATCTTTTTGCTTTGAAGAAGAAAGATCTAGCTGACTGAAATAAGTTCATTAGATGAAAACCAACAAAAATTGACAAGAACCACGAAAAGTTCTTGTATTTTAAGATAAAATCTTACTCTATTAAGGAAAAAACTTCCAGCTCGCTGAAATATGTTCATTTGCTGAAAACCATCAAAACCACGAAAAGTTCTTGTATTTGAAGATAAAATCTTTTTGCTTTGAAGAAGAAAGATCTAGCTGACTGAAATAAGTTCATTGGATGAAAACGAACAAAAATTGACAAGAACCACGAAAAGTTCTTGTATTTTAAGATAAAATCTTACGCTATTAAAGAAAAAACTTCTTGCTCGCTGAAATCTGTTCATTTGCTGAAAACCAACAAAACCACGAAAACTTCTTGTATTTGAAGATGAAATCTTTTTGCTTTGAAGAAGAAAGATCTAGCTGACTGAAATAAGTTCATTGGATGAAAACCAACAAAAATTGACAAGAACCACGAAAAGTTCTTGTATTTTAAGATAAAATCTCACTCTATTAAGGAAAAAACTTCCAGCTCGCTGAAATATGTTCATTTGCTGAAAACCATGAAAACCTCGAAAAGTTCTTGTATTTGAAGATAAAATCTTTTTGCTTTGAAGAAGAAAGATCTAGCTGACTGAAATAAGTTCATTAGATGAAAACGAACAAAAATTGACAAGAACCACGAAAAGTTCTTGTATTTTAAGATAAAATCTTACGCTATTAAAGAAAAAACTTCTTGCTCGCTGAAATCTGTTCATTTGCTGAAAACCAACAAAACCACGAAAAGTTCTTGTATTTGAAGATAAAATCTTTTTGCTTTGAAGAAGAAAGATCTAGCTGACTGAAATAAGTTCATAAGATGAAAACCAACAAAAATTGTCAAGAACCACGAAAAGTTCTTGTATTTTAAGATAAAATCTTACGCTATTAAAGAAAAAACACCCAGCTCGCTGAAATATGTTCATTTGCTGAAAACCAACAAAACCACGAAAAGTTCTTGTATTTGAAGATAAAATCTTTTTGCTTTGAAGAAGAAAGATCTAGCTGACTGAAATAAGTTCATTAGATGAAAACCAACAAAAATTGACAAGAACCACGAAAAGTTCTTGTATTTTAAGATAAAATCTTACTCTATTAAGGAAAAAACTTCCAGCTCGCTGAAATATGTTCATTTGCTGAAAACCATCAAAACCACGAAAAGTTCTTGTATTTGAAGATAAAATCTTTTTGCTTTGAAGAAGAAAGATCTAGCTGACTGAAATAAGTTCATTGGATGAAAACGAACAAAAATTGACAAGAACCACGAAAAGTTCTTGTATTTTAAGATAAAATCTTACGCTATTAAAGAAAAAACTTCTTGCTCGCTGAAATCTGTTCATTTGCTGAAAACCAACAAAACCACGAAAACTTCTTGTATTTGAAGATGAAATCTTTTTGCTTTGAAGAAGAAAGATCTAGCTGACTGAAATAAGTTCATTGGATGAAAACCAACAAAAATTGACAAGAACCACGAAAAGTTCTTGTATTTTAAGATAAAATCTCACTCTATTAAGGAAAAAACTTCCAGCTCGCTGAAATATGTTCATTTGCTGAAAACCATGAAAACCTCGAAAAGTTCTTGTATTTGAAGATAAAATCTTTTTGCTTTGAAGAAGAAAGATCTTGCTGACTGAAATAAGTTCATTAGATGAAAACGAACAAAAATTGACAAGAACCACGAAAAGTTCTTGTATTTTAAGATAAAATCTTACTCTATTAAGGAAAAAACTTCCAGCTCGCTGAAATATGTTCATTTACTGAAAACCATCAAAACCACGAAAAGTTCTTGTATTTGAAGATAAAATCTTTTTGCTTTGAAGAAGAAAGATCTTGCTGACTGAAATAAGTTCATTAGATGAAAACGAACAAAAATTGACAAGAACCACGAAAAGTTCTTGTATTTTAAGATAAAATCTTACGCTATTAAAGAAAAAACTTCGTGCTCGCTGAAATCTGTTCATTTGCTGAAAACCAACAAAACCACGAAAAGTTCTTGTATTTGAAGATAAAATCTTTTTGCTTTGAAGAAGAAAGATCTCGCTGACTGAAATAAGTTCATTAGATGAAAACCAACAAAAATTGACAAGAACCACGAAAAGTTCTTGTATTTTAAGATAAAATCTTACTCTATTAAGGAAAAAACTTCCAGCTCGCTGAAATATGTTCATTTGCTGAAAACCATCAAAACCACGAAAAGTTCTTGTATTTGAAGATAAAATCTTTTCGCTTTGAAGAAGAAAGATCTCGCTGACTGAAATAAGTTCATTAGATGAAAACGAACAAAAATTGACAAGAACCACGAAAAGTTCTTGTATTTTAAGATAAAATCTTACGCTATTAAAGAAAAAACTTCTTGCTCGCTCAAATGTGTTCATTTGCTGAAAACCAACAAAACCACGAAAAGTTCTTGTATTTGAAGATAAAATCTTTTTGCTTTGAAGAAGAAAGATCTAGCTGACTGAAATAAGTTCATAAGATGAAAACCAACAAAAATTGACAAGAACCACGAAAAGTTCTTGTATTTTAAGATAAAATCTTACTCTATTCAGGAAAAAACTTCCAGCTCGCTGAAATATGTTCATTTGCTGAAAACCATCAAAACCACGAAAAGTTCTTGTATTTGAAGATAAAATCTTTTTGCTTTGAAGAAGAAAGATCTAGCTGACTGAAATAAGTTCATTAGATGAAAACGAACAAAAATTGACAAGAACCACGAAAAGTTCTTGTATTTTAAGATAAAATCTTACGCTATTAAAGAAAAAACTTCTTGCTCGCTGAAATCTGTTCATTTGCTGAAAACCAACAAAACCAAGAAAAGTTCTTGTATTTGAAGATAAAATCTTTTTGCTGTGAAGAAGAAAAATCCAGCTGACTGAAATAAGTTCATTAGATGAAAACCAACAAAAATTGACAAGAACCACGAAAAGTTCTTGTATTTTAAGATAAAATCTTACGCTATTAAAGAAAAAACTTCTTGCTCGCTGAAATCTGTTCATTTGCTGAAAACCAACAAAACCACGAAAAGTTCTTGTATTTGAAGATAAAATCTTTTTGCTTTGAAGAAGAAAGATCTCGCTGACTGAAATAAGTTCATTAGATGAAAACCAACAAAAATTGACAAGAAGCACGAAAAGTTCTTGTATTTTAAGATAAAATCTTGCTCTATTAAGGAAAAAACTTTCGGCTCGCTGAAATATGTTCATTTGCTGAAAACCATCAAAACCACGAAAAGTTCTTGTATTTGAAGATAAAATCTTTTTGCTTTGAAGAAGAAAGATCTAGCTGACTGAAATAAGTTCATTAGATGAAAACGAACAAAAATTGACAAGAACCACGAAAAGTTCTTGTATTTTAAGATAAAATCTTACGCTATTAAAGAAAAAACTTCTTGCTTGCTGAAATCTGTTCATTTGCTGAAAACCAACAAAACCACGAAAAGTTCTTGTATTTGAAGATGAAATCTTTTTGCTTTGAAGAAGAAAGATCTAGCTGACTGAAATAAGTTCATTAGATGAAAACCAACAAAAATTGACAAGAACCACGAAAAGTTCTTGTATTTTAAGATAAAATCTTACTCTATTAAGGAAAAAACTTCCAGCTCGCTGAAATATGTTCATTTGCTGAAAACCATCAAAACCTCGAAAAGTTCTTGTATTTGAAGATAAAATCTTGTTGCTTTGAAGAAGAAAGATCTCGCTGACTGAAATAAGTTCATTAGATGAAAACCAACAAAAATTGACAAGAACCACGAAAAGTTCTTGTATTTTAAGATAAAATCTTACTCTATTAAGGAAAAAACTTCCAGCTCGCTGAAATATGTTCATTTGCTGAAAACCATCAAAACCACGAAAAGTTCTTGTATTTGAAGATAAAATCTTTTTGCTTTGAAGAAGAAAGATCTCGCTGACTGAAATAAGTTCATTAGATGAAAACGAACAAAAATTGACAAGAACCACGAAAAGTTCTTGTATTTTAAGATAAAATCTTACGCTATTAAAGAAAAAACTTCTTGCTCGCTGAAATCTGTTCATTTGCTGAAAACCAACAAAACCACGGAAAGTTCTTGTATTTGAAGATGAAATCTTTTTGCTTTGAAGAAGAAAGATCTAGCTGACTGAAATAAGTTCATTAGATGAAAACCAACAAAAATTGACAAGAACCACGAAAAGTTCTTGTATTTTAAGATAAAATCTTACTCTATAAAGGAAAAAACTTCCAGCTCGCTGAAATATGTTCATTTGCTGAAAACCATCAAAACCTCGAAAAGTTCTTGTATTTGAAGATAAAATCTTTTTGCTTTGAAGAAGAAAGATCTAGCTGACTGAAATAAGTTCATTGGATGAAAACCAAGAAAAATTGACAAGAACCACGAAAAGTTCTTGTATTTTAAGATAAAATCTTACTCTATTAAGGAAAAAACTTCCAGCTCGCTGAAATATGTTCATTTGCTGAAAACCATCAAAACCACGAAAAGTTCTTGTATTTGAAGATAAAATCTTTTCGCTTTGAAGAAGAAAGATCTCACTGACTGAAATAAGTTCATTAGATGAAAACGAACAAAAATTGACAAGAACCACGAAAAGTTCTTGTATTTTAAGATAAAATCTTACGCTATTAAAGAAAAAACTTCTTGCTCGCTCAAATCTGTTCATTTGCTGAAAACCAACAAAACCACGAAAAGTTCTTCTATTTGAAGATAAAATCTTTTTGCTTTGAAGAAGAAAGATCTAGCTGACTGAAATAAGTTCATTAGATGAAAACCAACAAAAATTGACAAGAACCACGAAAAGTTCTTGTATTTTAAGATAAAATCTTACTCTATTAAGGAAAAAACTTCCAGCTCGCTGAAATATGTTCATTTGCTGAAAACCATCAAAACCTCGAAAAGTTCTTGTATTTGAAGATAAAATCTTGTTGCTTTGAAGAAGAAAGATCTCGCTGACTGAAATAAGTTCATTAGATGAAAACCAACAAAAATTGACAAGAACCACGAAAAGTTCTTGTATTTTAAGATAAAATCTTACTCTATTAAGGAAAAAACTTCCAGCTCGCTGAAATATGTTCATTTGCTGAAAACCATCAAAACCACGAAAAGTTCTTGTATTTGAAGATAAAATCTTTTTGCTTTGAAGAAGAAAGATCTCGCTGACTGAAATAAGTTCATTAGATGAAAACGAACAAAAATTGACAAGAACCACGAAAAGTTCTTGTATTTTAAGATAAAATCTTACGCTATTAAAGAAAAAACTTCTTGCTCGCTGAAATCTGTTCATTTGCTGAAAACCAACAAAACCACGGAAAGTTCTTGTATTTGAAGATGAAATCTTTTTGCTTTGAAGAAGAAAGATCTAGCTGACTGAAATAAGTTCATTAGATGAAAACCAACAAAAATTGACAAGAACCACGAAAAGTTCTTGTATTTTAAGATAAAATCTTACTCTATAAAGGAAAAAACTTCCAGCTCGCTGAAATATGTTCATTTGCTGAAAACCATCAAAACCTCGAAAAGTTCTTGTATTTGAAGATAAAATCTTTTTGCTTTGAAGAAGAAAGATCTAGCTGACTGAAATAAGTTCATTGGATGAAAACCAAGAAAAATTGACAAGAACCACGAAAAGTTCTTGTATTTTAAGATAAAATCTTACTCTATTAAGGAAAAAACTTCCAGCTCGCTGAAATATGTTCATTTGCTGAAAACCATCAAAACCACGAAAAGTTCTTGTATTTGAAGATAAAATCTTTTCGCTTTGAAGAAGAAAGATCTCACTGACTGAAATAAGTTCATTAGATGAAAACGAACAAAAATTGACAAGAACCACGAAAAGTTCTTGTATTTTAAGATAAAATCTTACGCTATTAAAGAAAAAACTTCTTGCTCGCTCAAATCTGTTCATTTGCTGAAAACCAACAAAACCACGAAAAGTTCTTCTATTTGAAGATAAAATCTTTTTGCTTTGAAGAAGAAAGATCTAGCTGACTGAAATAAGTTCATTAGATGAAAACCAACAAAAATTGACAAGAACCACGAAAAGTTCTTGTATTTTAAGATAAAATCTTACTCTATTAAGGAAAAAACTTCCAGCTCGCTGAAATATGTTCATTTGCTGAAAACCATCAAAACCTCGAAAAGTTCTTGTATTTGAAGATAAAATCTTGTTGCTTTGAAGAAGAAAGATCTCGCTGACTGAAATAAGTTCATTAGATGAAAACCAACAAAAATTGACAAGAACCACGAAAAGTTCTTGTATTTTAAGATAAAATCTTACTCTATTAAGGAAAAAACTTCCAGCTCGCTGAAATATGTTCATTTGCTGAAAACCATCAAAACCACGAAAAGTTCTTGTATTTGAAGATAAAATCTTTTTGCTTTGAAGAAGAAAGATCTCGCTGACTGAAATAAGTTCATTAGATGAAAACGAACAAAAATTGACAAGAACCACGAAAAGTTCTTGTATTTTAAGATAAAATCTTACGCTATTAAAGAAAAAACTTCTTGCTCGCTGAAATCTGTTCATTTGCTGAAAACCAACAAAACCACGGAAAGTTCTTGTATTTGAAGATGAAATCTTTTTGCTTTGAAGAAGAAAGATCTAGCTGACTGAAATAAGTTCATTAGATGAAAACCAACAAAAATTGACAAGAACCACGAAAAGTTCTTGTATTTTAAGATAAAATCTTACTCTATAAAGGAAAAAACTTCCAGCTCGCTGAAATATGTTCATTTGCTGAAAACCATCAAAACCTCGAAAAGTTCTGGTATTTGAAGATAAAATCTTTTTGCTTTGAAGAAGAAAGATCTAGCTGACTGAAATAAGTTCATTGGATGAAAACCAAGAAAAATTGACAAGAACCACGAAAAGTTCTTGTATTTTAAGATAAAATCTTACTCTATTAAGGAAAAAACTTCCAGCTCGCTGAAATATGTTCATTTGCTGAAAACCATCAAAACCACGAAAAGTTCTTGTATTTGAAGATAAAATCTTTTCGCTTTGAAGAAGAAAGATCTCACTGACTGAAATAAGTTCATTAGATGAAAACGAACAAAAATTGACAAGAACCACGAAAAGTTCTTGTATTTTAAGATAAAATCTTACGCTATTAAAGAAAAAACTTCTTGCTCGCTCAAATGTGTTCATTTGCTGAAAACCAACAAAACCACGAAAAGTTCTTCTATTTGAAGATAAAATCTTTTTGCTTTGAAGAAGAAAGATCTAGCTGACTGAAATAAGTTCATTAGATGAAAACCAACAAAAATTGACAAGAACCACGAAAAGTTCTTGTATTTTAAGATAAAATCTTACTCTATTAAGGAAAAAACTTCCAGCTCGCTGAAATATGTTCATTTGCTGAAAACCATCAAAACCACGAAAAGTTCTTGTATTTGAAGATAAAATCTTTTCGCTTTGAAGAAGAAAGATCTCACTGACTGAAATAAGTTCATTAGATGAAAACGAACAAAAATTGACAAGAACCACGAAAAGTTCTTGTATTTTAAGATAAAATCTTACGCTATTAAAGAAAAAACTTCTTGCTCGCTGAAATCTGTTCATTTGCTGAAAACCAACAAAACCAAGAAAAGTTCTTGTATTTGAAGATAAAATCTTTTTGCTGTGAAGAAGAAAAATCTCGCTGACTGAAATATGTTCATTAGATGAAAACCAACAAAAATTGACAAGAACCACGAAAAGTTCTTGTATTTTAAGATAAAATCTTACGCTAATAAAGAAAAAACTTCTTGCTCGCTGAAATCTGTTCATTTGCTGAAAACCAACAAAACCACGAAAAGTTCTTGTATTTGAAGATAAAATCTTTTTGCTTTGAAGAAGAAAGATCTCGCTGACTGAAATAAGTTCATAAGATGAAAACCAACAAAAATTGTCAAGAACCACGAAAAGTTCTTGTATTTTAAGATAAAATCTTACGCTATTAAAGAAAAAACACCCAGCTCGCTGAAATATGTTCATTTGCTGAAAACCAACAAAACCACGAAAAGTTCTTGTATTTGAAGATAAAATCTTTTTGCTTTGAAGAAGAAAGATCTAGCTGACTGAAATAAGTTCATTAGATGAAAACCAACAAAAATTGACAAGAACCACGAAAAGTTCTTGTATATTAAGATAAAATCTTACTCTATTAAAGAAAAAACTTCCAGCTCGCTGAAATATGTTCATTTGCTGAAAACCATCAAAACCACGAAAAGTTCTTGTATTTGAAGATAAAATCTTTTTGCTTTGAAGAAGAAAGATCCAGCTGACTGAAATAAGTTCATTAGATGAAAACGAACAAAAATTGACAAGAACCACGAAAAGTTCTTGTATTTTAAGATAAAATCTTACTCTATTAAGGAAAAAACTTCCAGCTCGCTGAAATATGTTCATTTGCTGAAAACCAACAAAACCAAGAAAAGTTCTTGTATTTGAAGATAAAATCTTTTTGCTGTGAAGAAGAAAAATCTAGCTGACTGAAGTAAGTTCATTAGATGAAAACGAACAAAAATTGACAAGAACCACGAAAAGTTCTTGTATTTTAAGATAAAATCTTACGCTATTAAAGAAAAAACTTCTTGCTCGCTGAAATCTGTTCATTTGCTGAAAACCAACAAAACCACGAAAAGTTCTTGTATTTGAAGATAAAATCTTTTTGCTTTGAAGAAGAAAGATCTTGCTGACTGAAATAAGTTCATAAGATGAAAACCAACAAAAATTGTCAAGAACCACGAAAAGTTCTTGTATTTTAAGATAAAATCTTACGCTATAAAAGAAAAAACACCCAGCTCGCTGAAATATGTTCATTTGCTGAAAACCAACAAAACCACGAAAAGTTCTTGTATTTGAAGATAAAATCTTTTTGCTTTGAAGAAGAAAGATCTAGCTGACTGAAATAAGTTCATTAGATGAAAACCAACAAAAATTGACAAGAACCACGAAAAGTTCTTGTATTTTAAGATAAAATCTTACTCTATTAAGGAAAAAACTTCCAGCTCGCTGAAATATGTTCATTTGCTGAAAACCATCAAAACCACGAAAAGTTCTTGTATTTGAAGATAAAATCTTTTTGCTTTGAAGAAGAAAGATCTCGCTGACTGAAATAAGTTCATTAGATGAAAACGAACAAAAATTGACAAGAACCACGAAAAGTTCTTGTATTTTAAGATAAAATCTTACGCTATTAAAGAAAAAACTTCTTGCTCGCTGAAATCTGTTCATTTGCTGAAAACCAACAAAACCACGAAAAGTTCTTGTATTTGAAGATAAAATCTTTTTGCTTTGAAGAAGAAAGATCTAGCTGACTGAAATAAGTTCATTGGATGAAAACCAACAAAAATTGACAAGAACCACGAAAAGTTCTTGTATTTTAAGATAAAATCTTACGCTATAAAAGAAAAAACACCCAGCTCGCTGAAATATGTTCATTTGCTGAAAACCAACAAAACCACGAAAAGTTCTTGTATTTGAAGATAAAATCTTTTTGCTTTGAAGAAGAAAGATCTAGCTGACTGAAATAAGTTCATTAGATGAAAACGAACAAAAATTGACAAGAACCACGAAAAGTTCTTGTATTTTAAGATAAAATCTTACGCTATTAAAGAAAAAACTTCTTGCTCGCTGAAATCTGTTCATTTGCTGAAAACCAACAAAACCACGGAAAGTTCTTGTATTTGAAGATGAAATCTTTTTGCTTTGAAGAAGAAAGATCTAGCTGACTGAAATAAGTTCATTAGATGAAAACCAACAAAAATTGACAAGAACCACGAAAAGTTCTTGTATTTTAAGATAAAATCTGACTCTATTAAGGAAAAAACTTCTTGCTCGCTGAAATCTGTTCATTTGCTGAAAACCAACAAAACCACGAAAAGTTCTTGTATTTGAAGATGAAATCTTTTTGCTTTGAAGAAGAAAGATCTAGCTGACTGAAATAAGTTCATTGGATGAAAACCAACAAAAATTGACAAGAACCACGAAAAGTTCTTGTATTTTAAGATAAAATCTTACTCTATTAAGGAAAAAACTTCCAGCTCGCTGAAATATGTTCATTTGCTGAAAACCATCAAAACCTCGAAAAGTTCTTGTATTTGAAGATAAAATCTTTTTGCTTTGAAGAAGAAAGATCTAGCTGACTGAAATAAGTTCATTAGATGAAAACGAACAAAAATTGACAAGAACCACGAAAAGTTCTTGTATTTTAAGATAAAATCTTACTCTATTAAGGAAAAAACTTCCAGCTCGCTGAAATATGTTCATTTACTGAAAACCATCAAAACCACGAAAAGTTCTTGTATTTGAAGATAAAATCTTTTTGCTTTGAAGAAGAAAGATCTAGCTGACTGAAATAAGTTCATTAGATGAAAACGAACAAAAATTGACAAGAACCACGAAAAGTTCTTGTATTTTAAGATAAAATCTTACGCTATTAAAGAAAAAACTTCTTGCTCGCTGAAATCTGTTCATTTGCTGAAAACCTACAAAACCACGAAAAGTTCTTGTATTTGAAGATAAAATCTTTTTGCTTTGAAGAAGAAAGATCTAGCTGACTGAAATAAGTTCATTAGATGAAAACCAACAAAAATTGACAAGAACCACGAAAAGTTCTTGTATTTTAAGATAAAATCTTACTCTATTAAGGAAAAAACTTCCAGCTCGCTGAAATATGTTCATTTGCTGAAAACCATCAAAACCACGAAAAGTTCTTGTATTTGAAGATAAAATCTTTTCGCTTTGAAGAAGAAAGATCTCACTGACTGAAATAAGTTCATTAGATGAAAACGAACAAAAATTGACAAGAACCACGAAAAGTTCTTGTATTTTAAGATAAAATCTTACGCTATTAAAGAAAAAACTTCTTGCTCGCTCAAATCTGTTCATTTGCTGAAAACCAACAAAACCACGAAAAGTTCTTCTATTTGAAGATAAAATCTTTTTGCTTTGAAGAAGAAAGATCTAGCTGACTGAAATAAGTTCATAAGATGAAAACCAACAAAAATTGACAAGAACCACGAAAAGTTCTTGTATTTTAAGATAAAATCTTACTCTATTAAGGAAAAAACTTCCAGCTCGCTGAAATATGTTCATTTGCTGAAAACCATCAAAACCACGAAAAGTTTTTGTATTTGAAGATAAAATCTTTTTGCTTTGAAGAAGAAAGATCTAGCTGACTGAAATAAGTTCATTGGATGAAAACGAACAAAAATTGACAAGAACCACGAAAAGTTCTTGTATTTTAAGATAAAATCTTACGCTATTAAAGAAAAAACTTCTTGCTCGCTGAAATCTGTTCATTTGCTGAAAACCAACAAAACCAAGAAAAGTTCTTGTATTTGAAGATAAAATCTTTTTGCTGTGAAGAAGAAAAATCTCGCTGACTGAAATATGTTCATTAGATGAAAACCAACAAAAATTGACAAGAACCACGAAAAGTTCTTGTATTTTAAGATAAAATCTTACGCTATTAAAGAAAAAACTTCTTGCTCGCTGAAATCTGTTCATTTGCTGAAAACCAACAAAACCACGAAAAGTTCTTGTATTTGAAGATAAAATCTTTTTGCTTTGAAGAAGAAAGATCTCGCTGACTGAAATAAGTTCATAAGATGAAAACCAACAAAAATTGTCAAGAACCACGAAAAGTTCTTGTATTTTAAGATAAAATCTTACGCTATTAAAGAAAAAACACCCAGCTCGCTGAAATATGTTCATTTGCTGAAAACCAACAAAACCACGAAAAGTTCTTGTATTTGAAGATAAAATCTTTTTGCTTTGAAGAAGAAAGATCCAGCTGACTGAAATAAGTTCATTAGATGAAAACGAACAAAAATTGACAAGAACCACGAAAAGTTCTTGTATTTTAAGATAAAATCTTACTCTATTAAGGAAAAAACTTCCAGCTCGCTGAAATATGTTCATTTGCTGAAAACCAACAAAACCAAGAAAAGTTCTTGTATTTGAAGATAAAATCTTTTTGCTGTGAAGAAGAAAAATCTAGCTGACTGAAGTAAGTTCATGAGATGAAAACCAACAAAAATTGACAAGAACCACGAAAAGTTCTTGTATTTTAAGATAAAATCTAACGCTATTAAAGAAAAAACTTCTTGCTCGCTGAAATCTGTTCATTTGCTGAAAACCAACAAAACCACGAAAAGTTCTTGTATTTGAAGATAAAATCTTTTTGCTTTGAAGAAGAAAGATCTTGCTGACTGAAATAAGTTCATAAGATGAAAACCAACAAAAATTGTCAAGAACCACGAAAAGTTCTTGTATTTTAAGATAAAATCTTACGCTATAAAAGAAAAAACACCCAGCTCGCTGAAATATGTTCATTTGCTGAAAACCAACAAAACCACGAAAAGTTCTTGTATTTGAAGATAAAATCTTTTTGCTTTGAAGAAGAAAGATCTAGCTGACTGAAATAAGTTCATAAGATGAAAACCAACAAAAATTGACAAGAACCACGAAAAGTTCTTGTATTTTAAGATAAATCTTCCTCTATTAAGGAAAAAACTTCCAGCTCGCTGAAATATGTTCATTTGCTGAAAACCATCAAAACCACGAAAAGTTCTTGTATTTGAAGATAAAATCTTTTTGCTTTGAAGAAGAAAGATCTGGCTGACTGAAATAAGTTCATTAGATGAAAACGAACAAAAATTGACAAGAACCACGAAAAGTTCTTGTATTTTAAGATAAAATCTTACGCTATTAAAGAAAAAACTTCTTGCTCGCTGAAATCTGTTCATTTGCTGAAAACCAACAAAACCAAGGAAAGTTCTTGTATTTGAAGATAAAATCTTTTTGCTGTGAAGAAGAAAAATCTCGCTGACTGAAATATGTTCATTAGATGAAAACCAACAAAAATTGACAAGAACCACGAAAAGTTCTTGTATTTTAAGATAAAATCTTACGCTATTAAAGAAAAAACTTCTTGCTCGCTGAAATCTGTTCATTTGCTGAAAACCAACAAAACCACGAAAAGTTCTTGTATTTGAAGATAAAATCTTTTTGCTTTGAAGAAGAAAGATCTCGCTGACTGAAATAAGTTCATAAGATGAAAACCAACAAAAATTGTCAAGAACCACGAAAAGTTCTTGTATTTTAAGATAAAATCTTACGCTATTAAAGAAAAAACACCCAGCTCCCTGAAATATGTTCATTTGCTGAAAACCAACAAAACCACGAAAAGTTCTTGTATTTGAAGATAAAATCTTTTTGCTTTGAAGAAGAAAGATCTAGCTGACTGAAATAAGTTCATAAGATGAAAACGAACAAAAATTGACAAGAACCACGAAAAGTTCTTGTATTTTAAGATAAAATCTTACTCTATTAAGGAAAAAACTTCCAGCTCGCTGAAATATGTTCATTTGCTGAAAACCAACAAAACCAAGAAAAGTTCTTGTATTTGAAGATAAAATCTTTTTGCTGTGAAGAAGAAAAATCTAGCTGACTGAAATAAGTTCATTAGATGAAAACCAACAAAAATTGACAAGAACCACGAAAAGTTCTTGTATTTTAAGATAAAATCTTACGCTATTAAAGAAAAAACTTCTTGCTCGCTGAAATCTGTTCATTTGCTGAAAACCAACAAAACCACGAAAAGTTCTTGTATTTGAAGATAAAATCTTTTTGCTTTGAAGAAGAAAGATCTTGCTGACTGAAATAAGTTCATAAGATGAAAACCAACAAAAATTGTCAAGAACCACGAAAAGTTCTTGTATTTTAAGATACAATCTTACGCTATAAAAGAAAAAACTTCCAGCTCGCTGAAATATGTTCATTTGCTGAAAACCAACAAAACCACGAAAAGTTCTTGTATTTGAAGATAAAATCTTTTTGCTTTGAAGAAGAAAGATCTAGCTGACTGAAATAAGTTCATTAGATGAAAACGAACAAAAATTGACAAGAACCACGAAAAGTTCTTGTATTTTAAGATAAAATCTTACGCTATTAAAGAAAAAACTTCTTGCTCGCTGAAATCTGTTCATTTGCTGAAAACCAACAAAACCACGAAAAGTTCTTGTATTTGAAGATGAAATCTTTTTGCTTTGAAGAAGAAAGATCTAGCTGACTGAAATAAGTTCATTAGATGAAAACCAACAAAAATTGACAAGAACCACGAAAAGTTCTTGTATTTTAAGATAAAATCTTACGCTATAAAAGAAAAAACACCCAGCTCGCTGAAATATGTTCATTTGCTGAAAACCAACAAAACCACGAAAAGTTCTTGTATTTGAAGATAAAATCTTTTTGCTTTGAAGAAGAAAGATCTAGCTGACTGAAATAAGTTCATAAGATGAAAACCAACAAAAATTGACAAGAACCACGAAAAGTTCTTGTATTTTAAGATAAAATCTTACTCTATTAAGGAAAAAACTTCCAGCTCGCTGAAATATGTTCATTTGCTGAAAACCATCAAAACCACGAAAAGTTCTTGTATTTGAAGATAAAATCTTTTTGCTTTGAAGAAGAAAGATCTAGCTGACTGAAATAAGTTCATTAGATGAAAACGAACAAAAATTGACAAGAACCACGAAAAGTTCTTGTATTTTAAGACAAAATCTTACGCTATTAAAGAAAAAACTTCTTGCTCGCTGAAATCTGTTCATTTGCTGAAAACCAACAAAACCAAGAAAAGTTCTTGTATTTGAAGATAAAATCTTTTTGCTGTGAAGAAGAAAAATCTCGCTGACTGAAATATGTTCATGAGATGAAAACCAACAAAAATTGACAAGAACCACGAAAAGTTCTTGTATTTTAAGATAAAATCTTACGCTATTAAAGAAAAAACTTCTTGCTCGCTGAAATCTGTTCATTTGCTGAAAACCAACAAAACCACGAAAAGTTCTTGTATTTGAAGATAAAATCTTTTTGCTTTGAAGAAGAAAGATCTCGCTGACTGAAATAAGTTCATAAGATGAAAACCAACAAAAATTGTCAAGAACCACGAAAAGTTCTTGTATTTTAAGATAAAATCTTACGCTATTAAAGAAAAAACACCCAGCTCGCTGAAATATGTTCATTTGCTGAAAACCAACAAAACCACGAAAAGTTCTTGTATTTGAAGATAAAATCTTTTTGCTTTGAAGAAGAAAGATCTAGCTGACTGAAATAAGTTCATTAGATGAAAACCAACAAAAATTGACAAGAACCACGAAAAGTTCTTGTATTTTAAGATAAAATCTTACTCTATTAAAGAAAAAACTTCCAGCTCGCTGAAATATGTTCATTTGCTGAAAACCATCAAAACCACGAAAAGTTCTTGTATTTGAAGATAAAATCTTTTTGCTTTGAAGAAGAAAGATCTAGCTGACTGAAATAAGTTCATTAGATGAAAACGAACAAAAATTGACAAGAACCACGAAAAGTTCTTGTATTTTAAGATAAAATCTTACGCTATTAAAGAAAAAACTTCTTGCTCGCTGAAATCTGTTCATTTGCTGAAAACCAACAAAACCAAGAAAAGTTCTTGTATTTGAAGATAAAATCTTTTTGCTGTGAAGAAGAAAAATCTCGCTGACTGAAATATGTTCATTAGATGAAAACCAACAAAAATTGACAAGAACCACGAAAAGTTCTTGTATTTTAAGATAAAATCTTACGCTATTAAAGAAAAAACTTCTTGCTCGCTGAAATCTGTTCATTTGCTGAAAACCAACAAAACCACGAAAAGTTCTTGTATTTGAAGATAAAATCTTTTTGCTTTGAAGAAGAAAGATCTCGCTGACTGAAATAAGTTCATAAGATGAAAACCAACAAAAATTGTCAAGAACCACGAAAAGTTCTTGTATTTTAAGATAAAATCTTACGCTATTAAAGAAAAAACACCCAGCTCGCTGAAATATGTTCATTTGCTGAAAACCAACAAAACCACGAAAAGTTCTTGTATTTGAAGATAAAATCTTTTTGCTTTGAAGAAGAAAGATCCAGCTGACTGAAATAAGTTCATTAGATGAAAACGAACAAAAATTGACAAGAACCACGAAAAGTTCTTGTATTTTAAGATAAAATCTTACTCTATTAAGGAAAAAACTTCCAGCTCGCTGAAATATGTTCATTTGCTGAAAACCAACAAAACCAAGAAAAGTTCTTGTATTTGAAGATAAAATCTTTTTGCTGTGAAGAAGAAAAATCTAGCTGACTGAAGTAAGTTCATGAGATGAAAACCAACAAAAATTGACAAGAACCACGAAAAGTTCTTGTATTTTAAGATAAAATCTAACGCTATTAAAGAAAAAACTTCTTGCTCGCTGAAATCTGTTCATTTGCTGAAAACCAACAAAACCACGAAAAGTTCTTGTATTTGAAGATAAAATCTTTTTGCTTTGAAGAAGAAAGATCTTGCTGACTGAAATAAGTTCATAAGATGAAAACCAACAAAAATTGTCAAGAACCACGAAAAGTTCTTGTATTTTAAGATAAAATCTTACGCTATAAAAGAAAAAACACCCAGCTCGCTGAAATATGTTCATTTGCTGAAAACCAACAAAACCACGAAAAGTTCTTGTATTTGAAGATAAAATCTTTTTGCTTTGAAGAAGAAAGATCTAGCTGACTGAAATAAGTTCATAAGATGAAAACCAACAAAAATTGACAAGAACCACGAAAAGTTCTTGTATTTTAAGATAAATCTTCCTCTATTAAGGAAAAAACTTCCAGCTCGCTGAAATATGTTCATTTGCTGAAAACCATCAAAACCACGAAAAGTTCTTGTATTTGAAGATAAAATCTTTTTGCTTTGAAGAAGAAAGATCTGGCTGACTGAAATAAGTTCATTAGATGAAAACGAACAAAAATTGACAAGAACCACGAAAAGTTCTTGTATTTTAAGATAAAATCTTACGCTATTAAAGAAAAAACTTCTTGCTCGCTGAAATCTGTTCATTTGCTGAAAACCAACAAAACCAAGGAAAGTTCTTGTATTTGAAGATAAAATCTTTTTGCTGTGAAGAAGAAAAATCTCGCTGACTGAAATATGTTCATTAGATGAAAACCAACAAAAATTGACAAGAACCACGAAAAGTTCTTGTATTTTAAGATAAAATCTTACGCTATTAAAGAAAAAACTTCTTGCTCGCTGAAATCTGTTCATTTGCTGAAAACCAACAAAACCACGAAAAGTTCTTGTATTTGAAGATAAAATCTTTTTGCTTTGAAGAAGAAAGATCTCGCTGACTGAAATAAGTTCATAAGATGAAAACCAACAAAAATTGTCAAGAACCACGAAAAGTTCTTGTATTTTAAGATAAAATCTTACGCTATTAAAGAAAAAACACCCAGCTCCCTGAAATATGTTCATTTGCTGAAAACCAACAAAACCACGAAAAGTTCTTGTATTTGAAGATAAAATCTTTTTGCTTTGAAGAAGAAAGATCTAGCTGACTGAAATAAGTTCATAAGATGAAAACGAACAAAAATTGACAAGAACCACGAAAAGTTCTTGTATTTTAAGATAAAATCTTACTCTATTAAGGAAAAAACTTCCAGCTCGCTGAAATATGTTCATTTGCTGAAAACCAACAAAACCAAGAAAAGTTCTTGTATTTGAAGATAAAATCTTTTTGCTGTGAAGAAGAAAAATCTAGCTGACTGAAATAAGTTCATTAGATGAAAACCAACAAAAATTGACAAGAACCACGAAAAGTTCTTGTATTTTAAGATAAAATCTTACGCTATTAAAGAAAAAACTTCTTGCTCGCTGAAATCTGTTCATTTGCTGAAAACCAACAAAACCACGAAAAGTTCTTGTATTTGAAGATAAAATCTTTTTGCTTTGAAGAAGAAAGATCTTGCTGACTGAAATAAGTTCATAAGATGAAAACCAACAAAAATTGTCAAGAACCACGAAAAGTTCTTGTATTTTAAGATACAATCTTACGCTATAAAAGAAAAAACTTCCAGCTCGCTGAAATATGTTCATTTGCTGAAAACCAACAAAACCACGAAAAGTTCTTGTATTTGAAGATAAAATCTTTTTGCTTTGAAGAAGAAAGATCTAGCTGACTGAAATAAGTTCATTAGATGAAAACGAACAAAAATTGACAAGAACCACGAAAAGTTCTTGTATTTTAAGATAAAATCTTACGCTATTAAAGAAAAAACTTCTTGCTCGCTGAAATCTGTTCATTTGCTGAAAACCAACAAAACCACGAAAAGTTCTTGTATTTGAAGATGAAATCTTTTTGCTTTGAAGAAGAAAGATCTAGCTGACTGAAATAAGTTCATTAGATGAAAACCAACAAAAATTGACAAGAACCACGAAAAGTTCTTGTATTTTAAGATAAAATCTTACGCTATAAAAGAAAAAACACCCAGCTCGCTGAAATATGTTCATTTGCTGAAAACCAACAAAACCACGAAAAGTTCTTGTATTTGAAGATAAAATCTTTTTGCTTTGAAGAAGAAAGATCTAGCTGACTGAAATAAGTTCATAAGATGAAAACCAACAAAAATTGACAAGAACCACGAAAAGTTCTTGTATTTTAAGATAAAATCTTACTCTATTAAGGAAAAAACTTCCAGCTCGCTGAAATATGTTCATTTGCTGAAAACCATCAAAACCACGAAAAGTTCTTGTATTTGAAGATAAAATCTTTTTGCTTTGAAGAAGAAAGATCTAGCTGACTGAAATAAGTTCATTAGATGAAAACGAACAAAAATTGACAAGAACCACGAAAAGTTCTTGTATTTTAAGACAAAATCTTACGCTATTAAAGAAAAAACTTCTTGCTCGCTGAAATCTGTTCATTTGCTGAAAACCAACAAAACCAAGAAAAGTTCTTGTATTTGAAGATAAAATCTTTTTGCTGTGAAGAAGAAAAATCTCGCTGACTGAAATATGTTCATGAGATGAAAACCAACAAAAATTGACAAGAACCACGAAAAGTTCTTGTATTTTAAGATAAAATCTTACGCTATTAAAGAAAAAACTTCTTGCTCGCTGAAATCTGTTCATTTGCTGAAAACCAACAAAACCACGAAAAGTTCTTGTATTTGAAGATAAAATCTTTTTGCTTTGAAGAAGAAAGATCTCGCTGACTGAAATAAGTTCATAAGATGAAAACCAACAAAAATTGTCAAGAACCACGAAAAGTTCTTGTATTTTAAGATAAAATCTTACGCTATTAAAGAAAAAACACCCAGCTCGCTGAAATATGTTCATTTGCTGAAAACCAACAAAACCACGAAAAGTTCTTGTATTTGAAGATAAAATCTTTTTGCTTTGAAGAAGAAAGATCTAGCTGACTGAAATAAGTTCATTAGATGAAAACCAACAAAAATTGACAAGAACCACGAAAAGTTCTTGTATTTTAAGATAAAATCTTACTCTATTAAAGAAAAAACTTCCAGCTCGCTGAAATATGTTCATTTGCTGAAAACCATCAAAACCACGAAAAGTTCTTGTATTTGAAGATAAAATCTTTTTGCTTTGAAGAAGAAAGATCTAGCTGACTGAAATAAGTTCATTAGATGAAAACGAACAAAAATTGACAAGAACCACGAAAAGTTCTTGTATTTTAAGATAAAATCTTACTCTATTAAGGAAAAAACTTCCAGCTCGCTGAAATATGTTCATTTGCTGAAAACCAACAAAACCAAGAAAAGTTCTTGTATTTGAAGATAAAATCTTTTTGCTGTGAAGAAGAAAAATCTAGCTGACTGAAATAAGTTCATTAGATGAAAACCAACAAAAATTGACAAGAACCACGAAAAGTTCTTGTATTTTAAGATAAAATCTTACGCTATTAAAGAAAAACTTCTTGCTCGCTGAAATCTGTTCATTTGCTGAAAACCAACAAAACCACGAAAAGTTCTTGTATTTGAAGATAAAATCTTTTTGCTTTGAAGAAGAAAGATCTTGCTGACTGAAATAAGTTCATAAGATGAAAACCAACAAAAATTGTCAAGAACCACGAAAAGTTCTTGTATTTTAAGATAAAATCTTACGCTATAAAAGAAAAAACACCCAGCTCGCTGAAATATGTTCATTTGCTGAAAACCAACAAAACCACGAAAAGTTCTTGTATTTGAAGATAAAATCTTTTTGCTTTGAAGAAGAAAGATCTAGCTGACTGAAATAAGTTCATTAGATGAAAACGAACAAAAATTGACAAGAACCACGAAAAGTTCTTGTATTTTAAGATAAAATCTTACGCTATTAAAGAAAAAACTTCTTGCTCGCTGAAATCTGTTCATTTGCTGAAAACCAACAAAACCACAAAAAGTTCTTGTATTTGAAGATGAAATCTTTTTCCTTTGAAGAAGAAAGATCTAGCTGACTGAAATAAGTTCATTAGATGAAAACCAACAAAAATTGACAAGAACCACGAAAAGTTCTTGTATTTTAAGATAAAATCTTACTCTATGAAGGAAAAAACTTCCAGCTCGCTGAAATATGTTCATTTGCTGAAAACCATCAAAACCTCGAAAAGTTCTTGTATTTGAAGATAAAATCTTTTTGCTTTGAAGAAGAAAGATCTAGCTGACTGAAATAAGTTCATTAGATGAAAACCAACAAAAATTGACAAGAACCACGAAAAGTTCTTGTATTTTAAGATAAAATCTTACTCTATTAAGGAAAAAACTTCCAGCTCGCTGAAATCTGTTCATTTGCTGAAAACCAACAAAACCAAGAAAAGTTCTTGTATTTGAAGATAAAATCTTTTTGCTGTGAAGAAGAAAAATCTCGCTGACTGAAATATGTTCATTAGATGAAAACCAACAAAAATTGACAAGAACCACGAAAAGTTCTTGTATTTTAAGATAAAATCTTACGCTATTAAAGAAAAAACTTCTTGCTCGCTGAAATCTGTTCATTTGCTGAAAACCAACAAAACCACGAAAAGTTCTTGTATTTGAAGATAAAATCTTTTTGCTTTGAAGAAGAAAGATCTCGCTGACTGAAATAAGTTCATAAGATGAAAACCAACAAAAATTGTCAAGAACCACGAAAAGTTCTTGTATTTTAAGATAAAATCTTACGCTATTAAAGAAAAAACACCCAGCTCGCTGAAATATGTTCATTTGCTGAAAACCAACAAAACCACGAAAAGTTCTTGTATTTGAAGATAAAATCTTTTTGCTTTGAAGAAGAAAGATCTAGCTGACTGAAATAAGTTCATTAGATGAAAACCAACAAAAATTGACAAGAACCACGAAAAGTTCTTGTATTTTAAGATAAAATCTTACTCTATTAAAGAAAAAACTTCCAGCTCGCTGAAATATGTTCATTTGCTGAAAACCATCAAAACCACGAAAAGTTCTTGTATTTGAAGATAAAATCTTTTTGCTTTGAAGAAGAAAGATCTAGCTGACTGAAATAAGTTCATTAGATGAAAACGAACAAAAATTGACAAGAACCACGAAAAGTTCTTGTATTTTAAGATAAAATCTTGCTCTATTAAGGAAAAAACTTCCAGCTCGCTGAAATATGTTCATTTGCTGAAAACCAACAAAACCAAGAAAAGTTCTTGTATTTGAAGATAAAATCTTTTTGCTGTGAAGAAGAAAAATCTCGCTGACTGAAATATGTTCATTAGATGAAAACCAACAAAAATTGACAAGAACCACGAAAAGTTCTTGTATTTTAAGATAAAATCTTACGCTATTAAAGAAAAAACTTCTTGCTCGCTGAAATCTGTTCATTTGCTGAAAACCAACAAAACCACGAAAAGTTCTTGTATTTGAAGATAAAATCTTTTTGCTTTGAAGAAGAAAGATCTCGCTGACTGAAATAAGTTCATAAGATGAAAACCAACAAAAATTGTCAAGAACCACGAAAAGTTCTTGTATTTTAAGATAAAATCTTACGCTATTAAAGAAAAAACACCCAGCTCGTTGAAATATGTTCATTTGCTGAAAACCAACAAAACCACGAAAAGTTCTTGTATTTGAAGATAAAATCTTTTTGCTTTGAAGAAGAAAGATCTAACTGACTGAAATAAGTTCATTAGATGAAAACCAACAAAAATTGACAAGAACCACGAAAAGTTCTTGTATTTTAAGATAAAATCTTACTCTATTAAAGAAAAAACTTCCAGCTCGCTGAAATATGTTCATTTGCTGAAAACCATCAAAACCACGAAAAGTTCTTGTATTTGAAGATAAAATCTTTTTGCTTTGAAGAAGAAAGATCTAGCTGACTGAAATAAGTTCATTAGATGAAAACGAACAAAAATTGACAAGAACCACGAAAAGTTCTTGTATTTTAAGATAAAATCTTACTCTATTAAGGAAAAAACTTCCAGCTCGCTGAAATATGTTCATTTGCTGAAAACCAACAAAACCAAGAAAAGTTCTTGTATTTGAAGATAAAATCTTTTTGCTGTGAAGAAGAAAAATCTAGCTGACTGAAATAAGTTCATTAGATGAAAACCAACAAAAATTGACAAGAACCACGAAAAGTTCTTGTATTTTAAGATAAAATCTTACGCTATTAAAGAAAAAACTTCTTGCTCGCTGAAATCTGTTCATTTGCTGAAAACCAACAAAACCACGAAAAGTTCTTGTATTTGAAGATAAAATCTTTTTGCTTTGAAGAAGAAAGATCTTGCTGACTGAAATAAGTTCATAAGATGAAAACCAACAAAAATTGTCAAGAACCACGAAAAGTTCTTGTATTTTAAGATAAAATCTTACGCTATAAAAGAAAAAACACCCAGCTCGCTGAAATATGTTCATTTGCTGAAAACCAACAAAACCACGAAAAGTTCTTGTATTTGAAGATAAAATCTTTTTGCTTTGAAGAAGAAAGATCTAGCTGACTGAAATAAGTTCATTAGATGAAAACGAACAAAAATTGACAAGAACCACGAAAAGTTCTTGTATTTTAAGATAAAATCTTACGCTATTAAAGAAAAAACTTCTTGCTCGCTGAAATCTGTTCATTTGCTGAAAACCAACAAAACCACGAAAAGTTCTTGTATTTGAAGATGAAATCTTTTTGCTTTGAAGAAGAAAGATCTAGCTGACTGAAATAAGTTCATTAGATGAAAACCAACAAAAATTGACAAGAACCACGAAAAGTTCTTGTATTTTAAGATAAAATCTTACTCTATTAAGGAAAAAACTTCCAGCTCGCTGAAATCTGTTCATTTGCTGAAAACCAACAAAACCACAAAAAGTTCTTGTATTTGAAGATGAAATCTTTTTCCTTTGAAGAAGAAAGATCTAGCTGACTGAAATAAGTTCATTAGATGAAAACCAACAAAAATTGACAAGAACCACGAAAAGTTCTTGTATTTTAAGATAAAATCTTACTCTATGAAGGAAAAAACTTCCAGCTCGCTGAAATATGTTCATTTGCTGAAAACCATCAAAACCTCGAAAACTTCTTGTATTTGAAGATAAAATCTTTTTGCTTTGAAGAAGAAAGATCTAGCTGACTGAAATAAGTTCATTAGATGAAAACCAACAAAAATTGACAAGAACCACGAAAAGTTCTTGTATTTTAAGATAAAATCTTACTCTATTAAGGAAAAAACTTCCAGCTCGCTGAAATCTGTTCATTTGCTGAAAACCAACAAAACCAAGAAAAGTTCTTGTATTTGAAGATAAAATCTTTTTGCTGTGAAGAAGAAAAATCTCGCTGACTGAAATATGTTCATTAGATGAAAACCAACAAAAATTGACAAGAACCACGAAAAGTTCTTGTATTTTAAGATAAAATCTTACGCTATTAAAGAAAAAACTTCTTGCTCGCTGAAATCTGTTCATTTGCTGAAAACCAACAAAACCACGAAAAGTTCTTGTATTTGAAGATAAAATCTTTTTGCTTTGAAGAAGAAAGATCTCGCTGACTGAAATAAGTTCATAAGATGAAAACCAACAAAAATTGTCAAGAACCACGAAAAGTTCTTGTATTTTAAGATAAAATCTTACGCTATTAAAGAAAAAACACCCAGCTCGCTGAAATATGTTCATTTGCTGAAAACCAACAAAACCACGAAAAGTTCTTGTATTTGAAGATAAAATCTTTTTGCTTTGAAGAAGAAAGATCTAGCTGACTGAAATAAGTTCATTAGATGAAAACCAACAAAAATTGACAAGAACCACGAAAAGTTCTTGTATTTTAAGATAAAATCTTACTCTATTAAAGAAAAAACTTCCAGCTCGCTGAAATATGTTCATTTGCTGAAAACCATCAAAACCACGAAAAGTTCTTGTATTTGAAGATAAAATCTTTTTGCTTTGAAGAAGAAAGATCTAGCTGACTGAAATAAGTTCATTAGATGAAAACGAACAAAAATTGACAAGAACCACGAAAAGTTCTTGTATTTTAAGATAAAATCTTACTCTATTAAGGAAAAAACTTCCAGCTCGCTGAAATATGTTCATTTGCTGAAAACCAACAAAACCAAGAAAAGTTCTTGTATTTGAAGATAAAATCTTTTTGCTGTGAAGAAGAAAAATCTAGCTGACTGAAATAAGTTCATTAGATGAAAACCAACAAAAATTGACAAGAACCACGAAAAGTTCTTGTATTTTAAGATAAAATCTTACGCTATTAAAGAAAAAACTTCTTGCTCGCTGAAATCTGTTCATTTGCTGAAAACCAACAAAACCACGAAAAGTTCTTGTATTTGAAGATAAAATCTTTTTGCTTTGAAGAAGAAAGATCTTGCTGACTGAAATAAGTTCATAAGATGAAAACCAACAAAAATTGTCAAGAACCACGAAAAGTTCTTGTATTTTAAGATAAAATCTTACGCTATAAAAGAAAAAACACCCAGCTCGCTGAAATATGTTCATTTGCTGAAAACCAACAAAACCACGAAAAGTTCTTGTATTTGAAGATAAAATCTTTTTGCTTTGAAGAAGAAAGATCTAGCTGACTGAAATAAGTTCATTAGATGAAAACGAACAAAAATTGACAAGAACCACGAAAAGTTCTTGTATTTTAAGATAAAATCTTACGCTATTAAAGAAAAAACTTCTTGCTCGCTGAAATCTGTTCATTTGCTGAAAACCAACAAAACCACGAAAAGTTCTTGTATTTGAAGATGAAATCTTTTTGCTTTGAAGAAGAAAGATCTTGCTGACTGAAATAAGTTCATTAGATGAAAACCAACAAAAATTGACAAGAACCACGAAAAGTTCTTGTATTTTAAGATAAAATCTTACTCTATTAAGGAAAAAACTTCTTGCTCGCTGAAATCTGTTCATTTGCTGAAAACCAACAAAACCAAGAAAAGTTCTTGTATTTGAAGATAAAATCTTTTTGCTGTGAAGAAGAAAAATCTCGCTGACTGAAATATGTTCATTAGATGAAAACCAACAAAAATTGACAAGAACCACGAAAAGTTCTTGTATTTTAAGATAAAATCTTACGCTATTAAAGAAAAAACTTCTTGCTCGCTGAAATCTGTTCATTTGCTGAAAACCAACAAAACCACGAAAAGTTCTTGTATTTGAAGATAAAATCTTTTTGCTTTGAAGAAGAAAGATCTCGCTGACTGAAATAAGTTCATAAGATGAAAACCAACAAAAATTGTCAAGAACCACGAAAAGTTCTTGTATTTTAAGATAAAATCTTACGCTATTAAAGAAAAAACACCCAGCTCGTTGAAATATGTTCATTTGCTGAAAACCAACAAAACCACGAAAAGTTCTTGTATTTGAAGATAAAATCTTTTTGCTTTGAAGAAGAAAGATCTAACTGACTGAAATAAGTGCATTAGATGAAAACCAACAAAAATTGACAAGAACCACGAAAAGTTCTTGTATTTTAAGATAAAATCTTACTCTATTAAAGAAAAAACTTCCAGCTCGCTGAAATATGTTCATTTGCTGAAAACCATCAAAACCACGAAAAGTTCTTGTATTTGAAGATAAAATCTTTTTGCTTTGAAGAAGAAAGATCTAGCTGACTGAAATAAGTTCATTAGATGAAAACGAACAAAAATTGACAAGAACCACGAAAAGTTCTTGTATTTTAAGATAAAATCTTACTCTATTAAGGAAAAAACTTCCAGCTCGCTGAAATATGTTCATTTGCTGAAAACCAACAAAACCAAGAAAAGTTCTTGTATTTGAAGATAAAATCTTTTTGCTGTGAAGAAGAAAAATCTAGCTGACTGAAATAAGTTCATTAGATGAAAACCAACAAAAATTGACAAGAACCACGAAAAGTTCTTGTATTTTAAGATAAAATCTTACGCTATTAAAGAAAAAACTTCTTGCTCGCTGAAATCTGTTCATTTGCTGAAAACCAACAAAACCACGAAAAGTTCTTGTATTTGAAGATAAAATCTTTTTGCTTTGAAGAAGAAAGATCTTGCTGACTGAAATCAGTTCATAAGATGAAAACCAACAAAAATTGTCAAGAACCACGAAAAGTTCTTGTATTTTAAGATAAAATCTTACGCTATAAAAGAAAAAACACCCAGCTCGCTGAAATATGTTCATTTGCTGAAAACCAACAAAACCACGAAAAGTTCTTGTATTTGAAGATGAAATCTTTTTGCTTTGAAGAAGAAAGATCTAGCTGACTGAAATAAGTTCATTAGATGAAAACCAACAAAAATTGACAAGAACCACGAAAAGTTCTTGTATTTTAAGATAAAATCTTACTCTATTAAGGAAAAAACTTCCAGCTCGCTGAAATATGTTCATTTGCTGAAAACCATCAAAACCTCGAAAAGTTCATGTATTTGAAGATAAAATCTTTTTGCTTTGAAGAAGAAAGATCTAGCTGACTGAAATAAGTTCATTAGATGAAAACCAACAAAAATTGACAAGAACCACGAAAAGTTCTTGTATTTTAAGATAAAATCTTACTCTATTAAAGAAAAAACTTCCAGCTCGCTGAAATATGTTCATTTGCTGAAAACCATCAAAACCACGAAAAGTTCTTGTATTTGAAGATAAAATCTTTTTGCTTTGAAGAAGAAAGATCTAGCTGACTGAAATAAGTTCATTAGATGAAAACGAACAAAAATTGACAAGAACCACGAAAAGTTCTTGTATTTTAAGATAAAATCTTACTCTATTAAGGAAAAAACTTCCAGCTCGCTGAAATATGTTCATTTGCTGAAAACCAACAAAACCAAGAAAAGTTCTTGTATTTGAAGATAAAATCTTTTTGCTGTGAAGAAGAAAAATCTAGCTGACTGAAATAAGTTCATTAGATGAAAACCAACAAAAATTGACAAGAACCACGAAAAGTTCTTGTATTTTAAGATAAAATCTTACGCTATTAAAGAAAAAACTTCTTGCTCGCTGAAATCTGTTCATTTGCTGAAAACCAACAAAACCACGAAAAGTTCTTGTATTTGAAGATAAAATCTTTTTGCTTTGAAGAAGAAAGATCTTGCTGACTGAAATAAGTTCATAAGATGAAAACCAACAAAAATTGTCAAGAACCACGAAAAGTTCTTGTATTTTAAGATAAAATCTTACGCTATAAAAGAAAAAACACCCAGCTCGCTGAAATATGTTCATTTGCTGAAAACCAACAAAACCACGAAAAGTTCTTGTATTTGAAGATGAAATCTTTTTGCTTTGAAGAAGAAAGATCTAGCTGACTGAAATAAGTTCATTAGATGAAAACCAACAAAAATTGACAAGAACCACGAAAAGTTCTTGTATTTTAAGATAAAATCTTACTCTATTAAGGAAAAAACTTCCAGCTCGCTGAAATATGTTCATTTGCTGAAAACCATCAAAACCTCGAAAAGTTCATGTATTTGAAGATAAAATCTTTTTGCTTTGAAGAAGAAAGATCTAGCTGACTGAAATAAGTTCATTAGATGAAAACCAACAAAAATTGACAAGAACCACGAAAAGTTCTTGTATTTTAAGATAAAATCTTACTCTATTAAGGAAAAAACTTCCAGCTCGCTGAAATATGTTCATTTGCTGAAAACCATCAAAACCACGAAAAGTTCTTGTATTTGAAGATAAAATCTTTTTGCTTTGAAGAAGAAAGATCTCGCTGACTGAAATAAGTTCATTAGATGAAAACGAACAAAAATTGACAAGAACCACGAAAAGTTCTTGTATTTTAAGATAAAATCTTACGCTATTAAAGAAAAAACTTCTTGCTCGCTGAAATCTGTTCATTTGCTGAAAACCAACAAAACCACGAAAAGTTCTTGTATTTGAAGATAAAATATTTTTGCTTTGAAGAAGAAAGATCTAGCTGACTGAAATAAGTTCATTAGATGAAAACGAACAAAAATTGACAAGAACCACGAAAAGTTCTTGTATTTTAAGATAAAATCTTACGCTATAAAAGAAAAAACACCCAGCTCGCTGAAATATGTTCATTTGCTGAAAACCAACAAAACCACGAAAAGTTCTTGTATTTGAAGATAAAATCTTTTTGCTTTGAAGAAGAAAGATCTAGCTGACTGAAATAAGTTCATAAGATGAAAACGAACAAAAATTGACAAGAACCACGAAAAGTTCTTGTATTTTAAGATAAAGTCTTACGCTATTAAAGAAAAAACTTCTTGCTCGCTGAAATCTGTTCATTTGCTGAAAACCAACAAAACCACGAAAAGTTCTTGTATTTGAAGATAAAATCTTTTTGCTTTGAAGAAGAAAGATCGAGCTGACTGAAATAAGTTCATAAGATGAAAACCAACAAAAATTGACAAGAACCACGAAAAGTTCTTGTATTTTCAGATAAAATCTTACTCTATTAAGGAAAAAACTTCCAGCTCGCTGAAATATGTTCATTTGCTGAAAACCAACAAAACCAAGAAAAGTTCTTGTATTTGAAGATAAAATCTTTTTGCTTTGAAGAAGAAAGATCTAGCTGACTGAAATAAGTTCATTAGATGAAAACCAACAAAAATTGACAAGAACCACGAAAACTTCTTGTATTTTAAGATAAAATCTTACGCTATTAAAGAAAAAACTTCTTGCTCGCTGAAATCTGTTCATTTGCTGAAAACCAACAAAACCACGAAAAGTTCTTGTATTTGAAGATAAAATCTTTTTGCTTTGAAGAAGAAAGATCTAGCTGACTGAAATAAGTTCATAAGATGAAAACCAACAAAAATTGTCAAGAACCACGAAAAGTTCTTGTATTTTAAGATAAAATCTTACGCTATAAAAGAAAAAACACCCAGCTCGCTGAAATATGTTCATTTGCTGAAAACCAACAAAACCAAGAAAAGTTCTTGTATTTGAAGATAAAATCTTTTTGCTTTGAAGAAGAAAGATCTAGCTGACTGAAATACGTTCATTAGATGAAAACCAACAAAAATTGACAAGAACCACGAAAAGTTCTTGTATTTTAAGATAAAATCTTACTCTATTAAGGAAAAAACTTCCAGCTCGCTGAAATATGTTCATTTGCTGAAAACCATCAAAACCACGAAAAGTTCTTGTATTTGAAGATAAAATCTTTTTGCTTTGAAGAAGAAAGATCTAGCTGACTGAAATAAGTTCATTAGATGAAAACGAACAAAAATTGACAAGAACCACGAAAAGTTCTTGTATTTTAAGATAAAATCTTACTCTATTAAGGAAAAAACTTCCAGCTCGCTGAAATATGTTCATTTGCTGAAAACCATCAAAACCTCGAAAAGTTCTTGTATTTGAAGATAAAATCTTTTTGCTTTGAAGAAGAAAGATCGAGCTGACTGAAATAAGTTCATTGGATGAAAACCAACAAAAATTGACAAGAACCACGAAAAGTTCTTGTATTTTAAGATAAAATCTTACTCTATTAAGGAAAAAACATCCAGCTCGCTGAAATATGTTCATTTGCTGAAAACCATCAAAACCACGAAAAGTTCTTGTATTTGAAGATAAAATCTTTTTGCTTTGAACAAGAAAGATCTAGCTGACTGAAATAAGTTCATTAGATGAAAGCGAACAAAAATTGACAAGAACCACGAAAAGTTCTTGTATTTTAAGATAAAATCTTACGCTATTAAAGAAAAAACTTCTTGCTCGCTGAAATCTGTTCATTTGCTGAAAACCAACAAAACCACGAAAAGTTCTTGTATTTGAAGATAAAATCTTTTTGCTTTGAAGAAGAAAGATCTAGCTGACTGAAATAAGTTCATTAGATGAAAACCAACAAAAATTGACAAGAACCACCAAAAGTTCTTGTATTTTAAGATAAAATCTGACGCTATTAAGGAAAAAACTTCCAGCTCGCTGAAATATGTTCATTTGCTGAAAACCATCAAAACCACGAAAAGTTCTTGTATTTGAAGATAAAATCTTTTTGCTTTGAAGAAGAAAGATCTTGCTGACTGAAATAAGTTCATTAGATGAAAACGAACAAAAATTGACAAGAACCACGAAAAGTTCTTGTATTTTAAGATAAAATCTTACGCTATTAAAGAAAAAACTTCTTGCTCGCTGAAATCTGTTCATTTGCTGAAAACCAACAAAACCACGAAAAGTTCTTGTATTTGAAGATAAAATCTTTTTGCTGTGAAGAAGAAAAATCTAGCTGACTGAAATAAGTTCATTGGATGAAAACCAACAAAAATTGACAAGAACCACGAAAAGTTCTTGTATTTTAAGATAAAATCTTACGCTATTAAAGAAAAAACTTCTTGCTCGCTGAAATCTGTTCATTTGCTGAAAACCAACAAAACCACGAAAAGTTCTTGTATTTGAAGATAAAATCTTTTTGCTTTGAAGAAGAAAGATCTAGCTGACTGAAATAAGTTCATAAGATGAAAACCAACAAAAATTGTCAAGAACCACGAAAAGTTCTTGTATTTTAAGATAAAATCTTACGCTATTAAAGAAAAAACACCCAGCTCGCTAAATCTGTTCATTTGCTGAAAACCAACAAAACCACGAAAAGTTCTTGTATTTGAAGATGAAATCTTTTTGCTTTGAAGAAGAAAGATCTAGCTGACTGAAATAAGTTCATAAGATAAAAACCAACAAAAATTGACAAGAAGCACGAAAAGTTCTTGTATTTTAAGATAAAATCTTACTCTATTAAGGAAAAAACTTCCAGCTCGCTGAAATATGTTCATTTGCTGAAAACCATCAAAACCTCGAAAAGTTCTTGTATTTGAAGATAAAATCTTTTTGCTTTGAAGAAGAAAGATCTAGCTGAGTGAAATAAGTTCATAAGATGAAAACGAACAAAAATTGACAAGAACCACGAAAAGTTCTTGTATTTTAAGATAAAATCTTACGCTATTAAAGAAAAAACTTCTTGCTCGCTGAAATCTGTTCATTTGCTGAAAACCAACAAAACCACGAAAAGTTCTTGTATTTGAAGATAAAATCTTTTTGCTTTGAAGAAGAAAGATCGAGCTGACTGAAATAAGTTCATAAGATGAAAACCAACAAAAATTGACAAGAACCACGAAAAGTTCTTGTATTTTAAGATAAAATCTTACTCTATTAAGGAAAAAACTTCCAGCTCGCTGAAATATGTTCATTTGCTGAAAACCAACAAAACCAAGAAAAGTTCTTGTATTTGAAGATAAAATCTTTTTGCTGTGAAGAAGAAAAATCGAGCTGACTGAAATAAGTTCATTAGATGAAAACCAACAAAAATTGACAAGAACCACGAAAAGTTCTTGTATTTTAAGATAAAATCTTACGCTATTAAAGAAAAAACTTCTTGCTCGCTGAAATCTGTTCATTTGCTGAAAACCAACAAAACCACGAAAAGTTCTTGTATTTGAAGATAAAATCTTTTTGCTTTGAAGAAGAAAGATCAAGCTGACTGAAATAAGTTCATTAGATGAAAACCAACAAAAATTGTCAAGAACCACGAAAAGTTCTTGTATTTTAAGATAAAATCTTACGCTATAAAAGAAAAAACACCCAGCTCGCTGAAATATGTTCATTTGCTGAAAACCAACAAAACCACGAAAAGTTCTTGTATTTGAAGATAAAATCTTTTTGCTTTGAAGAAGAAAGATCTAGCTGACTGAAATAAGTTCATTAGATGAAAACGAACAAAAATTGACAAGAACCACGAAAAGTTCTTGTATTTTAAGATAAAATCTTACTCTATTAAGGAAAAAACTTCCAGCTCGCTGAAATATGTTCATTTGCTGAAAACCATCAAAACCACGAAAAGTTCTTGTATTTGAAGATAAAATCTTTTTGCTTTGAAGAAGAAAGATCTAGCTGACTGAAATAAGTTCATTAGATGAAAACGAACAAAAATTGACAAGAACCACGAAAAGTTCTTGTATTTTAAGATAAAATCTTACTCTATTAAGGAAAAAACTTCCAGCTCGCTGAAATATGTTCATTTGCTGAAAACCATCAAAACCTCGAAAAGTTCTTGTATTTGAAGATAAAATCTTTTTGCTTTGAAGAAGAAAGATCTAGCTGACTGAAATAAGTTCATTAGATGAAAACCAACAAAAATTGACAAGAACCACGAAAAGTTCTTGTATTTTAAGATAAAATCTTACGCTATTAAAGAAAAAACTTCTTGCTCGCTGAAATCTGTTCATTTGCTGAAAACCAACAAAACCACGAAAAGTTCTTGTATTTGAAGATAAAATCTTTTTGCTTTGAAGAAGAAAGATCTAGCTGACTGAAATAAGTTCATAAGATGAAAACCAACAAAAATTGTCAAGAACCACGAAAAGTTCTTGTATTTTAAGATAAAATCTTACGCAATTAAAGAAAAAACACCCAGCTCGCTGAAATCTGTTCATTTGCTGAAAACCATCAAAACCTCGAAAAGTTCTTGTATTTGAAGATAAAATCTTTTTGCTTTGAAGAAGAAAGATCCAGCTGAGTGAAATAAGTTCATGAGATGAAAACGAACAAAAATTGACAAGAACCACGAAAAGTTCTTGTATTTTAAGATAAAATCTTACGCTATTAAAGAAAAAACTTCTTGCTCGCTGAAATCTGTTCATTTGCTGAAAACCAACAAAACCACGAAAAGTTCTTGTATTTGAAGATAAAATCTTTTTGCTTTGAAGAAGAAAGATCGAGCTGACTGAAATAAGTTCATAAGATGAAAACCAACAAAAATTGACAAGAACCACGAAAAGTTCTTGTATTTTAAGATAAAATCTTTTTGCTGTGAAGAAGAAAAATCTAGCTGACTGAAATAAGTTCATTAGATGAAAACCAACAAAAATTGACAAGAACCACGAAAAGTTCTTGTATTTTAAGATAAAATCTTACGCTATTAAAGAAAAAACTTCTTGCTCGCTGAAATCTGTTCATTTGCTGAAAACCAACAAAACCACGAAAAGTTCTTGTATTTGAAGATAAAATCTTTTTGCTTTGAAGAAGAAAGATCTAGCTGACTGAAATAAGTTCATAAGATGAAAAGCAACAAAAATTGTCAAGAACCACGAAAAGTTCTTGTCTTTTAAGATAAAATCTTACTCTATTAAGGAAAAAACTTCCAGCTCGCTGAAATATGTTCAATTGCTGAAAACCATCAAAACCTCGAAAAGTTCTTGTATTTGAAGATAAAATCTTTTTGCTTTGAAGAAGAAAGATCGAGCTGACTGAAATAAGTTCATTGGATGAAAACGAACAAAAATTGACAAGAACCACGAAAAGTTCTTGTATTTTAAGATAAAATCTTACGCTATTGAAGAAAAAACTTCTTGCTCGCTGAAATCTGTTCATTTGCTGAAAACCAACAAAACCAAGAAAAGTTCTTGTATTTGAAGATAAAATCTTTTTGCTGTGAAGAAGAAAAATCTAGCTGACTGAAATAAGTTCATTAGATGAAAACCAACAAAAATTGACAAGAACCACGAAAAGTTCTTGTATTTTAAGATAAAATCTTACGCTATTAAGGAAAAAACTTCCAGCTCGCTGAAATATGTTCATTTGCTGAAAACCATCAAAACCACGAAAAGTTCTTGTATTTGAAGATAAAATCTTTTTGCTTTGAAGAAGAAAGATCTGGCTGACTGAAATAAGTCGATGAGATGAAAACCAACAAAAATTGACAAGAAACACGAAAAGTTCTTGTATTTTAAGATAAAATCTTACGCTATTAAAGAAAAAACTTCTTGCTCGCTGAAATCTGTTCATTTGCTGAAAACCAACAAAACCACGAAAAGTTCTTGTATTTGATGATAAAATCTTTTTGCTTTGAAAAAGAAAGATCCAGCTGACTGAAATAAGTTCATTAGATGAAAACCAACAAAAATTGACAAGAACCACGAAAAGTTCTTGTATTTTAAGATAAAATCTTACTCTATTAAGGAAAAAACATCCAGCTCGCTGAAATATGTTCATTTGCTGAAAACCAACAAAACCAAGAAAAGTTCTTGTATTTGAAGATAAAATCTTTTTGCTGTGGAGAAGAAAAATCTAGCTGACTGAAATAAGTTCATTGGATGAAAACCAACAAAAATTGACAAGAACCACGAAAAGTTCTTGTATTTTAAGATAAAATCTTACGCTATTAAAGAAAAAACTTCTTGCTCGCTGAAATCTGTTCATTTGCTGAAAACCAACAAAACCACGAAAAGTTCTTGTATTTGAAGATAAAATCTTTTTGCTTTGAAGAAGAAAGATCTAGCTGACTGAAATAAGTTCATAAGATGAAAACCAACAAAAATTGTCAAGAACCACGAAAAGTTCTTGTATTTTAAGATAAAATCTTACGCTATAAAAGAAAAAACACCCAGCTCGCTGAAATATGTTCATTTGCTGAAAACCATCAAGACCACGAAAAGTTCTTGTATTTGAAGATAAAATCTTTTTGCTTTGAAGAAGAAAGATCTAGCTGACTGAAATAAGTTCATTAGATGAAAACGAACAAAAATTGACAAGAACCACGAAAAGTTATTGTATTTTAAGATAAAATCTTACTCTATTAAGGAAAAAACTTCCAGCTCGCTGAAATATGTTCATTTGCTGAAAACCATCAAAACCTCGAAAAGTTCTTGTATTTGAAGATAAAATCTTTTTGCTTTGAAGAAGAAAGATCTAGCTGACTGAAATAAGTTCATTGGATGAAAACGAACAAAAATTGACAAGAACCACGAAAAGTTCTTGTATTTTAAGATAAAATCTTACGCTATTAAAGAAAAAACTTCTTGCTCGCTGAAATCTGTTCATTTGCTGAAAACCAACAAAACCAAGAAAAGTTCTTGTATTTGAAGATAAAATATTTTTGCTGTGAAGAAGAAAAATCTAGCTGACTGAAATAAGTTCATTAGATGAAAACCAACAAAAATTGACAAGAACCACGAAAAGTTCTTGTATTTTAAGATAAAATCTTACGCTATTAAGGAAAAAACTTCCAGCTCGCTGAAATATGTTCATTTGCTGAAAACCATCAAAACCACGAAAAGTTCTTGTATTTGAAGATAAAATCTTTTTGCTTTGAAGAAGAAAGATCTGGCTGACTGAAATAAGTCGATGAGATGAAAACCAACAAAAATTGACAAGAAACACGAAAAGTTCTTGTATTTTAAGATAAAATCTTACGCTATTAAAGAAAAAACTTCTTGCTCGCTGAAATCTGTTCATTTGCTGAAAACCATCAAAACCACGAAAAGTTCTTGTATTTGAAGATAAAATCTTTTTGCTTTGAAGAAGAAAGATCTAGCTGACTGAAATAAGTTCATTGGATGAAAACGAACAAAAATTGACAAGAACCACGAAAAGTTCTTGTATTTTAAGATAAAATCTTACGCTATTAAAGAAAAAACACCCAGCTCGCTGAAATCTGTTCATTTGCTGAAAACCAACAAAACCACGAAAAGTTCTTGTATTTGAAGATGAAATCTTTTTGCTTTGAAGAAGAAAGATCTAGCTGACTGAAATAAGTTCATTAGATGAAAACCAACAAAAATTGACAAGAACCACGAAAAGTTCTTGTATTTTAAGATAAAATCTTACTCTATTAAGGAAAAAACTTCCAGCTCGCTGAAATATGTTCATTTGCTGAAAACCATCAAAACCTCGAAAAGTTCTTGTATTTGAAGATAAAATCTTTTTGCTTTGAACAAGAAAGATCTAGCTGACTGAAATAAGTTCATTAGATGAAAACGAACAAAAATTGACAAGAACCACGAAAAGTTCTTGTATTTTAAGATAAAATCTTACTCTATTAAGGAAAAAACTTCCAGCTCGCTGAAATATGTTCATTTACTGAAAACCATCAAAACCACGAAAAGTTCTTTTATTTGAAGATAAAATCTTTTTGCTTTGAAGAAGAAAGATCTAGCTGACTGAAATAAGTTCATTAGATGAAAACGAACAAAAATTGACAAGAACCACGAAAAGTTCTTGTATTTTCAGATAAAATCTTACGCTATTAAAGAAAAAACTTCTTGCTCGCTGAAATCTGTTCATGTGCTGAAAACCAACAAAACCACGAAAAGTTCTTGTATTTTAAGATAAAATCTTTTTGCTTTGAAGAAGAAAGATCTAGCTGACTGAAATAAGTTCATTAGATGAAAACCAACAAAAATTGACAAGAACCACGAAAAGTTCTTGTATTTTAAGATAAAATCTTACTCTATTAAGGAAAAAACATCCAGCTCGCTGAAATATGTTCATTTGCTGAAAACCAACAAAACGAAGAAAAGTTCTTGTATTTGAAGATAAAATCTTTTTGCTGTGGAGAAGAAAAATCTTGCTGACTGAAATAAGTTCATTGGATGAAAACCAACAAAAATTGACAAGAACCACGAAAAGTTCTTGTATTTTAAGATAAAATCTTACGCTATTAAAGAAAAAACTTCTTGCTCACTGAAATCTGTTCATTTGCTGAAAACCAACAAAACCACGAAAAGTTCTTGTATTTGAAGATAAAATCTTTTTGCTTTGAAGAAGAAAGATCTAGCTGACTGAAATAAGTTCATAAGATGAAAACCAACAAAAATTGTCAAGAACCACGAAAAGTTCTTGTATTTTAAGATAAAATCTTACGCTATAAAAGAAAAAACACCCAGCTCGCTGAAATATGTTCATTTGCTGAAAACCATCAAGACCACGAAAAGTTCTTGTATTTGAAGATAAAATCTTTTTGCTTTGAAGAAGAAAGATCTAGCTGACTGAAATAAGTTCATTAGATGAAAACGAACAAAAATTGACAAGAACCACGAAAAGTTCTTGTATTTTAAGATAAAATCTTACTCTATTAAGGAAAAAACTTCCAGCTCGCTGAAATATGTTCATTTGCTGAAAACCATCAAAACCTCGAAAAGTTCTTGTATTTGAAGATAAAATCTTTTTGCTTTGAAGAAGAAAGATCTAGCTGACTGAAATAAGTTCATTGGATGAAAACGAACAAAAATTGACAAGAACCACGAAAAGTTCTTGTATTTTAAGATAAAATCTTACGCTATTAAAGAAAAAACTTCTTGCTCGCTGAAATCTGTTCATTTGCTGAAAACCAACAAAACCAAGAAAAGTTCTTGTATTTGAAGATAAAATATTTTTGCTGTGAAGAAGAAAAATCTAGCTGACTGAAATAAGTTCATTAGATGAAAACCAACAAAAATTGACAAGAACCACGAAAAGTTCTTGTATTTTAAGATAAAATCTTACGCTATTAAGGAAAAAACTTCCAGCTCGCTGAAATATGTTCATTTGCTGAAAACCATCAAAACCACGAAAAGTTCTTGTATTTGAAGATAAAATCTTTTTGCTTTGAAGAAGAAAGATCTGGCTGACTGAAATAAGTCGATGAGATGAAAACCAACAAAAATTGACAAGAAACACGAAAAGTTCTTGTATTTTAAGATAAAATCTTACGCTATTAAAGAAAAAACTTCTTGCTCGCTGAAATCTGTTCATTTGCTGAAAACCAACAAAACCACGAAAAGTTCTTGTATTTGAAGATAAAATCTTTTTGCTTTGAAGAAGAAAGATCTAGCTGACTGAAATAAGTTCATTAGATGAAAACCAACAAAAATTGACAAGAACCACCAAAAGTTCTTGTATTTTAAGATAAAATCTGACGCTATTAAAGAAAAAACTCCCAGCTCGCTGAAATCTGTTCATTTGCTGAAAACCATCAAAACCTCGAAAAGTTCTTGTATTTGAAGATAAAATCTTTTTGCTTTGAAGAAGAAAGATCTAGCTGACTGAAATAAGTTCATAAGATGAAAACCAACAAAAATTGACAAGAACCACGAAAAGTTCTTGTATTTTAAGATAAAATCTTACTCTATTAAGGAAAAAACTTCCAGCTCGCTGAAATCTGTTCATTTGCTGAAAACCATCAAAACCACGAAAAGTTCTTGTATTTGAAGATAAAATCTTTTTGCTTTGAAGAAGAAAGATCTAGCTGACTGAAATAAGTTCATTAGATGAAAACGAACAAAAATTGACAAGAACCACGAAAAGTTCTTGTATTTTAAGATAAAATCTTACGCTATTAAAGAAAAAACTTCTTGCTCGCTGAAATCTGTTCATTTGCTGAAAACCAACAAAACCAAGAAAAGTTCTTGTATTTGAAGATAAAATCTTTTTGCTGTGAAGAAGAAAGATCTAGCTGACTGAAATAAGTTCATAAGATGAAAACCAACAAAAATTGACAAGAACCACGAAAAGTTCTTGTATTTTAAGATAAAATCTTACGCTATTAAAGAAAAAACTTCTTGCTCGCTCAAATCTGTTCATTTGCTGAAAACCAACAAAACCACGAAAAGTTCTTGTATTTGAAGATAAAATCTTTTTGCTTTGAAGAAGAAAGATCTAGCTGACTGAAATAAGTTCATAAGATGAAAACCAACAAAAATTGTCAAGAACCACGAAAAGTTCTTGTATTTTAAGATAAAATCTTACGCTATAAAAGAAAAAACACCCAGCTCGCTGAAATATGTTCATTTGCTGAAAACCAACAAAACCACGAAAAGTTCTTGTATTTGAAGATAAAATCTTTTTGCTTTGAAGAAGAAAGATCTAGCTGACTGAAATAAGTTCATTAGATGAAAACCAACAAAAATTGACAAGAACCACGAAAAGTTCTTGTATTTTAAGATAAAATCTTACTCTATTAAGGAAAAAACTTCCAGCTCACTGAAATATGTTCATTTGCTGAAAACCATCAAAACCACGAAAAGTTCTTGTATTTGAAGATAAAATCTTTTTGCTTTGAAGAAGAAAGATCTAGCTGACTGAAATAAGTTCATTAGATGAAAACGAACAAAAATTGACAAGAACCACGAAAAGTTCTTGTATTTTAAGATAAAATCTTACTCTATTAAGGAAAAAACTTCCAGCTCGCTGAAATATGTTCATTTGCTGAAAACCATCAAAACCTCAAAAAGTTCTTGTATTTGAAGATAAAATCTTTTTGCTTTGAAGAAGAAAGATCTAGCTGACTGAAATAAGTTCATTAGATGAAAACGAACAAAAATTGACAAGAACCACGAAAAGTTCTTGTATTTTAAGATAAAATCTTACGCTATTAAAGAAAAAACTTCTTGCTCGCTGAAATCTGTTCATTTGCTGAAAACCAACAAAACCACGAAAAGTTCTTGTATTTGAAGATAAAATCTTTTTGCTTTGAAGAAGAAAGATCTAGCTGACTGAAATAAGTTCACAAGATGAAAACCAACAAAAATTGTCAAGAACCACGAAAAGTTCTTGTATTTTAAGATAAAATCTTACGCTATTAAAGAAAAAACACCCAGCTCGCTGAAATCTGTTCATTTGCTGAAAACCAACAAAACCACGAAAAGTTCTTGTATTTGAAGATGAAATCTTTTTGCTTTGAAGAAGAAAGATCTAGCTGACTGAAATAAGTTCATAAGATGAAAACCAACAAAAATTGACAAGAACCACGAAAAGTTCTTGTATTTTAAGATAAAATCTTACTCTATTAAGGAAAAAACTTCCAGCTCGCTGAAATATGTTCATTTGCTGAAAACCATCAAAACCTCGAAAAGTTCTTGTATTTGAAGATAAAATCTTTTTGCTTTGAAGAAGAAAGATCTAGCTGAGTGAAATAAGTTCATTAGATGAAAACGAACAAAAATTGACAAGAACCACGAAAAGTTCTTGTATTTTAAGATAAAATCTTACGCTATTAAAGAAAAAACTTCTTGCTCGCTGAAATCTGTTCATTTGCTGAAAACCAACAAAACCACGAAAAGTTCTTGTATTTGAAGATAAAATCTTTTTGCTTTGAAGAAGAAAGATCGAGCTGACTGAAATAAGTTCATAAGATGAAAACGAACAAAAATTGACAAGAACCACGAAAAGTTCTTGTATTTTAAGATAAAATCTTACTCTATTAAGGAAAAAACTTCCAGCTCGCTGAAATATGTTCATTTGCTGAAAACCATCAAAACCACGAAAAGTTCTTGTATTTGAAGATAAAATCTTTTTGCTTTGAAGAAGAAAGATCTAGCTGACTGAAATAAGTTCATTAGATGAAAACGAACAAAAATTGACAAGAACCACGAAAAGTTCTTGTATTTTAAGATAAAATCTTACGCTATTAAAGAAAAAACTTCTTGCTCGCTGAAATCTGTTCATTTGCTGAAAACCAACAAAACCAAGAAAAGTTCTTGTATTTGAAGATAAAATCTTTTTGCTGTGAAGAAGAAAGATCTCGCTGACTGAAATAAGTTCATTAGATGAAAACCAACAAAAATTGACAAGAACCACGAAAAGTTCTTGTATTTTAAGATAAAATCTTACTCTATTAAGGAAAAAACTTCCAGCTCGCTGAAATCTGTTCATTTGCTGAAAACCAACAAAACCACGAAAAGTTCTTGTATTTGAAGATAAAATCTTTTTGCTTTGAAGAAGAAAGATCTAGCTGACTGAAATAAGTTCATAAGATGAAAACGAACAAAAATTGACAAGAACCACGAAAAGTTCTTGTATTTTAAGATAAGATCTTACGCTATTAAAGAAAAAACTTCTTGCTCGCTGAAATCTGTTCATTTGCTGAAAACCATCAAAACCACGAAAAGTTCTTGTATTTGAAGATAAAATCTTTTTGCTTTGAAGAAGAAAGATCTAGCTGACTGAAATAAGTTCATTGGATGAAAACGAACAAAAATTGACAAGAACCACGAAAAGTTCTTGTATTTTAAGATAAAATCTTACGCTATTAAAGAAAAAACACCCAGCTCGCTGAAATCTGTTCATTTGCTGAAAACCAACAAAACCACGAAAAGTTCTTGTATTTGAAGATGAAATCTTTTTGCTTTGAAGAAGAAAGATCTAGCTGACTGAAATAAGTTCATTAGATGAAAACCAACAAAAATTGACAAGAACCACGAAAACTTCTTGTATTTTAAGATAAAATCTTACTCTATTAAGGAAAAAACTTCCAGCTCGCTGAAATATGTTCATTTGCTGAAAACCATCAAAACCTCGAAAAGTTCTTGTATTTGAAGATAAAATCTTTTTGCTTTGAACAAGAAAGATCTAGATGACTGAAATAAGTTCATAAGATGAAAACCAACAAAAATTGTCAAGAACCACGAAAAGTTCTTGTATTTTAAGATAAAATCTTACGCTATAAAAGAAAAAACACCCAGCTCGCTGAAATATGTTCATTTGCTGAAAACCAACAAAACCACGAAAAGTTCTTGTATTTGAAGATGAAATCTTTTTGCTTTGAAGAAGAAAGATCTAGCTGACTGAAATAAGTTCATTAGATGAAAACCAACAAAAATTGACAAGAACCACGAAAAGTTCTTGTATTTTAAGATAAAATCTTACTCTATTAAGGAAAAAACTTCCAGCTCACTGAAATATGTTCATTTGCTGAAAACCATCAAAACCACGAAAAGTTCTTGTATTTGAAGATAAAATCTTTTTGCTTTGAAGAAGAAAGATCGAGCTGACTGAAATAAGTTCATTAGATGAAAACGAACAAAAATTGACAAGAACCACGAAAAGTTCTTGTATTTTAAGATAAAATCTTACTCTATTAAGGAAAAAACTTCCAGCTCGCTGAAATATGTTCATTTGCTGAAAACCATCAAAACCTCGAAAAGTTCTTGTATTTGAAGATAAAATCTTTTTGCTTTGAAGAAGAAAGATCTAGCTGACTGAAATAAGTTCATTAGATGAAAACGAACAAAAATTGACAAGAACCACGAAAAGTTCTTGTATTTTAAGATAAAATCTTACGCTATTAAAGAAAAAACTTCTTGCTCGCTGAAATCTGTTCATTTGCTGAAAACCAACAAAACCACGAAAAGTTCTTGTATTTGAAGATAAAATCTTTTTGCTTTGAAGAAGAAAGATCTAGCTGACTGAAATAAGTTCACAAGATGAAAACCAACAAAAATTGTCAAGAACCACGAAAAGTTCTTGTATTTTAAGATAAAATCTTACGCTATTAAAGAAAAAACACCCAGCTCGCTGAAATCTGTTCATTTGCTGAAAACCAACAAAACCACGAAAAGTTCTTGTATTTGAAGATGAAATCTTTTTGCTTTGAAGAAGAAAGATCTAGCTGACTGAAATAAGTTCATAAGATGAAAACCAACAAAAATTGACAAGAACCACGAAAAGTTCTTGTATTTTAAGATAAAATCTTACTCTATTAAGGAAAAAACTTCCAGCTCGCTGAAATATGTTCATTTGCTGAAAACCATCAAAACCTCGAAAAGTTCTTGTATTTGAAGATAAAATCTTTTTGCTTTGAAGAAGAAAGATCTAGCTGAGTGAAATAAGTTCATTAGATGAAAACGAACAAAAATTGACAAGAACCACGAAAAGTTCTTGTATTTTAAGATAAAATCTTACGCTATTAAAGAAAAAACTTCTTGCTCGCTGAAATCTGTTCATTTGCTGAAAACCAACAAAACCACGAAAAGTTCTTGTATTTGAAGATAAAATCTTTTTGCTTTGAAGAAGAAAGATCGAGCTGACTGAAATAAGTTCATAAGATGAAAACGAACAAAAATTGACAAGAACCACGAAAAGTTCTTGTATTTTAAGATAAAATCTTACTCTATTAAGGAAAAAACTTCCAGCTCGCTGAAATATGTTCATTTGCTGAAAACCATCAAAACCACGAAAAGTTCTTGTATTTGAAGATAAAATCTTTTTGCTTTGAAGAAGAAAGATCTAGCTGACTGAAATAAGTTCATTAGATGAAAACGAACAAAAATTGACAAGAACCACGAAAAGTTCTTGTATTTTAAGATAAAATCTTACGCTATTAAAGAAAAAACTTCTTGCTCGCTGAAATCTGTTCATTTGCTGAAAACCAACAAAACCAAGAAAAGTTCTTGTATTTGAAGATAAAATCTTTTTGCTGTGAAGAAGAAAGATCTCGCTGACTGAAATAAGTTCATTAGATGAAAACCAACAAAAATTGACAAGAACCACGAAAAATTCTTGTATTTTAAGATAAAATCTTACTCTATTAAGGAAAAAACTTCCAGCTCGCTGAAATCTGTTCATTTGCTGAAAACCATCAAAACCACGAAAAGTTCTTGTATTTGAAGATAAAATCTTTTTGCTTTGAAGAAGAAAGATCTAGCTGACTGAAATAAGTTCATTAGATGAAAACGAACAAAAATTGACAAGAACCACGAAAAGTTCTTGTATTTTAAGATAAGATCTTACGCTATTAAAGAAAAAACTTCTTGCTCGCTGAAATCTGTTCATTTGCTGAAAACCATCAAAACCACGAAAAGTTCTTGTATTTGAAGATAAAATCTTTTTGCTTTGAAGAAGAAAGATCTAGCTGACTGAAATAAGTTCATTGGATGAAAACGAACAAAAATTGACAAGAACCACGAAAAGTTCTTGTATTTTAAGATAAAATCTTACGCTATTAAAGAAAAAACACCCAGCTCGCTGAAATCTGTTCATTTGCTGAAAACCAACAAAACCACGAAAAGTTCTTGTATTTGAAGATGAAATCTTTTTGCTTTGAAGAAGAAAGATCTAGCTGACTGAAATAAGTTCATTAGATGAAAACCAACAAAAATTGACAAGAACCACGAAAACTTCTTGTATTTTAAGATAAAATCTTACTCTATTAAGGAAAAAACTTCCAGCTCGCTGAAATATGTTCATTTGCTGAAAACCATCAAAACCTCGAAAAGTTCTTGAATTTGAAGATAAAATCTTTTTGCTTTGAACAAGAAAGATCTAGCTGACTGAAATAAGTTCATTAGATGAAAACCAACAAAAATTGTCAAGAACCACGAAAAGTTCTTGTATTTTAAGATAAAATCTTACGCTATAAAAGAAAAAACACCCAGCTCGCTGAAATATGTTCATTTGCTGAAAACCAACAAAACCACGAAAAGTTCTTGTATTTGAAGATAAAATCTTTTTGCTTTGAAGAAGAAAGATCTAGCTGACTGAAATAAGTTCATTAGATGAAAACCAACAAAAATTGACAAGAACCACGAAAAGTTCTTGTATTTTAAGATAAAATCTTACTCTATTGAGGAAAAAACTTCCAGCTCACTGAAATATGTTCATTTGCTGAAAACCATCAAAACCACGAAAAGTTCTTGTATTTGAAGATAAAATCTTTTTGCTTTGAAGAAGAAAGATCTAGCTGACTGAAATAAGTTCATTAGATGAAAACGAACAAAAATTGACAAGAACCACGAAAAGTTCTTGTATTTTATGATAAAATCTTACTCTATTAAGGAAAAAACTTCCAGCTCGCTGAAATATGTTCATTTGCTGAAAACCATCAAAACCTCGAAAAGTTCTTGTATTTGAAGATAAAATCTTTTTGCTTTGAAGAAGAAAGATCTAGCTGACTGAAATAAGTTCATTAGATGAAAACGAACAAAAATTGACAAGAACCACGAAAAGTTCTTGTATTTTAAGATAAAATCTTACGCTATTAAAGAAAAAACTTCTTGCTCGCTGAAATCTGTTCATTTGCTGAAAACCAACAAAACCACGAAAAGTTCTTGTATTTGAAGATAAAATCTTTTTGCTTTGAAGAAGAAAGATCTAGCTGACTGAAATAAGTTCACAAGATGAAAACCAACAAAAATTGTCAAGAACCACGAAAAGTTCTTGTATTTTAAGATAAAATCTTACGCTATTAAAGAAAAAACACCCAGCTCACTGAAATCTGTTCATTTGCTGAAAACCAACAAAACCACGAAAAGTTCTTGTATTTGAAGATGAAATCTTTTTGCTTTGAAGAAGAAAGATCTAGCTGACTGAAATAAGTTCATAAGATGAAAACCAACAAAAATTGACAAGAACCACGAAAAGTTCTTGTATTTTAAGATAAAATCTTACTCTATTAAGGAAAAAACTTCCAGCTCGCTGAAATATGTTCATTTGCTGAAAACCATCAAAACCTCGAAAAGTTCTTGTATTTGAAGATAAAATCTTTTTGCTTTGAAGAAGAAAGATCTAGCTGAGTGAAATAAGTTCATCAGATGAAAACGAACAAAAATTGACAAGAACCACGAAAAGTTCTTGTATTTTAAGATAAAATCTTACGCTATTAAAGAAAAAACTTCTTGCTCGCTGAAATCTGTTCATTTGCTGAAAACCAACAAAACCACGAAAAGTTCTTGTATTTGAAGATAAAATCTTTTTCCTTGAAGAAGAAAGATCGAGCTGACTGAAATAAGTTCATAAGATGAAAACGAACAAAAATTGACAAGAACCACGAAAAGTTCTTGTATTTTAAGATAAAATCTTACTCTATTAAGGAAAAAACTTCCAGCTCGCTGAAATATGTTCATTTGCTGAAAACCATCAAAACCACGAAAAGTTCTTGTATTTGAAGATAAAATCTTTTTGCTTTGAAGAAGAAAGATCTAGCTGACTGAAATAAGTTCATTAGATGAAAACGAACAAAAATTGACAAGAACCACGAAAAGTTCTTGTATTTTAAGATAAAATCTTACGCTATTAAAGAAAAAACTTCTTGCTCGCTGAAATCTGTTCATTTGCTGAAAACCAACAAAACCAAGAAAAGTTCTTGTATTTGAAGATAAAATCTTTTTGCTGTGAAGAAGAAAGATCTCGCTGACTGAAATAAGTTCATTAGATGAAAACCAACAAAAATTGACAAGAACCACGAAAAGTTCTTGTATTTTAAGATAAGATCTTACGCTATTAAAGAAAAAACTTCTTGCTCGCTGAAATCTGTTCATTTGCTGAAAACCATCAAAACCACGAAAAGTTCTTGTATTTGAAGATAAAATCTTTTTGCTTTGAAGAAGAAAGATCTAGCTGACTGAAATAAGTTCATTGGATGAAAACGAACAAAAATTGACAAGAACCACGAAAAGTTCTTGTATTTTAAGATAAAATCTTACGCTATTAAAGAAAAAACACCCAGCTCGCTGAAATCTGTTCATTTGCTGAAAACCAACAAAACCACGAAAAGTTCTTGTATTTGAAGATGAAATCTTTTTGCTTTGAAGAAGAAAGATCTAGCTGACTGAAATAAGTTCATTAGATGAAAACCAACAAAAATTGACAAGAACCACGAAAACTTCTTGTATTTTAAGATAAAATCTTACTCTATTAAGGAAAAAACTTCCAGCTCGCTGAAATATGTTCATTTGCTGAAAACCATCAAAACCTCGAAAAGTTCTTGTATTTGAAGATAAAATCTTTTTGCTTTGAACAAGAAAGATCTAGATGACTGAAATAAGTTCATAAGATGAAAACCAACAAAAATTGTCAAGAACCACGAAAAGTTCTTGTATTTTAAGATAAAATCTTACGCTATAAAAGAAAAAACACCCAGCTCGCTGAAATATGTTCATTTGCTGAAAACCAACAAAACCACGAAAAGTTCTTGTATTTGAAGATAAAATCTTTTTGCTTTGAAGAAGAAAGATCTAGCTGACTGAAATAAGTTCATTAGATGAAAACCAACAAAAATTGACAAGAACCACGAAAAGTTCTTGTATTTTAAGATAAAATCTTACTCTATTGAGGAAAAAACTTCCAGCTCACTGAAATATGTTCATTTGCTGAAAACCATCAAAACCACGAAAAGTTCTTGTATTTGAAGATAAAATCTTTTTGCTTTGAAGAAGAAAGATCTAGCTGACTGAAATAAGTTCATTAGATGAAAACGAACAAAAATTGACAAGAACCACGAAAAGTTCTTGTATTTTATGATAAAATCTTACTCTATTAAGGAAAAAACTTCCAGCTCGCTGAAATATGTTCATTTGCTGAAAACCATCAAAACCTCGAAAAGTTCTTGTATTTGAAGATAAAATCTTTTTGCTTTGAAGAAGAAAGATCTAGCTGACTGAAATAAGTTCATTAGATGAAAACGAACAAAAATTGACAAGAACCACGAAAAGTTCTTGTATTTTAAGATAAAATCTTACGCTATTAAAGAAAAAACTTCTTGCTCGCTGAAATCTGTTCATTTGCTGAAAACCAACAAAACCACGAAAAGTTCTTGTATTTGAAGATAAAATCTTTTTGCTTTGAAGAAGAAAGATCTAGCTGACTGAAATAAGTTCACAAGATGAAAACCAACAAAAATTGTCAAGAACCACGAAAAGTTCTTGTATTTTAAGATAAAATCTTACGCTATTAAAGAAAAAACACCCAGCTCACTGAAATCTGTTCATTTGCTGAAAACCAACAAAACCACGAAAAGTTCTTGTATTTGAAGATGAAATCTTTTTGCTTTGAAGAAGAAAGATCTAGCTGACTGAAATAAGTTCATAAGATGAAAACCAACAAAAATTGACAAGAACCACGAAAAGTTCTTGTATTTTAAGATAAAATCTTACTCTATTAAGGAAAAAACTTCCAGCTCGCTGAAATATGTTCATTTGCTGAAAACCATCAAAACCTCGAAAAGTTCTTGTATTTGAAGATAAAATCTTTTTGCTTTGAAGAAGAAAGATCTAGCTGAGTGAAATAAGTTCATCAGATGAAAACGAACAAAAATTGACAAGAACCACGAAAAGTTCTTGTATTTTAAGATAAAATCTTACGCTATTAAAGAAAAAACTTCTTGCTCGCTGAAATCTGTTCATTTGCTGAAAACCAACAAAACCACGAAAAGTTCTTGTATTTGAAGATAAAATCTTTTTCCTTGAAGAAGAAAGATCGAGCTGACTGAAATAAGTTCATAAGATGAAAACGAACAAAAATTGACAAGAACCACGAAAAGTTCTTGTATTTTAAGATAAAATCTTACTCTATTAAGGAAAAAACTTCCAGCTCGCTGAAATATGTTCATTTGCTGAAAACCATCAAAACCACGAAAAGTTCTTGTATTTGAAGATAAAATCTTTTTGCTTTGAAGAAGAAAGATCTAGCTGACTGAAATAAGTTCATTAGATGAAAACGAACAAAAATTGACAAGAACCACGAAAAGTTCTTGTATTTTAAGATAAGATCTTACGCTATTAAAGAAAAAACTTCTTGCTCGCTGAAATCTGTTCATTTGCTGAAAACCATCAAAACCACGAAAAGTTCTTGTATTTGAAGATAAAATCTTTTTGCTTTGAAGAAGAAAGATCTAGCTGACTGAAATAAGTTCATTGGATGAAAACGAACAAAAATTGACAAGAACCACGAAAAGTTCTTGTATTTTAAGATAAAATCTTACGCTATTAAAGAAAAAACTTCTTGCTCGCTCAAATCTGTTCATTTGCTGAAAACCAACAAAACCACGAAAAGTTCTTGTCTTTGAAGATAAAATCTTTTTGCTTTGAAGAAGAAAGATCTAGCTGACTGAAATAAGTTCATAAGATGAAAACCAACAAAAATTGACAAGAACCACGAAAAGTTCTTGTATTTTAAGATAAAATCTTACTCTATTAAGGAAAAAACTTCCAGCTCGCTGAAATATGTTCATTTGCTGAAAACCATCAAAACCACGAAAAGTTCTTGTATTTGAAGATAAAATCTTTTTGCTTTGAAGAAGAAAGATCTAGCTGACTGAAATAAGTTCATTAGATGAAAACGAACAAAAATTGACAAGAACCACGAAAAGTTCTTGTATTTTAAGATAAAATCTTACGCTATTAAAGAAAAAACTTCTTGCTCGCTGAAATCTGTTCATTTGCTGAAAACCAACAAAACCACGAAAAGTTCTTGTATTTGAAGATAAAATCTTTTTGCTTTGAAGAAGAAAGATCTCGCTGACTGAAATAAGTTCATTTGATGAAAACGAACAAAAATTGACAAGAACCACGAAAAGTTCTTGTATTTTAAGATAAAATCTTACGCTATTAAAGAAAAAACTTCTTGCTCGCTCAAATCTGTTCATTTGCTGAAAACCAACAAAACCACGAAAAGTTCTTGTCTTTGAAGATAAAATCTTTTTGCTTTGAAGAAGAAAGATCTAGCTGACTGAAATAAGTTCATAAGATGAAAACCAACAAAAATTGACAAGAACCACGAAAAGTTCTTGTATTTTAAGATAAAATCTTACTCTATTAAGGAAAAAACTTCCAGCTCGCTGAAATATGTTCATTTGCTGAAAACCATCAAAACCACGAAAAGTTCTTGTATTTGAAGACGAAATCTTTTTCCTTTGAAGAAGAAAGATCTAGCTGACTGAAATAAGTTCATTAGATGAAAACCAACAAAAATTGACAAGAACCACGAAAAGTTCTTGTATTTTAAGATAAAATCTTACTCTATTAAGGAAAAAACTTCCAGCTCGCTGAAATATGTTCATTTGCTGAAAACCATCAAAACCTCGAAAAGTTCTTGTATTTGAAGATAAAATCTTTTTGCTGTGGAGAAGAAAAATCTAGCTGACTGAAATAAGTTCATTGGATGAAAACCAACAAAAATTGACAAGAACCACGAAAAGTTCTTGTTTTTTAAGATCAAATCTGACGCTATTAAGGAAAAAACTGCCAGCTCGCTGAAATATGTTCATTTGCTGAAAACCAACAAAACCACGAAAAGTTCTTGTATTTGAAGATGAAATCTTTTTGCTTTGAAGAAGAAAGATCTAGCTGACTGAAATAAGTTCATAAGATGAAAACCAACAAAAATTGACAAGAACCACGAAAAGTTCTTGTATTTTAAGATAAAATCTTACGCTATTAAAGAAAAAACTTCCAGCTCGCTGAAATATGTTCATTTACTGAAAACCATCAAAACCACGAAAAGTTCTTTTATTTGAAGATAAAATCTTTTTGCTTTGAAGAAGAAAGATCTAGCTGACTGAAATAAGTTCATTAGATGAAAACGAACAAAAATTGACAAGAACCACGAAAAGTTCTTGTATTTTAAGATAAAATCTTACGCTATTAAAGAAAAAACTTCTTGCTCGCTGAAATCTGTTCATTTGCTGAAAACCAACAAAACCACGAAAAGTTCTTGTATTTTAAGATAAAATCTTTTTGCTTTGAAGAAGAAAGATCTAGCTGACTGAAATAAGTTCATTAGATGAAAACCAACAAAAATTGACAAGAACCACGAAAAGTTCTTGTATTTTAAGATAAAATCTTACTCTATTAAGGAAAAAACTTCCAGCTCGCTGAAATATGTTCATTTGCTGAAAACCATCAAAACCACGAAAAGTTCTTGTATTTGAAGATAAAATCTTTTCGCTTTGAAGAAGAAAGATCTAGCTGACTGAAATAAGTTCATGAGATGAAAACGAACAAAAATTGACAAGAACCACGAAAAGTTCTTGTATTTTAAGATAAAATCTTACGCTATTAAAGAAAAAACTTCTTGCTCGCTGAAATCTGTTCATTTGCTGAAAACCAACAAAACCACGAAAAGTTCTTGTATTTGAAGATGAAATCTTTTTCCTTTGAAGAAGAAAGATCTAGCTGAGTGAAATAAGTTCATTAGATGAAAACGAACAAAAATTGACAAGAACCACGAAAAGTTCTTGTATTTTAAGATAAAATCTTACGCTATTAAAGAAAAAACTTCTTGCTCGCTGAAATCTGTTCATTTGCTGAAAACCAACAAAACCACGAAAAGTTCTTGTATTTGAAGATAAAATCTTTTTGCTTTGAAGAAGAAAGATCGAGCTGACTGAAATAAGTTCATAAGATGAAAACGAACAAAAATTGACAAGAACCACGAAAAGTTCTTGTATTTTAAGATAAAATCTTACTCTATTAAGGAAAAAACTTCCAGCTCGCTGAAATATGTTCATTTGCTGAAAACCATCAAAACCACGAAAAGTTCTTGTATTTGAAGATAAAATCTTTTTGCTTTGAAGAAGAAAGATCTAGCTGACTGAAATAAGTTCATTAGATGAAAACGAACAAAAATTGACAAGAACCACGAAAAGTTCTTGTATTTTAAGATAAAATCTTACGCTATTAAAGAAAAAACTTCTTGCTCGCTGAAATCTGTTCATTTGCTGAAAACCAACAAAACCAAGAAAAGTTCTTGTATTTGAAGATAAAATCTTTTTGCTTTGAAGAAGAAAGATCCATCTGACTGAAATAAGTTCATCAGATGAAAACGAACAAAAATTGACAAGAACCACGAAAAGTTCTTGTATTTTAAGATAAAATCTTACTCTATTAAGGAAAAAACTTCCAGCTCGCTGAAATATGTTCATTTGCTGAAAACCATCAAAACCACGAAAAGTTCTTGTATTTGAAGATAAAATCTTTTTGCTTTGAAGAAGAAAGATCTAGCTGACTGAAATAAGTTCATTGGATGAAAACGAACAAAAATTGACAAGAACCACGAAAAGTTCTTGTATTTTAAGATAAAATCTTACGCTATTAAAGAAAAAACTTCTTGCTCGCTGAAATCTGTTCATTTGCTGAAAACCAACAAAACCACGAAAAGTTCTTGTATTTGAAGATGAAATCTTTTTGCTTTGAAGAAGAAAGATCTAGCTGACTGAAATCGGTTCATCAGATGAAAACCAACAAAAATTGACAAGAACCACGAAAAGTTCTTGTATTTTAAGATAAAATCTTCCTCTATTAAGGAAAAAACTTCCAGCTCGCTGAAATATGTTCATTTGCTGAAAACCATCAAAACCTCGAAAAGTTCTTGTATTTGAAGATAAAATCTTTTTGCTTTGAAGAAGAAAGATCCAGCTGACTGAAATAAGTTCATTAGATGAAAACGAACAAAAATTGACAAGAACCACGAAAAGTTCTTGTATTTTAAGATAAAATCTTACTCTATTAAGGAAAAAACTTCCAGCTCGCTGAAATATGTTCATTTACTGAAAACCATCAAAACCACGAAAAGTTCTTTTATTTGAAGATAAAATCTTTTTGCTTTGAAGAAGAAAGATCTAGCTGACTGAAATAAGTTCATTAGATGAAAACGAACAAAAATTGACAAGAACCACGAAAAGTTCTTGTATTTTAAGATAAAATCTTACGCTATTAAAGAAAAAACTTCTTGCTCGCTGAAATCTGTTCATTTGCTGAAAACCAACAAAACCACGAAAAGTTCTTGTATTTTAAGATAAAATCTTTTTGCTTTGAAGAAGAAAGATCTAGCTGACTGAAATAAGTTCATTAGATGAAAACCAACAAAAATTGACAAGAACCACGAAAAGTTCTTGTATTTTAAGATAAAATCTTACTCTATTAAGGAAAAAACTTCCAGCTCGCTGAAATATGTTCATTTGCTGAAAACCATCAAAACCACGAAAAGTTCTTGTATTTGAAGATAAAATCTTTTCGCTTTGAAGAAGAAAGATCTAGCTGACTGAAATAAGTTCATGAGATGAAAACGAACAAAAATTGACAAGAACCACGAAAAGTTCTTGTATTTTAAGATAAAATCTTACGCTATTAAAGAAAAAACTTCTTGCTCGCTGAAATCTGTTCATTTGCTGAAAACCAACAAAACCACGAAAAGTTCTTGTATTTGAAGATGAAATCTTTTTCCTTTGAAGAAGAAAGATCTAGCTGAGTGAAATAAGTTCATTAGATGAAAACGAACAAAAATTGACAAGAACCACGAAAAGTTCTTGTATTTTAAGATAAAATCTTACGCTATTAAAGAAAAAACTTCTTGCTCGCTGAAATCTGTTCATTTGCTGAAAACCAACAAAACCACGAAAAGTTCTTGTATTTGAAGATAAAATCTTTTTGCTTTGAAGAAGAAAGATCGAGCTGACTGAAATAAGTTCATAAGATGAAAACGAACAAAAATTGACAAGAACCACGAAAAGTTCTTGTATTTTAAGATAAAATCTTACTCTATTAAGGAAAAAACTTCCAGCTCGCTGAAATATGTTCATTTGCTGAAAACCATCAAAACCACGAAAAGTTCTTGTATTTGAAGATAAAATCTTTTTGCTTTGAAGAAGAAAGATCTAGCTGACTGAAATAAGTTCATTAGATGAAAACGAACAAAAATTGACAAGAACCACGAAACGTTCTTGTATTTTAAGATAAAATCTTACGCTATTAAAGAAAAAACTTCTTGCTCGCTGAAATCTGTTCATTTGCTGAAAACCAACAAAACCAAGAAAAGTTCTTGTATTTGAAGATAAAATCTTTTTGCTTTGAAGAAGAAAGATCCATCTGACTGAAATAAGTTCATCAGATGAAAACGAACAAAAATTGACAAGAACCACGAAAAGTTCTTGTATTTTAAGATAAAATCTTACTCTATTAAGGAAAAAACTTCCAGCTCGCTGAAATATGTTCATTTGCTGAAAACCATCAAAACCACGAAAAGTTCTTGTATTTGAAGATAAAATCTTTTTGCTTTGAAGAAGAAAGATCTAGCTGACTGAAATAAGTTCATTGGATGAAAACGAACAAAAATTGACAAGAACCACGAAAAGTTCTTGTATTTTAAGATAAAATCTTACGCTATTAAAGAAAAAACTTCTTGCTCGCTGAAATCTGTTCATTTGCTGAAAACCAACAAAACCACGAAAAGTTCTTGTATTTGAAGATGAAATCTTTTTGCTTTGAAGAAGAAAGATCTAGCTGACTGAAATAGGTTCATCAGATGAAAACCAACAAAAATTGACAAGAACCACGAAAAGTTCTTGTATTTTAAGATAAAATCTTCCTCTATTAAGGAAAAAACTTCCAGCTCGCTGAAATATGTTCATTTGCTGAAAACCATCAAAACCTCGAAAAGTTCTTGTATTTGAAGATAAAATCTTTTTGCTTTGAAGAAGAAAGATCCAGCTGACTGAAATAAGTTCATTAGATGAAAACGAACAAAAATTGACAAGAACCACGAAAAGTTCTTGTATTTTAAGATAAAATCTTACTCTATTAAGGAAAAAACTTCCAGCTCGCTGAAATATGTTCATTTACTGAAAACCATCAAAACCACGAAAAGTTCTTTTATTTGAAGATAAAATCTTTTTGCTTTGAAGAAGAAAGATCTAGCTGACTGAAATAAGTTCATTAGATGAAAACGAACAAAAATTGACAAGAACCACGAAAAGTTCTTGTATTTTAAGATAAAATCTTACGCTATTAAAGAAAAAACTTCTTGCTCGCTGAAATCTGTTCATTTGCTGAAAACCAACAAAACCACGAAAAGTTCTTGTATTTTAAGATAAAATCTTTTTGCTTTGAAGAAGAAAGATCTAGCTGACTGAAATATGTTCATTAGATGAAAACCAACAAAAATTGACAAGAACCACGAAAAGTTCTTGTATTTTAAGATAAAATCTTACTCTATTAAGGAAAAAACTTCCAGCTCGCTGAAATATGTTCATTTGCTGAAAACCATCAAAACCACGAAAAGTTCTTGTATTTGAAGATAAAATCTTTTCGCTTTGAAGAAGAAAGATCTAGCTGACTGAAATAAGTTCATGAGATGAAAACGAACAAAAATTGACAAGAACCACGAAAAGTTCTTGTATTTTAAGATAAAATCTTACGCTATTAAAGAAAAAACTTCTTGCTCGCTGAAATCTGTTCATTTGCTGAAAACCAACAAAACCACGAAAAGTTCTTGTATTTGAAGATGAAATCTTTTTCCTTTGAAGAAGAAAGATCTAGCTGAGTGAAATAAGTTCATTAGATGAAAACGAACAAAAATTGACAAGAACCACGAAAAGTTCTTGTATTTTAAGATAAAATCTTACGCTATTAAAGAAAAAACTTCTTGCTCGCTGAAATCTGTTCATTTGCTGAAAACCAACAAAACCACGAAAAGTTCTTGTATTTGAAGATAAAATCTTTTTGCTTTGAAGAAGAAAGATCGAGCTGACTGAAATAAGTTCATAAGATGAAAACGAACAAAAATTGACAAGAACCACGAAAAGTTCTTGTATTTTAAGATAAAATCTTACTCTATTAAGGAAAAAACTTCCAGCTCGCTGAAATATGTTCATTTGCTGAAAACCATCAAAACCACGAAAAGTTCTTGTATTTGAAGATAAAATCTTTTTGCTTTGAAGAAGAAAGATCTAGCAGACTGAAATAAGTTCATTAGATGAAAACGAACAAAAATTGACAAGAACCACGAAAAGTTCTTGTATTTTAAGATAAAATCTTACGCTATTAAAGAAAAAACTTCTTGCTCGCTGAAATCTGTTCATTTGCTGAAAACCAACAAAACCAAGAAAAGTTCTTGTATTTGAAGATAAAATCTTTTTGCTGTGAAGAAGAAAGATCTAGCTGACTGAAATAAGTTCATTAGATGAAAACCAACAAAAATTGACAAGAACCACCAAAAGTTCTTGTATTTTAAGATAAAATCTGACGCTATTAAAGAAAAAACTCCCAGCTCGCTGAAATCTGTTCATTTGCTGAAAACCATCAAAACCTCGAAAAGTTCTTGTATTTGAAGATAAAATCTTTTTGCTTTGAAGAAGAAAGATCTAGCTTACTGAAATAAGTTCATGAGATGAAAACGAACAAAAATTGACAAGAACCACGAAAAGTTCTTGTATTTTAAGATAAAATCTTACGCTATTAAAGAAAAGACTTCTTGCTCGCTGAAATCTGTTCATTTGCTGAAAACCAACAAAACCAAGAAAAGTTCTTGTATTTGAAGATAAAATCTTTTTGCTGTGAAGAAGAAAGATCTAGCTGACTGAAATAAGTTCATAAGATGAAAACCAACAAAAATTGACAAGAACCACGAAAAGTTCTTGTATTTTAAGATAAAATCTTACGCTATTAAAGAAAAAACTTCTTGCTCGCTCAAATCTGTTCATTTGCTGAAAACCAACAAAACCACGAAAAGTTCTTGTATTTGAAGATAAAATCTTTTTGCTTTGAAGAAGAAAGATCTAGCTGACTGAAATAAGTTCATTAGATGAAAACGAACAAAAATTGACAAGAACCACGAAAAGTTCTTGTATTTTAAGATAAAATCTTACGCTATTAAAGAAAAAACTTCTTGCTCGCTGAAATCTGTTCATTTGCTGAAAACCAACAAAACCAAGAAAAGTTCTTGTATTTGAAGATAAAATCTTTTTGCTTTGAAGAAGAAAGATCCATTTGACTGAAATAAGTTCATCAGATGAAAACGAACAAAAATTGACAAGAACCACGAAAAGTTCTTGTATTTTAAGATAAAATCTTACTCTATTAAGGAAAAAACTTCCAGCTCGCTGAAATATGTTCATTTGCTGAAAACCATCAAAACCACGAAAAGTTCTTGTATTTGAAGATAAAATCTTTTTGCTTTGAAGAAGAAAGATCTAGCTGACTGAAATAAGTTCATTGGATGAAAACGAACAAAAATTGACAAGAACCACGAAAAGTTCTTGTATTTTAAGATAAAATCTTACGCTATTAAAGAAAAAACTTCTTGCTCGCTGAAATCTGTTCATTTGCTGAAAACCAACAAAACCACGAAAAGTTCTTGTATTTGAAGATGAAATCTTTTTGCTTTGAAGAAGAAAGATCTAGCTGACTGAAATAGGTTCATCAGATGAAAACCAACAAAAATTGACAAGAACCACGAAAAGTTCTTGTATTTTAAGATAAAATCTTCCTCTATTAAGGAAAAAACTTCCAGCTCGCTGAAATATGTTCATTTGCTGAAAACCATCAAAACCTCGAAAAGTTCTTGTATTTGAAGATAAAATCTTTTTGCTTTGAAGAAGAAAGATCTAGCTGACTGAAATAAGTTCATTAGATGAAAACGAACAAAAATTGACAAGAACCACGAAAAGTTCTTGTATTTTAAGATAAAATCTTACTCTATTAAGGAAAAAACTTCCAGCTCGCTGAAATATGTTCATTTACTGAAAACCATCAAAACCACGAAAAGTTCTTTTATTTGAAGATAAAATCTTTTTGCTTTGAAGAAGAAAGATCTAGCTGACTGAAATAAGTTCATTGGATGAAAACGAACAAAAATTGACAAGAACCACGAAAAGTTCTTGTATTTTAAGATAAAATCTTACGCTATTAAAGAAAAAACTTCTTGCTCGCTGAAATCTGTTCATTTGCTGAAAACCAACAAAACCACGAAAAGTTCTTGTATTTTAAGATAAAATCTTTTTGCTTTGAAGAAGAAAGATCTCGCTGACTGAAATAAGTTCATTAGATGAAAACCAACAAAAATTGACAAGAACCACGAAAAGTTCTTGTATTTTAAGATAAAATCTTACTCTATTAAGGAAAAAACTTCCAGCTCGCTGAAATATGTTCATTTGCTGAAAACCATCAAAACCTCGAAAAGTTCTTGTATTTGAAGATAAAATCTTTTTGCTTTGAAGAAGAAAGATCTAGCTGACTGAAATAAGTTCATTAGATGAAAACGAACAAAAATTGACAAGAACCACGAAAAGTTCTTGTATTTTAAGATAAACTCTTACTCTATTAAGGAAAAAACTTCCAGCTCGCTGAAATATGTTCATTTGCTGAAAACCATCAAAACCACGAAAAGTTCTTGTATTTGAAGATAAAATCTTTTTGCTTTGAAGAAGAAAGATCTCGCTGACTGAAATAAGTTCATTTGATGAAAACGAACAAAAATTGACAAGAACCACGAAAAGTTCTTGTATTTTAAGATAAAATCTTACGCTATTAAAGAAAAAACTTCTTGCTCGCTCAAATCTGTTCATTTGCTGAAAACCAACAAAACCAAGAAAAGTTCTTGTATTTGAAGATAAAATCTTTTTGCTGTGAAGAAGAAAGATCTAGCTGACTGAAATAAGTTCATTAGATGAAAACCAACAAAAATTGACAAGAACCACCAAAAGTTCTTGTATTTTAAGATAAAATCTGACGCTATTAAAGAAAAAACTCCCAGCTCGCTGAAATCTGTTCATTTGCTGAAAACCATCAAAACCTCGAAAAGTTCTTGTATTTGAAGATAAAATCTTTTTGCTTTGAAGAAGAAAGATCTAGCTTACTGAAATAAGTTCATGAGATGAAAACGAACAAAAATTGACAAGAACCACGAAAAGTTCTTGTATTTTAAGATAAAATCTTACGCTATTAAAGAAAAAACTTCTTGCTCGCTGAAATCTGTTCATTTGCTGAAAACCAACAAAACCAAGAAAAGTTCTTGTATTTGAAGATAAAATCTTTTTGCTGTGAAGAAGAAAGATCTAGCTGACTGAAATAAGTTCATAAGATGAAAACCAACAAAAATTGACAAGAACCACGAAAAGTTCTTGTATTTTAAGATAAAATCTTACGCTATTAAAGAAAAAACTTCTTGCTCGCTCAAATCTGTTCATTTGCTGAAAACCAACAAAACCACGAAAAGTTCTTGTATTTGAAGATAAAATCTTTTTGCTTTGAAGAAGAAAGATCTAGCTGACTGAAATAAGTTCATTAGATGAAAACGAACAAAAATTGACAAGAACCACGAAAAGTTCTTGTATTTTAAGATAAAATCTTACGCTATTAAAGAAAAAACTTCTTGCTCGCTGAAATCTGTTCATTTGCTGAAAACCAACAAAACCAAGAAAAGTTCTTGTATTTGAAGATAAAATCTTTTTGCTTTGAAGAAGAAAGATCCATTTGACTGAAATAAGTTCATCAGATGAAAACGAACAAAAATTGACAAGAACCACGAAAAGTTCTTGTATTTTAAGATAAAATCTTACTCTATTAAGGAAAAAACTTCCAGCTCGCTGAAATATGTTCATTTGCTGAAAACCATCAAAACCACGAAAAGTTCTTGTATTTGAAGATAAAATCTTTTTGCTTTGAAGAAGAAAGATCTAGCAGACTGAAATAAGTTCATTAGATGAAAACGAACAAAAATTGACAAGAACCACGAAAAGTTCTTGTATTTTAAGATAAAATCTTACGCTATTAAAGAAAAAACTTCTTGCTCGCTGAAATCTGTTCATTTGCTGAAAACCAACAAAACCAAGAAAAGTTCTTGTATTTGAAGATAAAATCTTTTTGCTGTGAAGAAGAAAGATCTAGCTGACTGAAATAAGTTCATTAGATGAAAACCAACAAAAATTGACAAGAACCACCAAAAGTTCTTGTATTTTAAGATAAAATCTGACGCTATTAAAGAAAAAACTCCCAGCTCGCTGAAATCTGTTCATTTGCTGAAAACCATCAAAACCTCGAAAAGTTCTTGTATTTGAAGATAAAATCTTTTTGCTTTGAAGAAGAAAGATCTAGCTTACTGAAATAAGTTCATGAGATGAAAACGAACAAAAATTGACAAGAACCACGAAAAGTTCTTGTATTTTAAGATAAAATCTTACGCTATTAAAGAAAAAACTTCTTGCTCGCTGAAATCTGTTCATTTGCTGAAAACCAACAAAACCAAGAAAAGTTCTTGTATTTGAAGATAAAATCTTTTTGCTGTGAAGAAGAAAGATCTAGCTGACTGAAATAAGTTCATAAGATGAAAACCAACAAAAATTGACAAGAACCACGAAAAGTTCTTGTATTTTAAGATAAAATCTTACGCTATTAAAGAAAAAACTTCTTGCTCGCTCAAATCTGTTCATTTGCTGAAAACCAACAAAACCACGAAAAGTTCTTGTATTTGAAGATAAAATCTTTTTGCTTTGAAGAAGAAAGATCTAGCTGACTGAAATAAGTTCATTAGATGAAAACGAACAAAAATTGACAAGAACCACGAAAAGTTCTTGTATTTTAAGATAAAATCTTACGCTATTAAAGAAAAAACTTCTTGCTCGCTGAAATCTGTTCATTTGCTGAAAACCAACAAAACCAAGAAAAGTTCTTGTATTTGAAGATAAAATCTTTTTGCTTTGAAGAAGAAAGATCCATTTGACTGAAATAAGTTCATCAGATGAAAACGAACAAAAATTGACAAGAACCACGAAAAGTTCTTGTATTTTAAGATAAAATCTTACTCTATTAAGGAAAAAACTTCCAGCTCGCTGAAATATGTTCATTTGCTGAAAACCATCAAAACCACGAAAAGTTCTTGTATTTGAAGATAAAATCTTTTTGCTTTGAAGAAGAAAGATCTAGCTGACTGAAATAAGTTCATTGGATGAAAACGAACAAAAATTGACAAGAACCACGAAAAGTTCTTGTATTTTAAGATAAAATCTTACGCTATTAAAGAAAAAACTTCTTGCTCGCTGAAATCTGTTCATTTGCTGAAAACCAACAAAACCACGAAAAGTTCTTGTATTTGAAGATGAAATCTTTTTGCTTTGAAGAAGAAAGATCTAGCTGACTGAAATAGGTTCATCAGATGAAAACCAACAAAAATTGACAAGAACCACGAAAAGTTCTTGTATTTTAAGATAAAATCTTCCTCTATTAAGGAAAAAACTTCCAGCTCGCTGAAATATGTTCATTTGCTGAAAACCATCAAAACCTCGAAAAGTTCTTGTATTTGAAGATAAAATCTTTTTGCTTTGAAGAAGAAAGATCTAGCTGACTGAAATAAGTTCATTAGATGAAAACGAACAAAAATTGACAAGAACCACGAAAAGTTCTTGTATTTTAAGATAAAATCTTACTCTATTAAGGAAAAAACTTCCAGCTCGCTGAAATATGTTCATTTACTGAAAACCATCAAAACCACGAAAAGTTCTTTTATTTGAAGATAAAATCTTTTTGCTTTGAAGAAGAAAGATCTAGCTGACTGAAATAAGTTCATTGGATGAAAACGAACAAAAATTGACAAGAACCACGAAAAGTTCTTGTATTTTAAGATAAAATCTTACGCTATTAAAGAAAAAACTTCTTGCTCGCTGAAATCTGTTCATTTGCTGAAAACCAACAAAACCACGAAAAGTTCTTGTATTTTAAGATAAAATCTTTTTGCTTTGAAGAAGAAAGATCTCGCTGACTGAAATAAGTTCATTAGATGAAAACCAACAAAAATTGACAAGAACCACGAAAAGTTCTTGTATTTTAAGATAAAATCTTACTCTATTAAGGAAAAAACTTCCAGCTCGCTGAAATATGTTCATTTGCTGAAAACCATCAAAACCTCGAAAAGTTCTTGTATTTGAAGATAAAATCTTTTTGCTTTGAAGAAGAAAGATCTAGCTGACTGAAATAAGTTCATTAGATGAAAACGAACAAAAATTGACAAGAACCACGAAAAGTTCTTGTATTTTAAGATAAACTCTTACTCTATTAAGGAAAAAACTTCCAGCTCGCTGAAATATGTTCATTTGCTGAAAACCATCAAAACCACGAAAAGTTCTTGTATTTGAAGATAAAATCTTTTTGCTTTGAAGAAGAAAGATCTCGCTGACTGAAATAAGTTCATTTGATGAAAACGAACAAAAATTGACAAGAACCACGAAAAGTTCTTGTATTTTAAGATAAAATCTTACGCTATTAAAGAAAAAACTTCTTGCTCGCTGAAATCTGTTCATTTGCTGAAAACCAACAAAACCAAGAAAAGTTCTTGTATTTGAAGATAAAATCTTTTTGCTGTGAAGAAGAAAGATCTAGCTGACTGAAATAAGTTCATTAGATGAAAACCAACAAAAATTGACAAGAACCACCAAAAGTTCTTGTATTTTAAGATAAAATCTGACGCTATTAAAGAAAAAACTCCCAGCTCGCTGAAATCTGTTCATTTGCTGAAAACCATCAAAACCTCGAAAAGTTCTTGTATTTGAAGATAAAATCTTTTTGCTTTGAAGAAGAAAGATCTAGCTTACTGAAATAAGTTCATGAGATGAAAACGAACAAAAATTGACAAGAACCACGAAAAGTTCTTGTATTTTAAGATAAAATCTTACGCTATTAAAGAAAAAACTTCTTGCTCGCTGAAATCTGTTCATTTGCTGAAAACCAACAAAACCAAGAAAAGTTCTTGTATTTGAAGATAAAATCTTTTTGCTGTGAAGAAGAAAGATCTAGCTGACTGAAATAAGTTCATTAGATGAAAACCAACAAAAATTGACAAGAACCACCAAAAGTTCTTGTATTTTAAGATAAAATCTGACGCTATTAAAGAAAAAACTCCCAGCTCGCTGAAATCTGTTCATTTGCTGAAAACCATCAAAACCTCGAAAAGTTCTTGTATTTGAAGATAAAATCTTTTTGCTTTGAAGAAGAAAGATCTAGCTGACTGAAATAAGTTCATTAGATGAAAACGAACAAAAATTGACAAGAACCACGAAAAGTTCTTGTATTTTAAGATAAAATCTTACGCTATTAAAGAAAAAACTTCTTGCTCGCTGAAATCTGTTCATTTGCTGAAAACCAACAAAACCAAGAAAAGTTCTTGTATTTGAAGATAAAATCTTTTTGCTTTGAAGAAGAAAGATCCATTTGACTGAAATAAGTTCATCAGATGAAAACGAACAAAAATTGACAAGAACCACGAAAAGTTCTTGTATTTTAAGATAAAATCTTACTCTATTAAGGAAAAAACTTCCAGCTCGCTGAAATATGTTCATTTGCTGAAAACCATCAAAACCACGAAAAGTTCTTGTATTTGAAGATAAAATCTTTTTGCTTTGAAGAAGAAAGATCTAGCAGACTGAAATAAGTTCATTAGATGAAAACGAACAAAAATTGACAAGAACCACGAAAAGTTCTTGTATTTTAAGATAAAATCTTACGCTATTAAAGAAAAAACTTCTTGCTCGCTGAAATCTGTTCATTTGCTGAAAACCAACAAAACCAAGAAAAGTTCTTGTATTTGAAGATAAAATCTTTTTGCTGTGAAGAAGAAAGATCTAGCTGACTGAAATAAGTTCATTAGATGAAAACCAACAAAAATTGACAAGAACCACCAAAAGTTCTTGTATTTTAAGATAAAATCTGACGCTATTAAAGAAAAAACTCCCAGCTCGCTGAAATCTGTTCATTTGCTGAAAACCATCAAAACCTCGAAAAGTTCTTGTATTTGAAGATAAAATCTTTTTGCTTTGAAGAAGAAAGATCTAGCTTACTGAAATAAGTTCATGAGATGAAAACGAACAAAAATTGACAAGAACCACGAAAAGTTCTTGTATTTTAAGATAAAATCTTACGCTATTAAAGAAAAAACTTCTTGCTCGCTGAAATCTGTTCATTTGCTGAAAACCAACAAAACCAAGAAAAGTTCTTGTATTTGAAGATAAAATCTTTTTGCTGTGAAGAAGAAAGATCTAGCTGACTGAAATAAGTTCATAAGATGAAAACCAACAAAAATTGACAAGAACCACGAAAAGTTCTTGTATTTTAAGATAAAATCTTACGCTATTAAAGAAAAAACTTCTTGCTCGCTCAAATCTGTTCATTTGCTGAAAACCAACAAAACCACGAAAAGTTCTTGTATTTGAAGATAAAATCTTTTTGCTTTGAAGAAGAAAGATCTAGCTGACTGAAATAAGTTCATTAGATGAAAACGAACAAAAATTGACAAGAACCACGAAAAGTTCTTGTATTTTAAGATAAAATCTTACGCTATTAAAGAAAAAACTTCTTGCTCGCTGAAATCTGTTCATTTGCTGAAAACCAACAAAACCAAGAAAAGTTCTTGTATTTGAAGATAAAATCTTTTTGCTTTGAAGAAGAAAGATCCATTTGACTGAAATAAGTTCATCAGATGAAAACGAACAAAAATTGACAAGAACCACGAAAAGTTCTTGTATTTTAAGATAAAATCTTACTCTATTAAGGAAAAAACTTCCAGCTCGCTGAAATATGTTCATTTGCTGAAAACCATCAAAACCACGAAAAGTTCTTGTATTTGAAGATAAAATCTTTTTGCTTTGAAGAAGAAAGATCTAGCTGACTGAAATAAGTTCATTGGATGAAAACGAACAAAAATTGACAAGAACCACGAAAAGTTCTTGTATTTTAAGATAAAATCTTACGCTATTAAAGAAAAAACTTCTTGCTCGCTGAAATCTGTTCATTTGCTGAAAACCAACAAAACCACGAAAAGTTCTTGTATTTGAAGATGAAATCTTTTTGCTTTGAAGAAGAAAGATCTAGCTGACTGAAATAGGTTCATCAGATGAAAACCAACAAAAATTGACAAGAACCACGAAAAGTTCTTGTATTTTAAGATAAAATCTTCCTCTATTAAGGAAAAAACTTCCAGCTCGCTGAAATATGTTCATTTGCTGAAAACCATCAAAACCTCGAAAAGTTCTTGTATTTGAAGATAAAATCTTTTTGCTTTGAAGAAGAAAGATCTAGCTGACTGAAATAAGTTCATTAGATGAAAACGAACAAAAATTGACAAGAACCACGAAAAGTTCTTGTATTTTAAGATAAAATCTTACTCTATTAAGGAAAAAACTTCCAGCTCGCTGAAATATGTTCATTTACTGAAAACCATCAAAACCACGAAAAGTTCTTTTATTTGAAGATAAAATCTTTTTGCTTTGAAGAAGAAAGATCTAGCTGACTGAAATAAGTTCATTGGATGAAAACGAACAAAAATTGACAAGAACCACGAAAAGTTCTTGTATTTTAAGATAAAATCTTACGCTATTAAAGAAAAAACTTCTTGCTCGCTGAAATCTGTTCATTTGCTGAAAACCAACAAAACCACGAAAAGTTCTTGTATTTTAAGATAAAATCTTTTTGCTTTGAAGAAGAAAGATCTCGCTGACTGAAATAAGTTCATTAGATGAAAACCAACAAAAATTGACAAGAACCACGAAAAGTTCTTGTATTTTAAGATAAAATCTTACTCTATTAAGGAAAAAACTTCCAGCTCGCTGAAATATGTTCATTTGCTGAAAACCATCAAAACCTCGAAAAGTTCTTGTATTTGAAGATAAAATCTTTTTGCTTTGAAGAAGAAAGATCTAGCTGACTGAAATAAGTTCATTAGATGAAAACGAACAAAAATTGACAAGAACCACGAAAAGTTCTTGTATTTTAAGATAAACTCTTACTCTATTAAGGAAAAAACTTCCAGCTCGCTGAAATATGTTCATTTGCTGAAAACCATCAAAACCACGAAAAGTTCTTGTATTTGAAGATAAAATCTTTTTGCTTTGAAGAAGAAAGATCTCGCTGACTGAAATAAGTTCATTTGATGAAAACGAACAAAAATTGACAAGAACCACGAAAAGTTCTTGTATTTTAAGATAAAATCTTACGCTATTAAAGAAAAAACTTCTTGCTCGCTGAAATCTGTTCATTTGCTGAAAACCAACAAAACCAAGAAAAGTTCTTGTATTTGAAGATAAAATCTTTTTGCTGTGAAGAAGAAAGATCTAGCTGACTGAAATAAGTTCATTAGATGAAAACCAACAAAAATTGACAAGAACCACCAAAAGTTCTTGTATTTTAAGATAAAATCTGACGCTATTAAAGAAAAAACTCCCAGCTCGCTGAAATCTGTTCATTTGCTGAAAACCATCAAAACCTCGAAAAGTTCTTGTATTTGAAGATAAAATCTTTTTGCTTTGAAGAAGAAAGATCTAGCTTACTGAAATAAGTTCATGAGATGAAAACGAACAAAAATTGACAAGAACCACGAAAAGTTCTTGTATTTTAAGATAAAATCTTACGCTATTAAAGAAAAAACTTCTTGCTCGCTGAAATCTGTTCATTTGCTGAAAACCAACAAAACCAAGAAAAGTTCTTGTATTTGAAGATAAAATCTTTTTGCTGTGAAGAAGAAAGATCTAGCTGACTGAAATAAGTTCATAAGATGAAAACCAACAAAAATTGACAAGAACCACGAAAAGTTCTTGTATTTTAAGATAAAATCTTACGCTATTAAAGAAAAAACTTCTTGCTCGCTCAAATCTGTTCATTTGCTGAAAACCAACAAAACCACGAAAAGTTCTTGTATTTGAAGATAAAATCTTTTTGCTTTGAAGAAGAAAGATCTAGCTGACTGAAATAAGTTCATTAGATGAAAACGAACAAAAATTGACAAGAACCACGAAAAGTTCTTGTATTTTAAGATAAAATCTTACGCTATTAAAGAAAAAACTTCTTGCTCGCTGAAATCTGTTCATTTGCTGAAAACCAACAAAACCAAGAAAAGTTCTTGTATTTGAAGATAAAATCTTTTTGCTTTGAAGAAGAAAGATCCATTTGACTGAAATAAGTTCATCAGATGAAAACGAACAAAAATTGACAAGAACCACGAAAAGTTCTTGTATTTTAAGATAAAATCTTACTCTATTAAGGAAAAAACTTCCAGCTCGCTGAAATATGTTCATTTGCTGAAAACCATCAAAACCACGAAAAGTTCTTGTATTTGAAGATAAAATCTTTTTGCTTTGAAGAAGAAAGATCTAGCTGACTGAAATAAGTTCATTGGATGAAAACGAACAAAAATTGACAAGAACCACGAAAAGTTCTTGTATTTTAAGATAAAATCTTACGCTATTAAAGAAAAAACTTCTTGCTCGCTGAAATCTGTTCATTTGCTGAAAACCAACAAAACCACGAAAAGTTCTTGTATTTGAAGATGAAATCTTTTTGCTTTGAAGAAGAAAGATCTAGCTGACTGAAATAGGTTCATCAGATGAAAACCAACAAAAATTGACAAGAACCACGAAAAGTTCTTGTATTTTAAGATAAAATCTTCCTCTATTAAGGAAAAAACTTCCAGCTCGCTGAAATATGTTCATTTGCTGAAAACCATCAAAACCTCGAAAAGTTCTTGTATTTGAAGATAAAATCTTTTTGCTTTGAAGAAGAAAGATCTAGCTGACTGAAATAAGTTCATTAGATGAAAACGAACAAAAATTGACAAGAACCACGAAAAGTTCTTGTATTTTAAGATAAAATCTTACTCTATTAAGGAAAAAACTTCCAGCTCGCTGAAATATGTTCATTTACTGAAAACCATCAAAACCACGAAAAGTTCTTTTATTTGAAGATAAAATCTTTTTGCTTTGAAGAAGAAAGATCTAGCTGAATGAAATAAGTTCATTGGATGAAAACGAACAAAAATTGACAAGAACCACGAAAAGTTCTTGTATTTTAAGATAAAATCTTACGCTATTAAAGAAAAAACTTCTTGCTCGCTGAAATCTGTTCATTTGCTGAAAACCAACAAAACCACGAAAAGTTCTTGTATTTTAAGATAAAATCTTTTTGCTTTGAAGAAGAAAGATCTCGCTGACTGAAATAAGTTCATTAGATGAAAACCAACAAAAATTGACAAGAACCACGAAAAGTTCTTGTATTTTAAGATAAAATCTTACTCTATTAAGGAAAAAACTTCCAGCTCGCTGAAATATGTTCATTTGCTGAAAACCATCAAAACCTCGAAAAGTTCTTGTATTTGAAGATAAAATCTTTTTGCTTTGAAGAAGAAAGATCTAGCTGACTGAAATAAGTTCATTAGATGAAAACGAACAAAAATTGACAAGAACCACGAAAAGTTCTTGTATTTTAAGATAAACTCTTACTCTATTAAGGAAAAAACTTCCAGCTCGCTGAAATATGTTCATTTGCTGAAAACCATCAAAACCACGAAAAGTTCTTGTATTTGAAGATAAAATCTTTTTGCTTTGAAGAAGAAAGATCTCGCTGACTGAAATAAGTTCATTTGATGAAAACGAACAAAAATTGACAAGAACCACGAAAAGTTCTTGTATTTTAAGATAAAATCTTACGCTATTAAAGAAAAAACTTCTTGCTCGCTCAAATCTGTTCATTTGCTGAAAACCAACAAAACCACGAAAAGTTCTTGTCTTTGAAGATAAAATCTTTTTGCTTTGAAGAAGAAAGATCTAGCTGACTGAAATAAGTTCATAAGATGAAAACCAACAAAAATTGACAAGAACCACGAAAAGTTCTTGTATTTTAAGATAAAATCTTACTCTATTAAGGAAAAAACTTCCAGCTCGCTGAAATATGTTCATTTGCTGAAAACCATCAAAACCACGAAAAGTTCTTGTATTTGAAGATAAAATCTTTTTGCTTTGAAGAAGAAAGATCTAGCTGACTGAAATAAGTTCATTAGATGAAAACGAACAAAAATTGACAAGAACCACGAAAAGTTCTTGTATTTTAAGATAAAATCTTACGCTATTAAAGAAAAAACTTCTTGCTCGCTGAAATCTGTTCATTTGCTGAAAACCAACAAAACCACGAAAAGTTCTTGTATTTGAAGATAAAATCTTTTTGCTTTGAAGAAGAAAGATCTAGCTGACTGAAATAAGTTCATTAGATGAAAACCAACAAAAAATGACAAGAACCACGAAAAGTTCTTGTATTTTAAGATAAAATCTTACTCTATTAAGGAACAAACTTCCAGCTCGCTGAAATATGTTCATTTGCTGAAAACCATCAAAACCACGAAAAGTTCTTGTATTTGAAGATAAAATCTTTTCGCTTTGAAGAAGAAAGATCTAGCTGACTGAAATAAGTTCATGAGATGAAAACGAACAAAAATTGACAAGAACCACGAAAAGTTCTTGTATTTTAAGATAAAATCTTACGCTATTAAAGAAAAAACTTCTTGCTCGCTGAAATCTGTTCATTTGCTGAAAACCAACAAAACCACGAAAAGTTCTTGTATTTGAAGATGAAATCTTTTTCCTTTGAAGAAGAAAGATCTAGCTGAGTGAAATAAGTTCATTAGATGAAAACGAACAAAAATTGACAAGAACCACGAAAAGTTCTTGTATTTTAAGATAAAATCTTACGCTATTAAAGAAAAAACTTCTTGCTCGCTGAAATCTGTTCATTTGCTGAAAACCAACAAAACCACGAAAAGTTCTTGTATTTGAAGATAAAATCTTTTTGCTTTGAAGAAGAAAGATCGAGCTGACTGAAATAAGTTCATAAGATGAAAACGAACAAAAATTGACAAGAACCACGAAAAGTTCTTGTATTTTAAGATAAAATCTTACTCTATTAAGGAAAAAACTTCCAGCTCGCTGAAATATGTTCATTTGCTGAAAACCATCAAAACCACGAAAAGTTCTTGTATTTGAAGATAAAATCTTTTTGCTTTGAAGAAGAAAGATCTAGCAGACTGAAATAAGTTCATTAGATGAAAACGAACAAAAATTGACAAGAACCACGAAAAGTTCTTGTATTTTAAGATAAAATCTTACGCTATTAAAGAAAAAACTTCTTGCTCGCTGAAATCTGTTCATTTGCTGAAAACCAACAAAACCAAGAAAAGTTCTTGTATTTGAAGATAAAATCTTTTTGCTGTGAAGAAGAAAGATCTAGCTGACTGAAATAAGTTCATTAGATGAAAACCAACAAAAATTGACAAGAACCACCAAAAGTTCTTGTATTTTAAGATAAAATCTGACGCTATTAAAGAAAAAACTCCCAGCTCGCTGAAATCTGTTCATTTGCTGAAAACCATCAAAACCTCGAAAAGTTCTTGTATTTGAAGATAAAATCTTTTTGCTTTGAAGAAGAAAGATCTAGCTTACTGAAATAAGTTCATGAGATGAAAACGAACAAAAATTGACAAGAACCACGAAAAGTTCTTGTATTTTAAGATAAAATCTTACGCTATTAAAGAAAAAACTTCTTGCTCGCTGAAATCTGTTCATTTGCTGAAAACCAACAAAACCAAGAAAAGTTCTTGTATTTGAAGATAAAATCTTTTTGCTGTGAAGAAGAAAGATCTAGCTGACTGAAATAAGTTCATAAGATGAAAACCAACAAAAATTGACAAGAACCACGAAAAGTTCTTGTATTTTAAGATAAAATCTTACGCTATTAAAGAAAAAACTTCTTGCTCGCTCAAATCTGTTCATTTGCTGAAAACCAACAAAACCACGAAAAGTTCTTGTATTTGAAGATAAAATCTTTTTGCTTTGAAGAAGAAAGATCTAGCTGACTGAAATAAGTTCATTAGATGAAAACGAACAAAAATTGACAAGAACCACGAAAAGTTCTTGTATTTTAAGATAAAATCTTACGCTATTAAAGAAAAAACTTCTTGCTCGCTGAAATCTGTTCATTTGCTGAAAACCAACAAAACCAAGAAAAGTTCTTGTATTTGAAGATAAAATCTTTTTGCTTTGAAGAAGAAAGATCCATTTGACTGAAATAAGTTCATCAGATGAAAACGAACAAAAATTGACAAGAACCACGAAAAGTTCTTGTATTTTAAGATAAAATCTTACTCTATTAAGGAAAAAACTTCCAGCTCGCTGAAATATGTTCATTTGCTGAAAACCATCAAAACCACGAAAAGTTCTTGTATTTGAAGATAAAATCTTTTTGCTTTGAAGAAGAAAGATCTAGCTGACTGAAATAAGTTCATTGGATGAAAACGAACAAAAATTGACAAGAACCACGAAAAGTTCTTGTATTTTAAGATAAAATCTTACGCTATTAAAGAAAAAACTTCTTGCTCGCTGAAATCTGTTCATTTGCTGAAAACCAACAAAACCACGAAAAGTTCTTGTATTTGAAGATGAAATCTTTTTGCTTTGAAGAAGAAAGATCTAGCTGACTGAAATAGGTTCATCAGATGAAAACCAACAAAAATTGACAAGAACCACGAAAAGTTCTTGTATTTTAAGATAAAATCTTCCTCTATTAAGGAAAAAACTTCCAGCTCGCTGAAATATGTTCATTTGCTGAAAACCATCAAAACCTCGAAAAGTTCTTGTATTTGAAGATAAAATCTTTTTGCTTTGAAGAAGAAAGATCTAGCTGACTGAAATAAGTTCATTAGATGAAAACGAACAAAAATTGACAAGAACCACGAAAAGTTCTTGTATTTTAAGATAAAATCTTACTCTATTAAGGAAAAAACTTCCAGCTCGCTGAAATATGTTCATTTACTGAAAACCATCAAAACCACGAAAAGTTCTTTTATTTGAAGATAAAATCTTTTTGCTTTGAAGAAGAAAGATCTAGCTGACTGAAATAAGTTCATTGGATGAAAACGAACAAAAATTGACAAGAACCACGAAAAGTTCTTGTATTTTAAGATAAAATCTTACGCTATTAAAGAAAAAACTTCTTGCTCGCTGAAATCTGTTCATTTGCTGAAAACCAACAAAACCACGAAAAGTTCTTGTATTTTAAGATAAAATCTTTTTGCTTTGAAGAAGAAAGATCTCGCTGACTGAAATAAGTTCATTAGATGAAAACCAACAAAAATTGACAAGAACCACGAAAAGTTCTTGTATTTTAAGATAAAATCTTACTCTATTAAGGAAAAAACTTCCAGCTCGCTGAAATATGTTCATTTGCTGAAAACCATCAAAACCTCGAAAAGTTCTTGTATTTGAAGATAAAATCTTTTTGCTTTGAAGAAGAAAGATCTAGCTGACTGAAATAAGTTCATTAGATGAAAACGAACAAAAATTGACAAGAACCACGAAAAGTTCTTGTATTTTAAGATAAACTCTTACTCTATTAAGGAAAAAACTTCCAGCTCGCTGAAATATGTTCATTTGCTGAAAACCATCAAAACCACGAAAAGTTCTTGTATTTGAAGATAAAATCTTTTTGCTTTGAAGAAGAAAGATCTCGCTGACTGAAATAAGTTCATTTGATGAAAACGAACAAAAATTGACAAGAACCACGAAAAGTTCTTGTATTTTAAGATAAAATCTTACGCTATTAAAGAAAAAACTTCTTGCTCGCTCAAATCTGTTCATTTGCTGAAAACCAACAAAACCAAGAAAAGTTCTTGTATTTGAAGATAAAATCTTTTTGCTGTGAAGAAGAAAGATCTAGCTGACTGAAATAAGTTCATTAGATGAAAACCAACAAAAATTGACAAGAACCACCAAAAGTTCTTGTATTTTAAGATAAAATCTGACGCTATTAAAGAAAAAACTCCCAGCTCGCTGAAATCTGTTCATTTGCTGAAAACCATCAAAACCTCGAAAAGTTCTTGTATTTGAAGATAAAATCTTTTTGCTTTGAAGAAGAAAGATCTAGCTTACTGAAATAAGTTCATGAGATGAAAACGAACAAAAATTGACAAGAACCACGAAAAGTTCTTGTATTTTAAGATAAAATCTTACGCTATTAAAGAAAAAACTTCTTGCTCGCTGAAATCTGTTCATTTGCTGAAAACCAACAAAACCAAGAAAAGTTCTTGTATTTGAAGATAAAATCTTTTTGCTGTGAAGAAGAAAGATCTAGCTGACTGAAATAAGTTCATAAGATGAAAACCAACAAAAATTGACAAGAACCACGAAAAGTTCTTGTATTTTAAGATAAAATCTTACGCTATTAAAGAAAAAACTTCTTGCTCGCTCAAATCTGTTCATTTGCTGAAAACCAACAAAACCACGAAAAGTTCTTGTATTTGAAGATAAAATCTTTTTGCTTTGAAGAAGAAAGATCTAGCTGACTGAAATAAGTTCATTAGATGAAAACGAACAAAAATTGACAAGAACCACGAAAAGTTCTTGTATTTTAAGATAAAATCTTACGCTATTAAAGAAAAAACTTCTTGCTCGCTGAAATCTGTTCATTTGCTGAAAACCAACAAAACCAAGAAAAGTTCTTGTATTTGAAGATAAAATCTTTTTGCTTTGAAGAAGAAAGATCCATTTGACTGAAATAAGTTCATCAGATGAAAACGAACAAAAATTGACAAGAACCACGAAAAGTTCTTGTATTTTAAGATAAAATCTTACTCTATTAAGGAAAAAACTTCCAGCTCGCTGAAATATGTTCATTTGCTGAAAACCATCAAAACCACGAAAAGTTCTTGTATTTGAAGATAAAATCTTTTTGCTTTGAAGAAGAAAGATCTAGCAGACTGAAATAAGTTCATTAGATGAAAACGAACAAAAATTGACAAGAACCACGAAAAGTTCTTGTATTTTAAGATAAAATCTTACGCTATTAAAGAAAAAACTTCTTGCTCGCTGAAATCTGTTCATTTGCTGAAAACCAACAAAACCAAGAAAAGTTCTTGTATTTGAAGATAAAATCTTTTTGCTGTGAAGAAGAAAGATCTAGCTGACTGAAATAAGTTCATTAGATGAAAACCAACAAAAATTGACAAGAACCACCAAAAGTTCTTGTATTTTAAGATAAAATCTGACGCTATTAAAGAAAAAACTCCCAGCTCGCTGAAATCTGTTCATTTGCTGAAAACCATCAAAACCTCGAAAAGTTCTTGTATTTGAAGATAAAATCTTTTTGCTTTGAAGAAGAAAGATCTAGCTTACTGAAATAAGTTCATGAGATGAAAACGAACAAAAATTGACAAGAACCACGAAAAGTTCTTGTATTTTAAGATAAAATCTTACGCTATTAAAGAAAAAACTTCTTGCTCGCTGAAATCTGTTCATTTGCTGAAAACCAACAAAACCAAGAAAAGTTCTTGTATTTGAAGATAAAATCTTTTTGCTGTGAAGAAGAAAGATCTAGCTGACTGAAATAAGTTCATAAGATGAAAACCAACAAAAATTGACAAGAACCACGAAAAGTTCTTGTATTTTAAGATAAAATCTTACGCTATTAAAGAAAAAACTTCTTGCTCGCTCAAATCTGTTCATTTGCTGAAAACCAACAAAACCACGAAAAGTTCTTGTATTTGAAGATAAAATCTTTTTGCTTTGAAGAAGAAAGATCTAGCTGACTGAAATAAGTTCATTAGATGAAAACGAACAAAAATTGACAAGAACCACGAAAAGTTCTTGTATTTTAAGATAAAATCTTACGCTATTAAAGAAAAAACTTCTTGCTCGCTGAAATCTGTTCATTTGCTGAAAACCAACAAAACCAAGAAAAGTTCTTGTATTTGAAGATAAAATCTTTTTGCTTTGAAGAAGAAAGATCCATTTGACTGAAATAAGTTCATCAGATGAAAACGAACAAAAATTGACAAGAACCACGAAAAGTTCTTGTATTTTAAGATAAAATCTTACTCTATTAAGGAAAAAACTTCCAGCTCGCTGAAATATGTTCATTTGCTGAAAACCATCAAAACCACGAAAAGTTCTTGTATTTGAAGATAAAATCTTTTTGCTTTGAAGAAGAAAGATCTAGCTGACTGAAATAAGTTCATTGGATGAAAACGAACAAAAATTGACAAGAACCACGAAAAGTTCTTGTATTTTAAGATAAAATCTTACGCTATTAAAGAAAAAACTTCTTGCTCGCTGAAATCTGTTCATTTGCTGAAAACCAACAAAACCACGAAAAGTTCTTGTATTTGAAGATGAAATCTTTTTGCTTTGAAGAAGAAAGATCTAGCTGACTGAAATAGGTTCATCAGATGAAAACCAACAAAAATTGACAAGAACCACGAAAAGTTCTTGTATTTTAAGATAAAATCTTCCTCTATTAAGGAAAAAACTTCCAGCTCGCTGAAATATGTTCATTTGCTGAAAACCATCAAAACCTCGAAAAGTTCTTGTATTTGAAGATAAAATCTTTTTGCTTTGAAGAAGAAAGATCTAGCTGACTGAAATAAGTTCATTAGATGAAAACGAACAAAAATTGACAAGAACCACGAAAAGTTCTTGTATTTTAAGATAAAATCTTACGCTATTAAAGAAAAAACTTCTTGCTCGCTGAAATCTGTTCATTTGCTGAAAACCAACAAAACCAAGAAAAGTTCTTGTATTTGAAGATAAAATCTTTTTGCTTTGAAGAAGAAAGATCCATTTGACTGAAATAAGTTCATCAGATGAAAACGAACAAAAATTGACAAGAACCACGAAAAGTTCTTGTATTTTAAGATAAAATCTTACTCTATTAAGGAAAAAACTTCCAGCTCGCTGAAATATGTTCATTTGCTGAAAACCATCAAAACCACGAAAAGTTCTTGTATTTGAAGATAAAATCTTTTTGCTTTGAAGAAGAAAGATCTAGCAGACTGAAATAAGTTCATTAGATGAAAACGAACAAAAATTGACAAGAACCACGAAAAGTTCTTGTATTTTAAGATAAAATCTTACGCTATTAAAGAAAAAACTTCTTGCTCGCTGAAATCTGTTCATTTGCTGAAAACCAACAAAACCAAGAAAAGTTCTTGTATTTGAAGATAAAATCTTTTTGCTGTGAAGAAGAAAGATCTAGCTGACTGAAATAAGTTCATTAGATGAAAACCAACAAAAATTGACAAGAACCACCAAAAGTTCTTGTATTTTAAGATAAAATCTGACGCTATTAAAGAAAAAACTCCCAGCTCGCTGAAATCTGTTCATTTGCTGAAAACCATCAAAACCTCGAAAAGTTCTTGTATTTGAAGATAAAATCTTTTTGCTTTGAAGAAGAAAGATCTAGCTTACTGAAATAAGTTCATGAGATGAAAACGAACAAAAATTGACAAGAACCACGAAAAGTTCTTGTATTTTAAGATAAAATCTTACGCTATTAAAGAAAAAACTTCTTGCTCGCTGAAATCTGTTCATTTGCTGAAAACCAACAAAACCAAGAAAAGTTCTTGTATTTGAAGATAAAATCTTTTTGCTGTGAAGAAGAAAGATCTAGCTGACTGAAATAAGTTCATAAGATGAAAACCAACAAAAATTGACAAGAACCACGAAAAGTTCTTGTATTTTAAGATAAAATCTTACGCTATTAAAGAAAAAACTTCTTGCTCGCTCAAATCTGTTCATTTGCTGAAAACCAACAAAACCACGAAAAGTTCTTGTATTTGAAGATAAAATCTTTTTGCTTTGAAGAAGAAAGATCTAGCTGACTGAAATAAGTTCATTAGATGAAAACGAACAAAAATTGACAAGAACCACGAAAAGTTCTTGTATTTTAAGATAAAATCTTACGCTATTAAAGAAAAAACTTCTTGCTCGCTGAAATCTGTTCATTTGCTGAAAACCAACAAAACCAAGAAAAGTTCTTGTATTTGAAGATAAAATCTTTTTGCTTTGAAGAAGAAAGATCCATTTGACTGAAATAAGTTCATCAGATGAAAACGAACAAAAATTGACAAGAACCACGAAAAGTTCTTGTATTTTAAGATAAAATCTTACTCTATTAAGGAAAAAACTTCCAGCTCGCTGAAATATGTTCATTTGCTGAAAACCATCAAAACCACGAAAAGTTCTTGTATTTGAAGATAAAATCTTTTTGCTTTGAAGAAGAAAGATCTAGCTGACTGAAATAAGTTCATTGGATGAAAACGAACAAAAATTGACAAGAACCACGAAAAGTTCTTGTATTTTAAGATAAAATCTTACGCTATTAAAGAAAAAACTTCTTGCTCGCTGAAATCTGTTCATTTGCTGAAAACCAACAAAACCACGAAAAGTTCTTGTATTTGAAGATGAAATCTTTTTGCTTTGAAGAAGAAAGATCTAGCTGACTGAAATAGGTTCATCAGATGAAAACCAACAAAAATTGACAAGAACCACGAAAAGTTCTTGTATTTTAAGATAAAATCTTCCTCTATTAAGGAAAAAACTTCCAGCTCGCTGAAATATGTTCATTTGCTGAAAACCATCAAAACCTCGAAAAGTTCTTGTATTTGAAGATAAAATCTTTTTGCTTTGAAGAAGAAAGATCTAGCTGACTGAAATAAGTTCATTAGATGAAAACGAACAAAAATTGACAAGAACCACGAAAAGTTCTTGTATTTTAAGATAAAATCTTACGCTATTAAAGAAAAAACTTCTTGCTCGCTGAAATCTGTTCATTTGCTGAAAACCAACAAAACCAAGAAAAGTTCTTGTATTTGAAGATAAAATCTTTTTGCTTTGAAGAAGAAAGATCCATTTGACTGAAATAAGTTCATCAGATGAAAACGAACAAAAATTGACAAGAACCACGAAAAGTTCTTGTATTTTAAGATAAAATCTTACTCTATTAAGGAAAAAACTTCCAGCTCGCTGAAATATGTTCATTTGCTGAAAACCATCAAAACCACGAAAAGTTCTTGTATTTGAAGATAAAATCTTTTTGCTTTGAAGAAGAAAGATCTAGCAGACTGAAATAAGTTCATTAGATGAAAACGAACAAAAATTGACAAGAACCACGAAAAGTTCTTGTATTTTAAGATAAAATCTTACGCTATTAAAGAAAAAACTTCTTGCTCGCTGAAATCTGTTCATTTGCTGAAAACCAACAAAACCAAGAAAAGTTCTTGTATTTGAAGATAAAATCTTTTTGCTGTGAAGAAGAAAGATCTAGCTGACTGAAATAAGTTCATTAGATGAAAACCAACAAAAATTGACAAGAACCACCAAAAGTTCTTGTATTTTAAGATAAAATCTGACGCTATTAAAGAAAAAACTCCCAGCTCGCTGAAATCTGTTCATTTGCTGAAAACCATCAAAACCTCGAAAAGTTCTTGTATTTGAAGATAAAATCTTTTTGCTTTGAAGAAGAAAGATCTAGCTTACTGAAATAAGTTCATGAGATGAAAACGAACAAAAATTGACAAGAACCACGAAAAGTTCTTGTATTTTAAGATAAAATCTTACGCTATTAAAGAAAAAACTTCTTGCTCGCTGAAATCTGTTCATTTGCTGAAAACCAACAAAACCAAGAAAAGTTCTTGTATTTGAAGATAAAATCTTTTTGCTGTGAAGAAGAAAGATCTAGCTGACTGAAATAAGTTCATAAGATGAAAACCAACAAAAATTGACAAGAACCACGAAAAGTTCTTGTATTTTAAGATAAAATCTTACGCTATTAAAGAAAAAACTTCTTGCTCGCTGAAATCTGTTCATTTGCTGAAAACCAACAAAACCACGAAAAGTTCTTGTATTTGAAGATAAAATCTTTTTGCTTTGAAGAAGAAAGATCTATCTGACTGAAATAAGTTCATTAGATGAAAACGAACAAAAATTGACAAGAACCACGAAAAGTTCTTGTATTTTAAGATAAAATCTTACGCTATTAAAGAAAAAACTTCTTGCTCGCTGAAATCTGTTCATTTGCTGAAAACCAACAAAACCAAGAAAAGTTCTTGTATTTGAAGATAAAATCTTTTTGCTTTGAAGAAGAAAGATCCATTTGACTGAAATAAGTTCATCAGATGAAAACGAACAAAAATTGACAAGAACCACGAAAAGTTCTTGTATTTTAAGATAAAATCTTACTCTATTAAGGAAAAAACTTCCAGCTCGCTGAAATATGTTCATTTGCTGAAAACCATCAAAACCACGAAAAGTTCTTGTATTTGAAGATAAAATCTTTTTGCTTTGAAGAAGAAAGATCTAGCTGACTGAAATAAGTTCATTGGATGAAAACGAACAAAAATTGACAAGAACCACGAAAAGTTCTTGTATTTTAAGATAAAATCTTACGCTATTAAAGAAAAAACTTCTTGCTCGCTGAAATCTGTTCATTTGCTGAAAACCAACAAAACCACGAAAAGTTCTTGTATTTGAAGATGAAATCTTTTTGCTTTGAAGAAGAAAGATCTAGCTGACTGAAATAGGTTCATCAGATGAAAACCAACAAAAATTGACAAGAACCACGAAAAGTTCTTGTATTTTAAGATAAAATCTTCCTCTATTAAGGAAAAAACTTCCAGCTCGCTGAAATATGTTCATTTGCTGAAAACCATCAAAACCTCGAAAAGTTCTTGTATTTGAAGATAAAATCTTTTTGCTTTGAAGAAGAAAGATCTAGCTGACTGAAATAAGTTCATTAGATGAAAACGAACAAAAATTGACAAGAACCACGAAAAGTTCTTGTATTTTAAGATAAAATCTTACTCTATTAAGGAAAAAACTTCCAGCTCGCTGAAATATGTTCATTTACTGAAAACCATCAAAACCACGAAAAGTTCTTTTATTTGAAGATAAAATCTTTTTGCTTTGAAGAAGAAAGATCTAGCTGACTGAAATAAGTTCATTGGATGAAAACGAACAAAAATTGACAAGAACCACGAAAAGTTCTTGTATTTTAAGATAAAATCTTACGCTATTAAAGAAAAAACTTCTTGCTCGCTGAAATCTGTTCATTTGCTGAAAACCAACAAAACCACGAAAAGTTCTTGTATTTTAAGATAAAATCTTTTTGCTTTGAAGAAGAAAGATCTCGCTGACTGAAATAAGTTCATTAGATGAAAACCAACAAAAATTGACAAGAACCACGAAAAGTTCTTGTATTTTAAGATAAAATCTTACTCTATTAAGGAAAAAACTTCCAGCTCGCTGAAATATGTTCATTTGCTGAAAACCATCAAAACCTCGAAAAGTTCTTGTATTTGAAGATAAAATCTTTTTGCTTTGAAGAAGAAAGATCTAGCTGACTGAAATAAGTTCATTAGATGAAAACGAACAAAAATTGACAAGAACCACGAAAAGTTCTTGTATTTTAAGATAAACTCTTACTCTATTAAGGAAAAAACTTCCAGCTCGCTGAAATATGTTCATTTGCTGAAAACCATCAAAACCACGAAAAGTTCTTGTATTTGAAGATAAAATCTTTTTGCTTTGAAGAAGAAAGATCTCGCTGACTGAAATAAGTTCATTTGATGAAAACGAACAAAAATTGACAAGAACCACGAAAAGTTCTTGTATTTTAAGATAAAATCTTACGCTATTAAAGAAAAAACTTCTTGCTCGCTGAAATCTGTTCATTTGCTGAAAACCAACAAAACCAAGAAAAGTTCTTGTATTTGAAGATAAAATCTTTTTGCTGTGAAGAAGAAAGATCTAGCTGACTGAAATAAGTTCATTAGATGAAAACCAACAAAAATTGACAAGAACCACCAAAAGTTCTTGTATTTTAAGATAAAATCTGACGCTATTAAAGAAAAAACTCCCAGCTCGCTGAAATCTGTTCATTTGCTGAAAACCATCAAAACCTCGAAAAGTTCTTGTATTTGAAGATAAAATCTTTTTGCTTTGAAGAAGAAAGATCTAGCTTACTGAAATAAGTTCATGAGATGAAAACGAACAAAAATTGACAAGAACCACGAAAAGTTCTTGTATTTTAAGATAAAATCTTACGCTATTAAAGAAAAAACTTCTTGCTCGCTGAAATCTGTTCATTTGCTGAAAACCAACAAAACCAAGAAAAGTTCTTGTATTTGAAGATAAAATCTTTTTGCTGTGAAGAAGAAAGATCTAGCTGACTGAAATAAGTTCATAAGATGAAAACCAACAAAAATTGACAAGAACCACGAAAAGTTCTTGTATTTTAAGATAAAATCTTACGCTATTAAAGAAAAAACTTCTTGCTCGCTCAAATCTGTTCATTTGCTGAAAACCAACAAAACCACGAAAAGTTCTTGTATTTGAAGATAAAATCTTTTTGCTTTGAAGAAGAAAGATCTAGCTGACTGAAATAAGTTCATTAGATGAAAACGAACAAAAATTGACAAGAACCACGAAAAGTTCTTGTATTTTAAGATAAAATCTTACGCTATTAAAGAAAAAACTTCTTGCTCGCTGAAATCTGTTCATTTGCTGAAAACCAACAAAACCAAGAAAAGTTCTTGTATTTGAAGATAAAATCTTTTTGCTTTGAAGAAGAAAGATCCATTTGACTGAAATAAGTTCATCAGATGAAAACGAACAAAAATTGACAAGAACCACGAAAAGTTCTTGTATTTTAAGATAAAATCTTACTCTATTAAGGAAAAAACTTCCAGCTCGCTGAAATATGTTCATTTGCTGAAAACCATCAAAACCACGAAAAGTTCTTGTATTTGAAGATAAAATCTTTTTGCTTTGAAGAAGAAAGATCTAGCTGACTGAAATAAGTTCATTGGATGAAAACGAACAAAAATTGACAAGAACCACGAAAAGTTCTTGTATTTTAAGATAAAATCTTACGCTATTAAAGAAAAAACTTCTTGCTCGCTGAAATCTGTTCATTTGCTGAAAACCAACAAAACCACGAAAAGTTCTTGTATTTGAAGATGAAATCTTTTTGCTTTGAAGAAGAAAGATCTAGCTGACTGAAATAGGTTCATCAGATGAAAACCAACAAAAATTGACAAGAACCACGAAAAGTTCTTGTATTTTAAGATAAAATCTTCCTCTATTAAGGAAAAAACTTCCAGCTCGCTGAAATATGTTCATTTGCTGAAAACCATCAAAACCTCGAAAAGTTCTTGTATTTGAAGATAAAATCTTTTTGCTTTGAAGAAGAAAGATCTAGCTGACTGAAATAAGTTCATTAGATGAAAACGAACAAAAATTGACAAGAACCACGAAAAGTTCTTGTATTTTAAGATAAAATCTTACTCTATTAAGGAAAAAACTTCCAGCTCGCTGAAATATGTTCATTTACTGAAAACCATCAAAACCACGAAAAGTTCTTTTATTTGAAGATAAAATCTTTTTGCTTTGAAGAAGAAAGATCTAGCTGACTGAAATAAGTTCATTGGATGAAAACGAACAAAAATTGACAAGAACCACGAAAAGTTCTTGTATTTTAAGATAAAATCTTACGCTATTAAAGAAAAAACTTCTTGCTCGCTGAAATCTGTTCATTTGCTGAAAACCAACAAAACCACGAAAAGTTCTTGTATTTTAAGATAAAATCTTTTTGCTTTGAAGAAGAAAGATCTCGCTGACTGAAATAAGTTCATTAGATGAAAACCAACAAAAATTGACAAGAACCACGAAAAGTTCTTGTATTTTAAGATAAAATCTTACTCTATTAAGGAAAAAACTTCCAGCTCGCTGAAATATGTTCATTTGCTGAAAACCATCAAAACCTCGAAAAGTTCTTGTATTTGAAGATAAAATCTTTTTGCTTTGAAGAAGAAAGATCTAGCTGACTGAAATAAGTTCATTAGATGAAAACGAACAAAAATTGACAAGAACCACGAAAAGTTCTTGTATTTTAAGATAAACTCTTACTCTATTAAGGAAAAAACTTCCAGCTCGCTGAAATATGTTCATTTGCTGAAAACCATCAAAACCACGAAAAGTTCTTGTATTTGAAGATAAAATCTTTTTGCTTTGAAGAAGAAAGATCTCGCTGACTGAAATAAGTTCATTTGATGAAAACGAACAAAAATTGACAAGAACCACGAAAAGTTCTTGTATTTTAAGATAAAATCTTACGCTATTAAAGAAAAAACTTCTTGCTCGCTGAAATCTGTTCATTTGCTGAAAACCAACAAAACCAAGAAAAGTTCTTGTATTTGAAGATAAAATCTTTTTGCTGTGAAGAAGAAAGATCTAGCTGACTGAAATAAGTTCATTAGATGAAAACCAACAAAAATTGACAAGAACCACCAAAAGTTCTTGTATTTTAAGATAAAATCTGACGCTATTAAAGAAAAAACTCCCAGCTCGCTGAAATCTGTTCATTTGCTGAAAACCATCAAAACCTCGAAAAGTTCTTGTATTTGAAGATAAAATCTTTTTGCTTTGAAGAAGAAAGATCTAGCTTACTGAAATAAGTTCATGAGATGAAAACGAACAAAAATTGACAAGAACCACGAAAAGTTCTTGTATTTTAAGATAAAATCTTACGCTATTAAAGAAAAAACTTCTTGCTCGCTGAAATCTGTTCATTTGCTGAAAACCAACAAAACCAAGAAAAGTTCTTGTATTTGAAGATAAAATCTTTTTGCTGTGAAGAAGAAAGATCTAGCTGACTGAAATAAGTTCATAAGATGAAAACCAACAAAAATTGACAAGAACCACGAAAAGTTCTTGTATTTTAAGATAAAATCTTACGCTATTAAAGAAAAAACTTCTTGCTCGCTCAAATCTGTTCATTTGCTGAAAACCAACAAAACCACGAAAAGTTCTTGTATTTGAAGATAAAATCTTTTTGCTTTGAAGAAGAAAGATCTAGCTGACTGAAATAAGTTCATTAGATGAAAACGAACAAAAATTGACAAGAACCACGAAAAGTTCTTGTATTTTAAGATAAAATCTTACGCTATTAAAGAAAAAACTTCTTGCTCGCTGAAATCTGTTCATTTGCTGAAAACCAACAAAACCAAGAAAAGTTCTTGTATTTGAAGATAAAATCTTTTTGCTTTGAAGAAGAAAGATCCATTTGACTGAAATAAGTTCATCAGATGAAAACGAACAAAAATTGACAAGAACCACGAAAAGTTCTTGTATTTTAAGATAAAATCTTACTCTATTAAGGAAAAAACTTCCAGCTCGCTGAAATATGTTCATTTGCTGAAAACCATCAAAACCACGAAAAGTTCTTGTATTTGAAGATAAAATCTTTTTGCTTTGAAGAAGAAAGATCTAGCTGACTGAAATAAGTTCATTGGATGAAAACGAACAAAAATTGACAAGAACCACGAAAAGTTCTTGTATTTTAAGATAAAATCTTACGCTATTAAAGAAAAAACTTCTTGCTCGCTGAAATCTGTTCATTTGCTGAAAACCAACAAAACCACGAAAAGTTCTTGTATTTGAAGATGAAATCTTTTTGCTTTGAAGAAGAAAGATCTAGCTGACTGAAATAGGTTCATCAGATGAAAACCAACAAAAATTGACAAGAACCACGAAAAGTTCTTGTATTTTAAGATAAAATCTTCCTCTATTAAGGAAAAAACTTCCAGCTCGCTGAAATATGTTCATTTGCTGAAAACCATCAAAACCTCGAAAAGTTCTTGTATTTGAAGATAAAATCTTTTTGCTTTGAAGAAGAAAGATCTAGCTGACTGAAATAAGTTCATTAGATGAAAACGAACAAAAATTGACAAGAACCACGAAAAGTTCTTGTATTTTAAGATAAAATCTTACTCTATTAAGGAAAAAACTTCCAGCTCGCTGAAATATGTTCATTTACTGAAAACCATCAAAACCACGAAAAGTTCTTTTATTTGAAGATAAAATCTTTTTGCTTTGAAGAAGAAAGATCTAGCTGACTGAAATAAGTTCATTGGATGAAAACGAACAAAAATTGACAAGAACCACGAAAAGTTCTTGTATTTTAAGATAAAATCTTACGCTATTAAAGAAAAAACTTCTTGCTCGCTGAAATCTGTTCATTTGCTGAAAACCAACAAAACCACGAAAAGTTCTTGTATTTTAAGATAAAATCTTTTTGCTTTGAAGAAGAAAGATCTCGCTGACTGAAATAAGTTCATTAGATGAAAACCAACAAAAATTGACAAGAACCACGAAAAGTTCTTGTATTTTAAGATAAAATCTTACTCTATTAAGGAAAAAACTTCCAGCTCGCTGAAATATGTTCATTTGCTGAAAACCATCAAAACCTCGAAAAGTTCTTGTATTTGAAGATAAAATCTTTTTGCTTTGAAGAAGAAAGATCTAGCTGACTGAAATAAGTTCATTAGATGAAAACGAACAAAAATTGACAAGAACCACGAAAAGTTCTTGTATTTTAAGATAAACTCTTACTCTATTAAGGAAAAAACTTCCAGCTCGCTGAAATATGTTCATTTGCTGAAAACCATCAAAACCACGAAAAGTTCTTGTATTTGAAGATAAAATCTTTTTGCTTTGAAGAAGAAAGATCTCGCTGACTGAAATAAGTTCATTTGATGAAAACGAACAAAAATTGACAAGAACCACGAAAAGTTCTTGTATTTTAAGATAAAATCTTACGCTATTAAAGAAAAAACTTCTTGCTCGCTCAAATCTGTTCATTTGCTGAAAACCAACAAAACCACGAAAAGTTCTTGTCTTTGAAGATAAAATCTTTTTGCTTTGAAGAAGAAAGATCTAGCTGACTGAAATAAGTTCATTAGATGAAAACCAACAAAAATTGACAAGAACCACGAAAAGTTCTTGTATTTTAAGATAAAATCTTACTCTATTAAGGAAAAAACTTCCAGCTCGCTGAAATATGTTCATTTGCTGAAAACCATCAAAACCACGAAAAGTTCTTGTATTTGAAGATAAAATCTTTTTGCTTTGAAGAAGAAAGATCTAGCTGACTGAAATAAGTTCATTAGATGAAAACGAACAAAAATTGACAAGAACCACGAAAAGTTCTTGTATTTTAAGATAAAATCTTACGCTATTAAAGAAAAAACTTCTTGCTCGCTGAAATCTGTTCATTTGCTGAAAACCAACAAAACCACGAAAAGTTCTTGTATTTGAAGATAAAATCTTTTTGCTTTGAAGAAGAAAGATCTAGCTGACTGAAATAAGTTCATTAGATGAAAACCAACAAAAAATGACAAGAACCACGAAAAGTTCTTGTATTTTAAGATAAAATCTTACTCTATTAAGGAACAAACTTCCAGCTCGCTGAAATATGTTCATTTGCTGAAAACCATCAAAACCACGAAAAGTTCTTGTATTTGAAGATAAAATCTTTTCGCTTTGAAGAAGAAAGATCTAGCTGACTGAAATAAGTTCATGAGATGAAAACGAACAAAAATTGACAAGAACCACGAAAAGTTCTTGTATTTTAAGATAAAATCTTACGCTATTAAAGAAAAAACTTCTTGCTCGCTGAAATCTGTTCATTTGCTGAAAACCAACAAAACCACGAAAAGTTCTTGTATTTGAAGATGAAATCTTTTTCCTTTGAAGAAGAAAGATCTAGCTGAGTGAAATAAGTTCATTAGATGAAAACGAACAAAAATTGACAAGAACCACGAAAAGTTCTTGTATTTTAAGATAAAATCTTACGCTATTAAAGAAAAAACTTCTTGCTCGCTGAAATCTGTTCATTTGCTGAAAACCAACAAAACCACGAAAAGTTCTTGTATTTGAAGATAAAATCTTTTTGCTTTGAAGAAGAAAGATCGAGCTGACTGAAATAAGTTCATAAGATGAAAACGAACAAAAATTGACAAGAACCACGAAAAGTTCTTGTATTTTAAGATAAAATCTTACTCTATTAAGGAAAAAACTTCCAGCTCGCTGAAATATGTTCATTTGCTGAAAACCATCAAAACCACGAAAAGTTCTTGTATTTGAAGATAAAATCTTTTTGCTTTGAAGAAGAAAGATCTAGCAGACTGAAATAAGTTCATTAGATGAAAACGAACAAAAATTGACAAGAACCACGAAAAGTTCTTGTATTTTAAGATAAAATCTTACGCTATTAAAGAAAAAACTTCTTGCTCGCTGAAATCTGTTCATTTGCTGAAAACCAACAAAACCAAGAAAAGTTCTTGTATTTGAAGATAAAATCTTTTTGCTGTGAAGAAGAAAGATCTAGCTGACTGAAATAAGTTCATTAGATGAAAACCAACAAAAATTGACAAGAACCACCAAAAGTTCTTGTATTTTAAGATAAAATCTGACGCTATTAAAGAAAAAACTCCCAGCTCGCTGAAATCTGTTCATTTGCTGAAAACCATCAAAACCTCGAAAAGTTCTTGTATTTGAAGATAAAATCTTTTTGCTTTGAAGAAGAAAGATCCATTTGACTGAAATAAGTTCATGAGATGAAAACGAACAAAAATTGACAAGAACCACGAAAAGTTCTTGTATTTTAAGATAAAATCTTACGCTATTAAAGAAAAAACTTCTTGCTCGCTGAAATCTGTTCATTTGCTGAAAACCAACAAAACCAAGAAAAGTTCTTGTATTTGAAGATAAAATCTTTTTGCTGTGAAGAAGAAAGATCTAGCTGACTGAAATAAGTTCATAAGATGAAAACCAACAAAAATTGACAAGAACCACGAAAAGTTCTTGTATTTTAAGATAAAATCTTACGCTATTAAAGAAAAAACTTCTTGCTCGCTCAAATCTGTTCATTTGCTGAAAACCAACAAAACCACGAAAAGTTCTTGTATTTGAAGATAAAATCTTTTTGCTTTGAAGAAGAAAGATCTAGCTGACTGAAATAAGTTCATTAGATGAAAACGAACAAAAATTGACAAGAACCACGAAAAGTTCTTGTATTTTAAGATAAAATCTTACGCTATTAAAGAAAAAACTTCTTGCTCGCTGAAATCTGTTCATTTGCTGAAAACCAACAAAACCACGAAAAGTTCTTGTATTTGAAGATAAAATCTTTTTGCTTTGAAGAAGAAAGATCCATTTGACTGAAATAAGTTCATCAGATGAAAACGAACAAAAATTGACAAGAACCACGAAAAGTTCTTGTATTTTAAGATAAAATCTTACTCTATTAAGGAAAAAACTTCCAGCTCGCTGAAATATGTTCATTTGCTGAAAACCATCAAAACCACGAAAAGTTCTTGTATTTGAAGATAAAATCTTTTTGCTTTGAAGAAGAAAGATCTAGCTGACTGAAATAAGTTCATTGGATGAAAACGAACAAAAATTGACAAGAACCACGAAAAGTTCTTGTATTTTAAGATAAAATCTTACGCTATTAAAGAAAAAACTTCTTGCTCGCTGAAATCTGTTCATTTGCTGAAAACCAACAAAACCACGAAAAGTTCTTGTATTTGAAGATGAAATCTTTTTGCTTTGAAGAAGAAAGATCTAGCTGACTGAAATAGGTTCATCAGATGAAAACCAACAAAAATTGACAAGAACCACGAAAAGTTCTTGTATTTTAAGATAAAATCTTCCTCTATTAAGGAAAAAACTTCCAGCTCGCTGAAATATGTTCATTTGCTGAAAACCATCAAAACCTCGAAAAGTTCTTGTATTTGAAGATAAAATCTTTTTGCTTTGAAGAAGAAAGATCTAGCTGACTGAAATAAGTTCATTAGATGAAAACGAACAAAAATTGACAAGAACCACGAAAAGTTCTTGTATTTTAAGATAAAATCTTACTCTATTAAGGAAAAAACTTCCAGCTCGCTGAAATATGTTCATTTACTGAAAACCATCAAAACCACGAAAAGTTCTTTTATTTGAAGATAAAATCTTTTTGCTTTGAAGAAGAAAGATCTAGCTGACTGAAATAAGTTCATTGGATGAAAACGAACAAAAATTGACAAGAACCACGAAAAGTTCTTGTATTTTAAGATAAAATCTTACGCTATTAAAGAAAAAACTTCTTGCTCGCTGAAATCTGTTCATTTGCTGAAAACCAACAAAACCACGAAAAGTTCTTGTATTTTAAGATAAAATCTTTTTGCTTTGAAGAAGAAAGATCTCGCTGACTGAAATAAGTTCATTAGATGAAAACCAACAAAAATTGACAAGAACCACGAAAAGTTCTTGTATTTTAAGATAAAATCTTACTCTATTAAGGAAAAAACTTCCAGCTCGCTGAAATATGTTCATTTGCTGAAAACCATCAAAACCTCGAAAAGTTCTTGTATTTGAAGATAAAATCTTTTTGCTTTGAAGAAGAAAGATCTAGCTGACTGAAATAAGTTCATTAGATGAAAACGAACAAAAATTGACAAGAACCACGAAAAGTTCTTGTATTTTAAGATAAACTCTTACTCTATTAAGGAAAAAACTTCCAGCTCGCTGAAATATGTTCATTTGCTGAAAACCATCAAAACCACGAAAAGTTCTTGTATTTGAAGATAAAATCTTTTTGCTTTGAAGAAGAAAGATCTCGCTGACTGAAATAAGTTCATTTGATGAAAACGAACAAAAATTGACAAGAACCACGAAAAGTTCTTGTATTTTAAGATAAAATCTTACGCTATTAAAGAAAAAACTTCTTGCTCGCTCAAATCTGTTCATTTGCTGAAAACCAACAAAACCAAGAAAAGTTCTTGTATTTGAAGATAAAATCTTTTTGCTGTGAAGAAGAAAGATCTAGCTGACTGAAATAAGTTCATTAGATGAAAACCAACAAAAATTGACAAGAACCACCAAAAGTTCTTGTATTTTAAGATAAAATCTGACGCTATTAAAGAAAAAACTCCCAGCTCGCTGAAATCTGTTCATTTGCTGAAAACCATCAAAACCTCGAAAAGTTCTTGTATTTGAAGATAAAATCTTTTTGCTTTGAAGAAGAAAGATCTAGCTTACTGAAATAAGTTCATGAGATGAAAACGAACAAAAATTGACAAGAACCACGAAAAGTTCTTGTATTTTAAGATAAAATCTTACGCTATTAAAGAAAAAACTTCTTGCTCGCTGAAATCTGTTCATTTGCTGAAAACCAACAAAACCAAGAAAAGTTCTTGTATTTGAAGATAAAATCTTTTTGCTGTGAAGAAGAAAGATCTAGCTGACTGAAATAAGTTCATAAGATGAAAACCAACAAAAATTGACAAGAACCACGAAAAGTTCTTGTATTTTAAGATAAAATCTTACGCTATTAAAGAAAAAACTTCTTGCTCGCTCAAATCTGTTCATTTGCTGAAAACCAACAAAACCACGAAAAGTTCTTGTATTTGAAGATAAAATCTTTTTGCTTTGAAGAAGAAAGATCTAGCTGACTGAAATAAGTTCATTAGATGAAAACGAACAAAAATTGACAAGAACCACGAAAAGTTCTTGTATTTTAAGATAAAATCTTACGCTATTAAAGAAAAAACTTCTTGCTCGCTGAAATCTGTTCATTTGCTGAAAACCAACAAAACCAAGAAAAGTTCTTGTATTTGAAGATAAAATCTTTTTGCTTTGAAGAAGAAAGATCCATTTGACTGAAATAAGTTCATCAGATGAAAACGAACAAAAATTGACAAGAACCACGAAAAGTTCTTGTATTTTAAGATAAAATCTTACTCTATTAAGGAAAAAACTTCCAGCTCGCTGAAATATGTTCATTTGCTGAAAACCATCAAAACCACGAAAAGTTCTTGTATTTGAAGATAAAATCTTTTTGCTTTGAAGAAGAAAGATCTAGCAGACTGAAATAAGTTCATTAGATGAAAACGAACAAAAATTGACAAGAACCACGAAAAGTTCTTGTATTTTAAGATAAAATCTTACGCTATTAAAGAAAAAACTTCTTGCTCGCTGAAATCTGTTCATTTGCTGAAAACCAACAAAACCAAGAAAAGTTCTTGTATTTGAAGATAAAATCTTTTTGCTGTGAAGAAGAAAGATCTAGCTGACTGAAATAAGTTCATTAGATGAAAACCAACAAAAATTGACAAGAACCACCAAAAGTTCTTGTATTTTAAGATAAAATCTGACGCTATTAAAGAAAAAACTCCCAGCTCGCTGAAATCTGTTCATTTGCTGAAAACCATCAAAACCTCGAAAAGTTCTTGTATTTGAAGATAAAATCTTTTTGCTTTGAAGAAGAAAGATCTAGCTTACTGAAATAAGTTCATGAGATGAAAACGAACAAAAATTGACAAGAACCACGAAAAGTTCTTGTATTTTAAGATAAAATCTTACGCTATTAAAGAAAAAACTTCTTGCTCGCTGAAATCTGTTCATTTGCTGAAAACCAACAAAACCAAGAAAAGTTCTTGTATTTGAAGATAAAATCTTTTTGCTGTGAAGAAGAAAGATCTAGCTGACTGAAATAAGTTCATAAGATGAAAACCAACAAAAATTGACAAGAACCACGAAAAGTTCTTGTATTTTAAGATAAAATCTTACGCTATTAAAGAAAAAACTTCTTGCTCGCTCAAATCTGTTCATTTGCTGAAAACCAACAAAACCACGAAAAGTTCTTGTATTTGAAGATAAAATCTTTTTGCTTTGAAGAAGAAAGATCTAGCTGACTGAAATAAGTTCATTAGATGAAAACGAACAAAAATTGACAAGAACCACGAAAAGTTCTTGTATTTTAAGATAAAATCTTACGCTATTAAAGAAAAAACTTCTTGCTCGCTGAAATCTGTTCATTTGCTGAAAACCAACAAAACCAAGAAAAGTTCTTGTATTTGAAGATAAAATCTTTTTGCTTTGAAGAAGAAAGATCCATTTGACTGAAATAAGTTCATCAGATGAAAACGAACAAAAATTGACAAGAACCACGAAAAGTTCTTGTATTTTAAGATAAAATCTTACTCTATTAAGGAAAAAACTTCCAGCTCGCTGAAATATGTTCATTTGCTGAAAACCATCAAAACCACGAAAAGTTCTTGTATTTGAAGATAAAATCTTTTTGCTTTGAAGAAGAAAGATCTAGCTGACTGAAATAAGTTCATTGGATGAAAACGAACAAAAATTGACAAGAACCACGAAAAGTTCTTGTATTTTAAGATAAAATCTTACGCTATTAAAGAAAAAACTTCTTGCTCGCTGAAATCTGTTCATTTGCTGAAAACCAACAAAACCACGAAAAGTTCTTGTATTTGAAGATGAAATCTTTTTGCTTTGAAGAAGAAAGATCTAGCTGACTGAAATAGGTTCATCAGATGAAAACCAACAAAAATTGACAAGAACCACGAAAAGTTCTTGTATTTTAAGATAAAATCTTCCTCTATTAAGGAAAAAACTTCCAGCTCGCTGAAATATGTTCATTTGCTGAAAACCATCAAAACCTCGAAAAGTTCTTGTATTTGAAGATAAAATCTTTTTGCTTTGAAGAAGAAAGATCTAGCTGACTGAAATAAGTTCATTAGATGAAAACGAAGAAAAATTGACAAGAACCACGAAAAGTTCTTGTATTTTAAGATAAAATCTTACTCTATTAAGGAAAAAACTTCCAGCTCGCTGAAATATGTTCATTTACTGAAAACCATCAAAACCACGAAAAGTTCTTTTATTTGAAGATAAAATCTTTTTGCTTTGAAGAAGAAAGATCTAGCTGACTGAAATAAGTTCATTGGATGAAAACGAACAAAAATTGACAAGAACCACGAAAAGTTCTTGTATTTTAAGATAAAATCTTACGCTATTAAAGAAAAAACTTCTTGCTCGCTGAAATCTGTTCATTTGCTGAAAACCAACAAAACCACGAAAAGTTCTTGTATTTTAAGATAAAATCTTTTTGCTTTGAAGAAGAAAGATCTCGCTGACTGAAATAAGTTCATTAGATGAAAACCAACAAAAATTGACAAGAACCACGAAAAGTTCTTGTATTTTAAGATAAAATCTTACTCTATTAAGGAAAAAACTTCCAGCTCGCTGAAATATGTTCATTTGCTGAAAACCATCAAAACCTCGAAAAGTTCTTGTATTTGAAGATAAAATCTTTTTGCTTTGAAGAAGAAAGATCTAGCTGACTGAAATAAGTTCATTAGATGAAAACGAACAAAAATTGACAAGAACCACGAAAAGTTCTTGTATTTTAAGATAAACTCTTACTCTATTAAGGAAAAAACTTCCAGCTCGCTGAAATATGTTCATTTGCTGAAAACCATCAAAACCACGAAAAGTTCTTGTATTTGAAGATAAAATCTTTTTGCTTTGAAGAAGAAAGATCTCGCTGACTGAAATAAGTTCATTTGATGAAAACGAACAAAAATTGACAAGAACCACGAAAAGTTCTTGTATTTTAAGATAAAATCTTACGCTATTAAAGAAAAAACTTCTTGCTCGCTGAAATCTGTTCATTTGCTGAAAACCAACAAAACCAAGAAAAGTTCTTGTATTTGAAGATAAAATCTTTTTGCTGTGAAGAAGAAAGATCTAGCTGACTGAAATAAGTTCATTAGATGAAAACCAACAAAAATTGACAAGAACCACCAAAAGTTCTTGTATTTTAAGATAAAATCTGACGCTATTAAAGAAAAAACTCCCAGCTCGCTGAAATCTGTTCATTTGCTGAAAACCATCAAAACCTCGAAAAGTTCTTGTATTTGAAGATAAAATCTTTTTGCTTTGAAGAAGAAAGATCTAGCTTACTGAAATAAGTTCATGAGATGAAAACGAACAAAAATTGACAAGAACCACGAAAAGTTCTTGTATTTTAAGATAAAATCTTACGCTATTAAAGAAAAAACTTCTTGCTCGCTGAAATCTGTTCATTTGCTGAAAACCAACAAAACCAAGAAAAGTTCTTGTATTTGAAGATAAAATCTTTTTGCTGTGAAGAAGAAAGATCTAGCTGACTGAAATAAGTTCATTAGATGAAAACCAACAAAAATTGACAAGAACCACCAAAAGTTCTTGTATTTTAAGATAAAATCTGACGCTATTAAAGAAAAAACTCCCAGCTCGCTGAAATCTGTTCATTTGCTGAAAACCATCAAAACCTCGAAAAGTTCTTGTATTTGAAGATAAAATCTTTTTGCTTTGAAGAAGAAAGATCTAGCTGACTGAAATAAGTTCATTAGATGAAAACGAACAAAAATTGACAAGAACCACGAAAAGTTCTTGTATTTTAAGATAAAATCTTACGCTATTAAAGAAAAAACTTCTTGCTCGCTGAAATCTGTTCATTTGCTGAAAACCAACAAAACCAAGAAAAGTTCTTGTATTTGAAGATAAAATCTTTTTGCTTTGAAGAAGAAAGATCCATTTGACTGAAATAAGTTCATCAGATGAAAACGAACAAAAATTGACAAGAACCACGAAAAGTTCTTGTATTTTAAGATAAAATCTTACTCTATTAAGGAAAAAACTTCCAGCTCGCTGAAATATGTTCATTTGCTGAAAACCATCAAAACCACGAAAAGTTCTTGTATTTGAAGATAAAATCTTTTTGCTTTGAAGAAGAAAGATCTAGCAGACTGAAATAAGTTCATTAGATGAAAACGAACAAAAATTGACAAGAACCACGAAAAGTTCTTGTATTTTAAGATAAAATCTTACGCTATTAAAGAAAAAACTTCTTGCTCGCTGAAATCTGTTCATTTGCTGAAAACCAACAAAACCAAGAAAAGTTCTTGTATTTGAAGATAAAATCTTTTTGCTGTGAAGAAGAAAGATCTAGCTGACTGAAATAAGTTCATTAGATGAAAACCAACAAAAATTGACAAGAACCACCAAAAGTTCTTGTATTTTAAGATAAAATCTGACGCTATTAAAGAAAAAACTCCCAGCTCGCTGAAATCTGTTCATTTGCTGAAAACCATCAAAACCTCGAAAAGTTCTTGTATTTGAAGATAAAATCTTTTTGCTTTGAAGAAGAAAGATCTAGCTTACTGAAATAAGTTCATGAGATGAAAACGAACAAAAATTGACAAGAACCACGAAAAGTTCTTGTATTTTAAGATAAAATCTTACGCTATTAAAGAAAAAACTTCTTGCTCGCTGAAATCTGTTCATTTGCTGAAAACCAACAAAACCAAGAAAAGTTCTTGTATTTGAAGATAAAATCTTTTTGCTGTGAAGAAGAAAGATCTAGCTGACTGAAATAAGTTCATAAGATGAAAACCAACAAAAATTGACAAGAACCACGAAAAGTTCTTGTATTTTAAGATAAAATCTTACGCTATTAAAGAAAAAACTTCTTGCTCGCTCAAATCTGTTCATTTGCTGAAAACCAACAAAACCACGAAAAGTTCTTGTATTTGAAGATAAAATCTTTTTGCTTTGAAGAAGAAAGATCTAGCTGACTGAAATAAGTTCATTAGATGAAAACGAACAAAAATTGACAAGAACCACGAAAAGTTCTTGTATTTTAAGATAAAATCTTACGCTATTAAAGAAAAAACTTCTTGCTCGCTGAAATCTGTTCATTTGCTGAAAACCAACAAAACCAAGAAAAGTTCTTGTATTTGAAGATAAAATCTTTTTGCTTTGAAGAAGAAAGATCCATTTGACTGAAATAAGTTCATCAGATGAAAACGAACAAAAATTGACAAGAACCACGAAAAGTTCTTGTATTTTAAGATAAAATCTTACTCTATTAAGGAAAAAACTTCCAGCTCGCTGAAATATGTTCATTTGCTGAAAACCATCAAAACCACGAAAAGTTCTTGTATTTGAAGATAAAATCTTTTTGCTTTGAAGAAGAAAGATCTAGCTGACTGAAATAAGTTCATTGGATGAAAACGAACAAAAATTGACAAGAACCACGAAAAGTTCTTGTATTTTAAGATAAAATCTTACGCTATTAAAGAAAAAACTTCTTGCTCGCTGAAATCTGTTCATTTGCTGAAAACCAACAAAACCACGAAAAGTTCTTGTATTTGAAGATGAAATCTTTTTGCTTTGAAGAAGAAAGATCTAGCTGACTGAAATAGGTTCATCAGATGAAAACCAACAAAAATTGACAAGAACCACGAAAAGTTCTTGTATTTTAAGATAAAATCTTCCTCTATTAAGGAAAAAACTTCCAGCTCGCTGAAATATGTTCATTTGCTGAAAACCATCAAAACCTCGAAAAGTTCTTGTATTTGAAGATAAAATCTTTTTGCTTTGAAGAAGAAAGATCTAGCTGACTGAAATAAGTTCATTAGATGAAAACGAACAAAAATTGACAAGAACCACGAAAAGTTCTTGTATTTTAAGATAAAATCTTACTCTATTAAGGAAAAAACTTCCAGCTCGCTGAAATATGTTCATTTACTGAAAACCATCAAAACCACGAAAAGTTCTTTTATTTGAAGATAAAATCTTTTTGCTTTGAAGAAGAAAGATCTAGCTGACTGAAATAAGTTCATTGGATGAAAACGAACAAAAATTGACAAGAACCACGAAAAGTTCTTGTATTTTAAGATAAAATCTTACGCTATTAAAGAAAAAACTTCTTGCTCGCTGAAATCTGTTCATTTGCTGAAAACCAACAAAACCACGAAAAGTTCTTGTATTTTAAGATAAAATCTTTTTGCTTTGAAGAAGAAAGATCTCGCTGACTGAAATAAGTTCATTAGATGAAAACCAACAAAAATTGACAAGAACCACGAAAAGTTCTTGTATTTTAAGATAAAATCTTACTCTATTAAGGAAAAAACTTCCAGCTCGCTGAAATATGTTCATTTGCTGAAAACCATCAAAACCTCGAAAAGTTATTGTATTTGAAGATAAAATCTTTTTGCTTTGAAGAAGAAAGATCTAGCTGACTGAAATAAGTTCATTAGATGAAAACGAACAAAAATTGACAAGAACCACGAAAAGTTCTTGTATTTTAAGATAAACTCTTACTCTATTAAGGAAAAAACTTCCAGCTCGCTGAAATATGTTCATTTGCTGAAAACCATCAAAACCACGAAAAGTTCTTGTATTTGAAGATAAAATCTTTTTGCTTTGAAGAAGAAAGATCTCGCTGACTGAAATAAGTTCATTTGATGAAAACGAACAAAAATTGACAAGAACCACGAAAAGTTCTTGTATTTTAAGATAAAATCTTACGCTATTAAAGAAAAAACTTCTTGCTCGCTGAAATCTGTTCATTTGCTGAAAACCAACAAAACCAAGAAAAGTTCTTGTATTTGAAGATAAAATCTTTTTGCTGTGAAGAAGAAAGATCTAGCTGACTGAAATAAGTTCATTAGATGAAAACCAACAAAAATTGACAAGAACCACCAAAAGTTCTTGTATTTTAAGATAAAATCTGACGCTATTAAAGAAAAAACTCCCAGCTCGCTGAAATCTGTTCATTTGCTGAAAACCATCAAAACCTCGAAAAGTTCTTGTATTTGAAGATAAAATCTTTTTGCTTTGAAGAAGAAAGATCTAGCTTACTGAAATAAGTTCATGAGATGAAAACGAACAAAAATTGACAAGAACCACGAAAAGTTCTTGTATTTTAAGATAAAATCTTACGCTATTAAAGAAAAAACTTCTTGCTCGCTGAAATCTGTTCATTTGCTGAAAACCAACAAAACCAAGAAAAGTTCTTGTATTTGAAGATAAAATCTTTTTGCTGTGAAGAAGAAAGATCTAGCTGACTGAAATAAGTTCATAAGATGAAAACCAACAAAAATTGACAAGAACCACGAAAAGTTCTTGTATTTTAAGATAAAATCTTACGCTATTAAAGAAAAAACTTCTTGCTCGCTCAAATCTGTTCATTTGCTGAAAACCAACAAAACCACGAAAAGTTCTTGTATTTGAAGATAAAATCTTTTTGCTTTGAAGAAGAAAGATCTAGCTGACTGAAATAAGTTCATTAGATGAAAACGAACAAAAATTGACAAGAACCACGAAAAGTTCTTGTATTTTAAGATAAAATCTTACGCTATTAAAGAAAAAACTTCTTGCTCGCTGAAATCTGTTCATTTGCTGAAAACCAACAAAACCAAGAAAAGTTCTTGTATTTGAAGATAAAATCTTTTTGCTTTGAAGAAGAAAGATCCATTTGACTGAAATAAGTTCATCAGATGAAAACGAACAAAAATTGACAAGAACCACGAAAAGTTCTTGTATTTTAAGATAAAATCTTACTCTATTAAGGAAAAAACTTCCAGCTCGCTGAAATATGTTCATTTGCTGAAAACCATCAAAACCACGAAAAGTTCTTGTATTTGAAGATAAAATCTTTTTGCTTTGAAGAAGAAAGATCTAGCTGACTGAAATAAGTTCATTGGATGAAAACGAACAAAAATTGACAAGAACCACGAAAAGTTCTTGTATTTTAAGATAAAATCTTACGCTATTAAAGAAAAAACTTCTTGCTCGCTGAAATCTGTTCATTTGCTGAAAACCAACAAAACCACGAAAAGTTCTTGTATTTGAAGATGAAATCTTTTTGCTTTGAAGAAGAAAGATCTAGCTGACTGAAATAGGTTCATCAGATGAAAACCAACAAAAATTGACAAGAACCACGAAAAGTTCTTGTATTTTAAGATAAAATCTTCCTCTATTAAGGAAAAAACTTCCAGCTCGCTGAAATATGTTCATTTGCTGAAAACCATCAAAACCTCGAAAAGTTCTTGTATTTGAAGATAAAATCTTTTTGCTTTGAAGAAGAAAGATCTAGCTGACTGAAATAAGTTCATTAGATGAAAACGAACAAAAATTGACAAGAACCACGAAAAGTTCTTGTATTTTAAGATAAAATCTTACTCTATTAAGGAAAAAACTTCCAGCTCGCTGAAATATGTTCATTTACTGAAAACCATCAAAACCACGAAAAGTTCTTTTATTTGAAGATAAAATCTTTTTGCTTTGAAGAAGAAAGATCTAGCTGACTGAAATAAGTTCATTGGATGAAAACGAACAAAAATTGACAAGAACCACGAAAAGTTCTTGTATGTTAAGATAAAATCTTACGCTATTAAAGAAAAAACTTCTTGCTCGCTGAAATCTGTTCATTTGCTGAAAACCAACAAAACCACGAAAAGTTCTTGTATTTTAAGATAAAATCTTTTTGCTTTGAAGAAGAAAGATCTCGCTGACTGAAATAAGTTCATTAGATGAAAACCAACAAAAATTGACAAGAACCACGAAAAGTTCTTGTATTTTAAGATAAAATCTTACTCTATTAAGGAAAAAACTTCCAGCTCGCTGAAATATGTTCATTTGCTGAAAACCATCAAAACCTCGAAAAGTTCTTGTATTTGAAGATAAAATCTTTTTGCTTTGAAGAAGAAAGATCTAGCTGACTGAAATAAGTTCATTAGATGAAAACGAACAAAAATTGACAAGAACCACGAAAAGTTCTTGTATTTTAAGATAAACTCTTACTCTATTAAGGAAAAAACTTCCAGCTCGCTGAAATATGTTCATTTGCTGAAAACCATCAAAACCACGAAAAGTTCTTGTATTTGAAGATAAAATCTTTTTGCTTTGAAGAAGAAAGATCTCGCTGACTGAAATAAGTTCATTTGATGAAAACGAACAAAAATTGACAAGAACCACGAAAAGTTCTTGTATTTTAAGATAAAATCTTACGCTATTAAAGAAAAAACTTCTTGCTCGCTCAAATCTGTTCATTTGCTGAAAACCAACAAAACCACGAAAAGTTCTTGTCTTTGAAGATAAAATCTTTTTGCTTTGAAGAAGAAAGATCTAGCTGACTGAAATAAGTTCATAAGATGAAAACCAACAAAAATTGACAAGAACCACGAAAAGTTCTTGTATTTTAAGATAAAATCTTACTCTATTAAGGAAAAAACTTCCAGCTCGCTGAAATATGTTCATTTGCTGAAAACCATCAAAACCACGAAAAGTTCTTGTATTTGAAGATAAAATCTTTTTGCTTTGAAGAAGAAAGATCTAGCTGACTGAAATAAGTTCATTAGATGAAAACGAACAAAAATTGACAAGAACCACGAAAAGTTCTTGTATTTTAAGATAAAATCTTACGCTATTAAAGAAAAAACTTCTTGCTCGCTGAAATCTGTTCATTTGCTGAAAACCAACAAAACCACGAAAAGTTCTTGTATTTGAAGATAAAATCTTTTTGCTTTGAAGAAGAAAGATCTAGCTGACTGAAATAAGTTCATTAGATGAAAACCAACAAAAAATGACAAGAACCACGAAAAGTTCTTGTATTTTAAGATAAAATCTTACTCTATTAAGGAACAAACTTCCAGCTCGCTGAAATATGTTCATTTGCTGAAAACCATCAAAACCACGAAAAGTTCTTGTATTTGAAGATAAAATCTTTTTGCTTTGAAGAAGAAAGATCTAGCTGACTGAAATAAGTTCATTGGATGAAAACGAACAAAAATTGACAAGAACCACGAAAAGTTCTTGTATTTTAAGATAAAATCTTACGCTATTAAAGAAAAAACTTCTTGCTCGCTGAAATCTGTTCATTTGCTGAAAACCAACAAAACCACGAAAAGTTCTTGTATTTGAAGATGAAATCTTTTTGCTTTGAAGAAGAAAGATCTAGCTGACTGAAATAAGTTCATTAGATGAAAACCAACAAAAATTGACAAGAACCACGAAAAGTTCTTGTATTTTAAGATAAAATCTTACTCTATTAAGGAAAAAACTTCCAGCTCGCTGAAATATGTTCATTTGCTGAAAACCATCAAAACCTCGAAAAGTTCTTGTATTTGAAGATAAAATCTTTTTGCTTTGAAGAAGAAAGATCCAGCTGACTGAAATAAGTTCATTAGATGAAAACGAACAAAAATTGACAAGAACCACGAAAAGTTCTTGTATTTTAAGATAAAATCTTACTCTATTAAGGAAAAAACTTCCAGCTCGCTGAAATATGTTCATTTACTGAAAACCATCAAAACCACGAAAAGTTCTTTTATTTGAAGATAAAATCTTTTTGCTTTGAAGAAGAAAGATCTAGCTGACTGAAATAAGTTCATTAGATGAAAACGAACAAAAATTGACAAGAACCACGAAAAGTTCTTGTATTTTAAGATAAAATCTTACGCTATTAAAGAAAAAACTTCTTGCTCGCTGAAATCTGTTCATTTGCTGAAAACCAACAAAACCACGAAAAGTTCTTGTATTTTAAGATAAAATCTTTTTGCTTTGAAGAAGAAAGATCTAGCTGACTGAAATAAGTTCATTAGATGAAAACCAACAAAAATTGACAAGAACCACGAAAAGTTCTTGTATTTTAAGATAAAATCTTACTCTATTAAGGAAAAAACTTCCAGCTCGCTGAAATATGTTCATTTGCTGAAAACCATCAAAACCACGAAAAGTTCTTGTATTTGAAGATAAAATCTTTTCGCTTTGAAGAAGAAAGATCTAGCTGACTGAAATAAGTTCATGAGATGAAAACGAACAAAAATTGACAAGAACCACGAAAAGTTCTTGTATTTTAAGATAAAATCTTACGCTATTAAAGAAAAAACTTCTTGCTCGCTGAAATCTGTTCATTTGCTGAAAACCAACAAAACCACGAAAAGTTCTTGTATTTGAAGATGAAATCTTTTTCCTTTGAAGAAGAAAGATCTAGCTGACTGAAATAAGTTCATTGGATGAAAACCAACAAAAATTGACAAGAACCACGAAAAGTTCTTGTATTTTAAGATAAAATCTTACTCTATTAAGGAAAAAACTTCCAGCTCGCTGAAATATGTTCATTTGCTGAAAACCATCAAAACGTCGAAAAGTTCTTGTATTTGAAGATAAAATCTTTTTGCTTTGAAGAAGAAAGATCTAGCTGACTGAAATAAGTTCATTAGATGAAAACGAACAAAAATTGACAAGAACCACGAAAAGTTCTTGTATTTTAAGATAAAATCTTACTCTATTAAGGAAAAAACTTCCAGCTCGCTGAAATATGTTCATTTGCTGAAAACCATCAAAACCACGAAAAGTTCTTGTATTTGAAGATAAAATCTTTTTGCTTTGAAGAAGAAAGATCTCGCTGACTGAAATAAGTTCATTAGATGAAAACGAACAAAAATTGACAAGAATCACGAAAAGTTCTTGTATTTTAAGATAAAATCTTACGCTATTAAGGAACAAAATTCTTGCTCGCTCAAATCTGTTCATTTGCTGAAAACCAACAAAACCACGAAAAGTTCTTGTATTTGAAGATAAAATCTTTTTGCTTTGAAGAAGAAAGATCCAGCTGACTGAAATAAGTTCATAAGATGAAAACCAACAAAAATTGACAAGAACCAAGAAAAGTTCTTGTATTTTAAGATAAAATCTTACTCTATTAAGGAAAAAACTTCCAGCTCGCTGAAATATGTTCATTTGCTGAAAACCATCAAAACCACGAAAAGTTCTTGTATTTGAAGATAAAATCTTTTTGCTTTGAAGAAGAAAGATCTAGCTGACTGAAATAAGTTCATTAGATGAAAACGAACAAAAATTGACAAGAACCACGAAAAGTTCTTGTATTTTAAGATAAAATCTTACGCTATTAAAGAAAAAACTTCTTGCTCGCTGAAATCTGTTCATTTGCTGAAAACCAACAAAACCACGAAAAGTTCTTGTATTTGAAGATAAAATCTTTTTGCTTTGAAGAAGAAAGATCCAGCTGACTGAAATAAGTTCATTAGATGAAAACCAACAAAAATTGACAAGAACCACGAAAAGTTCTTGTATTTTAAGATAAAATCTTACTCTATTAAGGAAAAAACTTCCAGCTCGCTGAAATATGTTCATTTGCTGAAAACCATCAAAACCTCGAAAAGTTCTTGTATTTGAAGATAAAATCTTTTTGCTTTGAAGAAGAAAGATCCAGCTGACTGAAATAAGTTCATTGGATGAAAACGAACAAAAATTGACAAGAACCACGAAAAGTTCTTGTATTTTAAGATAAAATCTTACTCTATTAAGGAAAAAACTTCCAGCTCGCTGAAATATGTTCATTTACTGAAAACCATCAAAACCACGAAAAGTTCTTTTATTTGAAGATAAAATCTTTTTGCTTTGAAGAAGAAAGATCTAGCTGACTGAAATAAGTTCATTAGATGAAAACGAACAAAAATTGACAAGAACCACGAAAAGTTCTTGTATTTTAAGATAAAATCTTACGCTATTAAAGAAAAAACTTCTTGCTCGCTGAAATCTGTTCATTTGCTGAAAACCAACAAAACCACGAAAAGTTCTTGTATATTAAGATAAAATCTTTTTGCTTTGAAGAAGAAAGATCGAGCTGACTGAAATAAGTTCATTAGATGAAAACGAACAAAAATTGACAAGAACCACGAAAAGTTCTTGTATTTTAAGATAAAATCTTACGCTATTAAAGAAAAAACTTCTTGCTCGCTGAAATCTGTTCATTTGCTGAAAACCAACAAAACCACGAAAAGTTCTTGTATTTGAAGATGAAATCTTTTTCCTTTGAAGAAGAAAGATCTAGCTGACTGAAATAAGTTCATCAGATGAAAACCAACAAAAATTGACAAGAACCACGAAAAGTTCTTGTATTTTAAGATAAAATCTTACTCTATTCAGGAAAAAACTTCCAGCTCGCTGAAATATGTTCATTTGCTGAAAACCATCAAAACCTCGAAAAGTTCTTGTATTTGAAGATAAAATCTTTTTGCTTTGAAGAAGAAAGATCTAGCTGACTGAAATAAGTTCATTAGATGAAAACGAACAAAAATTGACAAGAACCACGAAAAGTTCTTGTATTTTAAGATAAAATCTTACTCTATTAAGGAAAAAACTTCCAGCTCGCTGAAATATGTTCATTTGCTGAAAACCATCAAAACCACGAAAAGTTCTTGTATTTGAAGATAAAATCTTTTTGCTTTGAAGAAGAAAGATCTCGCTGACTGAAATAAGTTCATTGGATGAAAACGAACAAAAATTGACAAGAACCACGAAAAGTTCTTGTATTTTAAGATAAAATCTTACGCTATTAAAGAAAAAACTTCTTGCTCGCTGAAATCTGTTCATTTGCTGAAAACCAACAAAACCACGAAAAGTTCTTGTATTTGAAGATAAAATCTTTTTGCTTTGAAGAAGAAAGATCTAGCTGACTGAAATAAGTTCATTAGATGAAAACCAACAAAAATTGACAAGAACCACGAAAAGTTCTTGTATTTTAAGATAAAATCTTACTCTATTAAGGAAAAAACTTCCAGCTCGCTGAAATATGTTCATTTGCTGAAAACCATCAAAACCACGAAAAGTTCTTGTATTTGAAGATAAAATCTTTTCGCTTTGAAGAAGAAAGATCTCGCTGACTGAAATAAGTTCATTAGATGAAAACGAACAAAAATTGACAAGAACCACGAAAAGTTCTTGTATTTTAAGATAAAATCTTACGCTATTAAAGAAAAAACTTCTTGCTCGCTCAAATCTGTTCATTTGCTGAAAACCAACAAAACCACGAAAAGTTCTTGTATTTGAAGATAAAATCTTCTTGCTTTGAAGAAGAAAGATCTAGCTGACTGAAATAAGTTCATAAGATGAAAACCAACAAAAATTGACAAGAACCACGAAAAGTTCTTGTATTTTAAGATAAAATCTTACTCTATTAAGGAAAAAACTTCCAGCTCGCTGAAATATGTTCATTTGCTGCAAACCAACAAAACCACGAAAAGTTCTTGTATTTGAAGATAAAATCTTTTTGCTTTGAAGAAGAAAGATCTTGCTGACTGAAATAAGTTCATAAGATGAAAACCAACAAAAATTGTCAAGAACCACGAAAAGTTCTTGTATTTTAAGATAAAATCTTACGCTATAAAAGAAAAAACACCCAGCTCGCTGAAATATGTTCATTTGCTGAAAACCAACAAAACCACGAAAAGTTCTTGTATTTGAAGATAAAATCTTTTTGCTTTGAAGAAGAAAGATCTAGCTGACTGAAATAAGTTCATTGGATGAAAACCAACAAAAATTGACAAGAACCACGAAAAGTTCTTGTATTTTAAGATAAAATCTTACGCTATTAAAGAAAAAACTTCTTGCTCGCTGAAATCTGTTAATTTGCTGAAAACCAACAAAACCACGAAAAGTTCTTGTATTTGAAGATGAAATCTTTTTGCTTTGAAGAAGAAAGATCTAGCTGACTGAAATAAGTTCATTAGATGAAAACCAACAAAAATTGACAAGAACCACGAAAAGTTCTTGTATTTTAAGATAAAATCTTACTCTATTAAGGAAAAAACTTCCAGCTCGCTGAAATATGTTCATTTGCTGAAAACCATCAAAACCTCGAAAAGTTCTTGTATTTGAAGATAAAATCTTTTTGCTTTGAAGAAGAAAGATCTAGCTGACTGAAATAAGTTCATTAGATGAAAACCAACAAAAATTGACAAGAACCACGAAAAGTTCTTGTATTTTAAGATAAAATCTTACTCTATTAAGGAAAAAACTTCCAGCTCGCTGAAATATGTTCATTTGCTGAAAACCAACAAAACCAAGAAAAGTTCTTGTATTTGAAGATAAAATCTTTTTGCTGTGAAGAAGAAAAATCCAGCTGACTGAAATAAGTTCATTAGATGAAAACGAACAAAAATTGACAAGAACCACGAAAATTTCTTGTATTTTAAGATAAAATCTTACTCTATTAAGGAAAAAACTTCCAGCTCGCTGAAATATGTTCATTTGCTGAAAACCAACAAAACCAAGAAAAGTTCTTGTATTTGAAGATAAAATCTTTTTGCTTTGAAGAAGAAAAATCTAGCTGACTGAAATAAGTTCATTAGATGAAAACCAACAAAAATTGACAAGAACCACGAAAAGTTCTTGTATTTTAAGATAAAATCTTACGCTATTAAAGAAAAAACTTCTTGCTCGCTGAAATCTGTTCATTTGCTGAAAACCAACAAAACCACGAAAAGTTCTTGTATTTGAAGATAAAATCTTTTTGCTTTGAAGAAGAAAGATCTTGCTGACTGAAATAAGTTCATAAGATGAAAACCAACAAAAATTGTCAAGAACCACGAAAAGTTCTTGTATTTTAAGATAAAGTCTTACGCTATTAAGGAAAAAACTTCCAGCTCGCTGAAATATGTTCATTTGCTGAAAACCAACAAAACCAAGAAAAGTTCTTGTATTTGAAAATAACATCTTTTTGCTGTGAAGAAGAAAAATCGAGCTGACTGAAATAAGTTCATCAGATGAAAACCAACAAAAATTGACAAGAACCACGAAAAGTTCTTGTATTTTAAGATAAAATCTTACGCTATTAAAGAAAAAACTTCTTGCTCGCTGAAATCTGTTCATTTGCTGAAAACCAACAAAACCACGAAAAGTTCTTGTATTTGAAGATAAAATCTTTTTGCTTTGAAGAAGAAAGATCGAGCTGACTGAAATAAGTTCATAAGATGAAAACCAACAAAAATTGTCAAGAACGACGAAAAGTTCTTGTATTTTAAGATAAAATCTTACGCTATAAAAGAAAAAACACCCAGCTCGCTGAAATATGTTCATTTGCTGAAAACCAACAAAACCACGAAAAGTTCTTGTATTTGAAGATAAAATCTTTTTGCTTTGAAGAAGAAAGATCTAGCTGACTGAAATAAGTTCATGAGATGAAAATGAACAAAAATTGACAAGAACCACGAAAAGTTCTTGTATTTTAAGATAAAATCTTACGCTATTAAAGAAAAAACTTCTTGCTCGCTGAAATCTGTTCATTTGCTGAAAACCAACAAAACCACGAAAAGTTCTTGTATTTGAAGATGAAATCTTTTTGCTTTGAAGAAGAAAGATCTAGCTGACTGAAATAAGTTCATTAGATGAAAACCAACAAAAATTGACAAGAACCACGAAAAGTTCTTGTATTTTAAGATAAAATCTTACTCTATTAAGGAAAAAACTTCCAGCTCACTGAAATATGTTCATTTGCTGAAAACCATCAAAACCACGAAAAGTTCTTGTATTTGAAGATAAAATCTTTTTGCTTTGAAGAAGAAAGATCTAGCTGACTGAAATAAGTTCATAAGATGAAAACGAACAAAAATTGACAAGAACCACGAAAAGTTCTTGTATTTTAAGATAAAATCTTACGCTATTAAAGAAAAAACTTCTTGCTCGCTGAAATCTGTTCATTTGCTGAAAACCAACAAAACCACGAAAAGTTCTTGTATTTGAAGATAAAATCTTTTTGCTTTGAAGAAGAAAGATCGAGCTGACTGAAATAAGTTCATAAGATGAAAACCAACAAAAATTGACAAGAACCACGAAAAGTTCTTGTATTTTAAGATAAAATCTTACTCTATTAAGGAAAAAACTTCTTGCTCGCTGAAATCTGTTCATTTGCTGAAAACCAACAAAACCACGAAAAGTTCTTGTATTTGAAGATGAAATCTTTTTGCTTTGAAGAAGAAAGATCTAGCTGACTGAAATAAGTTCATTAGATGAAAACCAACAAAAATTGACAAGAACCACGAAAAGTTCTTGTATTTTAAGATAAAATCTTACTCTATTAAGGAAAAAACTTTCAGCTCACTGAAATATGTTCATTTGCTGAAAACCATCAAAACCACGAAAAGTTCTTGTATTTGAAGATAAAATCTTTTTGCTGTGAAGAAGAAAAATCTAGCTGACTGAAATAAGTTCATTAGATGAAAACCAACAAAAATTGACAAGAACCACGAAAAGTTCTTGTATTTTAAGATAAAATCTTACGCTATTAAAGAAAAAACTTCTTGCTCGCTGAAATCTGTTCATTTGCTGAAAACCAACAAAACCACGAAAAGTTCTTGTATTTGAAGATAAAATCTTTTTGCTTTGAAGAAGAAAGATCTAGCTGACTGAAATAAGTTCATAAGATGAAAACCAACAAAAATTGTCAAGAACCACGAAAAGTTCTTGTATTTTAAGATAAAATCTTACGCTATAAAAGAAAAAACACCCAGCTCGCTGAAATATGTTCATTTGCTGAAAACCAACAAAACCACGAAAAGTTCTTGTATTTGAAGATAAAATCTTTTTGCTTTGAAGAAGAAAGATCTAGCTGACTGAAATAAGTTCATTAGATGAAAACCAACAAAAATTGACAAGAACCACGAAAAGTTCTTGTATTTTAAGATAAAATCTTACTCTATCAAGGAAAAAACTTCAAGCTCGCTGAAATATGTTCATTTGCTGAAAACCATCAAAACCACGAAAAGTTCTTGTATTTGAAGATAAAATCTTTTTGCTTTGAAGAAGAAAGATCTAGCTGACTGTAATAAGTTCATAAGATGAAAACGAACAAAAATTGACAAGAACCACGAAAAGTTCTTGTATTTTAAGATAAAATCTTACGCTATTAAAGAAAAAACTTCTTGCTCGCTGAAATCTGTTCATTTGCTGAAAACCAACAAAACCACGAAAAGTTCTTGTATTTGAAGATAAAATCTTTTTGCTTTGAAGAAGAAAGATCTTGCTGACTGAAATAAGTTCATAAGATGAAAACCAACAAAAATTGTCAAGAACCACGAAAAGTTCTTGTATTTTAAGATAAAATCTTACGCTATAAAAGAAAAAACACCCAGCTCGCTGAAATATGTTCATTTGCTGAAAACCAACAAAACCACGAAAAGTTCTTGTATTTGAAGATAAAATCTTTTTGCTTTGAAGAAGAAAGATCCAGCTGACTGAAATAAGTTCATTAGATGAAAACGAACAAAAATTGACAAGAACCACGAAAAGTTCTTGTATTTTAAGATAAAATCTTACGCTATTAAAGAAAAAACTTCTTGCTCGCTGAAATCTGTTCATTTGCTGAAAACCATCAAAACCTCGAAAAGTTCTTGTATTTGAAGATAAATCTTTTTGCTTTGAAGAAGAAAGATCTAGCTGACTGAAATAAGTTCATTAGATGAAAACCAACAAAAATTGACAAGAACCACGAAAAGTTCTTGTATTTTAAGATAAAATCTTACTCTATTAAGGAAAAAACTTCCAGCTCGCTGAAATATGTTCATTTGCTGAAAACCATCAAAACCACGAAAGGTTCTTGTCTTTGAAGATCAAATCTTTTTGCTTTGAAGAAGAAAGATCTCGCTGACTGAAATAAGTTCATTAGATGAAAACGAACAAAAATTGACAAGAACCACGAAAAGTTCTTGTATTTTAAGATAAAATCTTACGCTATTAAAGAAAAAACTTCTTGCTCGCTGAAATCTGTTCATTTGCTGAAAACCAACAAAACCACGAAAAGTTCTTGTATTTGAAGATAAAATCTTTTTGCTGTGAAGAAGAAAAATCTAGCTGAGTGAAATAAGTTCATTAGATGAAAACCAACAAAAATTGTCAAGAACCACGAAAAGTTCTTGTATTTTAAGATAAAATCTTACGCTATAAAAGAAAAAACACCCAGCTCGCTGAAATATGTTCATTTGCTGAAAACCAACAAAAAAACGAAAAGTTCTTGTATTTGAAGATAAAATCTTTTTGCTTTGAAGAAGAAAGATCTAGCTGACTGAAATAAGTTCATGAGATGAAAACGAACAAAAATTGACAAGAACCACGAAAAGTTCTTGTATTTTAAGATAAAATCTTACGCTATTAAAGAAAAAACTTCTTGCTCGCTGAAATCTGTTCATTTGCTGAAAACCAACAAAACCACGAAAAGTTCTTGTATTTGAAGATGAAATCTTTTTGCTTTGAAGAAGAAAGATCCAGCTGACTGAAATAAGTTCATTAGATGAAAACCAACAAAAATTGACAAGAACCACGAAAAGTTCTTGTATTTTAAGATAAAATCTTACTCTATTAAGGAAAAAACTTCCAGCTCGCTGAAATATGTTCATTTGCTGAAAACCATCAAAACCACGAAAAGTTCTTGTATTTGAAGATGAAATCTTTTTGCTTTGAAGAAGAAAGATCTAGCTGACTGAAATAAGTTCATAAGATGAAAACGAACAAAAATTGACAAGAACCACGAAAAGTTCTTGTATTTTAAGATAAAATCTTACGCTATTAAAGAAAAAACTTCTTGCTCGCTGAAATCTGTTCATTTGCTGAAAACCAACAAAACCACGAAAAGTTCTTGTATTTGAAGATAAAATCTTTTTGCTTTGAAGAAGAAAGATCGAGCTGACTGAAATAAGTTCATAAGATGAAAACCAACAAAAATTGACAAGAACCACGAAAAGTTCTTGTATTTTAAGATAAAATCTTACTCTATTAAGGAAAAAACTTCCAGCTCGCTGAAATATGTTCATTTGCTGAAAACCAACAAAACCAAGAAAAGTTCTTGTATTTGAAGATAAAATCTTTTTGCTGTGAAGAAGAAAAATCTAGCTGACTGAAATAAGTTCATTAGATGAAAACCAACAAAAATTGACAAGAACCACGAAAAGTTCTTGTATTTTAAGATAAAATCTTACGCTATTAAAGAAAAAACTTCTTGCTCGCTGAAATCTGTTCATTTGCTGAAAACCAACAAAACCAAGAAAAGTTCTTGTATTTGAAGATAAAATCTTTTTGCTGTGAAGAAGAAAAATCTAGCTGACTGAAATAAGTTCATTAGATGAAAACCAACAAAAATTGACAAGAACCACGAAAAGTTCTTGTATTTTAAGATAAAATCTTACGCTATAAAAGAAAAAACACCCAGCTCGCTGAAATCTGTTCATTTGCTGAAAACCAACAAAACCACGAAAAGTTCTTGTATTTGAAGATAAAATCTTTTTGCTTTGAAGAAGAAAGATCTAGCTGACTGAAATAAGTTCATAAGATGAAAATGAACAAAAATTGACAAGAAACACGAAAAGTTCTTGTATTTTAAGATAAAATCTTACGCTATTAAAGAAAAAACTTCTTGCTCGCTGAAATCTGTTCATTTGCTGAAAACCAACAAAACCACGAAAAGTTCTTGTATTTGAAGATGAAATCTTTTTGCTTTGAAGAAGAAAGATCTAGCTGACTGAAATAAGTTCATTAGATGAAAACCAACAAAAATTGACAAGAACCACGAAAAGTTCTTGTATTTTAAGATAAAATCTTACTCTATTCAGGAAAAAACTTCCAGCTCACTGAAATATGTTCATTTGCTGAAAACCATCAAAACCACGAAAAGTTCTTGTATTTGAAGATAAAATCTTTTTGCTTTGAAGAAGAAAGATCTAGCTGACTGAAATAAGTTCATAAGATGAAAACGAACAAAAATTGACAAGAACCACGAAAAGTTCTTGTATTTTAAGATAAAATCTTACGCTATTAAAGAAAAAACTTCTTGCTCGCTGAAATCTGTTCATTTGCTGAAAACCAACAAAACCACGAAAAGTTCTTGTATTTGAAGATAAAATCTTTTTGCTTTGAAGAAGAAAGATCGAGCTGACTGAAATAAGTTCATAAGATGAAAACCAACAAAAATTGACAAGAACCACGAAAAGTTCTTGTATTTTAAGATAAAATCTTACTCTATTAAGGAAAAAACTTCTTGCTCGCTGAAATCTGTTCATTTGCTGAAAACCAACAAAACCACGAAAAGTTCTTGTATTTGAAGATGAAATCTTTTTGCTTTGAAGAAGAAAGATCTAGCTGACTGAAATAAGTTCATCAGATGAAAACCAACAAAAATTGACAAGAACCACGAAAAGTTCTTGTATTTTAAGATAAAATCTTACTCTATTAAGGAAAAAACTTCCAGCTCACTGAAATATGTTCATTTGCTGAAAACCATCAAAACCACGAAAAGTTCTTGTATTTGAAGATAAAATCTTTTTGCTTTGAAGAAGAAAGATCTAGCTGACTGAAATAAGTTCATAAGATGAAAACGAACAAAAATTGACAAAAACCACGAAAAGTTCTTGTATTTTAAGATAAAATCTTACGCTATTAAAGAAAAAACTTCTTGCTCGCTGAAATCTGTTCATTTGCTGAAAACCAACAAAACCACGAAAAGTTCTTGTATTTGAAGATAAAATCTTTTTGCTTTGAAGAAGAAAGATCGAGCTGACTGAAATAAGTTCATAAGATGAAAACCAACAAAAATTGACAAGAACCACGAAAAGTTCTTGTATTTTAAGATAAAATCTTACTCTATTAAGGAAAAAACTTCCAGCTCGCTGAAATATGTTCATTTGCTGAAAACCAACAAAACCAAGAAAAGTTCTTGTATTTGAAGATAAAATCTTTTTGCTGTGAAGAAGAAAAATCTAGCTGACTGAAATAAGTTCATTAGATGAAAACCAACAAAAATTGACAAGAACCACGAAAAGTTCTTGTATTTTAAGATAAAATCTTACGCTATTAAAGAAAAAACTTCTTGCTCGCTGAAATCTGTTCATTTGCTGAAAACCAACAAAACCACGAAAAGTTCTTGTATTTGAAGATGAAATCTTTTTGCTTTGAAGAAGAAAGATCTAGCTGACTGAAATAAGTTCATTAGATGAAAACCAACAAAAATTGACAAGAACCACGAAAAGTTCTTGTATTTTAAGATAAAATCTTACTCTATTAAGGAAAAAACTTCCAGCTCACTGAAATATGTTCATTTGCTGAAAACCATCAAAGCCACGAAAAGTTCTTGTATTTGAAGATAAAATCTTTTTGCTTTGAAGAAGAAAGATCTAGCTGACTGAAATAAGTTCATAAGATGAAAACCAACAAAAATTGTCAAGAACCACGAAAAGTTCTTGTATTTTAAGATAAAATCTTACGCTATAAAAGAAAAAACACCCAGCTCGCTGAAATATGTTCATTTGCTGAAAACCAACAAAACCACGAAAAGTTCTTGTATTTGAAGATAAAATCTTTTTGCTTTGAAGAAGAAAGATCTAGCTGACTGAAATAAGTTCATAAGATGAAAACGAACAAAAATTGACAAGAACCACGAAAAGTTCTTGCATTTTAAGATAAAATCTTACGCTATTAAAGAAAAAACTTCTTGCTCGCTGAAATCTGTTCATTTGCTGAAAACCAACAAAACCACGAAAAGTTCTTGTATTTGAAGATAAAATCTTTTTGCTTTGAAGAAGAAAGATCGAGCTGACTGAAATAAGTTCATAAGATGAAAACCAACAAAAATTGACAAGAACCACGAAAAGTTCTTGTATTTTAAGATAAAATCTTACTCTATTAAGGAAAAAACTTCCAGCTCGCTGAAATATGTTCATTTGCTGAAAACCAACAAAACCAAGAAAAGTTCTTGTATTTGAAGATAAAATCTTTTTGCTGTGAAGAAGAAAAATCTAGCTGACTGAAATAAGTTCATTAGATGAAAACCAACAAAAATTGACAAGAACCACGAAAAGTTCTTGTATTTTAAGATAAAATCTTACGCTATTAAAGAAAAAACTTCTTGCTCGCTGAAATCTGTTCATTTGCTGAAAACCAACAAAACCACGAAAAGTTCTTGTATTTGAAGATAAAATCTTTTTGCTTTGAAGAAGAAAGATCTGGCTGACTGAAATAAGTTCATAAGATGAAAACCAACAAAAATTGTCAAGAACCACGAAAAGTTCTTGTATTTTAAGATAAAATCTTACGCTATAAAAGAAAAAACACCCAGCTCGCTGAAATCTGTTCATTTGCTGAAAACCAACAAAACCACGAAAAGTTCTTGTATTTGAAGATAAAATCTTTTTGCTTTGAAGAAGAAAGATCTAGCTGACTGAAATAAGTTCATAAGATGAAAATGAACAAAAATTGACAAGAAACACGAAAAGTTCTTGTATTTTAAGATAAAATCTTACTCTATTAAGGAAAAAACTTCCAGCTCGCTGAAATATGTTCATTTGCTGAAAACCATCAAAACCTCGAAAAGTTCTTGTATTTGAAGATAAAATCTTTTTGCTTTGAAGAAGAAAGATCTAGCTGACTGAAATAAGTTCATTAGATGAAAACCAACAAAAATTGACAAGAACCACGAAAATTTCTTGTATTTTAAGATAAAATCTTACTCTATTAAGGAAAAAACTTCCAGCTCGCTGAAATATGTTCATTTGCTGAAAACCAACAAAACCAAGAAAAGTTCTTGTATTTGAAGATAAAATCTTTTTGCTTTGAAGAAGAAAAATCTAGCTGACTGAAATAAGTTCATTAGATGAAAACCAACAAAAATTGACAAGAACCACGAAAAGTTCTTGTATTTTAAGATAAAATCTTACGCTATTAAAGAAAAAACTTCTTGCTCGCTGAAATCTGTTCATTTGCTGAAAACCAACAAAACCACGAAAAGTTCTTGTATTTGAAGATAAAATCTTTTTGCTTTGAAGAAGAAAGATCTTGCTGACTGAAATAAGTTCATAAGATGAAAACCAACAAAAATTGTCAAGAACCACGAAAAGTTCTTGTATTTTAAGATAAAGTCTTACGCTATTAAGGAAAAAACTTCCAGCTCGCTGAAATATGTTCATTTGCTGAAAACCAACAAAACCAAGAAAAGTTCTTGTATTTGAAAATAACATCTTTTTGCTGTGAAGAAGAAAAATCTAGCTGACTGAAATAAGTTCATCAGATGAAAACCAACAAAAATTGACAAGAACCACGAAAAGTTCTTGTATTTTAAGATAAAATCTTACGCTATTAAAGAAAAAACTTCTTGCTCGCTGAAATCTGTTCATTTGCTGAAAACCAACAAAACCACGAAAAGTTCTTGTATTTGAAGATAAAATCTTTTTGCTTTGAAGAAGAAAGATCGAGCTGACTGAAATAAGTTCATAAGATGAAAACCAACAAAAATTGTCAAGAACGACGAAAAGTTCTTGTATTTTAAGATAAAATCTTACGCTATAAAAGAAAAAACACCCAGCTCGCTGAAATATGTTCATTTGCTGAAAACCAACAAAACCACGAAAAGTTCTTGTATTTGAAGATAAAATCTTTTTGCTTTGAAGAAGAAAGATCTAGCTGACTGAAATAAGTTCATGAGATGAAAATGAACAAAAATTGACAAGAACCACGAAAAGTTCTTGTATTTTAAGATAAAATCTTACGCTATTAAAGAAAAAACTTCTTGCTCGCTGAAATCTGTTCATTTGCTGAAAACCAACAAAACCACGAAAAGTTCTTGTATTTGAAGATGAAATCTTTTTGCTTTGAAGAAGAAAGATCTAGCTGACTGAAATAAGTTCATTAGATGAAAACCAACAAAAATTGACAAGAACCACGAAAAGTTCTTGTATTTTAAGATAAAATCTTACTCTATTAAGGAAAAAACTTCCAGCTCACTGAAATATGTTCATTTGCTGAAAACCATCAAAACCACGAAAAGTTCTTGTATTTGAAGATAAAATCTTTTTGCTTTGAAGAAGAAAGATCTAGCTGACTGAAATAAGTTCATAAGATGAAAACGAACAAAAATTGACAAGAACCACGAAAAGTTCTTGTATTTTAAGATAAAATCTTACGCTATTAAAGAAAAAACTTCTTGCTCGCTGAAATCTGTTCATTTGCTGAAAACCAACAAAACCACGAAAAGTTCTTGTATTTGAAGATAAAATCTTTTTGCTTTGAAGAAGAAAGATCGAGCTGACTGAAATAAGTTCATAAGATGAAAACCAACAAAAATTGACAAGAACCACGAAAAGTTCTTGTATTTTAAGATAAAATCTTACTCTATTAAGGAAAAAACTTCTTGCTCGCTGAAATCTGTTCATTTGCTGAAAACCAACAAAACCACGAAAAGTTCTTGTATTTGAAGATGAAATCTTTTTGCTTTGAAGAAGAAAGATCTAGCTGACTGAAATAAGTTCATTAGATGAAAACCAACAAAAATTGACAAGAACCACGAAAAGTTCTTGTATTTTAAGATAAAATCTTACTCTATTAAGGAAAAAACTTTCAGCTCACTGAAATATGTTCATTTGCTGAAAACCATCAAAACCACGAAAAGTTCTTGTATTTGAAGATAAAATCTTTTTGCTGTGAAGAAGAAAAATCTAGCTGACTGAAATAAGTTCATTAGATGAAAACCAACAAAAATTGACAAGAACCACGAAAAGTTCTTGTATTTTAAGATAAAATCTTACGCTATTAAAGAAAAAACTTCTTGCTCGCTGAAATCTGTTCATTTGCTGAAAACCAACAAAACCACGAAAAGTTCTTGTATTTGAAGATAAAATCTTTTTGCTTTGAAGAAGAAAGATCTAGCTGACTGAAATAAGTTCATAAGATGAAAACCAACAAAAATTGTCAAGAACCACGAAAAGTTCTTGTATTTTAAGATAAAATCTTACGCTATAAAAGAAAAAACACCCAGCTCGCTGAAATATGTTCATTTGCTGAAAACCAACAAAACCACGAAAAGTTCTTGTATTTGAAGATAAAATCTTTTTGCTTTGAAGAAGAAAGATCTAGCTGACTGAAATAAGTTCATTAGATGAAAACCAACAAAAATTGACAAGAACCACGAAAAGTTCTTGTATTTTAAGATAAAATCTTACTCTATCAAGGAAAAAACTTCAAGCTCGCTGAAATATGTTCATTTGCTGAAAACCATCAAAACCACGAAAAGTTCTTGTATTTGAAGATAAAATCTTTTTGCTTTGAAGAAGAAAGATCTAGCTGACTGTAATAAGTTCATAAGATGAAAACGAACAAAAATTGACAAGAACCACGAAAAGTTCTTGTATTTTAAGATAAAATCTTACGCTATTAAAGAAAAAACTTCTTGCTCGCTGAAATCTGTTCATTTGCTGAAAACCAACAAAACCACGAAAAGTTCTTGTATTTGAAGATAAAATCTTTTTGCTTTGAAGAAGAAAGATCTTGCTGACTGAAATAAGTTCATAAGATGAAAACCAACAAAAATTGTCAAGAACCACGAAAAGTTCTTGTATTTTAAGATAAAATCTTACGCTATAAAAGAAAAAACACCCAGCTCGCTGAAATATGTTCATTTGCTGAAAACCAACAAAACCACGAAAAGTTCTTGTATTTGAAGATAAAATCTTTTTGCTTTGAAGAAGAAAGATCCAGCTGACTGAAATAAGTTCATTAGATGAAAACGAACAAAAATTGACAAGAACCACGAAAAGTTCTTGTATTTTAAGATAAAATCTTACGCTATTAAAGAAAAAACTTCTTGCTCGCTGAAATCTGTTCATTTGCTGAAAACCATCAAAACCTCGAAAAGTTCTTGTATTTGAAGATAAATCTTTTTGCTTTGAAGAAGAAAGATCTAGCTGACTGAAATAAGTTCATTAGATGAAAACCAACAAAAATTGACAAGAACCACGAAAAGTTCTTGTATTTTAAGATAAAATCTTACTCTATTAAGGAAAAAACTTCCAGCTCGCTGAAATATGTTCATTTGCTGAAAACCATCAAAACCACGAAAGGTTCTTGTCTTTGAAGATCAAATCTTTTTGCTTTGAAGAAGAAAGATCTCGCTGACTGAAATAAGTTCATTAGATGAAAACGAACAAAAATTGACAAGAACCACGAAAAGTTCTTGTATTTTAAGATAAAATCTTACGCTATTAAAGAAAAAACTTCTTGCTCGCTGAAATCTGTTCATTTGCTGAAAACCAACAAAACCACGAAAAGTTCTTGTATTTGAAGATAAAATCTTTTTGCTGTGAAGAAGAAAAATCTAGCTGAGTGAAATAAGTTCATTAGATGAAAACCAACAAAAATTGTCAAGAACCACGAAAAGTTCTTGTATTTTAAGATAAAATCTTACGCTATAAAAGAAAAAACACCCAGCTCGCTGAAATATGTTCATTTGCTGAAAACCAACAAAAAAACGAAAAGTTCTTGTATTTGAAGATAAAATCTTTTTGCTTTGAAGAAGAAAGATCTAGCTGACTGAAATAAGTTCATGAGATGAAAACGAACAAAAATTGACAAGAACCACGAAAAGTTCTTGTATTTTAAGATAAAATCTTACGCTATTAAAGAAAAAACTTCTTGCTCGCTGAAATCTGTTCATTTGCTGAAAACCAACAAAACCACGAAAAGTTCTTGTATTTGAAGATGAAATCTTTTTGCTTTGAAGAAGAAAGATCCAGCTGACTGAAATAAGTTCATTAGATGAAAACCAACAAAAATTGACAAGAACCACGAAAAGTTCTTGTATTTTAAGATAAAATCTTACTCTATTAAGGAAAAAACTTCCAGCTCGCTGAAATATGTTCATTTGCTGAAAACCATCAAAACCACGAAAAGTTCTTGTATTTGAAGATGAAATCTTTTTGCTTTGAAGAAGAAAGATCTAGCTGACTGAAATAAGTTCATAAGATGAAAACGAACAAAAATTGACAAGAACCACGAAAAGTTCTTGTATTTTAAGATAAAATCTTACGCTATTAAAGAAAAAACTTCTTGCTCGCTGAAATCTGTTCATTTGCTGAAAACCAACAAAACCACGAAAAGTTCTTGTATTTGAAGATAAAATCTTTTTGCTTTGAAGAAGAAAGATCGAGCTGACTGAAATAAGTTCATAAGATGAAAACCAACAAAAATTGACAAGAACCACGAAAAGTTCTTGTATTTTAAGATAAAATCTTACTCTATTAAGGAAAAAACTTCCAGCTCGCTGAAATATGTTCATTTGCTGAAAACCAACAAAACCAAGAAAAGTTCTTGTATTTGAAGATAAAATCTTTTTGCTGTGAAGAAGAAAAATCTAGCTGACTGAAATAAGTTCATTAGATGAAAACCAACAAAAATTGACAAGAACCACGAAAAGTTCTTGTATTTTAAGATAAAATCTTACGCTATTAAAGAAAAAACTTCTTGCTCGCTGAAATCTGTTCATTTGCTGAAAACCAACAAAACCAAGAAAAGTTCTTGTATTTGAAGATAAAATCTTTTTGCTGTGAAGAAGAAAAATCTAGCTGACTGAAATAAGTTCATTAGATGAAAACCAACAAAAATTGACAAGAACCACGAAAAGTTCTTGTATTTTAAGATAAAATCTTACGCTATAAAAGAAAAAACACCCAGCTCGCTGAAATCTGTTCATTTGCTGAAAACCAACAAAACCACGAAAAGTTCTTGTATTTGAAGATAAAATCTTTTTGCTTTGAAGAAGAAAGATCTAGCTGACTGAAATAAGTTCATAAGATGAAAATGAACAAAAATTGACAAGAAACACGAAAAGTTCTTGTATTTTAAGATAAAATCTTACGCTATTAAAGAAAAAACTTCTTGCTCGCTGAAATCTGTTCATTTGCTGAAAACCAACAAAACCACGAAAAGTTCTTGTATTTGAAGATGAAATCTTTTTGCTTTGAAGAAGAAAGATCTAGCTGACTGAAATAAGTTCATTAGATGAAAACCAACAAAAATTGACAAGAACCACGAAAAGTTCTTGTATTTTAAGATAAAATCTTACTCTATTCAGGAAAAAACTTCCAGCTCACTGAAATATGTTCATTTGCTGAAAACCATCAAAACCACGAAAAGTTCTTGTATTTGAAGATAAAATCTTTTTGCTTTGAAGAAGAAAGATCTAGCTGACTGAAATAAGTTCATAAGATGAAAACGAACAAAAATTGACAAGAACCACGAAAAGTTCTTGTATTTTAAGATAAAATCTTACGCTATTAAAGAAAAAACTTCTTGCTCGCTGAAATCTGTTCATTTGCTGAAAACCAACAAAACCACGAAAAGTTCTTGTATTTGAAGATAAAATCTTTTTGCTTTGAAGAAGAAAGATCGAGCTGACTGAAATAAGTTCATAAGATGAAAACCAACAAAAATTGACAAGAACCACGAAAAGTTCTTGTATTTTAAGATAAAATCTTACTCTATTAAGGAAAAAACTTCTTGCTCGCTGAAATCTGTTCATTTGCTGAAAACCAACAAAACCACGAAAAGTTCTTGTATTTGAAGATGAAATCTTTTTGCTTTGAAGAAGAAAGATCTAGCTGACTGAAATAAGTTCATCAGATGAAAACCAACAAAAATTGACAAGAACCACGAAAAGTTCTTGTATTTTAAGATAAAATCTTACTCTATTAAGGAAAAAACTTCCAGCTCACTGAAATATGTTCATTTGCTGAAAACCATCAAAACCACGAAAAGTTCTTGTATTTGAAGATAAAATCTTTTTGCTTTGAAGAAGAAAGATCTAGCTGACTGAAATAAGTTCATAAGATGAAAACGAACAAAAATTGACAAAAACCACGAAAAGTTCTTGTATTTTAAGATAAAATCTTACGCTATTAAAGAAAAAACTTCTTGCTCGCTGAAATCTGTTCATTTGCTGAAAACCAACAAAACCACGAAAAGTTCTTGTATTTGAAGATAAAATCTTTTTGCTTTGAAGAAGAAAGATCGAGCTGACTGAAATAAGTTCATAAGATGAAAACCAACAAAAATTGACAAGAACCACGAAAAGTTCTTGTATTTTAAGATAAAATCTTACTCTATTAAGGAAAAAACTTCCAGCTCGCTGAAATATGTTCATTTGCTGAAAACCAACAAAACCAAGAAAAGTTCTTGTATTTGAAGATAAAATCTTTTTGCTGTGAAGAAGAAAAATCTAGCTGACTGAAATAAGTTCATTAGATGAAAACCAACAAAAATTGACAAGAACCACGAAAAGTTCTTGTATTTTAAGATAAAATCTTACGCTATTAAAGAAAAAACTTCTTGCTCGCTGAAATCTGTTCATTTGCTGAAAACCAACAAAACCACGAAAAGTTCTTGTATTTGAAGATGAAATCTTTTTGCTTTGAAGAAGAAAGATCTAGCTGACTGAAATAAGTTCATTAGATGAAAACCAACAAAAATTGACAAGAACCACGAAAAGTTCTTGTATTTTAAGATAAAATCTTACTCTATTAAGGAAAAAACTTCCAGCTCACTGAAATATGTTCATTTGCTGAAAACCATCAAAGCCACGAAAAGTTCTTGTATTTGAAGATAAAATCTTTTTGCTTTGAAGAAGAAAGATCTAGCTGACTGAAATAAGTTCATAAGATGAAAACCAACAAAAATTGTCAAGAACCACGAAAAGTTCTTGTATTTTAAGATAAAATCTTACGCTATAAAAGAAAAAACACCCAGCTCGCTGAAATATGTTCATTTGCTGAAAACCAACAAAACCACGAAAAGTTCTTGTATTTGAAGATAAAATCTTTTTGCTTTGAAGAAGAAAGATCTAGCTGACTGAAATAAGTTCATAAGATGAAAACGAACAAAAATTGACAAGAACCACGAAAAGTTCTTGCATTTTAAGATAAAATCTTACGCTATTAAAGAAAAAACTTCTTGCTCGCTGAAATCTGTTCATTTGCTGAAAACCAACAAAACCACGAAAAGTTCTTGTATTTGAAGATAAAATCTTTTTGCTTTGAAGAAGAAAGATCGAGCTGACTGAAATAAGTTCATAAGATGAAAACCAACAAAAATTGACAAGAACCACGAAAAGTTCTTGTATTTTAAGATAAAATCTTACTCTATTAAGGAAAAAACTTCCAGCTCGCTGAAATATGTTCATTTGCTGAAAACCAACAAAACCAAGAAAAGTTCTTGTATTTGAAGATAAAATCTTTTTGCTGTGAAGAAGAAAAATCTAGCTGACTGAAATAAGTTCATTAGATGAAAACCAACAAAAATTGACAAGAACCACGAAAAGTTCTTGTATTTTAAGATAAAATCTTACGCTATTAAAGAAAAAACTTCTTGCTCGCTGAAATCTGTTCATTTGCTGAAAACCAACAAAACCACGAAAAGTTCTTGTATTTGAAGATAAAATCTTTTTCCTTTGAAGAAGAAAGATCTGGCTGACTGAAATAAGTTCATAAGATGAAAACCAACAAAAATTGTCAAGAACCACGAAAAGTTCTTGTATTTTAAGATAAAATCTTACGCTATAAAAGAAAAAACACCCAGCTCGCTGAAATCTGTTCATTTGCTGAAAACCAACAAAACCACGAAAAGTTCTTGTATTTGAAGATAAAATCTTTTTGCTTTGAAGAAGAAAGATCTAGCTGACTGAAATAAGTTCATAAGATGAAAATGAACAAAAATTGACAAGAAACACGAAAAGTTCTTGTATTTTAAGATAAAATCTTACGCTATTAAAGAAAAAACTTCTTGCTCGCTGAAATCTGTTCATTTGCTGAAAACCAACAAAACCACGAAAAGTTCTTGTATTTGAAGATGAAATCTTTTTGCTTTGAAGAAGAAAGATCTAGCTGACTGAAATAAGTTCATTAGATGAAAACCAACAAAAATTGACAAGAACCACGAAAAGTTCTTGTATTTTAAGATAAAATCTTACGCTATTAAAGAAAAAACTTCTTGCTCGCTGAAATCTGTTCATTTGCTGAAAACCAACAAAACCACGAAAAGTTCTTGTATTTGAAGATAAAATCTTTTTGCTTTGAAGAAGAAAGATCGAGCTGACTGAAATAAGTTCATAAGATGAAAACCAACAAAAATTGACAAGAACCACGAAAAGTTCTTGTATTTTAAGATAAAATCTTACTCTATTAAGGAAAAAACTTCTTGCTCGCTGAAATCTGTTCATTTGCTGAAAACCAACAAAACCACGAAAAGTTCTTGTATTTGAAGATGAAATCTTTTTGCTTTGAAGAAGAAAGATCTAGCTGACTGAAATAAGTTCATCAGATGAAAACCAACAAAAATTGACAAGAACCACGAAAAGTTCTTGTATTTTAAGATAAAATCTTACTCTATTAAGGAAAAAACTTCCAGCTCACTGAAATATGTTCATTTGCTGAAAACCATCAAAACCACGAAAAGTTCTTGTATTTGAAGATAAAATCTTTTTGCTTTGAAGAAGAAAGATCTCGCTGACTGAAATAAGTTCATAAGATGAAAACGAACAAAAATTGACAAAAACCACGAAAAGTTCTTGTATTTTAAGATAAAATCTTACGCTATTAAAGAAAAAACTTCTTGCTCGCTGAAATCTGTTCATTTGCTGAAAACCAACAAAACCACGAAAAGTTCCTGTATTTGAAGATAAAATCTTTTTGCTTTGAAGAAGAAAGATCGAGCTGACTGAAATAAGTTCATAAGATGAAAACCAACAAAAATTGACAAGAACCACGAAAAGTTCTTGTATTTTAAGATAAAATCTTACTCTATTAAGGAAAAAACTTCCAGCTCGCTGAAATATGTTCATTTGCTGAAAACCAACAAAACCAAGAAAAGTTCTTGTATTTGAAGATAAAATCTTTTTGCTGTGAAGAAGAAAAATCTAGCTGACTGAAATAAGTTCATGAGATGAAAACCAACAAAAATTGACAAGAACCACGAAAAGTTCTTGTATTTTAAGATAAAATCTTACGCTATTAAAGAAAAAACTTCTTGCTCGCTGAAATCTGTTCATTTGCTGAAAACCAACAAAACCACGAAAAGTTCTTGTATTTGAAGATAAAATCTTTTTGCTTTGAAGAAGAAAGATCGAGCTGACTGAAATAAGTTCATAAGATGAAAACCAACAAAAATTGTCAAGAACCACGAAAAGTTCTTGTATTTTAAGATAAAATCTTACGCTATAAAAGAAAAAACACCCAGCTCGCTGAAATATGTTCATTTGCTGAAAACCAACAAAACCACGAAAAGTTCTTGTATTTGAAGATAAAATCTTTTTGCTTTGAAGAAGAAAGATCTAGCTGACTGAAATAAGTTCATTAGATGAAAACCAACAAAAATTGACAAGAACCACGAAAAGTTCTTGTATTTTAAGATAAAATCTTACTCTATCAAGGAAAAAACTTCCAGCTCGCTGAAATATGTTCATTTGCTGAAAACCATCAAAACCACGAAAAGTTCTTGTATTTGAAGATAAAATCTTTTTGCTTTGAAGAAGAAAGATCTAGCTGACTGTAATAAGTTCATAAGATGAAAACGAACAAAAATTGACAAGAACCACGAAAAGTTCTTGTATTTTAAGATAAAATCTTACGCTATTAAAGAAAAAACTTCTTGCTCGCTGAAATCTGTTCATTTGCTGAAAACCAACAAAACCACGAAAAGTTCTTGTATTTGAAGATAAAATCTTTTTGCTTTGAAGAAGAAAGATCTTGCTGACTGAAATAAGTTCATAAGATGAAAACCAACAAAAATTGTCAAGAACCACGAAAAGTTCTTGTATTTTAAGATAAAATCTTACGCTATAAAAGAAAAAACACCCAGCTCGCTGAAATATGTTCATTTGCTGAAAACCAACAAAACCACGAAAAGTTCTTGTATTTGAAGATAAAATCTTTTTGCTTTGAAGAAGAAAGATCCAGCTGAATGAAATAAGTTCATTAGATGAAAACGAACAAAAATTGACAAGAACCACGAAAAGTTCTTGTATTTTAAGATAAAATCTTACTCTATTAAGGAAAAAACTTCCAGCTCGCTGAAATATGTTCATTTGCTGAAAACCATCAAAACCACGAAAAGTTCTTGTATTTGAAGATAAAATCTTTTTGCTTTGAAGAAGAAAGATCTCGCTGACTGAAATAAGTTCATTAGATGAAAACGAACAAAAATTGACAAGAACCACGAAAAGTTCTTGTATTTTAAGATAAAATCTTACTCTATTAAGGAAAAAACTTCCAGCTCGCTGAAATATGTTCATTTGCTGAAAACCAACAAAACCAAGAAAAGTTCTTGTATTTGAAGATAAAATCTTTTTGCTGTGAAGAAGAAAAATCTAGCTGACTGAAATAAGTTCATTGGATGAAAACCAACAAAAATTGACAAGAACCACGAAAAGTTCTTGTATTTTAAGATAAAATCTTACGCTATTAAAGAAAAAACTTCTTGCTCGCTGAAATCTGTTCATTTGCTGAAAACCAACAAAACCACGAAAAGTTCTTGTATTTGAAGATAAAATCTTTTTGCTTTGAAGAAGAAAGATCTTGCTGACTGAAATAAGTTCATAAGATGAAAACCAACAAAAATTGACAAGAACCACGAAAAGTTCTTGTATTTTAAGATAAAATCTTACGCTATAAAAGAAAAAACACCCAGCTCGCTGAAATATGTTCATTTGCTGAAAACCAACAAAACCACGAAAAGTTCTTGTATTTGAAGATAAAATCTTTTTGCTTTGAAGAAGAAAGATCCAGCTGACTGAAATAAGTTCATTGGATGAAAACGAACAAAAATTGACAAGAACCACGAAAAGTTCTTGTATTTTAAGATAAAATCTTACTCTATTAAAGAAAAAACTTCTTGCTCGCTGAAATCTGTTCATTTGCTGAAAACCAACAAAACCACGAAAAGTTCTTGTATTTGAAGATAAAATCTTTTTGCTTTGAAGAAGAAAGATCGAGCTGACTGAAATAAGTTCATAAGATGAAAACCAACAAAAATTGACAAGAACCACGAAAAGTTCTTGTATTTTAAGATAAAATCTTACTCTATTAAGGAAAAAACTTCCAGCTCGCTGAAATATGTTCATTTGCTGAAAACCAACAAAACCAAGAAAAGTTCTTGTATTTGAAGATAAAATCTTTTTGCTGTGAAGAAGAAAAATCTAGCTGACTGAAATAAGTTCATTAGATGAAAACCAACAAAAATTGACAAGAACCACGAAAAGTTCTTGTATTTTAAGATAAAATCTTACGCTATTAAAGAAAAAACTTCTTGCTCGCTGAAATCTGTTCATTTGCTGAAAACCAACAAAACCACGAAAAGTTCTTGTATTTGAAGATGAAATCTTTTTGCTTTGAAGAAGAAAGATCTAGCTGACTGAAATAAGTTCATTAGATGAAAACCAACAAAAATTGACAAGAACCACGAAAAGTTCTTGTATTTTAAGATAAAATCTTACTCTATTAAGGAAAAAACTTCCAGCTCACTGAAATATGTTCATTTGCTGAAAACCATCAAAACCACGAAAAGTTCTTGTATTTGAAGATAAAATCTTTTTGCTTTGAAGAAGAAAGATCTAGCTGACTGAAATAAGTTCATAAGATGAAAACCAACAAAAATTGTCAAGAACCACGAAAAGTTCTTGTATTTTAAGATAAAATCTTACGCTATAAAAGAAAAAACACCCAGCTCGCTGAAATATGTTCATTTGCTGAAAACCAACAAAACCACGAAAAGTTCTTGTGTTTGAAGATAAAATCTTTTTGCTTTGAAGAAGAAAGATCTAGCTGACTGAAATAAGTTCATAAGATGAAAACGAACAAAAATTGACAAGAACCACGAAAAGTTCTTGTATTTTAAGATAAAATCTTACGCTATTAAAGAAAAAACTTCTTGCTCGCTGAAATCTGTTCATTTGCTGAAAACCAACAAAACCACGAAAAGTTCTTGTATTTGAAGATAAAATCTTTTTGCTTTGAAGAAGAAAGATCGAGCTGACTGAAATAAGTTCATAAGATGAAAACCAACAAAAATTGACAAGAACCACGAAAAGTTCTTGTATTTTAAGATAAAATCTTACTCTATTAAGGAAAAAACTTCCAGCTCGCTGAAATATGTTCATTTGCTGAAAACCAACAAAACCAAGAAAAGTTCTTGTATTTGAAGATAAAATCTTTTTGCTGTGAAGAAGAAAAATCTAGCTGACTGAAATAAGTTCATAAGATGAAAACCAACAAAAATTGACAAGAACCACGAAAAGTTCTTGTATTTTAAGATAAAATCTTACGCTATTAAAGAAAAAACTTCTTGCTCGCTGAAATCTGTTCATTTGCTGAAAACCAACAAAACCACGAAAAGTTCTTGTATTTGAAGATAAAATCTTTTTGCTTTGAAGAAGAAAGATCGAGCTGACTGAAATAAGTTCATAAGATGAAAACCAACAAAAATTGACAAGAACCACGAAAAGTTCTTGTATTTTAAGATAAAATCTTACTCTATTAAGGAAAAAACTTCCAGCTCGCTGAAATCTGTTCATTTGCTGAAAACCAACAAAACCACGAAAAGTTCTTGTATTTGAAGATAAAATCTTTTTGCTTTGAAGAAGAAAGATCTAGCTGACTGAAATAAGTTCATTAGATGAAAACCAACAAAAATTGACAAGAACCACGAAAAGTTCTTGTATTTTAAGATAAAATCTTACTCTATTAAGGAAAAAACTTCCAGCTCACTGAAATATGTTCATTTGCTGAAAACCATCAAAACCACGAAAAGTTCTTGTATTTGAAGATAAAATCTTTTTGCTTTGAAGAAGAAAGATCTAGCTGACTGAAATAAGTTCATAAGATGAAAACCAACAAAAATTGTCAAGAACCACGAAAAGTTCTTGTATTTTAAGATAAAATCTTACGCTATAAAAGAAAAAACACCCAGCTCGCTGAAATATGTTCATTTGCTGAAAACCAACAAAACCACGAAAAGTTCTTGTGTTTGAAGATAAAATCTTTTTGCTTTGAAGAAGAAAGATCTAGCTGACTGAAATAAGTTCATAAGATGAAAACGAACAAAAATTGACAAGAACCACGAAAAGTTCTTGTATTTTAAGATAAAATCTTACGCTATTAAAGAAAAAACTTCTTGCTCGCTGAAATCTGTTCATTTGCTGAAAACCAACAAAACCACGAAAAGTTCTTGTATTTGAAGATAAAATCTTTTTGCTTTGAAGAAGAAAGATCGAGCTGACTGAAATAAGTTCATAAGATGAAAACCAACAAAAATTGACAAGAACCACGAAAAGTTCTTGTATTTTAAGATAAAATCTTACTCTATTAAGGAAATACTTCCAGCTCGCTGAAATATGTTCATTTGCTGAAAACCAACAAAACCAAGAAAAGTTCTTGTATTTGAAGATAAAATCTTTTTGCTGTGAAGAAGAAAAATCTAGCTGACTGAAATAAGTTCATAAGATGAAAACCAACAAAAATTGACAAGAACCACGAAAAGTTCTTGTATTTTAAGATAAAATCTTACGCTATTAAAGAAAAAACTTCTTGCTCGCTGAAATCTGTTCATTTGCTGAAAACCAACAAAACCACGAAAAGTTCTTGTATTTGAAGATAAAATCTTTTTGCTTTGAAGAAGAAAGATCGAGCTGACTGAAATAAGTTCATAAGATGAAAACCAACAAAAATTGACAAGAACCACGAAAAGTTCTTGTATTTTAAGATAAAATCTTACTCTATTAAGGAAAAAACTTCCAGCTCGCTGAAATATGTTCATTTGCTGAAAACCAACAAAACCAAGAAAAGTTCTTGTATTTGAAGATAAAATCTTTTTGCTGTGAAGAAGAAAAATCTAGCTGACTGAAATAAGTTCATTAGATGAAAACCAACAAAAATTGACAAGAACCACGAAAAGTTCTTGTATTTTAAGATAAAATCTTACGCTATTAAAGAAAAAACTTCTTGCTCGCTGAAATCTGTTCATTTGCTGAAAACCAACAAAACCACGAAAAGTTCTTGTATTTGAAGATGAAATCTTTTTGCTTTGAAGAAGAAAGATCTAGCTGACTGAAATAAGTTCATTAGATGAAAACCAACAAAAATTGACAAGAACCACGAAAAGTTCTTGTATTTTAAGATAAAATCTTACTCTATTAAGGAAAAAACTTCCAGCTCACTGAAATATGTTCATTTGCTGAAAACCATCAAAACCACGAAAAGTTCTTGTATTTGAAGATAAAATCTTTTTGCTTTGAAGAAGAAAGATCTAGCTGACTGAAATAAGTTCATAAGATGAAAACCAACAAAAATTGTCAAGAACCACGAAAAGTTCTTGTATTTTAAGATAAAATCTTACGCTATAAAAGAAAAAACACCCAGCTCGCTGAAATATGTTCATTTGCTGAAAACCAACAAAACCACGAAAAGTTCTTGTATTTGAAGATAAAATCTTTTTGCTTTGAAGAAGAAAGATCTAGCTGACTGAAATAAGTTCATAAGATGAAAACGAACAAAAATTGACAAGAACCACGAAAAGTTCTTGTATTTTAAGATAAAATCTTACGCTATTAAAGAAAAAACTTCTTGCTCGCTGAAATCTGTTCATTTGCTGAAAACCAACAAAACCACGAAAAGTTCTTGTATTTGAAGATAAAATCTTTTTGCTTTGAAGAAGAAAGATCTAGCTGACTGAAATAAGTTCATAAGATGAAAACCAACAAAAATTGACAAGAACCACGAAAAGTTCTTGTATTTTAAGATAAAATCTTACTCTATTAAGGAAAAAACTTCCAGCTCGCTGAAATATGTTCATTTGCTGAAAACCAACAAAACCAAGAAAAGTTCTTGTATTTGAAGATAAAATCTTTTTGCTGTGAAGAAGAAAAATCTAGCTGACTGAAATAAGTTCATAAGATGAAAACCAACAAAAATTGACAAGAACCACGAAAAGTTCTTGTATTTTAAGATAAAATCTTACGCTATTAAAGAAAAAACTTCTTGCTCGCTGAAATCTGTTCATTTGCTGAAAACCAACAAAACCACGAAAAGTTCTTGTATTTGAAGATAAAATCTTTTTGCTTTGAAGAAGAAAGATCTAGCTGACTGAAATAAGTTCATAAGATGAAAACCAACAAAAATTGTCAAGAACCACGAAAAGTTCTTGTATTTTAAGATAAAATCTTACGCTATAAAAGAAAAAACACCCAGCTCGCTGAAATATGTTCATTTGCTGAAAACCAACAAAACCACGAAAAGTTCTTGTATTTGAAGATAAAATCTTTTTGCTTTGAAGAAGAAAGATCTAGCTGACTGAAATAAGTTCATTAGATGAAAACCAACAAAAATTGACAAGAACCACGAAAAGTTCTTGTATTTTAAGATAAAATCTTACTCTATCAAGGAAAAAACTTCCAGCTCGCTGAAATATGTTCATTTGCTGAAAACCATCAAAACCACGAAAAGTTCTTGTATTTGAAGATAAAATCTTTTTGCTTTGAAGAAGAAAGATCCAGCTGACTGAAATAAGTTCATTAGATGAAAACGAACAAAAATTGACAAGAACCACGAAAAGTTCTTGTATTTTAAGATAAAATCTTACTCTATTAAGGAAAAAACTTCCAGCTCGCTGAAATATGTTCATTTGCTGAAAACCATCAAAACCTCGAAAAGTTCTTGTATTTGAAGATAAAATCTTTTTGCTTTGAAGAAGAAAGATCGAGCTGACTGAAATAAGTTCATTAGATGAAAACCAACAAAAATTGACAAGAACCACGAAAAGTTCTTGTATTTTAAGATAAAATCTTACTCTATTAAGGAAAAAACATCCAGCTCGCTGAAATATGTTCATTTGCTGAAAACCATCAAAACCATGAAAAGTTCTTGTATTTGAAGATAAAATCTTTTTGCTTTGAACAAGAAAGATCTAGCTGACTGAAATAAGTTCATTAGATGAAAGCGAACAAAAATTGACAAGAACCACCAAAAGTTCTTGTATTTTAAGATAAAATCTTACGCTATTAAAGAAAAAACTTCTTGCTCGCTGAAATCTGATCATTTGCTGAAAACCAACAAAACCACGAAAAGTTCTTGTATTTGAAGATAAAATCTTTTTGCTTTGAAGAAGAAAGATCTAGCTGACTGAAATAAGTTCATTAGATGAAAACGAACAAAAATTGACAAGAACCACGAAAAGTTCTTGTATTTTAAGATAAAATCTTACGCTATTAAAGAAAAAACTTCTTGCTCGCTGAAATCTGTTCATTTGCTGAAAACCAACAAAACCACGAAAAGTTCTTGTATTTGAAGATAAAATCTTTTTGCTTTGAAGAAGAAAGATCGAGCTGACTGAAATAAGTTCACAAGATGAAAACCAACAAAAATTGACAAGAACCACGAAAAGTTCTTGTATTTTAAGATAAAATCTTACTCTATTAAGGAAAAAACTTCCAGCTCGCTGAAATATGTTCATTTGCTGAAAACCAACAAAACCAAGAAAATTTCTTGTATTTGAAGATAAAATCTTTTTGCTGTGAAGAAGAAAAATCTAGCTGACTGAAATAAGTTCATTAGATGAAAACCAAAAAAATTGACAAGAACCACGAAAAGTTCTTGTATTTTAAGATAAAATCTTACGCTATTAAAGAAAAAACTTCTTGCTCGCTGAAATCTGTTCATTTGCTGAAAACCAACAAAACCACGAAAAGTTCTTGTATTTGAAGATAAAATCTTTTTGCTTTGAAGAAGAAAGATCTGGCTGACTGAAATAAGTTCATAAGATGAAAACCAACAAAAATTGTCAAGAACCATGAAAAGTTCTTGTATTTTAAGATAAAATCTTACGCTATTAAAGAAAAAACACCCAGCTCGCTGAAATCTGTTCATTTGCTGAAAACCAACAAAACCACGAAAAGTTCTTGTATTTGAAGATGAAATCTTTTTGCTTTGAAGAAGAAAGATCTAGCTGACTGAAATAAGTTCATTAGATGAAAACCAACAAAAATTGACAAGAACCACGAAAAGTTCTTGTATTTTAAGATAAAATCTTACGCTATAAAAGAAAAAACACCCAGCTCGCTGAAATATGTTCATTTGCTGAAAACCAACAAAACCACGAAAAGTTCTTGTATTTGAAGATAAAATCTTTTTGCTTTGAAGAAGAAAGATCTAGCTGACTGAAATAAGTTCATTAGATGAAAACCAACAAAAATTGACAAGAACCACGAAAAGTTCTTGTATTTTAAGATAAAATCTTACTCTATCAAGGAAAAAACTTCCAGCTCGCTGAAATATGTTCATTTGCTGAAAACCATCAAAACCACGAAAAGTTCTTGTATTTGAAGATAAAATCTTTTTGCTTTGAAGAAGAAAGATCCAGCTGACTGAAATCAGTTCATTCGATGAAAACGAACAAAAATTGACAAGAACCACGAAAAGTTCTTGTATTTTAAGATAAAATCTTACTCTAGTCAGGAAAAAACTTCCAGCTCGCTGAAATATGTTCATTTGCTGAAAACCATCAAAACCTCGAAAAGTTCTTGTATTTGAAGATAAAATCTTTTTGCTTTGAAGAAGAAAGATCGAGCTGACTGAAATAAGTTCATTAGATGAAAACCAACAAAAATTGACAAGAACCACGAAAAGTTCTTGTATTTTAAGATAAAATCTTACTCTATTAAGGAAAAAACATCCAGCTCGCTGAAATATGTTCATTTGCTGAAAACCATCAAAACCATGAAAAGTTCTTGTATTTGAAGATAAAATCTTTTTGCTTTGAACAAGAAAGATCGAGCTGACTGAAATAAGTTCATTCGATGAAAGCGAACAAAAATTGACAAGAACCACCAAAAGTTCTTGTATTTTAAGATAAAATCTGACGCTATTAAGGAAAAAACTTCCAGCTCGCTGAAATATGTTCATTTGCTGAAAACCATCAAAACCACGAAAAGTTCTTGTATTTGAAGATAAAATCTTTTTGCTTTGAAGAAGAAAGATCTAGCTGACTGAAATAAGTTCATTAGATGAAAACCAACAAAAATTGACAAGAACCACGAAAAGTTCTTGTATTGTAAGATAAAATCTTACGCTATTAAAGAAAAAACTTCTTGCTCGCTGAAATCTGTTCATTTGCTGAAAACCAACAAAACCACGAAAAGTTCTTGTATTTGAAGATAAAATCTTTTTGCTTTGAAGAAGAAAGATCTAGCTGACTGAAATAAGTTCATTAGATGAAAACGAACAAAAATTGACAAGAACCACGAAAAGTTCTTGTATTTTAAGATAAAATCTTACGCTATTAAAGAAAAAACTTCTTGCTCGCTGAAATCTGTTCATTTGCTGAAAACCAACAAAACCACGAAAAGTTCTTGTATTTGAAGATAAAATCTTGTTGCTTTGAAGAAGAAAGATCGAGCTGACTGAAATAAGTTCACAAGATGAAAACCAACAAAAATTGACAAGAACCACGAAAAGTTCTTGTATTTTAAGATAAAATCTTACTCTATTAAGGAAAAAACTTCCAGCTCGCTGAAATATGTTCATTTGCTGAAAACCAACAAAACCAAGAAAATTTCTTGTATTTGAAGATAAAATCTTTTTGCTGTGAAGAAGAAAAATCTAGCTGACTGAAATAAGTTCATTAGATGAAAACCAAAAAAATTGACAAGAACCACGAAAAGTTCTTGTATTTTAAGATAAAATCTTACGCTATTAAAGAAAAAACTTCTTGCTCGCTGAAATCTGTTCATTTGCTGAAAACCAACAAAACCACGAAAAGTTCTTGTATTTGAAGATAAAATCTTTTTGCTTTGAAGAAGAAAGATCTAGCTGACTGAAATAAGTTCATAAGATGAAAACCAACAAAAATTGTCAAGAACCACGAAAAGTTCTTGTATTTTAAGATAAAATCTTACGCTATTAAAGAAAAAACACCCAGCTCGCTGAAATCTGTTCATTTGCTGAAAACCAACAAAACCACGAAAAGTTCTTGTATTTGAAGATGAAATCTTTTTGCTTTGAAGAAGAAAGATCTAGCTGACTGAAATAAGTTCATTAGATGAAAACCAACAAAAATTGACAAGAACCACGAAAAGTTCTTGTATTTTAAGATAAAATCTTACTCTATTAAGGAAAAAACTTCCAGCTCGCTGAAATATGTTCATTTGCTGAAAACCATCAAAACCTCGAAAAGTTCTTGTATTTGAAGATAAAATCTTTTTGCTTTGAAGAAGAAAGATCGAGCTGACTGAAATAAGTTCATTCGATGAAAACGAACAAAAATTGACAAGAACCACGAAAAGTTCTTGTATTTTAAGATAAAATCTTACGCTATTAAAGAAAAAACTTCTTGCTCGCTGAAATCTGTTCATTTGCTGAAAACCAACAAAACCAAGAAAAGTTCTTGTATTTGAAGATAAAATCTTTTTGCTGTGAAGAAGAAAAATCTAGCTTACTGAAATGAGTTCATCAGATGAAAACCAACAAAAATTGACAAGAACCACGAAAAGTTCTTGTATTTTAAGATAAAATCTTACGCTATTCAGGAAAAAACTTCCAGCTCGCTGAAATATGTTCATTTGCTGAAAACCATCAAAACCACGAAAAGTTCTTGTATTTGAAGATAAAATCTTTTTGCTTTGAAGAAGAAAGATCTGGCTGACTGAAATAAGTCGATGAGATGAAAACCAACAAAGATTGACAAGAAACACGAAAAGTTCTTGTATTTTAAGATAAAATCTTACGCTATTAAAGAAAAAACTTCTTGCTCGCTGAAATCTGTTCATTTGCTGAAAACCAACAAAACCACGAAAAGTTCTTGTATTTGATGATAAAATCTTTTTGCTTTGAAGAAGAAAGATCCAGCTGACTGAAATAAGTTCATTAGATGAAAACCAACAAAAATTGACAAGAACCACGAAAAGTTCTTGTTTTTTAAGATCAAATCTGACGCTATTAAGGAAAAAACTTCCAGCTCGCTGAAATATGTTCATTTGCTGAAAACCATCAAAACCACGAAAAGTTCTTGTATTTGAAGATAAAATCCTTTTGCTTTGAAGAAGAAAGATCCAGCTAACTGAAATAAGTTCATTGGATGAAAGCGAAGAAAAATTGACAAGAACCACGAAAAGTTCTTGTATTTTAAGATAAAATCTTACGCTATTAAAGAAAAAACTTCTTGCTCGCTGAAATCTGTTCATTTGCTGAAAACCAACAAAACCACGAAAAGTTCTTGTATTTGAAGATAAAATCTTTTTGCTTTGAAGAAGAAAGATCGAGCTGACTGAAATAAGTTCATTAGATGAAAACCAACAAAAATTGACAAGAACCACGAAAAGTTCTTGTATTTTAAGATAAAATCTTACTCTATTAAGGAAAAAACATCCAGCTCGCTGAAATATGTTCATTTGCTGAAAACCATCAAAACCACGAAAAGTTCTTGTATTTGAAGATAAAATCTTTTTGCTTTGAACAAGAAAGATCTAGCTGACTGAAATAAGTTCATTAGATGAAAGCGAACAAAAATTGACAAGAACCACGAAAAGTTCTTGTATTTTAAGATAAAATCTTACGCTATTAAAGAAAAAACTTCTTGCTCGCTGAAATCTGTTCATTTGCTGAAAACCAACAAAACCACGAAAAGTTCTTGGATTTGAAGATAAAATCTTTTTGCTTTGAAGAAGAAAGATCTAGCTGACTGAAATAAGTTCATTAGATGAAAACCAACAAAAATTGACAAGAACCACCAAAAGTTCTTGTATTTTAAGATAAAATCTGACGCTATTATAGAAAAAACTCCCACCTCGCTGAAATCTGTTCATTTGCTGAAAACCATCAAAACCTCGAAAAGTTCTTGTATTTGAAGATAAAATCTTTTTGCTTTGAAGAAGAAAGATCTAGCTGACTGAAATAAGTTCATAAGATGAAAACCAACAAAAATTGACAAGAACCACGAAAAGTTCTTGTATTTTAAGATAAAATCTTACTCTATGAAGGAAAAAACTTCCAGCTCGCTGAAATATGTTCATTTGCTGAAAACCATCAAAACCACGAAAAGTTCTTGTATTTGAAGATAAAATCTTTTTGCTTTGAAGAAGAAAGATCTCGCTGACTGAAATAAGTTCATTAGATGAAAACGAACAAAAATTGACAAGAACCACGAAAAGTTCTTGTATTTTAAGATAAAATCTTACGCTATTAAAGAAAAAACTTCTTGCTCGCTCAAATCTGTGCATTTGCTGAAAACCAACAAAACCACGAAAAGTTCTTGTATTTGAAGATAAAATCTTTTTGCTTTGAAGAAGAAAGATCTAGCTGACTGAAATAAGTTCATAAGATGAAAACCAACAAAAATTGACAAAGAACCACGAAACGTTCTTGTATTTTAAGATAAAATCTTACTCTATTAAGGAAAAAACTTCCAGCTCGCTGAAATATGTTCATTTGCTGAAAACCATCAAAACCACGAAAAGTTCTTGTATTTGAAGATAAAATCTTTTTGCTTTGAAGAAGAAAGATCTAGCTGACTGAAATAAGTTCATTAGATGAAAACGAACAAAAATTGACAAGAACCACGAAAAGTTCTTGTATTTTAAGATAAAATCTTACGCTATTAAAGAAAAAACTTCTTGCTCGCTGAAATCTGTTCATTTGCTGAAAACCAACAAAACCAAGAAAAGTTCTTGTATTTGAAGATAAAATCTTTTTGCTGTGAAGAAGAAAAATCTAGCTGACTGAAATAAGTTCATTAGATGAAAACCAACAAAAATTGACAAGAACCACGAAAAGTTCTTGTATTTTAAGATAAAATCTTACGCTATTAAAGAAAAAACTTCTTGCTCGCTGAAATCTGTTCATTTGCTGAAAACCAACAAAACCAAGAAAAGTTCTTGGATTTGAAGATAAAATCTTTTTGCTTTGAAGAAGAAAGATCTAGCTGACTGAAATAAGTTCATTAGATGAAAACCAACAAAAATTGACAAGAACCACGAAAAGTTCTTGTATTTTAAGATAAAATCTTACTCTATTAAGGAAAAAACTTCCAGCTCGCTGAAATATGTTCATTTGCTGAAAACCATCAAAACCTCGAAAAGTTCTTGTATTTGAAAATAAAATCTTTTTGCTTTGAAGAAGAAAGATCTAGCTGACTGAAATAAGTTCATTAGATGAAAACGAACAAAAATTGACAAGAACCACGAAAAGTTCTTGTATTTTAAGATAAAATCTTACGCTATTAAAGAAAAAACTTCTTGCTCGCTGAAATCTGTTCATTTGCTGAAAACCAACAAAACCACGAAAAGTTCTTGTATTTGAAGATGAAATCTTTTTGCTTTGAAGAAGAAAGATCCAGCTGACTGAAATAAGTTCATTAGATGAAAACCAACAAAAATTGACAAGAACCACGAAAAGTTCTTGTATTTTAAGATAAAATCTTACTCTATTAAGGAAAAAACTTCCAGCTCGCTGAAATATGTTCATTTGCTGAAAACCATCAAAACCTCGAAAAGTTCTTGTATTTGAAGATAAAATCTTTTTGCTTTGAAGAAGAAAGATCTAGCTGACTGAAATAAGTTCATCAGATGAAAACGAACAAAAATTGACAAGAACCACGAAAAGTTCTTGTATTTTAAGATAAAATCTTACGCTATTAAAGAAAAAACTTCTTGCTCGCTGAAATCTGTTCATTTGCTGAAAACCAACAAAACCACGAAAAGTTCTTGTATTTGAAGATGAAATCTTTTTGCTTTGAAGAAGAAAGATCTAGCTGACTGAAATAAGTTCATTAGATGAAAACCAACAAAAATTGACAAGAACCACGAAAAGTTCTTGTATTTTAAGATAAAATCTTACTCTATTAAGGAAAAAACTTCCAGCTCGCTGAAATATGTTCATTTGCTGAAAACCATCAAAACCTCGAAAAGTTCTTGTATTTGAAGATAAAATCTTTTTGCTTTGAAGAAGAAAGATCCAGCTGACTGAAATAAGTTCATTAGATGAAAGCGAACAAAAATTGACAAGAACCATGAAAAGTTCTTGTATTTTAAGATAAAATCTTACGCTATTAAAGAAAAAACTTCTTGCTCGCTGAAATCTGTTCATTTGCTGAAAACCAACAAAACCAAGAAAAGTTCTTGTATTTGAAGATAAAATCTTTTTGCTTTGAAGAAGAAAGATCTAGCTGACTGAAATAAGTTCATCAGATGAAAACCAACAAAAATTGACAAGAACCACGAAAAGTTCTTGTATTTTAAGATAAAATCTTACTCTATTAAGGAAAAAACTTCCAGCTCGCTGAAATATGTTCATTTGCTGAAAACCATCAAAACCACGAAAAGTTCTTGTATTTGAAGATAAAATCTTTTTGCTTTGAAGAAGAAAGATCTGGCTGACTGAAATAAGTCGATGAGATGAAAACCAACAAAGATTGACAAGAAACACGAAAAGTTCTTGTATTTTAAGATAAAATCTTACGCTATTAAAGAAAAAACTTCTTGCTCGCTGAAATCTGTTCATTTGCTGAAAACCAACAAAACCACGAAAAGTTCTTGTATTTGATGATAAAATCTTTTTGCTTTGAAGAAGAAAGATCCAGCTGACTGAAATAAGTTCATTAGATGAAAACCAACAAAAATTGACAAGAACCACGAAAAGTTCTTGTTTTTTAAGATCAAATCTGACGCTATTAAGGAAAAAACTTCCAGCTCGCTGAAATATGTTCATTTGCTGAAAACCATCAAAACCACGAAAAGTTCTTGTATTTGAAGATAAAATCCTTTTGCTTTGAAGAAGAAAGATCCAGCTAACTGAAATAAGTTCATTGGATGAAAGCGAAGAAAAATTGACAAGAACCACGAAAAGTTCTTGTATTTTAAGATAAAATCTTACGCTATTAAAGAAAAAACTTCTTGCTCGCTGAAATCTGTTCATTTGCTGAAAACCAACAAAACCACGAAAAGTTCTTGTATTTGAAGATAAAATCTTTTTGCTTTGAAGAAGAAAGATCGAGCTGACTGAAATAAGTTCATTAGATGAAAACCAACAAAAATTGACAAGAACCACGAAAAGTTCTTGTATTTTAAGATAAAATCTTACTCTATTAAGGAAAAAACATCCAGCTCGCTGAAATATGTTCATTTGCTGAAAACCATCAAAACCACGAAAAGTTCTTGTATTTGAAGATAAAATCTTTTTGCTTTGAACAAGAAAGATCTAGCTGACTGAAATAAGTTCATTAGATGAAAGCGAACAAAAATTGACAAGAACCACGAAAAGTTCTTGTATTTTAAGATAAAATCTTACGCTATTAAAGAAAAAACTTCTTGCTCGCTGAAATCTGTTCATTTGCTGAAAACCAACAAAACCACGAAAAGTTCTTGGATTTGAAGATAAAATCTTTTTGCTTTGAAGAAGAAAGATCTAGCTGACTGAAATAAGTTCATTAGATGAAAACCAACAAAAATTGACAAGAACCACCAAAAGTTCTTGTATTTTAAGATAAAATCTGACGCTATTATAGAAAAAACTCCCACCTCGCTGAAATCTGTTCATTTGCTGAAAACCATCAAAACCTCGAAAAGTTCTTGTATTTGAAGATAAAATCTTTTTGCTTTGAAGAAGAAAGATCTAGCTGACTGAAATAAGTTCATAAGATGAAAACCAACAAAAATTGACAAGAACCACGAAAAGTTCTTGTATTTTAAGATAAAATCTTACTCTATGAAGGAAAAAACTTCCAGCTCGCTGAAATATGTTCATTTGCTGAAAACCATCAAAACCACGAAAAGTTCTTGTATTTGAAGATAAAATCTTTTTGCTTTGAAGAAGAAAGATCTCGCTGACTGAAATAAGTTCATTAGATGAAAACGAACAAAAATTGACAAGAACCACGAAAAGTTCTTGTATTTTAAGATAAAATCTTACGCTATTAAAGAAAAAACTTCTTGCTCGCTCAAATCTGTGCATTTGCTGAAAACCAACAAAACCACGAAAAGTTCTTGTATTTGAAGATAAAATCTTTTTGCTTTGAAGAAGAAAGATCTAGCTGACTGAAATAAGTTCATAAGATGAAAACCAACAAAAATTGACAAAGAACCACGAAACGTTCTTGTATTTTAAGATAAAATCTTACTCTATTAAGGAAAAAACTTCCAGCTCGCTGAAATATGTTCATTTGCTGAAAACCATCAAAACCACGAAAAGTTCTTGTATTTGAAGATAAAATCTTTTTGCTTTGAAGAAGAAAGATCTAGCTGACTGAAATAAGTTCATTAGATGAAAACGAACAAAAATTGACAAGAACCACGAAAAGTTCTTGTATTTTAAGATAAAATCTTACGCTATTAAAGAAAAAACTTCTTGCTCGCTGAAATCTGTTCATTTGCTGAAAACCAACAAAACCAAGAAAAGTTCTTGTATTTGAAGATAAAATCTTTTTGCTGTGAAGAAGAAAAATCTAGCTGACTGAAATAAGTTCATTAGATGAAAACCAACAAAAATTGACAAGAACCACGAAAAGTTCTTGTATTTTAAGATAAAATCTTACGCTATTAAAGAAAAAACTTCTTGCTCGCTGAAATCTGTTCATTTGCTGAAAACCAACAAAACCAAGAAAAGTTCTTGGATTTGAAGATAAAATCTTTTTGCTTTGAAGAAGAAAGATCTAGCTGACTGAAATAAGTTCATTAGATGAAAACCAACAAAAATTGACAAGAACCACGAAAAGTTCTTGTATTTTAAGATAAAATCTTACTCTATTAAGGAAAAAACTTCCAGCTCGCTGAAATATGTTCATTTGCTGAAAACCATCAAAACCTCGAAAAGTTCTTGTATTTGAAAATAAAATCTTTTTGCTTTGAAGAAGAAAGATCTAGCTGACTGAAATAAGTTCATTAGATGAAAACGAACAAAAATTGACAAGAACCACGAAAAGTTCTTGTATTTTAAGATAAAATCTTACGCTATTAAAGAAAAAACTTCTTGCTCGCTGAAATCTGTTCATTTGCTGAAAACCAACAAAACCACGAAAAGTTCTTGTATTTGAAGATGAAATCTTTTTGCTTTGAAGAAGAAAGATCCAGCTGACTGAAATAAGTTCATTAGATGAAAACCAACAAAAATTGACAAGAACCACGAAAAGTTCTTGTATTTTAAGATAAAATCTTACTCTATTAAGGAAAAAACTTCCAGCTCGCTGAAATATGTTCATTTGCTGAAAACCATCAAAACCTCGAAAAGTTCTTGTATTTGAAGATAAAATCTTTTTGCTTTGAAGAAGAAAGATCTAGCTGACTGAAATAAGTTCATCAGATGAAAACGAACAAAAATTGACAAGAACCACGAAAAGTTCTTGTATTTTAAGATAAAATCTTACGCTATTAAAGAAAAAACTTCTTGCTCGCTGAAATCTGTTCATTTGCTGAAAACCAACAAAACCACGAAAAGTTCTTGTATTTGAAGATGAAATCTTTTTGCTTTGAAGAAGAAAGATCTAGCTGACTGAAATAAGTTCATTAGATGAAAACCAACAAAAATTGACAAGAACCACGAAAAGTTCTTGTATTTTAAGATAAAATCTTACTCTATTAAGGAAAAAACTTCCAGCTCGCTGAAATATGTTCATTTGCTGAAAACCATCAAAACCTCGAAAAGTTCTTGTATTTGAAGATAAAATCTTTTTGCTTTGAAGAAGAAAGATCCAGCTGACTGAAATAAGTTCATTAGATGAAAGCGAACAAAAATTGACAAGAACCATGAAAAGTTCTTGTATTTTAAGATAAAATCTTACGCTATTAAAGAAAAAACTTCTTGCTCGCTGAAATCTGTTCATTTGCTGAAAACCAACAAAACCAAGAAAAGTTCTTGTATTTGAAGATAAAATCTTTTTGCTTTGAAGAAGAAAGATCTAGCTGACTGAAATAAGTTCATCAGATGAAAACCAACAAAAATTGACAAGAACCACGAAAAGTTCTTGTATTTTAAGATAAAATCTTACTCTATTAAGGAAAAAACTTCCAGCTCGCTGAAATATGTTCATTTGCTGAAAACCATCAAAACCACGAAAAGTTCTTGTATTTGAAGATAAAATATTTTTGCTTTGAAGAAGAAAGATCTAGCTGACTGAAATAAGTTCATTAGATGAAAACGAACAAAAATTGACAAGAACCACGAAAAGTTCTTGTATTTTAAGATAAAATCTTACGCTATTAAAGAAAAAACTTCTTGCTCGCTGAAATCTGTTCATTTGCTGAAAACCAACAAAACCAAGAAAAGTTCTTGTATTTGAAGATAAAATCTTTTTGCTGTGAAGAAGAAAAATCTAGCTGACTGAAATAAGTTCATTAGATGAAAACCAACAAAAATTGACAAGAACCACGAAAAGTTCTTGTATTTTAAGATAAAATCTTACGCTATTAAAGAAAAAACTTCTTGCTCGCTGAAATCTGTTCATTTGCTGAAAACCAACAAAACCAAGAAAAGTTCTTGGATTTGAAGATAAAATCTTTTTGCTTTGAAGAAGAAAGATCTAGCTGACTGAAATAAGTTCATTAGATGAAAACCAACAAAAATTGACAAGAACCACGAAAAGTTCTTGTATTTTAAGATAAAATCTTACTCTATTAAGGAAAAAACTTCCAGCTCGCTGAAATATGTTCATTTGCTGAAAACCATCAAAACCTCGAAAAGTTCTTGTATTTGAAAATAAAATCTTTTTGCTTTGAAGAAGAAAGATCTAGCTGACTGAAATAAGTTCATTAGATGAAAACGAACAAAAATTGACAAGAACCACGAAAAGTTCTTGTATTTTAAGATAAAATCTTACGCTATTAAAGAAAAAACTTCTTGCTCGCTGAAATCTGTTCATTTGCTGAAAACCAACAAAACCACGAAAAGTTCTTGTATTTGAAGATGAAATCTTTTTGCTTTGAAGAAGAAAGATCCAGCTGACTGAAATAAGTTCATTAGATGAAAACCAACAAAAATTGACAAGAACCACGAAAAGTTCTTGTATTTTAAGATAAAATCTTACTCTATTAAGGAAAAAACTTCCAGCTCGCTGAAATATGTTCATTTGCTGAAAACCATCAAAACCTCGAAAAGTTCTTGTATTTGAAGATAAAATCTTTTTGCTTTGAAGAAGAAAGATCTAGCTGACTGAAATAAGTTCATTAGATGAAAACCAACAAAAATTGACAAGAACCACGAAAAGTTCTTGTATTTTAAGATAAAATCTTACTCTATCAAGGAAAAAACTTCCAGCTCGCTGAAATATGTTCATTTGCTGAAAACCATCAAAACCACGAAAAGTTCTTGTATTTGAAGATAAAATCTTTTTGCTTTGAAGAAGAAAGATCCAGCTGACTGAAATAAGTTCATTCGATGAAAACGAACAAAAATTGACAAGAACCACGAAAAGTTCTTGTATTTTAAGATAAAATCTTACTCTAGTCAGGAAAAAACTTCCAGCTCGCTGAAATATGTTCATTTGCTGAAAACCATCAAAACCTCGAAAAGTTCTTGTATTTGAAGATAAAATCTTTTTGCTTTGAAGAAGAAAGATCGAGCTGACTGAAATAAGTTCATTAGATGAAAGCGAACAAAAATTGACAAGAACCACCAAAAGTTCTTGTATTTTAAGATAAAATCTGACGCTATTAAGGAAAAAACTTCCAGCTCGCTGAAATATGTTCATTTGCTGAAAACCATCAAAACCACGAAAAGTTCTTGTATTTGAAGATAAAATCTTTTTGCTTTGAAGAAGAAAGATCTAGCTGACTGAAATAAGTTCATTAGATGAAAACCAACAAAAATTGACAAGAACCACGAAAAGTTCTTGTATTGTAAGATAAAATCTTACGCTATTAAAGAAAAAACTTCTTGCTCGCTGAAATCTGTTCATTTGCTGAAAACCAACAAAACCACGAAAAGTTCTTGTATTTGAAGATAAAATCTTTTTGCTTTGAAGAAGAAAGATCTAGCTGACTGAAATAAGTTCATTAGATGAAAACGAACAAAAATTGACAAGAACCACGAAAAGTTCTTGTATTTTAAGATAAAATCTTACGCTATTAAAGAAAAAACTTCTTGCTCGCTGAAATCTGTTCATTTGCTGAAAACCAACAAAACCACGAAAAGTTCTTGTATTTGAAGATAAAATCTTGTTGCTTTGAAGAAGAAAGATCGAGCTGACTGAAATAAGTTCACAAGATGAAAACCAACAAAAATTGACAAGAACCACGAAAAGTTCTTGTATTTTAAGATAAAATCTTACTCTATTAAGGAAAAAACTTCCAGCTCGCTGAAATATGTTCATTTGCTGAAAACCAACAAAACCAAGAAAATTTCTTGTATTTGAAGATAAAATCTTTTTGCTGTGAAGAAGAAAAATCTAGCTGACTGAAATAAGTTCATTAGATGAAAACCAAAAAAATTGACAACAACCACGAAAAGTTCTTGTATTTTAAGATAAAATCTTACGCTATTAAAGAAAAAACTTCTTGCTCGCTGAAATCTGTTCATTTGCTGAAAACCAACAAAACCACGAAAAGTTCTTGTATTTGAAGATAAAATCTTTTTGCTTTGAAGAAGAAAGATCTAGCTGACTGAAATAAGTTCATAAGATGAAAACCAACAAAAATTGTCAAGAACCACGAAAAGTTCTTGTATTTTAAGATAAAATCTTACGCTATTAAAGAAAAAACACCCAGCTCGCTGAAATCTGTTCATTTGCTGAAAACCAACAAAACCACGAAAAGTTCTTGTATTTGAAGATGAAATCTTTTTGCTTTGAAGAAGAAAGATCTAGCTGACTGAAATAAGTTCATTAGATGAAAACCAACAAAAATTGACAAGAACCACGAAAAGTTCTTGTATTTTAAGATAAAATCTTACTCTATTAAGGAAAAAACTTCCAGCTCGCTGAAATATGTTCATTTGCTGAAAACCATCAAAACCTCGAAAAGTTCTTGTATTTGAAGATAAAATCTTTTTGCTTTGAAGAAGAAAGATCGAGCTGACTGAAATAAGTTCATGAGATGAAAACGAACAAAAATTGACAAGAACCACGAAAAGTTCTTGTATTTTAAGATAAAATCTTACGCTATTAAAGAAAAAACTTCTTGCTCGCTGAAATCTGTTCATTTGCTGAAAACCAACAAAACCAAGAAAAGTTCTTGTATTTGAAGATAAAATCTTTTTGCTGTGAAGAAGAAAAATCTAGCTTACTGAAATGAGTTCATCAGATGAAAACCAACAAAAATTGACAAGAACCACGAAAAGTTCTTGTATTTTAAGATAAAATCTTACGCTATTCAGGAAAAAACTTCCAGCTCGCTGAAATATGTTCATTTGCTGAAAACCATCAAAACCACGAAAAGTTCTTGTATTTGAAGATAAAATCTTTTTGCTTTGAAGAAGAAAGATCTGGCTGACTGAAATAAGTCGATGAGATGAAAACCAACAAAGATTGACAAGAAACACGAAAAGTTCTTGTATTTTAAGATAAAATCTTACGCTATTAAAGAAAAAACTTCTTGCTCGCTGAAATCTGTTCATTTGCTGAAAACCAACAAAACCACGAAAAGTTCTTGTATTTGATGATAAAATCTTTTTGCTTTGAAGAAGAAAGATCCAGCTGACTGAAATAAGTTCATTAGATGAAAACCAACAAAAATTGACAAGAACCACGAAAAGTTCTTGTTTTTTAAGATCAAATCTGACGCTATTAAGGAAAAAACTTCCAGCTCGCTGAAATATGTTCATTTGCTGAAAACCATCAAAACCACGAAAAGTTCTTGTATTTGAAGATAAAATCCTTTTGCTTTGAAGAAGAAAGATCCAGCTAACTGAAATAAGTTCATTGGATGAAAGCGAAGAAAAATTGACAAGAACCACGAAAAGTTCTTGTATTTTAAGATAAAATCTTACGCTATTAAAGAAAAAACTTCTTGCTCGCTGAAATCTGTTCATTTGCTGAAAACCAACAAAACCACGAAAAGTTCTTGTATTTGAAGATAAAATCTTTTTGCTTTGAAGAAGAAAGATCGAGCTGACTGAAATAAGTTCATTAGATGAAAACCAACAAAAATTGACAAGAACCACGAAAAGTTCTTGTATTTTAAGATAAAATCTTACTCTATTAAGGAAAAAACATCCAGCTCGCTGAAATATGTTCATTTGCTGAAAACCATCAAAACCACGAAAAGTTCTTGTATTTGAAGATAAAATCTTTTTGCTTTGAACAAGAAAGATCTAGCTGACTGAAATAAGTTCATTAGATGAAAGCGAACAAAAATTGACAAGAACCACGAAAAGTTCTTGTATTTTAAGATAAAATCTTACGCTATTAAAGAAAAAACTTCTTGCTCGCTGAAATCTGTTCATTTGCTGAAAACCAACAAAACCACGAAAAGTTCTTGGATTTGAAGATAAAATCTTTTTGCTTTGAAGAAGAAAGATCTAGCTGACTGAAATAAGTTCATTAGATGAAAACCAACAAAAATTGACAAGAACCACCAAAAGTTCTTGTATTTTAAGATAAAATCTGACGCTATTATAGAAAAAACTCCCACCTCGCTGAAATCTGTTCATTTGCTGAAAACCATCAAAACCTCGAAAAGTTCTTGTATTTGAAGATAAAATCTTTTTGCTTTGAAGAAGAAAGATCTAGCTGACTGAAATAAGTTCATAAGATGAAAACCAACAAAAATTGACAAGAACCACGAAAAGTTCTTGTATTTTAAGATAAAATCTTACTCTATGAAGGAAAAAACTTCCAGCTCGCTGAAATATGTTCATTTGCTGAAAACCATCAAAACCACGAAAAGTTCTTGTATTTGAAGATAAAATCTTTTTGCTTTGAAGAAGAAAGATCTCGCTGACTGAAATAAGTTCATTAGATGAAAACGAACAAAAATTGACAAGAACCACGAAAAGTTCTTGTATTTTAAGATAAAATCTTACGCTATTAAAGAAAAAACTTCTTGCTCGCTCAAATCTGTGCATTTGCTGAAAACCAACAAAACCACGAAAAGTTCTTGTATTTGAAGATAAAATCTTTTTGCTTTGAAGAAGAAAGATCTAGCTGACTGAAATAAGTTCATAAGATGAAAACCAACAAAAATTGACAAAGAACCACGAAACGTTCTTGTATTTTAAGATAAAATCTTACTCTATTAAGGAAAAAACTTCCAGCTCGCTGAAATATGTTCATTTGCTGAAAACCATCAAAACCACGAAAAGTTCTTGTATTTGAAGATAAAATCTTTTTGCTTTGAAGAAGAAAGATCTAGCTGACTGAAATAAGTTCATTAGATGAAAACGAACAAAAATTGACAAGAACCACGAAAAGTTCTTGTATTTTAAGATAAAATCTTACGCTATTAAAGAAAAAACTTCTTGCTCGCTGAAATCTGTTCATTTGCTGAAAACCAACAAAACCACGAAAAGTTCTTGTATTTGAAGATGAAATCTTTTTGCTTTGAAGAAGAAAGATCCAGCTGACTGAAATAAGTTCATTAGATGAAAACCAACAAAAATTGACAAGAACCACGAAAAGTTCTTGTATTTTAAGATAAAATCTTACTCTATTAAGGAAAAAACTTCCAGCTCGCTGAAATATGTTCATTTGCTGAAAACCATCAAAACCTCGAAAAGTTCTTGTATTTGAAGATAAAATCTTTTTGCTTTGAAGAAGAAAGATCTAGCTGACTGAAATAAGTTCATCAGATGAAAACGAACAAAAATTGACAAGAACCACGAAAAGTTCTTGTATTTTAAGATAAAATCTTACGCTATTAAAGAAAAAACTTCTTGCTCGCTGAAATCTGTTCATTTGCTGAAAACCAACAAAACCACGAAAAGTTCTTGTATTTGAAGATGAAATCTTTTTGCTTTGAAGAAGAAAGATCTAGCTGACTGAAATAAGTTCATTAGATGAAAACCAACAAAAATTGACAAGAACCACGAAAAGTTCTTGTATTTTAAGATAAAATCTTACTCTATTAAGGAAAAAACTTCCAGCTCGCTGAAATATGTTCATTTGCTGAAAACCATCAAAACCTCGAAAAGTTCTTGTATTTGAAGATAAAATCTTTTTGCTTTGAAGAAGAAAGATCCAGCTGACTGAAATAAGTTCATTAGATGAAAGCGAACAAAAATTGACAAGAACCATGAAAAGTTCTTGTATTTTAAGATAAAATCTTACGCTATTAAAGAAAAAACTTCTTGCTCGCTGAAATCTGTTCATTTGCTGAAAACCAACAAAACCAAGAAAAGTTCTTGTATTTGAAGATAAAATCTTTTTGCTTTGAAGAAGAAAGATCTAGCTGACTGAAATAAGTTCATCAGATGAAAACCAACAAAAATTGACAAGAACCACGAAAAGTTCTTGTATTTTAAGATAAAATCTTACTCTATTAAGGAAAAAACTTCCAGCTCGCTGAAATATGTTCATTTGCTGAAAACCATCAAAACCACGAAAAGTTCTTGTATTTGAAGATAAAATATTTTTGCTTTGAAGAAGAAAGATCTAGCTGACTGAAATAAGTTCATTAGATGAAAACGAACAAAAATTGACAAGAACCACGAAAAGTTCTTGTATTTTAAGATAAAATCTTACGCTATTAAAGAAAAAACTTCTTGCTCGCTGAAATCTGTTCATTTGCTGAAAACCAACAAAACCACGAAAAGTTCTTGTATTTGAAGATAAAATCTTTTTGCTTTGATGAAGAAAGATCTAGCTGACTGAAATAAGTTCATTCGATGAAAACCAACAAAAATTGACAAGAACCACGAAAAGTTCTTGTATTTTAAGATAAAATCTTACGCTATTAAAGAAAAAACTTCTTGCTCGCTGAAATCTGTTCATTTGCTGAAAACCAACAAAACCAAGAAAAGTTCTTGTATTTGAAGATAAAATCTTTTTGCTGTGAAGAAGAAAAATCTAGCTGACTGAAATAAGTTCATTAGATGAAAACCAACAAAAATTGACAAGAACCACGAAAAGTTCTTGTATTTTAAGATAAAATCTTACGCTATTAAAGAAAAAACTTCTTGCTCGCTGAAATCTGTTCATTTGCTGAAAACCAACAAAACCAAGAAAAGTTCTTGGATTTGAAGATAAAATCTTTTTGCTTTGAAGAAGAAAGATCTAGCTGACTGAAATAAGTTCATTAGATGAAAACCAACAAAAATTGACAAGAACCACGAAAAGTTCTTGTATTTTAAGATAAAATCTTACTCTATTAAGGAAAAAACTTCCAGCTCGCTGAAATATGTTCATTTGCTGAAAACCATCAAAACCTCGAAAAGTTCTTGTATTTGAAAATAAAATCTTTTTGCTTTGAAGAAGAAAGATCTAGCTGACTGAAATAAGTTCATTAGATGAAAACGAACAAAAATTGACAAGAACCACGAAAAGTTCTTGTATTTTAAGATAAAATCTTACGCTATTAAAGAAAAAACTTCTTGCTCGCTGAAATCTGTTCATTTGCTGAAAACCAACAAAACCACGAAAAGTTCTTGTATTTGAAGATGAAATCTTTTTGCTTTGAAGAAGAAAGATCCAGCTGACTGAAATAAGTTCATTAGATGAAAACCAACAAAAATTGACAAGAACCACGAAAAGTTCTTGTATTTTAAGATAAAATCTTACTCTATTAAGGAAAAAACTTCCAGCTCGCTGAAATATGTTCATTTGCTGAAAACCATCAAAACCTCGAAAAGTTCTTGTATTTGAAGATAAAATCTTTTTGCTTTGAAGAAGAAAGATCTAGCTGACTGAAATAAGTTCATCAGATGAAAACGAACAAAAATTGACAAGAACCACGAAAAGTTCTTGTATTTTAAGATAAAATCTTACGCTATTAAAGAAAAAACTTCTTGCTCGCTGAAATCTGTTCATTTGCTGAAAACCAACAAAACCACGAAAAGTTCTTGTATTTGAAGATGAAATCTTTTTGCTTTGAAGAAGAAAGATCTAGCTGACTGAAATAAGTTCATTAGATGAAAACCAACAAAAATTGACAAGAACCACGAAAAGTTCTTGTATTTTAAGATAAAATCTTACTCTATTAAGGAAAAAACTTCCAGCTCGCTGAAATATGTTCATTTGCTGAAAACCATCAAAACCTCGAAAAGTTCTTGTATTTGAAGATAAAATCTTTTTGCTTTGAAGAAGAAAGATCCAGCTGACTGAAATAAGTTCATTAGATGAAAGCGAACAAAAATTGACAAGAACCATGAAAAGTTCTTGTATTTTAAGATAAAATCTTACGCTATTAAAGAAAAAACTTCTTGCTCGCTGAAATCTGTTCATTTGCTGAAAACCAACAAAACCAAGAAAAGTTCTTGTATTTGAAGATAAAATCTTTTTGCTTTGAAGAAGAAAGATCTAGCTGACTGAAATAAGTTCATCAGATGAAAACCAACAAAAATTGACAAGAACCACGAAAAGTTCTTGTATTTTAAGATAAAATCTTACTCTATTAAGGAAAAAACTTCCAGCTCGCTGAAATATGTTCATTTGCTGAAAACCATCAAAACCACGAAAAGTTCTTGTATTTGAAGATAAAATATTTTTGCTTTGAAGAAGAAAGATCTAGCTGACTGAAATAAGTTCATTAGATGAAAACGAACAAAAATTGACAAGAACCACGAAAAGTTCTTGTATTTTAAGATAAAATCTTACGCTATTAAAGAAAAAACTTCTTGCTCGCTGAAATCTGTTCATTTGCTGAAAACCAACAAAACCACGAAAAGTTCTTGTATTTGAAGATAAAATCTTTTTGCTTTGATGAAGAAAGATCTAGCTGACTGAAATAAGTTCATTCGATGAAAACCAACAAAAATTGACAAGAACCACGAAAAGTTCTTGTATTTTAACATAAAATCTTACTCTATTAAGGAAAAAACTTCCAGCTCGCTGAAATATGTTCATTTGCTGAAAACCATCAAAACCACGAAAAGTTCTTGTATTTGAAGATAAAATCTTTTTGATTTGAAGAAGAAAGATCTCGCTGACTGAAATAAGTTCATAAGATGAAAACGAACAAAAATTGACAAGAACCACGAAAAGTTCTTGTATTTTAAGATAAAATCTTACGCTATTAAAGAAAAAACTTCTTGCGCGCTGAAATCTGTTCATTTGCTGAAAACCAACAAAACCACGAAAAGTTCTTGTATTTGAAGATAAAATCTTTTTGCTTTGAAGAAGAAAGATCTAGCTGACTGAAATAAGTTCATAAGATGAAAACCAACAAAAATTGTCAAGAACCACGAAAAGTTCTTGTATTTTAAGATAAAATCTTAAGCTATTAAAGAAAAAACACCCAGCTCGCTGAAATATGTTCATTTGCTGAAAACCAACAAAACCACGAAAAGTTCTTGTATTTGAAGATAAAATCTTTTTGCTTTGAAGAAGAAAGATCTAGCTGACTGAAATAAGTTCATTCGATGAAAACCAACAAAAATTGACAAGAACCACGAAAAGTTCTTGTATTTTAAGATAAAATCTTACTCTATTAAGGAAAAAACTTCCAGCTCGCTGAAATATGATCATTTGCTGAAAACCATCAAAACCACGAAAAGTTCTTGTATTTGAAGATAAAATCTTTTCGCTTTGAAGAAGAAAGATCTAGCTGACTGAAATAAGTTCATTCGATGAAAACGAACAAAAATTGACAAGAACCACGAAAAGTTCTTGCATTTTAAGATAAAATCTTACGCTATTAAAGAAAAAACTTCTTGCTCGCTGAAATCTATTCATTTGCTGAAAACCAACAAAACCACGAAAAGTTCTTGTATTTGATGATAAAATCTTTTTGCTTTGAAGAAGAAAGATCCAGCTGACTGAAATAAGTTCATTAGATGAAAACCAACAAAAATTGACAAGAAACATGAAAAGTTCTTGTATTTTAAGATCAAATCTGACGCTATTAAGGAAAAAACTTCTTGCTCGCTGAAATATGTTCATTTACTGAAAACCATCAAAACCACGAAAAGTTCTTGTATTTGAAGATAAAATCTTTTTGCTTTGAAGAAGAAAGATCTCGCTGACTGAAATAAGTTCATCAGATGAAAACGAACAAAAATTGACAAGAACCACGAAAAGTTCTTGTATTTTAAGATAAAATCTTACGCTATTAAAGAAAAAACTTCTTGCTCGCTGAAATCTGTTCATTTGCTGAAAACCAACAAAACCACGAAAAGTTCTTGTATTTGAAGATAAAATCTTTTTGCTTTGAAGAAGAAAGATCTAGCTGACTGAAATAAGTTCATTAGATGAAAACCAACAAAAATTGACAAGAACCACGAAAAGTTCTTGCATTTTAAGATAAAATCTTACTCTATTAAGGAAAAAACTTCCAGCTCGCTGAAATATGTTCATTTGCTGAAAACCATCAAAACCACGAAAAGTTCTTGTATTTGAAGATAAAATCTTTTTGCTTTGAAGAAGAAAGATCTAGCTGACTGAAATAAGTTCATGAGATGAAAACGAACAAAAATTGACAAGAACCACGAAAAGTTCTTGTATTTTAAGATAAAATCTTACGCTATTAAAGAAAAAACTTCTTGCTCGCTGAAATCTGTTCATTTGCTGAAAACCAACAAAACCACGAAAAGTTCTTGTATTTGAAGATGAAATCTTTTTGCTTTGAAGAAGAAAGATCTAGCTGACTGAAATAAGTTCATTAGATGAAAACCAACAAAAATTGACAAGAACCACGAAAAGTTCTTGTATTTTAAGATAAAATCTTACTCTATTAAGGAAAAAACTTCCAGCTCGCTGAAATATGTTCATTTGCTGAAAACCATCAAAACCTCGAAAAGTTCTTGTATTTGAAGATAAAATCTTTTTGCTTTGAAGAAGAAAGATCTAGCTGACTGAAATAAGTTCATTAGATGAAAACGAACAAAAATTGACAAGAACCACGAAAAGTTCTTGTATTTTAAGATAAAATCTTACTCTATTAAGGAAAAAACTTCCAGCTCGCTGAAATATGTTCATTTGCTGAAAACCATCAAAACCACGAAAAGTTCTTGTATTTGAAGATAAAATCTTTTTGCTTTGAAGAAGAAAGATCTCGCTGACTGAAATAAGTTCATCAGATGAAAACGAACAAAAATTGACAAGAACCACGAAAAGTTCTTGTATTTTAAGATAAAATCTTACGCTATTAAAGAAAAAACTTCTTGCTCGCTCAAATCTGTTCATTTGCTGAAAACCAACAAAACCACGAAAAGTTCTTGTATTTGAAGATAAAATCTTTTTGCTTTGAAGAAGAAAGATCTAGCTGACTGAAATAAGTTCATAAGATGAAAACCAACAAAAATTGACAAGAACCACAAAAAGTTCTTGTATTTTAAGATAAAATCTTACTCTATTAAGGAAAAAACTTCCAGCTCGCTGAAATATGTTCATTTGCTGAAAACCATCAAAACCACGAAAAGTTCTTGTATTTGAAGATAAAATCTTTTTGCTTTGAAGAAGAAAGATCTCGCTGACTGAAATAAGTTCATTCGATGAAAACGAACAAAAATTGACAAGAACCACGAAAAGTTCTTGTATTTTAAGATAAAATCTTACGCTATTAAAGAAAAAACTTCTTGCGCGCTGAAATCTGTTCATTTGCTGAAAACCAACAAAACCACGAAAAGTTCTTGTATTTGAAGATAAAATCTTTTTGCTTTGAAGAAGAAAGATCTAGCTGACTGAAATAAGTTCATAAGATGAAAACCAACAAAAATTGTCAAGAACCACGAAAAGTTCTTGTATTTTAAGATAAAATCTTAAGCTATTAAAGAAAAAACACCCAGCTCGCTGAAATATGTTCATTTGCTGAAAACCAACAAAACCACGAAAAGTTCTTGTATTTGAAGATAAAATCTTTTTGCTTTGAAGAAGAAAGATCTAGCTGACTGAAATAAGTTCATGAGATGAAAACGAACAAAAATTGACAAGAACCACGAAAAGTTCTTGTATTTTAAGATAAAATCTTAAGCTATTAAAGAAAAAACACCCAGCTCGCTGAAATATGTTCATTTGCTGAAAACCAACAAAACCACGAAAAGTTCTTGTATTTGAAGATAAAATCTTTTTGCTTTGAAGAAGAAAGATCTAGCTGACTGAAATAAGTTCATTCGATGAAAACCAACAAAAATTGACAAGAACCACGAAAAGTTCTTGTATTTTAAGATAAAATCTTACTCTATTAAGGAAAAAACTTCCAGCTCGCTGAAATATGTTCATTTGCTGAAAACCATCAAAACCACGAAAAGTTCTTGTATTTGAAGATAAAATCTTTTCGCTTTGAAGAAGAAAGATCTAGCTGACTGAAATAAGTTCATTAGATGAAAACGAACAAAAATTGACAAGAACCACGAAAAGTTCTTGCATTTTAAGATAAAATCTTACTCTATTAAGGAAAAAACTTCTTGCTCGCTGAAATCTGTTCATTTGCTGAAAACCAACAAAACCACGAAAAGTTCTTGTATTTGAAGATGAAATCTTTTTGCTTTGAAGAAGAAAGATCTAGCTGACTGAAATAAGTTCATTAGATGAAAACCAACAAAAATTGACAAGAACCACGAAAAGTTCTTGTATTTTAAGATAAAATCTTACTCTATTAAGGAAAAAACTTCCAGCTCGCTGAAATATGTTCATTTGCTGAAAACCATCAAAACCTCGAAAAGTTCTTGTATTTGAAGATAAAATCTTTTTGCTTTGAAGAAGAAAGATCTAGCTGACTGAAATAAGTTCATTAGATGAAAACGAACAAAAATTGACAAGAACCACGAAAAGTTCTTGTATTTTAAGATAAAATCTTACTCTATTAAGGAAAAAACTTCCAGCTCGCTGAAATATGTTCATTTGCTGAAAACCATCAAAACCACGAAAAGTTCTTGTATTTGAAGATAAAATCTTTTTGCTTTGAAGAAGAAAGATCTCGCTGACTGAAATAAGTTCATCAGATGAAAACGAACAAAAATTGACAAGAACCACGAAAAGTTCTTGTATTTTAAGATAAAATCTTACGCTATTAAAGAAAAAACTTCTTGCTCGCTCAAATCTGTTCATTTGCTGAAAACCAACAAAACCACGAAAAGTTCTTGTATTTGAAGATAAAATCTTTTTGCTTTGAAGAAGAAAGATCTAGCTGACTGAAATAAGTTCATAAGATGAAAACCAACAAAAATTGACAAGAACCACAAAAAGTTCTTGTATTTTAAGATAAAATCTTACTCTATTAAGGAAAAAACTTCCAGCTCGCTGAAATATGTTCATTTGCTGAAAACCATCAAAACCACGAAAAGTTCTTGTATTTGAAGATAAAATCTTTTTGCTTTGAAGAAGAAAGATCTCGCTGACTGAAATAAGTTCATTCGATGAAAACGAACAAAAATTGACAAGAACCACGAAAAGTTCTTGTATTTTAAGATAAAATCTTACGCTATTAAAGAAAAAACTTCTTGCGCGCTGAAATCTGTTCATTTGCTGAAAACCAACAAAACCACGAAAAGTTCTTGTATTTGAAGATAAAATCTTTTTGCTTTGAAGAAGAAAGATCTAGCTGACTGAAATAAGTTCATAAGATGAAAACCAACAAAAATTGTCAAGAACCACGAAAAGTTCTTGTATTTTAAGATAAAATCTTAAGCTATTAAAGAAAAAACACCCAGCTCGCTGAAATATGTTCATTTGCTGAAAACCAACAAAACCACGAAAAGTTCTTGTATTTGAAGATAAAATCTTTTTGCTTTGAAGAAGAAAGATCTAGCTGACTGAAATAAGTTCATAAGATGAAAACCAACAAAAATTGTCAAGAACCACGAAAAGTTCTTGTATTTTAAGATAAAATCTTAAGCTATTAAAGAAAAAACACCCAGCTCGCTGAAATATGTTCATTTGCTGAAAACCAACAAAACCACGAAAAGTTCTTGTATTTGAAGATAAAATCTTTTTGCTTTGAAGAAGAAAGATCTAGCTGACTGAAATAAGTTCATGAGATGAAAACGAACAAAAATTGACAAGAACCACGAAAAGTTCTTGTATTTTAAGATAAAATCTTACGCTATTAAAGAAAAAACTTCTTGCTCGCTGAAATCTGTTCATTTGCTGAAAACCAACAAAACCACGAAAAGTTCTTGTATTTGAAGATGAAATCTTTTTGCTTTGAAGAAGAAAGATCTAGCTGACTGAAATAAGTTCATTAGATGAAAACCAACAAAAATTGACAAGAACCACGAAAAGTTCTTGTATTTTAAGATAAAATCTTACTCTATTAAGGAAAAAACTTCCAGCTCGCTGAAATATGTTCATTTGCTGAAAACCATCAAAACCTCGAAAAGTTCTTGTATTTGAAGATAAAATCTTTTTGCTTTGAAGAAGAAAGATCTAGCTGACTGAAATAAGTTCATTAGATGAAAACGAACAAAAATTGACAAGAACCACGAAAAGTTCTTGTATTTTAAGATAAAATCTTACTCTATTAAGGAAAAAACTTCCAGCTCGCTGAAATATGTTCATTTGCTGAAAACCATCAAAACCACGAAAAGTTCTTGTATTTGAAGATAAAATCTTTTTGCTTTGAAGAAGAAAGATCTCGCTGACTGAAATAAGTTCATCAGATGAAAACGAACAAAAATTGACAAGAACCACGAAAAGTTCTTGTATTTTAAGATAAAATCTTACGCTATTAAAGAAAAAACTTCTTGCTCGCTCAAATCTGTTCATTTGCTGAAAACCAACAAAACCACGAAAAGTTCTTGTATTTGAAGATAAAATCTTTTTGCTTTGAAGAAGAAAGATCTAGCTGACTGAAATAAGTTCATAAGATGAAAACCAACAAAAATTGACAAGAACCACAAAAAGTTCTTGTATTTTAAGATAAAATCTTACTCTATTAAGGAAAAAACTTCCAGCTCGCTGAAATATGTTCATTTGCTGAAAACCATCAAAACCACGAAAAGTTCTTGTATTTGAAGATAAAATCTTTTTGCTTTGAAGAAGAAAGATCTCGCTGACTGAAATAAGTTCATTAGATGAAAACGAACAAAAATTGACAAGAACCACGAAAAGTTCTTGTATTTTAAGATAAAATCTTACGCTATTAAAGAAAAAACTTCTTGCGCGCTGAAATCTGTTCATTTGCTGAAAACCAACAAAACCACGAAAAGTTCTTGTATTTGAAGATAAAATCTTTTTGCTTTGAAGAAGAAAGATCTAGCTGACTGAAATAAGTTCATAAGATGAAAACCAACAAAAATTGTCAAGAACCACGAAAAGTTCTTGTATTTTAAGATAAAATCTTAAGCTATTAAAGAAAAAACACCCAGCTCGCTGAAATATGTTCATTTGCTGAAAACCAACAAAACCAAGAAAAGTTCTTGTATTTGAAGATAAAATCTTTTTGCTTTGAAGAAGAAAGATCTAGCTGACTGAAATAAGTTCATTCGATGAAAACCAACAAAAATTGACAAGAACCACGAAAAGTTCTTGTATTTTAAGATAAAATCTTACTCTATTAAGGAAAAAACTTCCAGCTCGCTGAAATATGTTCATTTGCTGAAAACCATCAAAACCACGAAAAGTTCTTGTATTTGAAGATAAAATCTTTTCGCTTTGAAGAAGAAAGATCTAGCTGACTGAAATAAGTTCATTAGATGAAAACGAACAAAAATTGACAAGAACCACGAAAAGTTCTTGCATTTTAAGATAAAATCTTACTCTATTAAGGAAAAAACTTCTTGCTCGCTGAAATCTGTTCATTTGCTGAAAACCAACAAAACCACGAAAAGTTCTTGTATTTGAAGATGAAATCTTTTTGCTTTGAAGAAGAAAGATCTAGCTGACTGAAATAAGTTCATTAGATGAAAACCAACAAAAATTGACAAGAACCACGAAAAGTTCTTGTATTTTAAGATAAAATCTTACTCTATTAAGGAAAAAACTTCCAGCTCGCTGAAATATGTTCATTTGCTGAAAACCATCAAAACCTCGAAAAGTTCTTGTATTTGAAGATAAAATCTTTTTGCTTTGAAGAAGAAAGATCTAGCTGACTGAAATAAGTTCATTAGATGAAAACGAACAAAAATTGACAAGAACCACGAAAAGTTCTTGTATTTTAAGATAAAATCTTACTCTATTAAGGAAAAAACTTCCAGCTCGCTGAAATATGTTCATTTGCTGAAAACCATCAAAACCACGAAAAGTTCTTGTATTTGAAGCTAAAATCTTTTTGCTTTGAAGAAGAAAGATCTCGCTGACTGAAATAAGTTCATCAGATGAAAACGAACAAAAATTGACAAGAACCACGAAAAGTTCTTGTATTTTAAGATAAAATCTTACGCTATTAAAGAAAAAACTTCTTGCTCGCTCAAATCTGTTCATTTGCTGAAAACCAACAAAACCACGAAAAGTTCTTGTATTTGAAGATAAAATCTTTTTGCTTTGAAGAAGAAAGATCTAGCTGACTGAAATAAGTTCATAAGATGAAAACCAACAAAAATTGACAAGAACCACAAAAAGTTCTTGTATTTTAAGATAAAATCTTACTCTATTAAGGAAAAAACTTCCAGCTCGCTGAAATATGTTCATTTGCTGAAAACCATCAAAACCACGAAAAGTTCTTGTATTTGAAGATAAAATCTTTTTGCTTTGAAGAAGAAAGATCTCGCTGACTGAAATAAGTTCATTCGATGAAAACGAACAAAAATTGACAAGAACCACGAAAAGTTCTTGTATTTTAAGATAAAATCTTACGCTATTAAAGAAAAAACTTCTTGCGCGCTGAAATCTGTTCATTTGCTGAAAACCAACAAAACCACGAAAAGTTCTTGTATTTGAAGATAAAATCTTTTTGCTTTGAAGAAGAAAGATCTAGCTGACTGAAATAAGTTCATAAGATGAAAACCAACAAAAATTGTCAAGAACCACGAAAAGTTCTTGTATTTTAAGATAAAATCTTAAGCTATTAAAGAAAAAACACCCAGCTCGCTGAAATATGTTCATTTGCTGAAAACCAACAAAACCACGAAAAGTTCTTGTATTTGAAGATAAAATCTTTTTGCTTTGAAGAAGAAAGATCTAGCTGACTGAAATAAGTTCATGAGATGAAAACGAACAAAAATTGACAAGAACCACGAAAAGTTCTTGTATTTTAAGATAAAATCTTACGCTATTAAAGAAAAAACTTCTTGCTCGCTGAAATCTGTTCATTTGCTGAAAACCAACAAAACCACGAAAAGTTCTTGTATTTGAAGATGAAATCTTTTTGCTTTGAAGAAGAAAGATCTAGCTGACTGAAATAAGTTCATTAGATGAAAACCAACAAAAATTGACAAGAACCACGAAAAGTTCTTGTATTTTAAGATAAAATCTTACTCTATTAAGGAAAAAACTTCCAGCTCGCTGAAATATGTTCATTTGCTGAAAACCATCAAAACCTCGAAAAGTTCTTGTATTTGAAGATAAAATCTTTTTGCTTTGAAGAAGAAAGATCTAGCTGACTGAAATAAGTTCATTAGATGAAAACGAACAAAAATTGACAAGAACCACGAAAAGTTCTTGTATTTTAAGATAAAATCTTACTCTATTAAGGAAAAAACTTCCAGCTCGCTGAAATATGTTCATTTGCTGAAAACCATCAAAACCACGAAAAGTTCTTGTATTTGAAGATAAAATCTTTTTGCTTTGAAGAAGAAAGATCTCGCTGACTGAAATAAGTTCATCAGATGAAAACGAACAAAAATTGACAAGAACCACGAAAAGTTCTTGTATTTTAAGATAAAATCTTACGCTATTAAAGAAAAAACTTCTTGCTCGCTCAAATCTGTTCATTTGCTGAAAACCAACAAAACCACGAAAAGTTCTTGTATTTGAAGATAAAATCTTTTTGCTTTGAAGAAGAAAGATCTAGCTGACTGAAATAAGTTCATAAGATGAAAACCAACAAAAATTGACAAGAACCACAAAAAGTTCTTGTATTTTAAGATAAAATCTTACTCTATTAAGGAAAAAACTTCCAGCTCGCTGAAATATGTTCATTTGCTGAAAACCATCAAAACCACGAAAAGTTCTTGTATTTGAAGATAAAATCTTTTTGCTTTGAAGAAGAAAGATCTCGCTGACTGAAATAAGTTCATTAGATGAAAACGAACAAAAATTGACAAGAACCACGAAAAGTTCTTGTATTTTAAGATAAAATCTTACGCTATTAAAGAAAAAACTTCTTGCGCGCTGAAATCTGTTCATTTGCTGAAAACCAACAAAACCACGAAAAGTTCTTGTATTTGAAGATAAAATCTTTTTGCTTTGAAGAAGAAAGATCTAGCTGACTGAAATAAGTTCATAAGATGAAAACCAACAAAAATTGTCAAGAACCACGAAAAGTTCTTGTATTTTAAGATAAAATCTTAAGCTATTAAAGAAAAAACACCCAGCTCGCTGAAATATGTTCATTTGCTGAAAACCAACAAAACCACGAAAAGTTCTTGTATTTGAAGATAAAATCTTTTTGCTTTGAAGAAGAAAGATCTAGCTGACTGAAATAAGTTCATTCGATGAAAACCAACAAAAATTGACAAGAACCACGAAAAGTTCTTGTATTTTAAGATAAAATCTTACTCTATTAAGGAAAAAACTTCCAGCTCGCTGAAATATGTTCATTTGCTGAAAACCATCAAAACCACGAAAAGTTCTTGTATTTGAAGATAAAATCTTTTCGCTTTGAAGAAGAAAGATCTAGCTGACTGAAATAAGTTCATTAGATGAAAACGAACAAAAATTGACAAGAACCACGAAAAGTTCTTGCATTTTAAGATAAAATCTTACTCTATTAAGGAAAAAACTTCCAGCTCGCTGAAATATGTTCATTTGCTGAAAACCATCAAAACCTCGAAAAGTTCTTGTATTTGAAGATAAAATCTTTTTGCTTTGAAGAAGAAAGATCTAGCTGACTGAAATAAGTTCATTAGATGAAAACGAACAAAAATTGACAAGAACCACGAAAAGTTCTTGTATTTTAAGATAAAATCTTACTCTATTAAGGAAAAAACTTCCAGCTCGCTGAAATATGTTCATTTGCTGAAAACCATCAAAACCACGAAAAGTTCTTGTATTTGAAGATAAAATCTTTTTGCTTTGAAGAAGAAAGATCTCGCTGACTGAAATAAGTTCATCAGATGAAAACGAACAAAAATTGACAAGAACCACGAAAAGTTCTTGTATTTTAAGATAAAATCTTACGCTATTAAAGAAAAAACTTCTTGCTCGCTCAAATCTGTTCATTTGCTGAAAACCAACAAAACCACGAAAAGTTCTTGTATTTGAAGATAAAATCTTTTTGCTTTGAAGAAGAAAGATCTAGCTGACTGAAATAAGTTCATAAGATGAAAACCAACAAAAATTGACAAGAACCACGAAAAGTTCTTGTATTTTAAGATAAAATCTTACTCTATTCAGGAAAAAACTTACAGCTCGCTGAAATATGTTCATTTGCTGAAAACCATCAAAACCACGAAAAGTTCTTGTATTTGAAGATAAAATCTTTTTGCTTTGAAGAAGAAAGATCTAGCTGACTGAAATAAGTTCATTAGATGAAAACGAACAAAAATTGACAAGAACCACGAAAAGTTCTTGTATTTTAAGATAAAATCTTACGCTATTAAAGAAAAAACTTCTTGCTCGCTGAAATCTGTTCATTTTCTGAAAACCAACAAAACCAAGAAAAGTTCTTGTATTTGAAGATAAAATCTTTTTGCTGTGAAGAAGAAAAATCTAGCTGACTGAAATAAGTTCATTAGATGAAAACCAACAAAAATTGACAAGAACCACGAAAAGTTCTTGTATTTTAAGATAAAATCTTACGCTATTAAAGAAAAAACTTCTTGCTCGCTGAAATCTGTTCATTTGCTGAAAACCAACAAAACCACGAAAAGTTCTTGTATTTGAAGATAAAATCTTTTTGCTTTGAAGAAGAAAGATCTAGCTGACTGAAATAAGTTCATAAGATGAAAACCAACAAAAATTGTCAAGAACCACGAAAAGTTCTTGTATTTTAAGATAAAATCTTACGCTATTAAAGAAAAAACACCCAGCTCGCTGAAATATGTTCATTTGCTGAAAACCAACAAAACCACGAAAAGTTCTTGTATGAGAAGATAAAATCTTTTTGCTTTGAAGAAGAAAGATCTAGCTGACTGAAATAAGTTCATAAGATGAAAACCAACAAAAATTGACAAGAACCACGAAAAGTTCTTGTATTTTAAGATAAAATCTTACTCTATTAAGGAAAAAACTTCCAGCTCGCTGAAATATGTTCATTTGCTGAAAACCATCAAAACCACGAAAAGTTCTTGTATTTGAAGATAAAATCTTTTTGCTTTGAAGAAGAAAGATCTAGCTGACTGAAATAAGTTCATTAGATGAAAACGAACAAAAATTGACAAGAACCACGAAAAGTTCTTGTATTTTAAGATAAAATCTTACGCTATTAAAGAAAAAACTTCTTGCTCGCTGAAATCTGTTCATTTGCTGAAAACCATCAAAACCACGAAAAGTTCTTGTATTTGAAGATAAAATCTTACTCTATTAAGGAAAGAACTTCCAGCTCGCTGAAATATGTTCATTTGCTGAAAACCATCAAAACCACGAAAAGTTCTTGTATTTGAAGATAAAATCTTTTTGCTTTGAAGAAGAAAGATCTAGCTGACTGAAATAAGTTCATGAGATGAAAACGAACAAAAATTGACAAGAACCACGAAAAGTTCTTGTATTTTAAGATAAAATCTTACGCTATTAAAGAAAAAACTTCATGCTCGCTGAAATATGTTCATTTGCTGAAAACCAACAAAACCAAGAAAAGTTCTTGTATTTGAAGATAAAATCTTTTTGCTGTGAAGAAGAAAAATCTAGCTGACTGAAATAAGTTCATGAGATGAAAACGAACAAAAATTGACAAGAACCACGAAAAGTTCTTGTATTTTAAGATAAAATCTTACGCTATTAAAGAAAAAACTTCTTGCTCGCTGAAATCTGTTCATTTGCTGAAAACCAACAAAACCAAGAAAAGTTCTTGTATTTGAAGATGAAATCTTTTTGCTTTGAAGAAGAAAGATCTAGCTGACTGAAATAAGTTCATTAGATGAAAACCAACAAAAATTGACAAGAACCACGAAAAGTTCTTGTATTTTAAGATAAAATCTTACGCTATTAAAGAAAAAACTTCTTGCTCGCTGAAATCTGTTCATTTGCTGAAAACCAACAAAACCACGAAAAGTTCTTGTATTTGAAGATAAAATCTTTTTGCTTTGAAGAAGAAAGATCTAGCTGACTGAAATAAGTTCATAAGATGAAAACCAACAAAAATTGTCAAGAACCACGAAAAGTTCTTGTATTTTAAGATAAAATCTTACGCTATTAAAGAAAAAACACCCAGCTCGCTGAAATATGTTCATTTGCTGAAAACCAACAAAACCACGAAAAGTTCTTGTATGAGAAGATAAAATCTTTTTGCTTTGAAGAAGAAAGATCTAGCTGACTGAAATAAGTTCATAAGATGAAAACCAACAAAAATTGACAAGAACCACGAAAAGTTCTTGTATTTTAAGATAAAATCTTACTCTATTAAGGAAAAAACTTCCAGCTCGCTGAAATATGTTCATTTGCTGAAAACCATCAAAACCACGAAAAGTTCTTGTATTTGAAGATAAAATCTTTTTGCTTTGAAGAAGAAAGATCTAGCTGACTGAAATAAGTTCATTAGATGAAAACGAACAAAAATTGACAAGAACCACGAAAAGTTCTTGTATTTTAAGATAAAATCTTACGCTATTAAAGAAAAAACTTCTTGCTCGCTGAAATCTGTTCATTTGCTGAAAACCATCAAAACCACGAAAAGTTCTTGTATTTGAAGATAAAATCTTACTCTATTAAGGAAAGAACTTCCAGCTCGCTGAAATATGTTCATTTGCTGAAAACCATCAAAACCACGAAAAGTTCTTGTATTTGAAGATAAAATCTTTTTGCTTTGAAGAAGAAAGATCTAGCTGACTGAAATAAGTTCATTAGATGAAAACGAACAAAAATTGACAAGAACCACGAAAAGTTCTTGTATTTTAAGATAAAATCTTACGCTATTAAAGAAAAAACTTCATGCTCGCTGAAATATGTTCATTTGCTGAAAACCAACAAAACCAAGAAAAGTTCTTGTATTTGAAGATAAAATCTTTTTGCTGTGAAGAAGAAAAATCTAGCTGACTGAAATAAGTTCATGAGATGAAAACGAACAAAAATTTACAAGAACCACGAAAAGTTCTTGTATTTTAAGATAAAATCTTACGCTATTAAAGAAAAAACTTCTTGCTCGCTGAAATCTGTTCATTTGCTGAAAACCAACAAAACCAAGAAAAGTTCTTGTATTTGAAGATGAAATCTTTTTGCTTTGAAGAAGAAAGATCTAGCTGACTGAAATAAGTTCATTAGATGAAAACCAACAAAAATTGACAAGAACCACGAAAAGTTCTTGTATTTTAAGATAAAATCTTACTCTATTAAGGAAAAAACTTCCAGCTCGCTGAAATATGTTCATTTGCTGAAAACCATCAAAACCTCGAAAAGTTCTTGTATTTGAAGATAAAATCTTTTTGCTTTGAAGAAGAAAGATCTAGCTGACTGAAATAAGTTCATTAGATGAAAACGAACAAAAATTGACAAGAACCACGAAAAGTTCTTGTATTTTAAGATAAAATCTTACTCGATGAAGGAAAAAACTTCCAGCTCGCTGAAATATGTTCATTTGCTGAAAACCATCAAAACCACGAAAAGATCTTGTATTTGAAGATAAAATCTTTTTGCTTTGAAGAAGAAAGATCTCGCTGACTGAAATAAGTTCATCAGATGAAAACGAACAAAAATTGACAAGAACCACGAAAAGTTCTTGTATTTTAAGATAAAATCTTACGCTATTAAAGAAAAAACTTCTTGCTCGCTCAAATCTGTTCATTTGCTGAAAACCAACAAAACCACGAAAAGTTCTTGTATTTGAAGATAAAATCTTTTTGCTTTGAAGAAGAAAGATCTAGCTGACTGAAATAAGTTCATAAGATGAAAACCAACAAAAATTGACAAGAACCACGAAAAGTTCTTGTATTTTAAGATAAAATCTTACTCTATTCAGGAAAAAACTTCCAGCTCGCTGAAATATGTTCATTTGCTGAAAACCATCAAAACCACGAAAAGTTCTTGTATTTGAAGATAAAATCTTTTTGCTTTGAAGAAGAAAGATCTAGCTGACTGAAATAAGTTCATAAGATGAAAACCAACAAAAATTGTCAAGAACCACGAAAAGTTCTTGTATTTTAAGATAAAATTTTACGCTATTAAAGAAAAAACACCCAGCTCGCTGAAATATGTTCATTTGCTGAAAACCAACAAAACCACGAAAAGTTCTTGTATTTGAAGATAAAATCTTTTTGCTTTGAAGAAGAAAGATCTCGCTGACTGAAATAAGTTCATTAGATGAAAACGAACAAAAATTGACAAGAACCACGAAAAGTTCTTGTATTTTAAGATAAAATCTTACGCTATTAAAGAAAAAACTTCTTGCTCGCTGAAATCTGTTCATTTGCTGAAAACCAACAAAACCACGAAAAGTTCTTGTATTTGAAGATGAAATCTTTTTGCTTTGAAGAAGAAAGATCTAGCTGACTGAAATAAGTTCATTAGATGAAAACCAACAAAAATTGACAAGAACCACGAAAAGTTCTTGTATTTTAAGATAAAATCTTACTCTATTAAGGAAAAAACTTCCAGCTCGCTGAAATATGTTCATTTGCTGAAAACCATCAAAACCTCGAAAAGTTCTTGTATTTGAAGATAAAATCTTTTTGCTTTGAAGAAGAAAGATCTAGCTGACTGAAATAAGTTCATTAGATGAAAACGAACAAAAATTGACAAGAACCACGAAAAGTTCTTGTATTTTAAGATAAAATCTTACTCTATTAAGGAAAAAACATCCAGCTCGCTGAAATATGTTCATTTACTGAAAACCATCAAAACCACGAAAAGTTCTTGTATTTGAAGATAAAATCTTACTCTATTAAGGAAAGAACTTCCAGCTCGCTGAAATATGTTCATTTGCTGAAAACCATCAAAACCACGAAAAGTTCTTGTATTTGAAGATAAAATATTTTTGCTTTGAAGAAGAAAGATCTAGCTGACTGAAATAAGTTCATTAGATGAAAACGAACAAAAATTGACAAGAACCACGAAAAGTTCTTGTATTTTAAGATAAAATCTTGCGCTATTAAAGAAAAAACTTCTTGCTCGCTGAAATCTGTTCATTTGCTGAAAACCAACAAAACCAAGAAAAGTTCTTGTATTTGAAGATAAAATCTTTTTGCTGTGAAGAAGAAAAATCTAGCTGACTGAAATAAGTTCATTAGATGAAAACGAACAAAAATTGACAAGAACCACGAAAAGTTCTTGTATTTTAAGATAAAATCTTACGCTATTAAAGAAAAAACTTCTTGCTCGCTGAAATCTGTTCATTTGCTGAAATCCAACAAAACCACGAAAAGTTCTTGTATTTGAAGATAAAATCTTTTTGCTTTGAAGAAGAAAGATCTAGCTGACTGAAATAAGTTCATTCGATGAAAACCAACAAAAATTGACAAGAACCACGAAAAGTTCTTGTATTTTAAGATAAAATCTTACTCTATTAAGGAAAAAACTTCCAGCTCGCTGAAATATGTTCATTTACTGAAAACCATCAAAACCACGAAAAGTTCTTGTATTTGAAGATAAAATCTTTTTGCTTTGAAGAAGAAAGAGCTAGCTGACTGAAATAAGTTCATTAGATGAAAACGAACAAAAATTGACAAGAACCACGAAAAGTTCTTGTATTTTAAGATAAAATCTTACGCTATTAAAGAAAAAACTTCTTGCTCGCTGAAATCTGTTCATTTGCTGAAAACCAACAAAACCACGAAAAGTTCTTGTATTTGAAGATAAAATCTTTTTGCTTTGAAGAAGAAAGATCTAGCTGACTGAAATAAGTTCATTAGATGAAAACGAACAAAAATTGACAAGAACCACGAAAAGTTCTTGTATTTTAAGATAAAATCTTACTCTATTAAGGAAAAAACTTCCAGCTCGCTGAAATATGTTCATTTGCTGAAAACCATCAAAACCACGAAAAGTTCTTGTATTTGAAGATAAAATCTTTTTGCTTTGAAGAAGAAAGATCTCGCTGACTGAAATAAGTTCATCAGATGAAAACGAACAAAAATTGACAAGAACCACGAAAAGTTCTTGTATTTTAAGATAAAATCTTACGCTATTAAAGAAAAAACTTCTTGCTCGCTCAAATCTGTTCATTTGCTGAAAACCAACAAAACCACGAAAAGTTCTTGTATTTGAAGATAAAATCTTTTTGCTTTGAAGAAGAAAGATCTAGCTGACTGAAATAAGTTCATAAGATGAAAACCAACAAAAATTGACAAGAACCACGAAAAGTTCTTGTATTTTAAGATAAAATCTTACTCTATTCAGGAAAAAACTTACAGCTCGCTGAAATATGTTCATTTGCTGAAAACCATCAAAACCACGAAAAGTTCTTGTATTTGAAGATAAAATCTTTTTGCTTTGAAGAAGAAAGATCTAGCTGACTGAAATAAGTTCATTAGATGAAAACGAACAAAAATTGACAAGAACCACGAAAAGTTCTTGTATTTTAAGATAAAATCTTACGCTATTAAAGAAAAAACTTCTTGCTCGCTGAAATCTGTTCATTTGCTGAAAACCAACAAAACCAAGAAAAGTTCTTGTATTTGAAGATAAAATCTTTTTGCTGTGAAGAAGAAAAATCTAGCTGACTGAAATAAGTTCATTAGATGAAAACCAACAAAAATTGACAAGAACCACGAAAAGTTCTTGTATTTTAAGATAAAATCTTACGCTATTAAAGAAAAAACTTCTTGCTCGCTGAAATCTGTTCATTTGCTGAAAACCAACAAAACCACGAAAAGTTCTTGTATTTGAAGATAAAATCTTTTTGCTTTGAAGAAGAAAGATCTAGCTGACTGAAATAAGTTCATAAGATGAAAACCAACAAAAATTGTCAAGAACCACGAAAAGTTCTTGTATTTTAAGATAAAATCTTACGCTATTAAAGAAAAAACACCCAGCTCGCTGAAATATGTTCATTTGCTGAAAACCAACAAAACCACGAAAAGTTCTTGTATTTGAAGATAAAATCTTTTTGCTTTGAAGAAGAAAGATCTAGCTGACTGAAATAAGTTCATTGGATGAAAACCAACAAAAATTGACAAGAACCACGAAAAGTTCTTGTATTTTAAGATAAAATCTTACTCTATTAAGGAAAAAACTTCCAGCTCGCTGAAATATGTTCATTTGCTGAAAACCATCAAAACCACGAAAAGTTCTTGTATTTGAAGATAAAATCTTTTTGCTTTGAAGAAGAAAGATCTAGCTGACTGAAATAAGTTCATTAGATGAAAACGAACAAAAATTGACAAGAACCACGAAAAGTTCTTGTATTTTAAGATAAAATCTTACGCTATTAAAGAAAAAACTTCTTGCTCGCTGAAATCTGTTCATTTGCTGAAAACCATCAAAACCACGAAAAGTTCTTGTATTTGAAGATAAAATCTTACTCTATTAAGGAAAGAACTTCCAGCTCGCTGAAATATGTTCATTTGCTGAAAACCATCAAAACCACGAAAAGTTCTTGTATTTGAAGATAAAATCTTTTTGCTTTGAAGAAGAAAGATCTAGCTGACTGAAATAAGTTCATTAGATGAAAACGAACAAAAATTGACAAGAACCACGAAAAGTTCTTGTATTTTAAGATAAAATCTTACGCTATTAAAGAAAAAACTTCATGCTCGCTGAAATATGTTCATTTGCTGAAAACCAACAAAACCAAGAAAAGTTCTTGTATTTGAAGATAAAATCTTTTTGCTGTGAAGAAGAAAAATCTAGCTGACTGAAATAAGTTCATGAGATGAAAACGAACAAAAATTGACAAGAACCACGAAAAGTTCTTGTATTTTAAGATAAAATCTTACGCTATTAAAGAAAAAACTTCTTGCTCGCTGAAATCTGTTCATTTGCTGAAAACCAACAAAACCACGAAAAGTTCTTGTATTTGAAGATGAAATCTTTTTGCTTTGAAGAAGAAAGATCTAGCTGACTGAAATAAGTTCATTAGATGAAAACCAACAAAAATTGACAAGAACCACGAAAAGTTCTTGTATTTTAAGATAAAATCTTACTCTATTAAGGAAAAAACTTCCAGCTCGCTGAAATATGTTCATTTGCTGAAAACCATCAAAACCTCGAAAAGTTCTTGTATTTGAAGATAAAATCTTTTTGCTTTGAAGAAGAAAGATCTAGCTGACTGAAATAAGTTCATTAGATGAAAACGAACAAAAATTGACAAGAACCACGAAAAGTTCTTGTATTTTAAGATAAAATCTTACTCGATGAAGGAAAAAACTTCCAGCTCGCTGAAATATGTTCATTTGCTGAAAACCATCAAAACCACGAAAAGATCTTGTATTTGAAGATAAAATCTTTTTGCTTTGAAGAAGAAAGATCTCGCTGACTGAAATAAGTTCATCAGATGAAAACGAACAAAAATTGACAAGAACCACGAAAAGTTCTTGTATTTTAAGATAAAATCTTACGCTATTAAAGAAAAAACTTCTTGCTCGCTCAAATCTGTTCATTTGCTGAAAACCAACAAAACCACGAAAAGTTCTTGTATTTGAAGATAAAATCTTTTTGCTTTGAAGAAGAAAGATCTAGCTGACTGAAATAAGTTCATAAGATGAAAACCAACAAAAATTGACAAGAACCACGAAAAGTTCTTGTATTTTAAGATAAAATCTTACTCTATTCAGGAAAAAACTTCCAGCTCGCTGAAATATGTTCATTTGCTGAAAACCATCAAAACCACGAAAAGTTCTTGTATTTGAAGATAAAATCTTTTTGCTTTGAAGAAGAAAGATCTAGCTGACTGAAATAAGTTCATTAGATGAAAACGAACAAAAATTGACAAGAACCACGAAAAGTTCTTGTATTTTAAGATAAAATCTTACGCTATTAAAGAAAAAACTTCTTGCTCGCTGAAATCTGTTCATTTGCTGAAAACCAACAAAACCAAGAAAAGTTCTTGTATTTGAAGATAAAATCTTTTTGCTGTGAAGAAGAAAAATCTAGCTGACTGAAATAAGTTCATTAGATGAAAACCAACAAAAATTGACAAGAACCACGAAAAGTTCTTGTATTTTAAGATAAAATCTTACGCTATTAAAGAAAAAACTTCTTGCTCGCTGAAATCTGTTCATTTGCTGAAAACCAACAAAACCACGAAAAGTTCTTGTATTTGAAGATAAAATCTTTTTGCTTTGAAGAAGAAAGATCTAGCTGACTGAAATAAGTTCATAAGATGAAAACCAACAAAAATTGTCAAGAACCACGAAAAGTTCTTGTATTTTAAGATAAAATTTTACGCTATTAAAGAAAAAACACCCAGCTCGCTGAAATATGTTCATTTGCTGAAAACCAACAAAACCACGAAAAGTTCTTGTATTTGAAGATAAAATCTTTTTGCTTTGAAGAAGAAAGATCTCGCTGACTGAAATAAGTTCATTAGATGAAAACGAACAAAAATTGACAAGAACCACGAAAAGTTCTTGTATTTTAAGATAAAATCTTACGCTATTAAAGAAAAAACTTCTTGCTCGCTGAAATCTGTTCATTTGCTGAAAACCAACAAAACCACGAAAAGTTCTTGTATTTGAAGATGAAATCTTTTTGCTTTGAAGAAGAAAGATCTAGCTGACTGAAATAAGTTCATTAGATGAAAACCAACAAAAATTGACAAGAACCACGAAAAGTTCTTGTATTTTAAGATAAAATCTTACTCTATTAAGGAAAAAACTTCCAGCTCGCTGAAATATGTTCATTTGCTGAAAACCATCAAAACCTCGAAAAGTTCTTGTATTTGAAGATAAAATCTTTTTGCTTTGAAGAAGAAAGATCTAGCTGACTGAAATAAGTTCATTAGATGAAAACGAACAAAAATTGACAAGAACCACGAAAAGTTCTTGTATTTTAAGATAAAATCTTACTCTATTAAGGAAAAAACTTCCAGCTCGCTGAAATATGTTCATTTACTGAAAACCATCAAAACCACGAAAAGTTCTTGTATTTGAAGATAAAATCTTACTCTATTAAGGAAAGAACTTCCAGCTCGCTGAAATATGTTCATTTGCTGAAAACCATCAAAACCACGAAAAGTTCTTGTATTTGAAGATAAAATATTTTTGCTTTGAAGAAGAAAGATCTAGCTGACTGAAATAAGTTCATTAGATGAAAACGAACAAAAATTGACAAGAACCACGAAAAGTTCTTGTATTTTAAGATAAAATCTTGCGCTATTAAAGAAAAAACTTCTTGCTCGCTGAAATCTGTTCATTTGCTGAAAACCAACAAAACCAAGAAAAGTTCTTGTATTTGAAGATAAAATCTTTTTGCTGTGAAGAAGAAAAATCTAGCTGACTGAAATAAGTTCATTAGATGAAAACGAACAAAAATTGACAAGAACCACGAAAAGTTCTTGTATTTTAAGATAAAATCTTACGCTATTAAAGAAAAAACTTCTTGCTCGCTGAAATCTGTTCATTTGCTGAAATCCAACAAAACCACGAAAAGTTCTTGTATTTGAAGATAAAATCTTTTTGCTTTGAAGAAGAAAGATCTAGCTGACTGAAATAAGTTCATTCGATGAAAACCAACAAAAATTGACAAGAACCACGAAAAGTTCTTGTATTTTAAGATAAAATCTTACTCTATTAAGGAAAAAACTTCCAGCTCGCTGAAATATGTTCATTTACTGAAAACCATCAAAACCACGAAAAGTTCTTGTATTTGAAGATAAAATCTTTTTGCTTTGAAGAAGAAAGAGCTAGCTGACTGAAATAAGTTCATTAGATGAAAACGAACAAAAATTGACAAGAACCACGAAAAGTTCTTGTATTTTAAGATAAAATCTTACGCTATTAAAGAAAAAACTTCTTGCTCGCTGAAATCTGTTCATTTGCTGAAAACCAACAAAACCACGAAAAGTTCTTGTATTTGAAGATAAAATCTTTTTGCTTTGAAGAAGAAAGATCTAGCTGACTGAAATAAGTTCATTAGATGAAAACCAACAAAAATTGACAAGAACCACGAAAAGTTCTTGTATTTTAAGATAAAATCTTACGCTATTAAAGAAAAAACACCCAGCTCGCTGAAATATGTTCATTTGCTGAAAACCAACAAAACCACGAAAAGTTCTTGTATTTGAAGATAAAATCTTTTTGCTTTGAAGAAGAAAGATCTAGCTGACTGAAATAAGTTCATTAGATGAAAACCAACAAAAATTGACAAGAACCACGAAAAGTTCTTGTATTTTAAGATAAAATCTTACTCTATTAAGGAAAAAACTTCCAGCTCGCTGAAATATGTTCATTTGCTGAAAACCATCAAAACCACGAAAAGTTCTTGTATTTGAAGATAAAATCTTTTTGCTTTGAAGAAGAAAGATCTAGCTGACTGAAATAAGTTCATTAGATGAAAACGAACAAAAATTGACAAGAACCACGAAAAGTTCTTGTATTTTAAGATAAAATCTTACGCTATTAAAGAAAAAACTTCTTGCTCGCTGAAATCTGTTCATTTGCTGAAAACCATCAAAACCACGAAAAGTTCTTGTATTTGAAGATAAAATCTTACTCTATTAAGGAAAGAACTTCCAGCTCGCTGAAATATGTTCATTTGCTGAAAACCATCAAAACCACGAAAAGTTCTTGTATTTGAAGATAAAATCTTTTTGCTTTGAAGAAGAAAGATCTAGCTGACTGAAATAAGTTCATTAGATGAAAACGAACAAAAATTGACAAGAACCACGAAAAGTTCTTGTATTTTAAGATAAAATCTTACGCTATTAAAGAAAAAACTTCATGCTCGCTGAAATATGTTCATTTGCTGAAAACCAACAAAACCAAGAAAAGTTCTTGTATTTGAAGATAAAATCTTTTTGCTGTGAAGAAGAAAAATCTAGCTGACTGAAATAAGTTCATTAGATGAAAACGAACAAAAATTGACAAGAACCACGAAAAGTTCTTGTATTTTAAGATAAAATCTTACGCTATTAAAGAAAAAACTTCTTGCTCGCTGAAATCTGTTCATTTGCTGAAAACCAACAAAACCACGAAAAGTTCTTGTATTTGAAGATAAAATCTTTTTGCTTTGAAGAAGAAAGATCTAGCTGACTGAAATAAGTTCATTAGATGAAAACGAACAAAAATTGACAAGAACCACGAAAAGTTCTTGTATTTTAAGATAAAATCTTACTCTATTAAGGAAAAAACTTCCAGCTCGCTGAAATATGTTCATTTACTGAAAACCATCAAAACCACGAAAAGTTCTTGTATTTGAAGATAAAATCTTTTTGCTTTGAAGAAGAAAGATCTAGCTGACTGAAATAAGTTCATTAGATGAAAACCAACAAAAATTGACAAGAACCACGAAAAGTTCTTGCATTTTAAGATAAAATCTTACTCTATTAAGGAAAAAACTTCCAGCTCGCTGAAATATGTTCATTTGCTGAAAACCATCAAAACCACGAAAAGTTCTTGTATTTGAAGATAAAATCTTTTTGCTTTGAAGAAGAAAGATCTAGCTGACTGAAATAAGTTCATGAGATGAAAACGAACAAAAATTGACAAGAACCACGAAAAGTTCTTGTATTTTAAGATAAAATCTTACGCTATTAAAGAAAAAACTTCTTGCTCGCTGAAATCTGTTCATTTGCTGAAAACCAACAAAACCACGAAAAGTTCTTGTATTTGAAGATGAAATCTTTTTGCTTTGAAGAAGAAAGATCTAGCTGACTGAAATAAGTTCATTAGATGAAAACCAACAAAAATTGACAAGAACCACGAAAAGTTCTTGTATTTTAAGATAAAATCTTACTCTATTAAGGAAAAAACTTCCAGCTCGCTGAAATATGTTCATTTGCTGAAAACCATCAAAACCTCGAAAAGTTCTTGTATTTGAAGATAAAATCTTTTTGCTTTGAAGAAGAAAGATCTAGCTGACTGAAATAAGTTCATTAGATGAAAACGAACAAAAATTGACAAGAACCACGAAAAGTTCTTGTATTTTAAGATAAAATCTTACTCGATGAAGGAAAAAACTTCCAGCTCGCTGAAATATGTTCATTTGCTGAAAACCATCAAAACCACGAAAAGATCTTGTATTTGAAGATAAAATCTTTTTGCTTTGAAGAAGAAAGATCTCGCTGACTGAAATAAGTTCATCAGATGAAAACGAACAAAAATTGACAAGAACCACGAAAAGTTCTTGTATTTTAAGATAAAATCTTACGCTATTAAAGAAAAAACTTCTTGCTCGCTCAAATCTGTTCATTTGCTGAAAACCAACAAAACCACGAAAAGTTCTTGTATTTGAAGATAAAATCTTTTTGCTTTGAAGAAGAAAGATCTTGCTGACTGAAATAAGTTCATAAGATGAAAACCAACAAAAATTGGCAAGAACCACGAAAAGTTCTTGTATTTTAAGATAAAATCTTACTCTATTCAGGAAAAAACTTCCAGCTCGCTGAAATATGTTCATTTGCTGAAAACCATCAAAACCACGAAAAGTTCTTGTATTTGAAGATAAAATCTTTTTGCTTTGAAGAAGAAAGATCTAGCTGACTGAAATAAGTTCATTAGATGAAAACGAACAAAAATTGACAAGAACCACGAAAAGTTCTTGTATTTTAAGATAAAATCTTACGCTATTAAAGAAAAAACTTCTTGCTCGCTGAAATCTGTTCATTTGCTGAAAACCAACAAAACCAAGAAAAGTTCTTGTATTTGAAGATAAAATCTTTTTGCTGTGAAGAAGAAAAATCTAGCTGACTGAAATAAGTTCATTAGATGAAAACCAACAAAAATTGACAAGAACCACGAAAAGTTCTTGTATTTTAAGATAAAATCTTACGCTATTAAAGAAAAAACTTCTTGCTCGCTGAAATCTGTTCATTTGCTGAAAACCAACAAAACCACGAAAAGTTCTTGTATTTGAAGATAAAATCTTTTTGCTTTGAAGAAGAAAGATCTAGCTGACTGAAATAAGTTCATTAGATGAAAACCAACAAAAATTGTCAAGAACCACGAAAAGTTCTTGTATTTTAAGATAAAATCTTACGCTATTAAAGAAAAAACACCCAGCTCGCTGAAATATGTTCATTTGCTGAAAACCAACAAAACCACGAAAAGTTCTTGTATTTGAAGATAAAATCTTTTTGCTTTGAAGAAGAAAGATCTCGCTGACTGAAATAAGTTCATTAGATGAAAACCAACAAAAATTGACAAGAACCACGAAAAGTTCTTGTATTTTAAGATAAAATCTTACTCTATTAAGGAAAAAACTTCCAGCTCGCTGAAATATGTTCATTTGCTGAAAACCATCAAAACCACGAAAAGTTCTTGTATTTGAAGATAAAATCTTTTTGCTTTGAAGAAGAAAGATCTAGCTGACTGAAATTAGTTCATGAGATGAAAACGAACAAAAATTGACAAGAACCACGAAAAGTTCTTGTATTTGAAGATAAAATCTTTTTGCTTTGAAGAAGAAAGATCTAGCTGACTGAAATAAGTTCATAAGATGAAAACCAACAAAAATTGACAAGAACCACGAAAAGTTCTTGTATTTTAAGATAAAATCTTACTCTATTAAGGAAAAAACTTCCAGCTCGCTGAAATATGTTCATTTGCTGAAAACCAACAAAACCAAGAAAAGTTCTTGTATTTGAAGATAAAATCTTTTTGCTGTGAAGAAGAAAAATCTAGCTGACTGAAATAAGTTCATTCGATGAAAACCAACAAAAATTGACAAGAACCACGAAAAGTTCTTGTATTTTAAGATAAAATCTTACGCTATTAAAGAAAAAACTTCTTGCTCGCTGAAATCTGTTCATTTGCTGAAAACCAACAAAACCACGAAAAGTTCTTGTATTTGAAGATAAAATCTTTTTGCTTTGAAGAAGAAAGATCTAGCTGACTGAAATAAGTTCATAAGATGAAAACCAACAAAAATTGTCAAGAACCACGAAAAGTTCTTGTATTTTAAGATAAAATCTTACGCTATTAAAGAAAAAACACCCAGCTCGCTGAAATATGTTCATTTGCTGAAAACCAACAAAACCACGAAAAGTTCTTGTATTTGAAGATAAAATCTTTTTGCTTTGAAGAAGAAAGATCTCGCTGACTGAAATAAGTTCATTAGATGAAAACCAACAAAAATTGACAAGAACCACGAAAAGTTCTTGTATTTTAAGATAAAATCTTACTCTATTAAGGAAAAAACTTCCAGCTCGCTGAAATATGTTCATTTGCTGAAAACCATCAAAACCACGAAAAGTTCTTGTATTTGAAGATAAAATCTTTTTGCTTTGAAGAAGAAAGATCGAGCTGACTGAAATTAGTTCATGAGATGAAAACGAACAAAAATTGACAAGAACCACGAAAAGTTCTTGTATTTTAAGATAAAATCTTACGCTATTAAAGAAAAAACTTCTTGCTCGCTGAAATCTGTTCATTTGCTGAAAACCAACAAAACCACGAAAAGTTCTTGTATTTGAAGATGAAATCTTTTTGCTTTGAAGAAGAAAGATCTAGCTGACTGAAATAAGTTCATTAGATGAAAACCAACAAAAATTGACAAGAACCACGAAAAGTTCTTGTATTTTAAGATAAAATCTTACTCTATTAAGGAAAAAACTTCCAGCTCGCTGAAATATGTTCATTTACTGAAAACCATCAAAACCACGAAAAGTTCTTGTATTTGAAGATAAAATCTTACTCTATTAAGGAAAGAACTTCCAGCTCGCTGAAATATGTTCATTTGCTGAAAACCATCAAAACCACGAAAAGTTCTTGTATTTGAAGATAAAATCTTTTTGCTTTGAAGAAGAAAGATCTAGCTGACTGAAATAAGTTCATTAGATGAAAACGAACAAAAATTGACAAGAACCACGAAAAGTTCTTGTATTTTAAGATAAAATCTTGCGCTATTAAAGAAAAAACTTCTTGCTCGCTGAAATCTGTTCATTTGCTGAAAACCAACAAAACCAAGAAAAGTTCTTGTATTTGAAGATAAAATCTTTTTGCTGTGAAGAAGAAAAATCTAGCTGACTGAAATAAGTTCATTAGATGAAAACGAACAAAAATTGACAAGAACCACGAAAAGTTCTTGTATTTTAAGATAAAATCTTACGCTATTAAAGAAAAAACTTCTTGCTCGCTGAAATCTGTTCATTTGCTGAAATCCAACAAAACCACGAAAAGTTCTTGTATTTGAAGATAAAATCTTTTTGCTTTGAAGAAGAAAGATCTAGCTGACTGAAATAAGTTCATTCGATGAAAACCAACAAAAATTGACAAGAACCACGAAAAGTTCTTGTATTTTAAGATAAAATCTTACTCTATTAAGGAAAAAACTTCCAGCTCGCTGAAATATGTTCATTTACTGAAAACCATCAAAACCACGAAAAGTTCTTGTATTTGAAGATAAAATCTTTTTGCTTTGAAGAAGAAAGATCTAGCTGACTGAAATAAGTTCATTAGATGAAAACGAACAAAAATTGACAAGAACCACGAAAAGTTCTTGTATTTTAAGATAAAATCTTACGCTATTAAAGAAAAAACTTCTTGCTCGCTGAAATCTGTTCATTTGCTGAAAACCAACAAAACCACGAAAAGTTCTTGTATTTGAAGATAAAATCTTTTTGCTTTGAAGAAGAAAGATCTAGCTGACTGAAATAAGTTCATTAGATGAAAACCAACAAAAATTGACAAGAACCACGAAAAGTTCTTGTATTTTAAGATAAAATCTTACTCTATTAAGGAAAAAACTTCCAGCTCACTGAAATATGTTCATTTGCTGAAAACCATCAAAACCACGAAAAGTTCTTGTATTTGAAGATAAAATCTTTTTGCTTTGAAGAAGAAAGATCTAGCTGACTGAAATAAGTTCATAAGATGAAAACGAACAAAAATTGACAAGAACCACGAAAAGTTCTTGTATTTTAAGATAAAATCTTACGCTATTAAAGAAAAAACTTCTTGCTCGCTGAAATCTGTTCATTTGCTGAAAACCAACAAAACCACGAAAAGTTCTTGTATTTGAAGATAAAATCTTTTTGCTTTGAAGAAGAAAGATCGAGCTGACTGAAATAAGTTCATCAGATGAAAACCAACAAAAATTGACAAGAACCACGAAAAGTTCTTGTATTTTAAGATAAAATCTTACTCTATTAAGGAAAAAACATCCAGCTCGCTGAAATATGTTCATTTGCTGAAAACCATCAAAACCACGAAAAGTTCTTGTATTTGAAGATTAAATCTTTTTGCTTTGAACAAGAAAGATCCAGCTGACTGAAATAAGTTCATTAGATGAAAGCGAACAAAAATTGACAAGAACCACGAAAAGTTCTTGTATTTTAAGATAAAATCTTACGCTATTAAAGAAAAAACTTCTTCCTCGCTGAAATCTGTTCATTTGCTGAAAACCAACAAAACCACGAAAAGTTCTTGTATTTGAAGATAAAATCTTTTTGCTTTGAAGAAGAAAGATCTAGCTGACTGAAATAAGTTCATTAGATGAAAACCAACAAAAATTGACAAGAACCACCAAAAGTTCTTGTATTTTAAGATAAAATCTGACGCTATTAAAGAAAAAACTCCCAGCTCGCTGAAATCTGTTCATTTGCTGAAAACCAACAAAACCACGAAAAGTTCTTGTATTTGAAGATAAAATATTTTTGATTTGAAGAAGAAAGATCTTGCTGACTGAAATAAGTTCATTGGATGAAAACCAACAAAAATTGACAAGAACCACGAAAAGTTCTTGTATTTTCAGATAAAATCTTACTCTATTAAGGAAAAAACTTCCAGCTCGCTGAAATATGTTCATTTGCTGAAAACCATCAAAACCACGAAAAGTTCTTTTATTTGAAGATAAAATCTTTTTGCTTTGAAGAAGAAAGATCTAGCTGACTGAAATAAGTTCATTAGATGAAAGCGAACAAAAATTGACAAGAACCACGAAAAGTTCTTGTATTTTAAGATAAAATCTTACGCTATTAAAGAAAAAACTTCTTGCTCGCTGAAATCTGTTCATTTGCTGAAAACCAACAAAACCACGAAAAGTTCTTGTATTTGAAGATAAAATCTTTTTGCTTTGAAGAAGAAAGATCTAGCTGACTGAAATAAGTTCATTAGATGAAAACCAACAAAAATTGACAAGAACAACCAAAAGTTCTTGTATTTTAAGATAAAATCTGACGCTATTAAGGAAAAAACTTCCAGCTCGCTGAAATATGTTCATTTGCTGAAAACCATCAAAACCACGAAAAGTTCTTGTATTTGAAGATAAAATCTTTTTGCTTTGAAGAAGAAAGATCTCGCTGACTGAAATAAGTTCATTCGATGAAAACGAACAAAAATTGACAAGAACCACGAAAAGTTCTTGTATTTTAAGATAAAATCTTACGCTATTAAAGAAAAAACTTCTTGCTCGCTCAAATCTGTTCATTTGCTGAAAACCAACAAAACCACGAAAAGTTCTTGTATTTGAAGATAAAATCTTTTTGCTTTGAAGAAGAAAGATCTAGCTGACTGAAATAAGTTCATAAGATGAAAACCAACAAAAATTGACAAGAACCACGAAAAGTTCTTGTATTTTAAGATAAAATCTTACTCTATTAAGGAAAAAACTTCCAGCTCGCTGAAATATGTTCATTTGCTGAAAACCATCAAAACCACGAAAAGTTCTTGTATTTGAAGATAAAATCTTTTTGCTTTGAAGAAGAAAGATCTAGCTGACTGAAATAAGTTCATTAGATGAAAACGAACAAAAATTGACAAGAACCACGAAAAGTTCTTGTATTTTAAGATAAAATCTTACGTTATTGAAGAAAAAACTTCTTGCTCGCTGAAATCTGTACATTTGCTGAAAACCAACAAAACCACGAAAAGTTCTTGTATTTGAAGATGAAATCTTTTTGCTTTGAAGAAGAAAGATCTAGCTGACTGAAATAAGTTCATTGGATGAAAACCAACAAAAATTGACAAGAACCACGAAAAGTTCTTGTATTTTAAGATAAAATCTTGCTCTATTAAGGAAAAAACTTCCAGCTCGCTGAAATATGTTCATTTGCTGAAAACCATCAAAACCTCGAAAAGTTCTTGTATTTGAAGATAAAATCTTTTTGCTTTGAAGAAGAAAGATCTAGCTGACTGAAATAAGTTCATTAGATGAAAACGAACAAACATTGACAAGAACCACGAAAAGTTCTTGTATTTTAAGATAAAATCTTACTCTATTAAGGAAAAAACTTCCAGCTCGCTGAAATATGTTCATTTACTGAAAACCATCAAAACCACGAAAAGTTCTTGTATTTGAAGATAAAATCTTTTTGCTTTGAAGAAGAAAGATCTAGCTGACTGAAATAAGTTCATTAGATGAAAACGAACAAAAATTGACAAGAACCACGAAAAGTTCTTGTATTTTAAGATAAAATCTTACGCTATTAAAGAAAAAACTTCTTGCTCGCTGAAATCTGTTCATTTGCTGAAAACCAACAAAACCACGAAAAGTTCTTGTATTTGAAGATAAAATCTTTTTGCTTTGAAGAAGAAAGATCTAGCTGACTGAAATAAGTTCATTGGATGAAAACCAACAAAAATTGACAAGAACCACGAAAAGTTCTTGTATTTTAAGATAAAATCTTACTCTATTAAGGAAAAAACTTCCAGCTCGCTGAAATATGTTCATTTGCTGAAAACCATCAAAACCACGAAAAGTTCTTGTATTTGAAGATAAAATCTTTTTGCTTTGAAGAAGAAAGATCTCGCTGACTGAAATAAGTTCATTAGATGAAAACGAACAAAAATTGACAAGAACCACGAAAAGTTCTTGTATTTTAAGATAAAATCTTACGCTATTAAAGAAAAAACTTCTTGCTCGCTGAAATCTGTTCATTTGCTGAAAACCAACAAAACCACGAAAAGTTCTTGTATTTGAAGATAAAATCTTTTTGCTTTGAAGAAGAAAGATCTAGCTGACTGAAATAAGTTCATAAGATGAAAACCAACAAAAATTGACAAGAACCACGAAAAGTTCTTGTATTTTAAGATAAAATCTTACGCTATAAAAGAAAAAACACCCAGCTCACTGAAATCTGTTCATTTGCTGAAAACCAACAAAACCACGAAAAGTTCTTGTATTTGAAGATGAAATCTTTTTGCTTTGAAGAAGAAAGATCTAGCTGACTGAAATAAGTTCATTAGATGAAAACCAACAAAAATTGACAAGAACCACGAAAAGTTCTTGTATTTTAAGATAAAATCTTACTCTATTAAGGAAAAAACTTCCAGCTCACTGAAATATGTTCATTTGCTGAAAACCATCAAAACCACGAAAAGTTCTTGTATTTGAAGATAAAATCTTTTTGCTTTGAAGAAGAAAGATCTAGCTGACTGAAATAAGTTCATAAGATGAAAACGAACAAAAATTGACAAGAACCACGAAAAGTTCTTGTATTTTAAGATAAAATCTTACGCTATTAAAGAAAAAACTTCTTGCTCGCTGAAATCTGTTCATTTGCTGAAAACCAACAAAACCACGAAAAGTTCTTGTATTTGAAGATAAAATCTTTTTGCTTTGAAGAAGAAAGATCGAGCTGACTGAAATAAGTTCATAAGATGAAAACCAACAAAAATTGTCAAGAACCACGAAAAGTTCTTGTATTTTAAGATAAAATCTTACGCTATAAAAGAAAAAACACCCAGCTCGCTGAAATATGTTCATTTGCTGAAAACCAACAAAACCACGAAAAGTTCTTGTATTTGAAGATAAAATCTTTTTGCTTTGAAGAAGAAAGATCTAGCTGACTGAAATAAGTTCATTAGATGAAAACCAACAAAAATTGACAAGAACCACGAAAAGTTCTTGTATTTTAAGATAAAATCATACTCTATTAAGGAAAAAACTTCCAGCTCGCTGAAATATGTTCATTTGCTGAAAACCATCAAAACCACGAAAAGTTCTTGTATTTGAAGATAAAATCTTTTTGCTTTGAAGAAGAAAGATCTCGCTGACTGAAATAAGTTCATTAGATGAAAACGAACAAAAATTGACAAGAACCACGAAAAGTTCTTGTATTTTAAGATAAAATCTTACGCTATTAAAGAAAAAACTTCTTGCTCGCTGAAATCTGTTCATTTGCTGAAAACCAACAAAACCACGAAAAGTTCTTGTATTTGAAGATAAAATCTTTTTGCTTTGAAGAAGAAAGATCTAGCTGACTGAAATAAGTTCATTAGATGAAAACGAACAAAAATTGACAAGAACCACGAAAAGTTCTTGTATTTTAAGATAAAATCTTACGCTATTAAAGAAAAAACTTCTTGCTCGCTGAAATCTGTTCATTTGCTGAAAACCAACAAAACCACGAAAAGTTCTTGTATTTGAAGATAAAATCTTTTTGCTTTGAAGAAGAAAGATCTAGCTGACTGAAATAAGTTCATTGGATGAAAACCAACAAAAATTGACAAGAACCACGAAAAGTTCTTGTATTTTAAGATAAAATCTTACTCTATTAAGGAAAAAACTTCCAGCTCGCTGAAATATGTTCATTTGCTGAAAACCATCAAAACCACGAAAAGTTCTTGTATTTGAAGATAAAATCTTTTTGCTTTGAAGAAGAAAGATCTCGCTGACTGAAATAAGTTCATTAGATGAAAACGAACAAAAATTGACAAGAACCACGAAAAGTTCTTGTATTTTAAGATAAAATCTTACGCTATTAAAGAAAAAACTTCTTGCTCGCTGAAATCTGTTCATTTGCTGAAAACCAACAAAACCACGAAAAGTTCTTGTATTTGAAGATAAAATCTTTTTGCTTTGAAGAAGAAAGATCTAGCTGACTGAAATAAGTTCATAAGATGAAAACCAACAAAAATTGACAAGAACCACGAAAAGTTCTTGTATTTTAAGATAAAATCTTACTCTATTAAGGAAAAAACTTCCAGCTCGCTGAAATATGTTCATTTGCTGAAAACCAACAAAACCAAGAAAAGTTCTTGTATTTGAAGATAAAATCTTTTTGCTGTGAAGAAGAAAAATCTAGCTGACTGAAATAAGTTCATTAGATGAAAACCAACAAAAATTGACAAGAACCACGAAAAGTTCTTGTAATTTAAGATAAAATCTTACGCTATTAAGGAAAAAACTTCTTGCTCGCTGAAATCTGTTCATTTGCTGAAAACCAACAAAACCACGAAAAGTTCTTGTATTTGAAGATAAAATCTTTTTGCTTTGAAGAAGAAAGATCTTGCTGACTGAAATAAGTTCATAAGATGAAAACCAACAAAAATTGTCAAGAACCACGAAAAGTTCTTGTATTTTAAGATAAAATCTTACGCTATAAAAGAATAAACACCCAGCTCACTGAAATATGTTCATTTGCTGAAAACCAACAAAACCACGAAACTTTCTTGTATTTGAAGATAAAATCTTTTTGCTTTGAAGAAGAAAGATCTAGCTGACTGAAATAAGTTCATTAGATGAAAACGAACAAAAATTGACAAGAACCATGAAAAGTTCTTGTATTTTAAGATAAAATCGTACGCTATTGAAGAAAAAACTTCTTGCTCGCTGAAATCTGTTCATTTGCTGAAAACCAACAAAACCACGAAAAGTTCTTGTATTTGAAGATGAAATCTTTTTGCTTTGAAGAAGAAAGATCTAGCTGACTGAAATAAGTTCATTCGATGAAAACCAACAAAAATTGACAAGAACCACGAAAAGTTCTTGTATTTTAAGATAAAATCTTACTCTATTAAGGAAAAAACTTCCAGCTCACTGAAATATGTTCATTTGCTGAAAAGCATCAAAACCACGAAAAGTTCTTGTATTTGAAGATAAAATCTTTTTGCTTTGAAGAAGAAAGATCTAGCTGACTGAAATAAGTTCATAAGATGAAAACGAACAAAAATTGACAAGAACCACGAAAAGTTCTTGTATTTTAAGATAAAATCTTACGCTATTAAAGAAAAAACTTCTTGCTCGCTGAAATCTGTTCATTTGCTGAAAACCAACAAAACCACGAAAAGTTCTTGTATTTGAAGATAAAATCTTTTTGCTTTGAAGAAGAAAGATCGAGCTGACTGAAATAAGTTCATAAGATGAAAACCAACAAAAATTGTCAAGAACCACGAAAAGTTCTTGTATTTTAAGATAAAATCTTACGCTATAAAAGAAAAAACACCCAGCTCGCTGAAATATGTTCATTTGCTGAAAACCAACAAAACCACGAAAAGTTCTTGTATTTGAAGATAAAATCTTTTTGCTTTGAAGAAGAAAGATCTAGCTGACTGAAATAAGTTCATTAGATGAAAACCAACAAAAATTGACAAGAACCACGAAAAGTTCTTGTATTTTAAGATAAAATCATACTCTATTAAGGAAAAAACTTCCAGCTCGCTGATATATGTTCATTTGCTGAAAACCATCAAAACCACGAAAAGTTCTTGTATTTGAAGATAAAATCTTTTTGCTTTGAAGAAGAAAGATCTCGCTGACTGAAATAAGTTCATAAGATGAAAACGAACAAAAATTGACAAGAACCACGAAAAGTTCTTGTATTTTAAGATAAAATCTTACGCTATTAAAGAAAAAACTTCTTGCTCGCTGAAATCTGTTCATTTGCTGAAAACCAACAAAACCACGAATAGTTCTTGTATTTGAAGATGAAATCTTTTTGCTTTGAAGAAGAAAGATCTAGCTGACTGAAATAAGTTCATTAGATGAAAACGAACAAAAATTGACAAGAACCACGAAAAGTTCTTGTATTTTAAGATAAAATCTTACTCTATTAAGGAAAAAACTTCTTGCTCGCTGAAATCTGTTCATTTGCTGAAAACCAACAAAACCAAGAAAAGTTCTTGTATTTGAAGATAAAATCTTTTTGCTGTGAAGAAGAAAAATCTAGCTGACTGAAATAAGTTCATTAGATGAAAACCAACAAAAATTGACAAGAACCACGAAAAGTTCTTGTATTTTAAGATAAAATCTTACGCTATTAAGGAAAAAACTTCCAGCTCGCTGAAATCTGTTCATTTGCTGAAAACCATCAAAACCACGAAAAATTCTTGTATTTGAAGATAAAATCTTTTTGCTTTGAAGAAGAAAGATCTGGCTGACTGAAATAAGTCGATGAGATGAAAACCAACAAAAATTGACAAGAAACACGAAAAGTTCTTGTATTTTAAGATAAAATCTTACGCTATTAAAGAAAAAACTTCTTGCTCGCTGAAATCTGTTCATTTGCTGAAAACCAACAAAACCACGAAAAGTTCTTGTATTTGATGATAAAATCTTTTTGCTTTGAAGAAGAAAGATCCAGCTGACTGAAATAAGTTCATTAGATGAAAACCAACAAAAATTGACAAGAACCACGAAAAGTTCTTGTTTTTTAAGATCAAATCTGACGCTATTAAGGAAAAAACTTCCAGCTCGCTGAAATATGTTCATTTGCTGAAAACCATCAAAACCACGAAAAGTTCTTGTATTTGAAGATAAAATCCTTTTGCTTTGAAGAAGAAAGATCCAGCTGACTGAAATAAGTTCATTAGATGAAAGCGAACAAATATTGACAAGAACCACGAAAAGTTCTTGTAGTTTAAGATAAAATCTTACTCTATTCAGGAAAAAACATCCAGCTCGCTGAAATATGTTCATTTGCTGAAAACCATCAAAACCACGAAAAGTTCTTGTATTTGAAGATAAAATCTTTTTGCTTTGAACAAGAAAGATCGAGCTGACTGAAATAAGTTCATAAGATGAAAACCAACAAAAATTGTCAAGAACCACGAAAAGTTCTTGTATTTTAAGATAAAATCTTACGCTATAAAAGAAAAAACACCCAGCTCGCTGAAATATGTTCATTTGCTGAAAACCAACAAAACCACGAAAAGTTCTTGTATTTGAAGATAAAATCTTTTTGCTTTGAAGAAGAAAGATCTAGCTGACTGAAATAAGTTCATTAGATGAAAACCAACAAAAATTGACAAGAACCACGAAAAGTTCTTGTATTTTAAGATAAAATCATACTCTATTAAGGAAAAAACTTCCAGCTCGCTGAAATATGTTCATTTGCTGAAAACCATCAAAACCACGAAAAGTTCTTGCATTTGAAGATAAAATCTTTTTGCTTTGAAGAAGAAAGATCTCGCTGACTGAAATAAGTTCATTAGATGAAAACGAACAAAAATTGACAAGAACCACGAAATGTTCTTGTATTTTAAGATAAAATCTTACGCTATTAAAGAAAAAACTTCTTGCTCGCTGAAATCTGTTCATTTGCTGAAAACCAACAAAACCACGAAAAGTTCTTGTATTTGAAGATGAAATCTTTTTGCTTTGAAGAAGAAAGATCTAGCTGACTGAAATAAGTTCATTCGATGAAAACGAACAAAAATTGACAAGAACCACGAAAAGTTCTTGTATTTTAAGATAAAATCTTACTCTATTAAGGAAAAAACTTCTTGCTCGCTGAAATCTGTTCATTTGCTGAAAACCAACAAAACCAAGAAAAGTTCTTGTATTTGAAGATAAAATCTTTTTGCTGTGAAGAAGAAAAATCTAGCTGACTGAAATAAGTTCATGAGATGAAAACCAACAAAAATTGACAAGAACCACGAAAAGTTCTTGTATTTTAAGATAAAATCTTACGCTATTCAGGAAAAAACTTCCAGCTCGCTGAAATCTGTTCATTTGCTGAAAACCATCAAAACCACGAAAAGTTCTTGTATTTGAAGATAAAATCTTTTTGCTTTGAAGAAGAAAGATCTGGCTGACTGAAATAAGTCGATGAGATGAAAACCAACAAAAATTGACAAGAAACACGAAAAGTTCTTGTATTTTAAGATAAAATCTTACGCTATTAAAGAAAAAACTTCTTGCTTGCTGAAATCTGTTCATTTGCTGAAAACCAACAAAACCACGAAAAGATCTTGTATTTGATGATAAAATCTTTTTGCTTTGAAGAAGAAAGATCCAGCTGACTGAAATAAGTTCATTAGATGAAAACCAACAAAAATTGACAAGAACCACGAAAAGTTCTTGTTTTTTAAGATCAAATCTGACGCTATTAAGGAAAAAACTTCCAGCTCGCTGAAATATGTTCATTTGCTGAAAACCATCAAAACCACGAAAAGTTCTTGTATTTGAAGATAAAATCCTTTTGCTTTGAAGAAGAAAGATCCAGCTGACTGAAATAAGTTCATTAGATGAAAGCGAACAAAAATTGACAAGAACCACGAAAAGTTCTTGTATTTTAAGATAAAATCTTACGCTATTAAAGAAAAAACTTCTTGCTCGCTGAAATCTGTTCATTTGCTGAAAACCAACAAAACCACGAAAAGTTCTTGTATTTGAAGATAAAATCTTTTTGCTTTGAAGAAGAAAGATCGAGCTGACTGAAATAAGTTCATCAGATGAAAACCAACAAAAATTGACAAGAACCACGAAAAGTTCTTGTATTTTAAGATAAAATCTTACTCTATTAAGGAAAAAACATCCAGCTCGCTGAAATATGTTCATTTGCTGAAAACCATCAAAACCACGAAAAGTTCTTGTATTTGAAGATAAAATCTTTTTGCTTTGAACAAGAAAGATCTAGCTGACTGAAATAAGTTCATTAGATGAAAGCGAACAAAAATTGACAAGAACCACGAAAAGTTATTGTATTTTAAGATAAAATCTTACGCTATTAAAGAAAAAACTTCTTGCTCGCTGAAATCTGTTCATTTGCTGAAAACCAACAAAACCACGAAAAGTTCTTGTATTTGAAGATAAAATCTTTTTGCTTTGAAGAAGAAAGATCTAGCTGACTGAAATAAGTTCATTAGATGAAAACCAACAAAAATTGACAAGAACCACCAAAAGTTCTTGTATTTTAAGATAAAATCTGACGCTATTAAAGAAAAAACTCCCAGCTCGCTGAAATCTGTTCATTTGCTGAAAACCAACAAAACCACGAAAAGTTCTTGTATTTGAAGATAAAATATTTTTGATTTGAAGAAGAAAGATCTTGCTGACTGAAATAAGTTCATTAGATGAAAACCAACAAAAATTGACAAGAACCACGAAAAGTTCTTGTATTTTCAGATAAAATCTTACTCTATTAAGGAAAAAACTTCCAGCTCGCTGAAATATGTTCATTTGCTGAAAACCATCAAAACCACGAAAAGTTCTTTTATTTGAAGGTAAAATCTTTTTGCTTTGAACAAGAAAGATCTAGCTGACTGAAATAAGTTCATTAGATGAAAGCGAACAAAAATTGACAAGAACCACGAAAAGTTCTTGTATTTTAAGATAAAATCTTACGCTATTAAAGAAAAAACTTCTTGCTCGCTGAAATCTGTTCATTTGCTGAAAACCAACAAAACCACGAAAAGTTCTTGTATTTGAAGATAAAATCTTTTTGCTTTGAAGAAGAAAGATCTAGCTGACTGAAATAAGTTCATTAGATGAAAACCAACAAAAATTGACAAGAACAACCAAAAGTTCTTGTATTTTAAGATAAAATCTGACGCTATTAAGGAAAAAACTTCCAGCTCGCTGAAACATGTTCATTTGCTGAAAACCATCAAAACCACGAAAAGTTCTTGTATTTGAAGATAAAATCTTTTTGCTTTGAAGAAGAAAGATCTCGCTGACTGAAATAAGTTCATTAGATGAAAACGAACAAAAATTGACAAGAACCACGAAAAGTTCTTGTATTTTAAGATAAAATCTTACGCTATTAAAGAAAAAACTTCTTGCTCGCTCAAATCTGTTCATTTGCTGAAAACCAACAAAACCACGAAAAGTTCTTGTATTTGAAGATAAAATCTTTTTGCTTTGAAGAAGAAAGATCTAGCTGACTGAAATAAGTTCATAAGATGAAAACCAACAAAAATTGACAAGAACCACGAAAAGTTCTTGTATTTTAAGATAAAATCTTACTCTATTAAGGAAAAAACTTCCAGCTCGCTGAAATATGTTCATTTGCTGAAAACCATCAAAACCACGAAAAGTTCTTGTATTTGAAGATAAAATCTTTTTGCTTTGAAGAAGAAAGATCTAGCTGACTGAAATAAGTTCATGAGATGAAAACGAACAAAAATTGAAAGAACCACGAAAAGTTCTTGTATTTTAAGATAAAATCTTACGCTATTAAAGAAAAAACTTCTTGCTCGCTGAAATCTGTTCATTTGCTGAAAACCAACAAAACCAAGAAAAGTTCTTGTATTTGAAGATAAAATCTTTTTGCTGTGAAGAAGAAAAATCTAGCTGACTGAAATAAGTTCATGAGATGATAACCAACAAAAATTGACAAGAACCACGAAAAGTTCTTGTATTTTAAGATAAAATCTTACGCTATTAAAGAAAAAACTTCTTGCTCGCTGAAATCTGTTCATTTGCTGAAAACCAACAAAACCACGAAAAGTTCTTGTATTTGAAGATAAAATCTTTTTGCTTTGAAGAAGAAAGATCTAGCTGACTGAAATAAGTTCATAAGATGAAAACCAACAAAAATTGTCAAGAACCACGAAAAGTTCTTCTATTTTAAGATAAAATCTTACGCTATTAAAGAAAAAACACCCAGCTCGCTGAAATATGTTCATTTGCTGAAAACCAACAAAACCACGAAAAGTTCTTGTATTTGAAGATGAAATCTTTTTGCTTTGAAGAAGAAAGATCTAGCTGACTGAAATAAGTTCATTAGATGAAAACCAACAAAAATTGACAAGAACCACGAAAAGTTCTTGTATTTTAAGATAAAATCTTACTCTATTAAGGAAAAAACTTCCAGCTCACTGAAATATGTTCATTTGCTGAAAACCATCAAAACCACGAAAAGTTCTTGTATGAGAAGATAAAATCTTTTTGCTTTGAAGAAGAAAGATCTAGCTGACTGAAATAAGTTCATTGGATGAAAACGAACAAAAATTGACAAGAACCACGAAAAGTTCTTGTATTTTAAGATAAAATCTTACGCTATTAAAGAAAAAACTTCTTGCTCGCTGAAATCTGTTCATTTGCTGAAAACCAACAAAACCACGAAAAGTTCTTGTATTTGAAGATGAAATCTTTTTGCTTTGAAGAAGAAAGATCTAGCTGACTGAAATAAGTTCATTGGATGAAAACCAACAAAAATTGACAAGAACCACGAAAAGTTCTTGTATTTTAAGATAAAATCTCACTCTATTAAGGAAAAAACTTCCAGCTCGCTGAAATATGTTCATTTGCTGAAAACCATGAAAACCTCGAAAAGTTCTTGTATTTGAAGATAAAATCTTTTTGCTTTGAAGAAGAAAGATCTTGCTGACTGAAATAAGTTCATTAGATGAAAACGAACAAAAATTGACAAGAACCACGAAAAGTTCTTGTATTTTAAGATAAAATCTTACTCTATTAAGGAAAAAACTTCCAGCTCGCTGAAATATGTTCATTTACTGAAAACCATCAAAACCACGAAAAGTTCTTGTATTTGAAGATAAAATCTTTTTGCTTTGAAGAAGAAAGATCTTGCTGACTGAAATAAGTTCATTAGATGAAAACGAACAAAAATTGACAAGAATCACGAAAAGTTCTTGTATTTTAAGATAAAATCTTACGCTATTAAAGAAAAAACTTCTTGCTCGCTGAAATCTGTTCATTTGCTGAAAACCAACAAAACCACGAAAAGTTCTTGTATTTGAAGATAAAATCTTTTTGCTTTGAAGAAGAAAGATCTCGCTGACTGAAATAAGTTCATTAGATGAAAACCAACAAAAATTGACAAGAACCACGAAAAGTTCTTGTATTTTAAGATAAAATCTTACTCTATTAAGGAAAAAACTTCCAGCTCGCTGAAATATGTTCATTTGCTGAAAACCATCAAAACCACGAAAAGTTCTTGTATTTGAAGATAAAATCTTTTCGCTTTGAAGAAGAAAGATCTCGCTGACTGAAATAAGTTCATTAGATGAAAACGAACAAAAATTGACAAGAACCACGAAAAGTTCTTGTATTTTAAGATAAAATCTTACGCTATGAAAGAAAAAACTTCTTGCTCGCTCAAATGTGTTCATTTGCTGAAAACCAACAAAACCACGAAAAGTTCTTGTATTTGAAGATAAAATCTTTTTGCTTTGAAGAAGAAAGATCTAGCTGACTGAAATAAGTTCATAAGATGAAAACCAACAAAAATTGACAAGAACCACGAAAAGTTCTTGTATTTTAAGATAAAATCTTACTCTATTCAGGAAAAAACTTCCAGCTCGCTGAAATATGTTCATTTGCTGAAAACCATCAAAACCACGAAAAGTTCTTGTATTTGAAGATAAAATCTTTTTGCTTTGAAGAAGAAAGATCTAGCTGACTGAAATAAGTTCATTAGATGAAAACGAACAAAAATTGACAAGAACCACGAAAAGTTCTTGTATTTTAAGATAAAATCTTACGCTATTAAAGAAAAAACTTCTTGCTCGCTGAAATCTGTACATTTGCTGAAAACCAACAAAACCAAGAAAAGTTCTTGTATTTGAAGATAAAATCTTTTTGCTGTGAAGAAGAAAAATCTAGCTGACTGAAATAAGTTCATGAGATGATAACCAACAAAAATTGACAAGAACCACGAAAAGTTCTTGTATTTTAAGATAAAATCTTACGCTATTAAAGAAAAAACTTCTTGCTCGCTGAAATCTGTTCATTTGCTGAAAACCAACAAAACCACGAAAAGTTCTTGTATTTGAAGATAAAATCTTTTTGCTTTGAAGAAGAAAGATCTAGCTGACTGAAATAAGTTCATAAGATGAAAACCAACAAAAATTGTCAAGAACCACGAAAAGTTCTTGTATTTTAAGATAAAATCTTACGCTATTAAAGAAAAAACACCCAGCTCGCTGAAATATGTTCATTTGCTGAAAACCAACAAAACCACGAAAAGTTCTTGTATTTGAAGATAAAATCTTTTTGCTTTGAAGAAGAAAGATCTAGCTGACTGAAATAAGTTCATTAGATGAAAACCAACAAAAATTGACAAGAACCACGAAAAGTTCTTGTATTTTAAGATAAAATCTTACTCTATTAAGGAAAAAACTTCCAGCTCGCTGAAATATGTTCATTTGCTGAAAACCATCAAAACCACGAAAAGTTCTTGTATTAGAAGATAAAATCTTTTTGCTTTGAAGAAGAAAGATCTAGCTGACTGAAATAAGTTCATTGGATGAAAACGAACAAAAATTGACAAGAACCACGAAAAGTTCTTGTATTTTAAGATAAAATCTTACGCTATTAAAGAAAAAACTTCTTGCTCGCTGAAATCTGTTCATTTGCTGAAAACCAACAAAACCACGAAAAGTTCTTGTATTTGAAGATGAAATCTTTTTGCTTTGAAGAAGAAAGATCTCGCTGACTGAAATAAGTTCATTGGATGAAAACCAACAAAAATTGACAAGAACCACGAAAAGTTCTTGTATTTTAAGATAAAATCTCACTCTATTAAGGAAAAAACTTCCAGCTCGCTGAAATATGTTCATTTGCTGAAAACCATGAAAACCTCGAAAAGTTCTTGTATTTGAAGATAAAATCTTTTTGCTTTGAAGAAGAAAGATCTTGCTGACTGAAATAAGTTCATTAGATGAAAACGAACAAAAATTGACAAGAACCACGAAAAGTTCTTGTATTTTAAGATAAAATCTTACTCTATTAAGGAAAAAACTTCCAGCTCGCTGAAATATGTTCATTTACTGAAAACCATCAAAACCACGAAAAGTTCTTGTATTTGAAGATAAAATCTTTTTGCTTTGAAGAAGAAAGATCTTGCTGACTGAAATAAGTTCATTAGATGAAAACGAACAAAAATTGACAAGAACCACGAAAAGTTCTTGTATTTTAAGATAAAATCTTACGCTATTAAAGAAAAAACTTCTTGCTCGCTGAAATCTGTTCATTTGCTGAAAACCAACAAAACCACGAAAAGTTCTTGTATTTGAAGATAAAATCTTTTTGCTTTGAAGAAGAAAGATCTCGCTGACTGAAATAAGTTCATTAGATGAAAACCAACAAAAATTGACAAGAACCACGAAAAGTTCTTGTATTTTAAGATAAAATCTTACTCTATTAAGGAAAAAACTTCCAGCTCGCTGAAATATGTTCATTTGCTGAAAACCATCAAAACCACGAAAAGTTCTTGTATTTGAAGATAAAATCTTTTCGCTTTGAAGAAGAAAGATCTCGCTGACTGAAATAAGTTCATTAGATGAAAACGAACAAAAATTGACAAGAACCACGAAAAGTTCTTGTATTTTAAGATAAAATCTTACGCTATTAAAGAAAAAACTTCTTGCTCGCTCAAATGTGTTCATTTGCTGAAAACCAACAAAACCACGAAAAGTTCTTGTATTTGAAGATAAAATCTTTTTGCTTTGAAGAAGAAAGATCTAGCTGACTGAAATAAGTTCATAAGATGAAAACCAACAAAAATTGACAAGAACCACGAAAAGTTCTTGTATTTTAAGATAAAATCTTACTCTATTCAGGAAAAAACTTCCAGCTCGCTGAAATATGTTCATTTGCTGAAAACCATCAAAACCACGAAAAGTTCTTGTATTTGAAGATAAAATCTTTTTGCTTTGAAGAAGAAAGATCTAGCTGACTGAAATAAGTTCATTAGATGAAAACGAACAAAAATTGACAAGAACCACGAAAAGTTCTTGTATTTTAAGATAAAATCTTACGCTATTAAAGAAAAAACTTCTTGCTCGCTGAAATCTGTTCATTTGCTGAAAACCAACAAAACCAAGAAAAGTTCTTGTATTTGAAGATAAAATCTTTTTGCTGTGAAGAAGAAAAATCCAGCTGACTGAAATAAGTTCATTAGATGAAAACCAACAAAAATTGACAAGAACCACGAAAAGTTCTTGTATTTTAAGATAAAATCTTACGCTATTAAAGAAAAAACTTCTTGCTCGCTGAAATCTGTTCATTTGCTGAAAACCAACAAAACCACGAAAAGTTCTTGTATTTGAAGATAAAATCTTTTTGCTTTGAAGAAGAAAGATCTCGCTGACTGAAATAAGTTCATTAGATGAAAACCAACAAAAATTGACAAGAACCACGAAAAGTTCTTGTATTTTAAGATAAAATCTTGCTCTATTAAGGAAAAAACTTTCGGCTCGCTGAAATATGTTCATTTGCTGAAAACCATCAAAACCACGAAAAGTTCTTGTATTTGAAGATAAAATCTTTTTGCTTTGAAGAAGAAAGATCTAGCTGACTGAAATAAGTTCATTAGATGAAAACGAACAAAAATTGACAAGAACCACGAAAAGTTCTTGTATTTTAAGATAAAATCTTACGCTATTAAAGAAAAAACTTCTTGCTTGCTGAAATCTGTTCATTTGCTGAAAACCAACAAAACCACGAAAAGTTCTTGTATTTGAAGATGAAATCTTTTTGCTTTGAAGAAGAAAGATCTAGCTGACTGAAATAAGTTCATTAGATGAAAACCAACAAAAATTGACAAGAACCACGAAAAGTTCTTGTATTTTAAGATAAAATCTTACTCTATTAAGGAAAAAACTTCCAGCTCGCTGAAATATGTTCATTTGCTGAAAACCATCAAAACCTCGAAAAGTTCTTGTATTTGAAGATAAAATCTTGTTGCTTTGAAGAAGAAAGATCTCGCTGACTGAAATAAGTTCATTAGATGAAAACCAACAAAAATTGACAAGAACCACGAAAAGTTCTTGTATTTTAAGATAAAATCTTACTCTATTAAGGAAAAAACTTCCAGCTCACTGAAATATGTTCATTTGCTGAAAACCATCAAAACCACGAAAAGTTCTTGTATTTGAAGATAAAATCTTTTTGCTTTGAAGAAGAAAGATCTCGCTGACTGAAATAAGTTCATTAGATGAAAACGAACAAAAATTGACAAGAACCACGAAAAGTTCTTGTATTTTAAGATAAAATCTTACGCTATTAAAGAAAAAACTTCTTGCTCGCTGAAATCTGTTCATTTGCTGAAAACCAACAAAACCACGGAAAGTTCTTGTATTTGAAGATGAAATCTTTTTGCTTTGAAGAAGAAAGATCTAGCTGACTGAAATAAGTTCATTAGATGAAAACCAACAAAAATTGACAAGAACCACGAAAAGTTCTTGTATTTTAAGATAAAATCTTACTCTATAAAGGAAAAAACTTCCAGCTCGCTGAAATATGTTCATTTGCTGAAAACCATCAAAACCTCGAAAAGTTCTTGTATTTGAAGATAAAATCTTTTTGCTTTGAAGAAGAAAGATCTAGCTGACTGAAATAAGTTCATTGGATGAAAACCAAGAAAAATTGACAAGAACCACGAAAAGTTCTTGTATTTTAAGATAAAATCTTACTCTATTAAGGAAAAAACTTCTTGCTCGCTGAAATCTGTTCATTTGCTGAAAAGCAACAAAACCACGAAAAGTTCTTGTATTTGAAGATGAAATCTTTTTGCTTTGAAGAAGAAAGATCTAGCTGACTGAAATAAGTTCATTGGATGAAAACCAACAAAAATTGACAAGAACCACGAAAAGTTCTTGTATTTTAAGATAAAATCTTACTCTATTAAGGAAAAAACTTCCAACTCGCTGAAATATGTTCATTTGCTGAAAACCATCAAAACCTCGAAAAGTTCTTGTATTTGAAGATAAAATCTTTTTGCTTTGAAGAAGAAAGATCTAGCTGACTGAAATAAGTTCATTAGATGAAAACGAACAAAAATTGACAAGAACCACGAAAAGTTCTTGTATTTTAAGATAAAATCTTACTCTATTAAGGAAAAAACTTCCAGCTCGCTGAAATATGTTCATTTACTGAAAACCATCAAAACCACGAAAAGTTCTTGTATTTGAAGATAAAATCTTTTTGCTTTGAAGAAGAAAGATCTAGCTGACTGAAATAAGTTCATTAGATGAAAACGAACAAAAATTGACAAGAACCACGAAAAGTTCTTGTATTTTAAGATAAAATCTTACGCTATTAAAGAAAAAACTTCTTGCTCGCTGAAATCTGTTCATTTGCTGAAAACCTACAAAACCACGAAAAGTTCTTGTATTTGAAGATAAAATCTTTTTGCTTTGAAGAAGAAAGATCTAGCTGACTGAAATAAGTTCATTAGATGAAAACCAACAAAAATTGACAAGAAACACGAAAAGTTCTTGTATTTTAAGATAAAATCTTACTCTATTAAGGAAAAAACTTCCAGCTCGCTGAAATATGTTCATTTGCTGAAAACCATCAAAACCACGAAAAGTTCTTGTATTTGAAGATAAAATCTTTTCGCTTTGAAGAAGAAAGATCTCACTGACTGAAATAAGTTCATTAGATGAAAACGAACAAAAATTGACAAGAACCACGAAAAGTTCTTGTATTTTAAGATAAAATCTTACGCTATTAAAGAAAAAACTTCTTGCTCGCTCAAATCTGTTCATTTGCTGAAAACCAACAAAACCACGAAAAGTTCTTCTATTTGAAGATAAAATCTTTTTGCTTTGAAGAAGAAAGATCTAGCTGACTGAAATAAGTTCATTAGATGAAAACCAACAAAAATTGACAAGAACCACGAAAAGTTCTTGTATTTTAAGATAAAATCTTACTCTATTAAGGAAAAAACTTCCAGCTCGCTGAAATATGTTCATTTGCTGAAAACCATCAAAACCACGAAAAGTTCTTGTATTTGAAGATAAAATCTTTTCGCTTTGAAGAAGAAAGATCTCACTGACTGAAATAAGTTCATTAGATGAAAACGAACAAAAATTGACAAGAACCACGAAAAGTTCTTGTATTTTAAGATAAAATCTTACGCTATTAAAGAAAAAACTTCTTGCTCGCTGAAATCTGTTCATTTGCTGAAAACCAACAAAACCAAGAAAAGTTCTTGTATTTGAAGATAAAATCTTTTTGCTGTGAAGAAGAAAAATCTCGCTGACTGAAATATGTTCATTAGATGAAAACCAACAAAAATTGACAAGAACCACGAAAAGTTCTTGTATTTTAAGATAAAATCTTACGCTATTAAAGAAAAAACTTCTTGCTCGCTGAAATCTGTTCATTTGCTGAAAACCAACAAAACCACGAAAAGTTCTTGTATTTGAAGATAAAATCTTTTTGCTTTGAAGAAGAAAGATCTCGCTGACTGAAATAAGTTCATAAGATGAAAACCAACAAAAATTGTCAAGAACCACGAAAAGTTCTTGTATTTTAAGATAAAATCTTACGCTATTAAAGAAAAAACACCCAGCTCGCTGAAATATGTTCATTTGCTGAAAACCAACAAAACCACGAAAAGTTCTTGTATTTGAAGATAAAATCTTTTTGCTTTGAAGAAGAAAGATCTAGCTGACTGAAATAAGTTCATAAGATGAAAACCAACAAAAATTGACAAGAACCACGAAAAGTTCTTGTATATTAAGATAAAATCTTACTCTATTAAAGAAAAAACTTCCAGCTCGCTGAAATATGTTCATTTGCTGAAAACCATCAAAACCACGAAAAGTTCTTGTATTTGAAGATAAAATCTTTTTGCTTTGAAGAAGAAAGATCCAGCTGACTGAAATAAGTTCATTAGATGAAAACGAACAAAAATTGACAAGAACCACGAAAAGTTCTTGTATTTTAAGATAAAATCTTACTCTATTAAGGAAAAAACTTCCAGCTCGCTGAAATATGTTCATTTGCTGAAAACCAACAAAACCAAGAAAAGTTCTTGTATTTGAAGATAAAATCTTTTTGCTGTGAAGAAGAAAAATCTAGCTGACTGAAGTAAGTTCATTAGATGAAAACGAACAAAAATTGACAAGAACCACGAAAAGTTCTTGTATTTTAAGATAAAATCTTACGCTATTAAAGAAAAAACTTCTTGCTCGCTGAAATCTGTTCATTTGCTGAAAACCAACAAAACCACGAAAAGTTCTTGTATTTGAAGATAAAATCTTTTTGCTTTGAAGAAGAAAGATCTTGCTGACTGAAATAAGTTCATAAGATGAAAACCAACAAAAATTGTCAAGAACCACGAAAAGTTCTTGTATTTTAAGATAAAATCTTACGCTATAAAAGAAAAAACACCCAGCTCGCTGAAATATGTTCATTTGCTGAAAACCAACAAAACCACGAAAAGTTCTTGTATTTGAAGATAAAATCTTTTTGCTTTGAAGAAGAAAGATCTAGCTGACTGAAATAAGTTCATTAGATGAAAACCAACAAAAATTGACAAGAACCACGAAAAGTTCTTGTATTTTAAGATAAAATCTTACTCTATTAAGGAAAAAACTTCCAGCTCGCTGAAATATGTTCATTTGCTGAAAACCATCAAAACCACGAAAAGTTCTTGTATTTGAAGATAAAATCTTTTTGCTTTGAAGAAGAAAGATCTCGCTGACTGAAATAAGTTCATTAGATGAAAACGAACAAAAATTGACAAGAACCACGAAAAGTTCTTGTATTTTAAGATAAAATCTTACGCTATTAAAGAAAAAACTTCTTGCTCGCTGAAATCTGTTCATTTGCTGAAAACCAACAAAACCACGAAAAGTTCTTGTATTTGAAGATAAAATCTTTTTGCTTTGAAGAAGAAAGATCTAGCTGACTGAAATAAGTTCATTGGATGAAAACCAACAAAAATTGACAAGAACCACGAAAAGTTCTTGTATTTTAAGATAAAATCTTACGCTATAAAAGAAAAAACACCCAGCTCGCTGAAATATGTTCATTTGCTGAAAACCAACAAAACCACGAAAAGTTCTTGTATTTGAAGATAAAATCTTTTTGCTTTGAAGAAGAAAGATCTAGCTGACTGAAATAAGTTCATTAGATGAAAACGAACAAAAATTGACAAGAACCACGAAAAGTTCTTGTATTTTAAGATAAAATCTTACGCTATTAAAGAAAAAACTTCTTGCTCGCTGAAATCTGTTCATTTGCTGAAAACCAACAAAACCACGGAAAGTTCTTGTATTTGAAGATGAAATCTTTTTGCTTTGAAGAAGAAAGATCTAGCTGACTGAAATAAGTTCATTAGATGAAAACCAACAAAAATTGACAAGAACCACGAAAAGTTCTTGTATTTTAAGATAAAATCTTACTCTATTAAGGAAAAAACTTCCAGCTCGCTGAAATATGTTCATTTGCTGAAAACCATCAAAACCTCGAAAAGTTCTTGTATTTGAAGATAAAATCTTTTTGCTTTGAAGAAGAAAGATCTAGCTGACTGAAATAAGTTCATTGGATGAAAACCAAGAAAAATTGACAAGAACCACGAAAAGTTCTTGTATTTTAAGATAAAATCTGACTCTATTAAGGAAAAAACTTCTTGCTCGCTGAAATCTGTTCATTTGCTGAAAACCAACAAAACCACGAAAAGTTCTTGTATTTGAAGATGAAATCTTTTTGCTTTGAAGAAGAAAGATCTAGCTGACTGAAATAAGTTCATTGGATGAAAACCAACAAAAATTGACAAGAACCACGAAAAGTTCTTGTATTTTAAGATAAAATCTTACTCTATTAAGGAAAAAACTTCCAGCTCGCTGAAATATGTTCATTTGCTGAAAACCATCAAAACCTCGAAAAGTTCTTGTATTTGAAGATAAAATCTTTTTGCTTTGAAGAAGAAAGATCTAGCTGACTGAAATAAGTTCATTAGATGAAAACGAACAAAAATTGACAAGAACCACGAAAAGTTCTTGTATTTTAAGATAAAATCTTACTCTATTAAGGAAAAAACTTCCAGCTCGCTGAAATATGTTCATTTACTGAAAACCATCAAAACCACGAAAAGTTCTTGTATTTGAAGATAAAATCTTTTTGCTTTGAAGAAGAAAGATCTAGCTGACTGAAATAAGTTCATTAGATGAAAATGAACAAAAATTGACAAGAACCACGAAAAGTTCTTGTATTTTAAGATAAAATCTTACTCTATTAAGGAAAAAACTTCCAGCTCGCTGAAATATGTTCATTTGCTGAAAACCATCAAAACCACGAAAAGTTCTTGTATTTGAAGATAAAATCTTTTCGCTTTGAAGAAGAAAGATCTCACTGACTGAAATAAGTTCATTAGATGAAAACGAACAAAAATTGACAAGAACCACGAAAAGTTCTTGTATTTTAAGATAAAATCTTACGCTATTAAAGAAAAAACTTCTTGCTCGCTCAAATCTGTTCATTTGCTGAAAACCAACAAAACCACGAAAAGTTCTTCTATTTGAAGATAAAATCTTTTTGCTTTGAAGAAGAAAGATCTAGCTGACTGAAATAAGTTCATAAGATGAAAACCAACAAAAATTGACAAGAACCACGAAAAGTTCTTGTATTTTAAGATAAAATCTTACTCTATTAAGGAAAAAACTTCCAGCTCGCTGAAATATGTTCATTTGCTGAAAACCATCAAAACCACGAAAAGTTTTTGTATTTGAAGATAAAATCTTTTTGCTTTGAAGAAGAAAGATCTAGCTGACTGAAATAAGTTCATTGGATGAAAACGAACAAAAATTGACAAGAACCACGAAAAGTTCTTGTATTTTAAGATAAAATCTTACGCTATTAAAGAAAAAACTTCTTGCTCGCTGAAATCTGTTCATTTGCTGAAAACCAACAAAACCAAGAAAAGTTCTTGTATTTGAAGATAAAATCTTTTTGCTGTGAAGAAGAAAAATCTCGCTGACTGAAATATGTTCATTAGATGAAAACCAACAAAAATTGACAAGAACCACGAAAAGTTCTTGTATTTTAAGATAAAATCTTACGCTATTAAAGAAAAAACTTCTTGCTCGCTGAAATCTGTTCATTTGCTGAAAACCAACAAAACCACGAAAAGTTCTTGTATTTGAAGATAAAATCTTTTTGCTTTGAAGAAGAAAGATCTCGCTGACTGAAATAAGTTCATAAGATGAAAACCAACAAAAATTGTCAAGAACCACGAAAAGTTCTTGTATTTTAAGATAAAATCTTACGCTATTAAAGAAAAAACACCCAGCTCGCTGAAATATGTTCATTTGCTGAAAACCAACAAAACCACGAAAAGTTCTTGTATTTGAAGATAAAATCTTTTTGCTTTGAAGAAGAAAGATCTAGCTGACTGAAATAAGTTCATTAGATGAAAACCAACAAAAATTGACAAGAACCACGAAAAGTTCTTGTATATTAAGATAAAATCTTACTCTATTAAAGAAAAAACTTCCAGCTCACTGAAATATGTTCATTTGCTGAAAACCATCAAAACCACGAAAAGTTCTTGTATTTGAAGATAAAATCTTTTCGCTTTGAAGAAGAAAGATCTCACTGACTGAAATAAGTTCATTAGATGAAAACGAACAAAAATTGACAAGAACCACGAAAAGTTCTTGTATTTTAAGATAAAATCTTACGCTATTAAAGAAAAAACTTCTTGCTCGCTCAAATCTGTTCATTTGCTGAAAACCAACAAAACCACGAAAAGTTCTTCTATTTGAAGATAAAATCTTTTTGCTTTGAAGAAGAAAGATCTAGCTGACTGAAATAAGTTCATAAGATGAAAACCAACAAAAATTGACAAGAACCACGAAAAGTTCTTGTATTTTAAGATAAAATCTTACTCTATTAAGGAAAAAACTTCCAGCTCGCTGAAATATGTTCATTTGCTGAAAACCATCAAAACCACGAAAAGTTTTTGTATTTGAAGATAAAATCTTTTTGCTTTGAAGAAGAAAGATCTAGCTGACTGAAATAAGTTCATTGGATGAAAACGAACAAAAATTGACAAGAACCACGAAAAGTTCTTGTATTTTAAGATAAAATCTTACGCTATTAAAGAAAAAACTTCTTGCTCGCTGAAATCTGTTCATTTGCTGAAAACCAACAAAACCAAGAAAAGTTCTTGTATTTGAAGATAAAATCTTTTTGCTGTGAAGAAGAAAAATCTCGCTGACTGAAATATGTTCATTAGATGAAAACCAACAAAAATTGACAAGAACCACGAAAAGTTCTTGTATTTTAAGATAAAATCTTACGCTATTAAAGAAAAAACTTCTTGCTCGCTGAAATCTGTTCATTTGCTGAAAACCAACAAAACCACGAAAAGTTCTTGTATTTGAAGATAAAATCTTTTTGCTTTGAAGAAGAAAGATCTCGCTGACTGAAATAAGTTCATAAGATGAAAACCAACAAAAATTGTCAAGAACCACGAAAAGTTCTTGTATTTTAAGATAAAATCTTACGCTATTAAAGAAAAAACACCCAGCTCGCTGAAATATGTTCATTTGCTGAAAACCAACAAAACCACGAAAAGTTCTTGTATTTGAAGATAAAATCTTTTTGCTTTGAAGAAGAAAGATCTAGCTGACTGAAATAAGTTCATTAGATGAAAACCAACAAAAATTGACAAGAACCACGAAAAGTTCTTGTATATTAAGATAAAATCTTACTCTATTAAAGAAAAAACTTCCAGCTCACTGAAATATGTTCATTTGCTGAAAACCATCAAAACCACGAAAAGTTCTTGTATTTGAAGATAAAATCTTTTTGCTGTGAAGAAGAAAAATCTAGCTGACTGAAGTAAGTTCATGAGATGAAAACCAACAAAAATTGACAAGAACCACGAAAAGTTCTTGTATTTTAAGATAAAATCTAACGCTATTAAAGAAAAAACTTCTTGCTCGCTGAAATCTGTTCATTTGCTGAAAACCAACAAAACCACGAAAAGTTCTTGTATTTGAAGATAAAATCTTTTTGCTTTGAAGAAGAAAGATCTTGCTGACTGAAATAAGTTCATAAGATGAAAACCAACAAAAATTGTCAAGAACCACGAAAAGTTCTTGTATTTTAAGATAAAATCTTACGCTATAAAAGAAAAAACACCCAGCTCGCTGAAATATGTTCATTTGCTGAAAACCAACAAAACCACGAAAAGTTCTTGTATTTGAAGATAAAATCTTTTTGCTTTGAAGAAGAAAGATCTAGCTGACTGAAATAAGTTCATAAGATGAAAACCAACAAAAATTGACAAGAACCACGAAAAGTTCTTGTATTTTAAGATAAATCTTCCTCTATTAAGGAAAAAACTTCCAGCTCGCTGAAATATGTTCATTTGCTGAAAACCATCAAAACCACGAAAAGTTCTTGTATTTGAAGATAAAATCTTTTTGCTTTGAAGAAGAAAGATCTGGCTGACTGAAATAAGTTCATTAGATGAAAACGAACAAAAATTGACAAGAACCACGAAAAGTTCTTGTATTTTAAGATAAAATCTTACGCTATTAAAGAAAAAACTTCTTGCTCGCTGAAATCTGTTCATTTGCTGAAAACCAACAAAACCAAGAAAAGTTCTTGTATTTGAAGATAAAATCTTTTTGCTGTGAAGAAGAAAAATCTCGCTGACTGAAATATGTTCATTAGATGAAAACCAACAAAAATTGACAAGAACCACGAAAAGTTCTTGTATTTTAAGATAAAATCTTACGCTATTAAAGAAAAAACTTCTTGCTCGCTGAAATCTGTTCATTTGCTGAAAACCAACAAAACCACGAAAAGTTCTTGTATTTGAAGATAAAATCTTTTTGCTTTGAAGAAGAAAGATCTCGCTGACTGAAATAAGTTCATAAGATGAAAACCAACAAAAATTGTCAAGAACCACGAAAAGTTCTTGTATTTTAAGATAAAATCTTACGCTATTAAAGAAAAAACACCCAGCTCCCTGAAATATGTTCATTTGCTGAAAACCAACAAAACCACGAAAAGTTCTTGTATTTGAAGATAAAATCTTTTTGCTTTGAAGAAGAAAGATCTAGCTGACTGAAATAAGTTCATAAGATGAAAACGAACAAAAATTGACAAGAACCACGAAAAGTTCTTGTATTTTAAGATAAAATCTTACTCTATTAAGGAAAAAACTTCCAGCTCGCTGAAATATGTTCATTTGCTGAAAACCAACAAAACCAAGAAAAGTTCTTGTATTTGAAGATAAAATCTTTTTGCTGTGAAGAAGAAAAATCTAGCTGACTGAAATAAGTTCATTAGATGAAAACCAACAAAAATTGACAAGAACCACGAAAAGTTCTTGTATTTTAAGATAAAATCTTACGCTATTAAAGAAAAAACTTCTTGCTCGCTGAAATCTGTTCATTTGCTGAAAACCAACAAAACCACGAAAAGTTCTTGTATTTGAAGATAAAATCTTTTTGCTTTGAAGAAGAAAGATCTTGCTGACTGAAATAAGTTCATAAGATGAAAACCAACAAAAATTGTCAAGAACCACGAAAAGTTCTTGTATTTTAAGATACAATCTTACGCTATAAAAGAAAAAACTTCCAGCTCGCTGAAATATGTTCATTTGCTGAAAACCAACAAAACCACGAAAAGTTCTTGTATTTGAAGATAAAATCTTTTTGCTTTGAAGAAGAAAGATCTAGCTGACTGAAATAAGTTCATTAGATGAAAACGAACAAAAATTGACAAGAACCACGAAAAGTTCTTGTATTTTAAGATAAAATCTTACGCTATTAAAGAAAAAACTTCTTGCTCGCTGAAATCTGTTCATTTGCTGAAAACCAACAAAACCACGAAAAGTTCTTGTATTTGAAGATGAAATCTTTTTGCTTTGAAGAAGAAAGATCTAGCTGACTGAAATAAGTTCATTAGATGAAAACCAACAAAAATTGACAAGAACCACGAAAAGTTCTTGTATTTTAAGATAAAATCTTACGCTATAAAAGAAAAAACACCCAGCTCGCTGAAATATGTTCATTTGCTGAAAACCAACAAAACCACGAAAAGTTCTTGTATTTGAAGATAAAATCTTTTTGCTTTGAAGAAGAAAGATCTAGCTGACTGAAATAAGTTCATAAGATGAAAACCAACAAAAATTGACAAGAACCACGAAAAGTTCTTGTATTTTAAGATAAAATCTTACTCTATTAAGGAAAAAACTTCCAGCTCGCTGAAATATGTTCATTTGCTGAAAACCAACAAAACCACGAAAAGTTCTTGTATTTGAAGATAAAATCTTTTTGCTTTGAAGAAGAAAGATCTAGCTGACTGAAATAAGTTCATTAGATGAAAACGAACAAAAATTGACTAGAACCACGAAAAGTTCTTGTATTTTAAGACAAAATCTTACGCTATTAAAGAAAAAACTTCTTGCTCGCTGAAATCTGTTCATTTGCTGAAAACCAACAAAACCAAGAAAAGTTCTTGTATTTGAAGATAAAATCTTTTTGCTGTGAAGAAGAAAAATCTCGCTGACTGAAATATGTTCATGAGATGAAAACCAACAAAAATTGACAAGAACCACGAAAAGTTCTTGTATATTAAGATAAAATCTTACTCTATTAAAGAAAAAACTTCCAGCTCACTGAAATATGTTCATTTGCTGAAAACCATCAAAACCACGAAAAGTTCTTGTATTTGAAGATAAAATCTTTTCGCTTTGAAGAAGAAAGATCTCACTGACTGAAATAAGTTCATTAGATGAAAACGAACAAAAATTGACAAGAACCACGAAAAGTTCTTGTATTTTAAGATAAAATCTTACGCTATTAAAGAAAAAACTTCTTGCTCGCTCAAATCTGTTCATTTGCTGAAAACCAACAAAACCACGAAAAGTTCTTCTATTTGAAGATAAAATCTTTTTGCTTTGAAGAAGAAAGATCTAGCTGACTGAAATAAGTTCATAAGATGAAAACCAACAAAAATTGACAAGAACCACGAAAAGTTCTTGTATTTTAAGATAAAATCTTACTCTATTAAGGAAAAAACTTCCAGCTCGCTGAAATATGTTCATTTGCTGAAAACCATCAAAACCACGAAAAGTTTTTGTATTTGAAGATAAAATCTTTTTGCTTTGAAGAAGAAAGATCTAGCTGACTGAAATAAGTTCATTGGATGAAAACGAACAAAAATTGACAAGAACCACGAAAAGTTCTTGTATTTTAAGATAAAATCTTACGCTATTAAAGAAAAAACTTCTTGCTCGCTGAAATCTGTTCATTTGCTGAAAACCAACAAAACCAAGAAAAGTTCTTGTATTTGAAGATAAAATCTTTTTGCTGTGAAGAAGAAAAATCTCGCTGACTGAAATATGTTCATTAGATGAAAACCAACAAAAATTGACAAGAACCACGAAAAGTTCTTGTATTTTAAGATAAAATCTTACGCTATTAAAGAAAAAACTTCTTGCTCGCTGAAATCTGTTCATTTGCTGAAAACCAACAAAACCACGAAAAGTTCTTGTATTTGAAGATAAAATCTTTTTGCTTTGAAGAAGAAAGATCTCGCTGACTGAAATAAGTTCATAAGATGAAAACCAACAAAAATTGTCAAGAACCACGAAAAGTTCTTGTATTTTAAGATAAAATCTTACGCTATTAAAGAAAAAACACCCAGCTCGCTGAAATATGTTCATTTGCTGAAAACCAACAAAACCACGAAAAGTTCTTGTATTTGAAGATAAAATCTTTTTGCTTTGAAGAAGAAAGATCTAGCTGACTGAAATAAGTTCATTAGATGAAAACCAACAAAAATTGACAAGAACCACGAAAAGTTCTTGTATATTAAGATAAAATCTTACTCTATTAAAGAAAAAACTTCCAGCTCACTGAAATATGTTCATTTGCTGAAAACCATCAAAACCACGAAAAGTTCTTGTATTTGAAGATAAAATCTTTTTGCTGTGAAGAAGAAAAATCTAGCTGACTGAAGTAAGTTCATGAGATGAAAACCAACAAAAATTGACAAGAACCACGAAAAGTTCTTGTATTTTAAGATAAAATCTAACGCTATTAAAGAAAAAACTTCTTGCTCGCTGAAATCTGTTCATTTGCTGAAAACCAACAAAACCACGAAAAGTTCTTGTATTTGAAGATAAAATCTTTTTGCTTTGAAGAAGAAAGATCTTGCTGACTGAAATAAGTTCATAAGATGAAAACCAACAAAAATTGTCAAGAACCACGAAAAGTTCTTGTATTTTAAGATAAAATCTTACGCTATAAAAGAAAAAACACCCAGCTCGCTGAAATATGTTCATTTGCTGAAAACCAACAAAACCACGAAAAGTTCTTGTATTTGAAGATAAAATCTTTTTGCTTTGAAGAAGAAAGATCTAGCTGACTGAAATAAGTTCATAAGATGAAAACCAACAAAAATTGACAAGAACCACGAAAAGTTCTTGTATTTTAAGATAAATCTTCCTCTATTAAGGAAAAAACTTCCAGCTCGCTGAAATATGTTCATTTGCTGAAAACCATCAAAACCACGAAAAGTTCTTGTATTTGAAGATAAAATCTTTTTGCTTTGAAGAAGAAAGATCTGGCTGACTGAAATAAGTTCATTAGATGAAAACGAACAAAAATTGACAAGAACCACGAAAAGTTCTTGTATTTTAAGATAAAATCTTACGCTATTAAAGAAAAAACTTCTTGCTCGCTGAAATCTGTTCATTTGCTGAAAACCAACAAAACCAAGAAAAGTTCTTGTATTTGAAGATAAAATCTTTTTGCTGTGAAGAAGAAAAATCTCGCTGACTGAAATATGTTCATTAGATGAAAACCAACAAAAATTGACAAGAACCACGAAAAGTTCTTGTATTTTAAGATAAAATCTTACGCTATTAAAGAAAAAACTTCTTGCTCGCTGAAATCTGTTCATTTGCTGAAAACCAACAAAACCACGAAAAGTTCTTGTATTTGAAGATAAAATCTTTTTGCTTTGAAGAAGAAAGATCTCGCTGACTGAAATAAGTTCATAAGATGAAAACCAACAAAAATTGTCAAGAACCACGAAAAGTTCTTGTATTTTAAGATAAAATCTTACGCTATTAAAGAAAAAACACCCAGCTCCCTGAAATATGTTCATTTGCTGAAAACCAACAAAACCACGAAAAGTTCTTGTATTTGAAGATAAAATCTTTTTGCTTTGAAGAAGAAAGATCTAGCTGACTGAAATAAGTTCATAAGATGAAAACGAACAAAAATTGACAAGAACCACGAAAAGTTCTTGTATTTTAAGATAAAATCTTACTCTATTAAGGAAAAAACTTCCAGCTCGCTGAAATATGTTCATTTGCTGAAAACCAACAAAACCAAGAAAAGTTCTTGTATTTGAAGATAAAATCTTTTTGCTGTGAAGAAGAAAAATCTAGCTGACTGAAATAAGTTCATTAGATGAAAACCAACAAAAATTGACAAGAACCACGAAAAGTTCTTGTATTTTAAGATAAAATCTTACGCTATTAAAGAAAAAACTTCTTGCTCGCTGAAATCTGTTCATTTGCTGAAAACCAACAAAACCACGAAAAGTTCTTGTATTTGAAGATAAAATCTTTTTGCTTTGAAGAAGAAAGATCTTGCTGACTGAAATAAGTTCATAAGATGAAAACCAACAAAAATTGTCAAGAACCACGAAAAGTTCTTGTATTTTAAGATACAATCTTACGCTATAAAAGAAAAAACTTCCAGCTCGCTGAAATATGTTCATTTGCTGAAAACCAACAAAACCACGAAAAGTTCTTGTATTTGAAGATAAAATCTTTTTGCTTTGAAGAAGAAAGATCTAGCTGACTGAAATAAGTTCATTAGATGAAAACGAACAAAAATTGACAAGAACCACGAAAAGTTCTTGTATTTTAAGATAAAATCTTACGCTATTAAAGAAAAAACTTCTTGCTCGCTGAAATCTGTTCATTTGCTGAAAACCAACAAAACCACGAAAAGTTCTTGTATTTGAAGATGAAATCTTTTTGCTTTGAAGAAGAAAGATCTAGCTGACTGAAATAAGTTCATTAGATGAAAACCAACAAAAATTGACAAGAACCACGAAAAGTTCTTGTATTTTAAGATAAAATCTTACGCTATAAAAGAAAAAACACCCAGCTCGCTGAAATATGTTCATTTGCTGAAAACCAACAAAACCACGAAAAGTTCTTGTATTTGAAGATAAAATCTTTTTGCTTTGAAGAAGAAAGATCTAGCTGACTGAAATAAGTTCATAAGATGAAAACCAACAAAAATTGACAAGAACCACGAAAAGTTCTTGTATTTTAAGATAAAATCTTACTCTATTAAGGAAAAAACTTCCAGCTCGCTGAAATATGTTCATTTGCTGAAAACCAACAAAACCACGAAAAGTTCTTGTATTTGAAGATAAAATCTTTTTGCTTTGAAGAAGAAAGATCTAGCTGACTGAAATAAGTTCATTAGATGAAAACGAACAAAAATTGACTAGAACCACGAAAAGTTCTTGTATTTTAAGACAAAATCTTACGCTATTAAAGAAAAAACTTCTTGCTCGCTGAAATCTGTTCATTTGCTGAAAACCAACAAAACCAAGAAAAGTTCTTGTATTTGAAGATAAAATCTTTTTGCTGTGAAGAAGAAAAATCTCGCTGACTGAAATATGTTCATGAGATGAAAACCAACAAAAATTGACAAGAACCACGAAAAGTTCTTGTATTTTAAGATAAAATCTTACGCTATTAAAGAAAAAACTTCTTGCTCGCTGAAATCTGTTCATTTGCTGAAAACCAACAAAACCACGAAAAGTTCTTGTATTTGAAGATAAAATCTTTTTGCTTTGAAGAAGAAAGATCTCGCTGACTGAAATAAGTTCATAAGATGAAAACCAACAAAAATTGTCAAGAACCACGAAAAGTTCTTGTATTTTAAGATAAAATCTTACGCTATTAAAGAAAAAACACCCAGCTCGCTGAAATATGTTCATTTGCTGAAAACCAACAAAACCACGAAAAGTTCTTGTATTTGAAGATAAAATCTTTTTGCTTTGAAGAAGAAAGATCTAGCTGACTGAAATAAGTTCATTAGATGAAAACGAACAAAAATTGACAAGAACCACGAAAAGTTCTTGTATTTTAAGATAAAATCTTACTCTATTAAAGAAAAAACTTCCAGCTCGCTGAAATATGTTCATTTGCTGAAAACCATCAAAACCACGAAAAGTTCTTGTATTTGAAGATAAAATCTTTTTGCTTTGAAGAAGAAAGATCTAGCTGACTGAAATAAGTTCATTAGATGAAAACGAACAAAAATTGACAAGAACCACGAAAAGTTCTTGTATTTTAAGATAAAATCTTACTCTATTAAGGAAAAAACTTCCAGCTCGCTGAAATATGTTCATTTGCTGAAAACCAACAAAACCAAGAAAAGTTCTTGTATTTGAAGATAAAATCTTTTTGCTGTGAAGAAGAAAAATCTAGCTGACTGAAATAAGTTCATTAGATGAAAACCAACAAAAATTGACAAGAACCACGAAAAGTTCTTGTATTTTAAGATAAAATCTTACGCTATTAAAGAAAAACTTCTTGCTCGCTGAAATCTGTTCATTTGCTGAAAACCAACAAAACCATGAAAAGTTCTTGTATTTGAAGATAAAATCTTTTTGCTTTGAAGAAGAAAGATCTTGCTGACTGAAATAAGTTCATAAGATGAACACCAACAAAAATTGTCAAGAACCACGAAAAGTTCTTGTATTTTAAGATAAAATCTTACGCTATAAAAGAAAAAACACCCAGCTCGCTGAAATATGTTCATTTGCTGAAAACCAACAAAACCACGAAAAGTTCTTGTATTTGAAGATAAAATCTTTTTGCTTTGAAGAAGAAAGATCTAGCTGACTGAAATAAGTTCATTAGATGAAAACGAACAAAAATTGACAAGAACCACGAAAAGTTCTTGTATTTTAAGATAAAATCTTACGCTATTAAAGAAAAAACTTCTTGCTCGCTGAAATCTGTTCATTTGCTGAAAACCAACAAAACCACAAAAAGTTCTTGTATTTGAAGATGAAATCTTTTTCCTTTGAAGAAGAAAGATCTAGCTGACTGAAATAAGTTCATTAGATGAAAACCAACAAAAATTGACAAGAACCACGAAAAGTTCTTGTATTTTAAGATAAAATCTTACTCTATGAAGGAAAAAACTTCCAGCTCGCTGAAATATGTTCATTTGCTGAAAACCATCAAAACCTCGAAAAGTTCTTGTATTTGAAGATAAAATCTTTTTGCTTTGAAGAAGAAAGATCTAGCTGACTGAAATAAGTTCATTAGATGAAAACCAACAAAAATTGACAAGAACCACGAAAAGTTCTTGTATTTTAAGATAAAATCTTACTCTATTAAGGAAAAAACTTCCAGCTCGCTGAAATCTGTTCATTTGCTGAAAACCAACAAAACCAAGAAAAGTTCTTGTATTTGAAGATAAAATCTTTTTGCTGTGAAGAAGAAAAATCTCGCTGACTGAAATATGTTCATTAGATGAAAACCAACAAAAATTGACAAGAACCACGAAAAGTTCTTGTATTTTAAGATAAAATCTTACGCTATTAAAGAAAAAACTTCTTGCTCGCTGAAATCTGTTCATTTGCTGAAAACCAACAAAACCACGAAAAGTTCTTGTATTTGAAGATAAAATCTTTTTGCTTTGAAGAAGAAAGATCTCGCTGACTGAAATAAGTTCATAAGATGAAAACCAACAAAAATTGTCAAGAACCACGAAAAGTTCTTGTATTTTAAGATAAAATCTTACGCTATTAAAGAAAAAACACCCAGCTCGCTGAAATATGTTCATTTGCTGAAAACCAACAAAACCACGAAAAGTTCTTGTATTTGAAGATAAAATCTTTTTGCTTTGAAGAAGAAAGATCTAACTGACTGAAATAAGTTCATTAGATGAAAACCAACAAAAATTGACAAGAACCACGAAAAGTTCTTGTATTTTAAGATAAAATCTTACTCTATTAAAGAAAAAACTTCCAGCTCGCTGAAATATGTTCATTTGCTGAAAACCATCAAAACCACGAAAAGTTCTTGTATTTGAAGATAAAATCTTTTTGCTTTGAAGAAGAAAGATCTAGCTGACTGAAATAAGTTCATTAGATGAAAACGAACAAAAATTGACAAGAACCACGAAAAGTTCTTGTATTTTAAGATAAAATCTTACTCTATTAAGGAAAAAACTTCCAGCTCGCTGAAATATGTTCATTTGCTGAAAACCATCAAAACCTCGAAAAGTTCTTGTATTTGAAGATAAAATCTTTTTGCTTTGAAGAAGAAAGATCTAGCTGACTGAAATAAGTTCATTAGATGAAAACCAACAAAAATTGACAAGAACCACGAAAAGTTCTTGTATTTTAAGATAAAATCTTACGCTATTAAAGAAAAAACTTCTTGCTCGCTGAAATCTGTTCATTTGCTGAAAACCAACAAAACCACGAAAAGTTCTTGTATTTGAAGATAAAATCTTTTTGCTTTGAAGAAGAAAGATCTTGCTGACTGAAATAAGTTCATAAGATGAAAACCAACAAAAATTGTCAAGAACCACGAAAAGTTCTTGTATTTTAAGATAAAATCTTACGCTATAAAAGAAAAAACACCCAGCTCGCTGAAATATGTTCATTTGCTGAAAACCAACAAAACCACGAAAAGTTCTTGTATTTGAAGATAAAATCTTTTTGCTTTGAAGAAGAAAGATCTAGCTGACTGAAATAAGTTCATTAGATGAAAACGAACAAAAATTGACAAGAACCACGAAAAGTTCTTGTATTTTAAGATAAAATCTTACGCTATTAAAGAAAAAACTTCTTGCTCGCTGAAATCTGTTCATTTGCTGAAAACCAACAAAACCACGAAAAGTTCTTGTATTTGAAGATGAAATCTTTTTGCTTTGAAGAAGAAAGATCTAGCTGACTGAAATAAGTTCATAAGATGAAAACCAACAAAAATTGACAAGAACCACGAAAAGTTCTTGTATTTTAAGATAAAATCTTACTCTATTAAGGAAAAAACTTCCAGCTCGCTGAAATATGTTCATTTGCTGAAAACCAACAAAACCACGAAAAGTTCTTGTATTTGAAGATAAAATCTTTTTGCTTTGAAGAAGAAAGATCTAGCTGACTGAAATAAGTTCATTAGATGAAAACGAACAAAAATTGACAAGAACCACGAAAAGTTCTTGTATTTTAAGACAAAATCTTACGCTATTAAAGAAAAAACTTCTTGCTCGCTGAAATCTGTTCATTTGCTGAAAACCAACAAAACCAAGAAAAGTTCTTGTATTTGAAGATAAAATCTTTTTGCTGTGAAGAAGAAAAATCTCGCTGACTGAAATATGTTCATGAGATGAAAACCAACAAAAATTGACAAGAACCACGAAAAGTTCTTGTATTTTAAGATAAAATCTTACGCTATTAAAGAAAAAACTTCTTGCTCGCTGAAATCTGTTCATTTGCTGAAAACCAACAAAACCACGAAAAGTTCTTGTATTTGAAGATAAAATCTTTTTGCTTTGAAGAAGAAAGATCTCGCTGACTGAAATAAGTTCATAAGATGAAAACCAACAAAAATTGTCAAGAACCACGAAAAGTTCTTGTATTTTAAGATAAAATCTTACGCTATTAAAGAAAAAACACCCAGCTCGCTGAAATATGTTCATTTGCTGAAAACCAACAAAACCACGAAAAGTTCTTGTATTTGAAGATAAAATCTTTTTGCTTTGAAGAAGAAAGATCTAGCTGACTGAAATAAGTTCATTAGATGAAAACGAACAAAAATTGACAAGAACCACGAAAAGTTCTTGTATTTTAAGATAAAATCTTACTCTATTAAAGAAAAAACTTCCAGCTCGCTGAAATATGTTCATTTGCTGAAAACCATCAAAACCACGAAAAGTTCTTGTATTTGAAGATAAAATCTTTTTGCTTTGAAGAAGAAAGATCTAGCTGACTGAAATAAGTTCATTAGATGAAAACGAACAAAAATTGACAAGAACCACGAAAAGTTCTTGTATTTTAAGATAAAATCTTACTCTATTAAGGAAAAAACTTCCAGCTCGCTGAAATATGTTCATTTGCTGAAAACCAACAAAACCAAGAAAAGTTCTTGTATTTGAAGATAAAATCTTTTTGCTGTGAAGAAGAAAAATCTAGCTGACTGAAATAAGTTCATTAGATGAAAACCAACAAAAATTGACAAGAACCACGAAAAGTTCTTGTATTTTAAGATAAAATCTTACGCTATTAAAGAAAAACTTCTTGCTCGCTGAAATCTGTTCATTTGCTGAAAACCAACAAAACCATGAAAAGTTCTTGTATTTGAAGATAAAATCTTTTTGCTTTGAAGAAGAAAGATCTTGCTGACTGAAATAAGTTCATAAGATGAACACCAACAAAAATTGTCAAGAACCACGAAAAGTTCTTGTATTTTAAGATAAAATCTTACGCTATAAAAGAAAAAACACCCAGCTCGCTGAAATATGTTCATTTGCTGAAAACCAACAAAACCACGAAAAGTTCTTGTATTTGAAGATAAAATCTTTTTGCTTTGAAGAAGAAAGATCTAGCTGACTGAAATAAGTTCATTAGATGAAAACGAACAAAAATTGACAAGAACCACGAAAAGTTCTTGTATTTTAAGATAAAATCTTACGCTATTAAAGAAAAAACTTCTTGCTCGCTGAAATCTGTTCATTTGCTGAAAACCAACAAAACCACAAAAAGTTCTTGTATTTGAAGATGAAATCTTTTTCCTTTGAAGAAGAAAGATCTAGCTGACTGAAATAAGTTCATTAGATGAAAACCAACAAAAATTGACAAGAACCACGAAAAGTTCTTGTATTTTAAGATAAAATCTTACTCTATGAAGGAAAAAACTTCCAGCTCGCTGAAATATGTTCATTTGCTGAAAACCATCAAAACCTCGAAAAGTTCTTGTATTTGAAGATAAAATCTTTTTGCTTTGAAGAAGAAAGATCTAGCTGACTGAAATAAGTTCATTAGATGAAAACCAACAAAAATTGACAAGAACCACGAAAAGTTCTTGTATTTTAAGATAAAATCTTACTCTATTAAGGAAAAAACTTCCAGCTCGCTGAAATCTGTTCATTTGCTGAAAACCAACAAAACCAAGAAAAGTTCTTGTATTTGAAGATAAAATCTTTTTGCTGTGAAGAAGAAAAATCTCGCTGACTGAAATATGTTCATTAGATGAAAACCAACAAAAATTGACAAGAACCACGAAAAGTTCTTGTATTTTAAGATAAAATCTTACGCTATTAAAGAAAAAACTTCTTGCTCGCTGAAATCTGTTCATTTGCTGAAAACCAACAAAACCACGAAAAGTTCTTGTATTTGAAGATAAAATCTTTTTGCTTTGAAGAAGAAAGATCTCGCTGACTGAAATAAGTTCATAAGATGAAAACCAACAAAAATTGTCAAGAACCACGAAAAGTTCTTGTATTTTAAGATAAAATCTTACGCTATAAAAGAAAAAACACCCAGCTCGCTGAAATATGTTCATTTGCTGAAAACCAACAAAACCACGAAAAGTTCTTGTATTTGAAGATAAAATCTTTTTGCTTTGAAGAAGAAAGATCTAACTGACTGAAATAAGTTCATTAGATGAAAACCAACAAAAATTGACAAGAACCACGAAAAGTTCTTGTATTTTAAGATAAAATCTTACTCTATTAAAGAAAAAACTTCCAGCTCGCTGAAATATGTTCATTTGCTGAAAACCATCAAAACCACGAAAAGTTCTTGTATTTGAAGATAAAATCTTTTTGCTTTGAAGAAGAAAGATCTAGCTGACTGAAATAAGTTCATTAGATGAAAACGAACAAAAATTGACAAGAACCACGAAAAGTTCTTGTATTTTAAGATAAAATCTTACTCTATTAAGGAAAAAACTTCCAGCTCGCTGAAATATGTTCATTTGCTGAAAACCATCAAAACCTCGAAAAGTTCTTGTATTTGAAGATAAAATCTTTTTGCTTTGAAGAAGAAAGATCTAGCTGACTGAAATAAGTTCATTAGATGAAAACCAACAAAAATTGACAAGAACCACGAAAAGTTCTTGTATTTTAAGATAAAATCTTACGCTATTAAAGAAAAAACTTCTTGCTCGCTGAAATCTGTTCATTTGCTGAAAACCAACAAAACCACGAAAAGTTCTTGTATTTGAAGATAAAATCTTTTTGCTTTGAAGAAGAAAGATCTTGCTGACTGAAATAAGTTCATAAGATGAAAACCAACAAAAATTGTCAAGAACCACGAAAAGTTCTTGTATTTTAAGATAAAATCTTACGCTATAAAAGAAAAAACACCCAGCTCGCTGAAATATGTTCATTTGCTGAAAACCAACAAAACCACGAAAAGTTCTTGTATTTGAAGATAAAATCTTTTTGCTTTGAAGAAGAAAGATCTAGCTGACTGAAATAAGTTCATTAGATGAAAACGAACAAAAATTGACAAGAACCACGAAAAGTTCTTGTATTTTAAGATAAAATCTTACGCTATTAAAGAAAAAACTTCTTGCTCGCTGAAATCTGTTCATTTGCTGAAAACCAACAAAACCACGAAAAGTTCTTGTATTTGAAGATGAAATCTTTTTGCTTTGAAGAAGAAAGATCTAGCTGACTGAAATAAGTTCATTAGATGAAAACCAACAAAAATTGACAAGAACCACGAAAAGTTCTTGTATTTTAAGATAAAATCTTACTCTATTAAGGAAAAAACTTCCAGCTCGCTGAAATATGTTCATTTGCTGAAAACCATCAAAACCTCGAAAAGTTCATGTATTTGAAGATAAAATCTTTTTGCTTTGAAGAAGAAAGATCTAGCTGACTGAAATAAGTTCATTAGATGAAAACCAACAAAAATTGACAAGAACCACGAAAAGTTCTTGTATTTTAAGATAAAATCTTACTCTATTAAGGAAAAAACTTCCAGCTCGCTGAAATATGTTCATTTGCTGAAAACCATCAAAACCACGAAAAGTTCTTGTATTTGAAGATAAAATCTTTTTGCTTTGAAGAAGAAAGATCTCGCTGACTGAAATAAGTTCATTAGATGAAAACGAACAAAAATTGACAAGAACCACGAAAAGTTCTTGTATTTTAAGATAAAATCTTACGCTATTAAAGAAAAAACTTCTTGCTCGCTGAAATCTGTTCATTTGCTGAAAACCAACAAAACCACGAAAAGTTCTTGTATTTGAAGATAAAATATTTTTGCTTTGAAGAAGAAAGATCTAGCTGACTGAAATAAGTTCATTAGATGAAAACGAACAAAAATTGACAAGAACCACGAAAAGTTCTTGTATTTTAAGATAAAATCTTACTCTATTAAGGAAAAAACTTCCAGCTCGCTGAAATATGTTCATTTGCTGAAAACCAACAAAACCAAGAAAAGTTCTTGTGTTTGAAGATAAAATCTTTTTGCTGTGAAGAAGAAAAATCTAGCTGACTGAAATAAGTTCATTAGATGAAAACCAACAAAAATTGACAAGAACCATGAAAAGTTCTTGTATTTTAAGATAAAATCTTACGCTATTAAAGAAAAAACTTCTTGCTCGCTGAAATCTGTTCATTTGCTGAAAACCAACAAAACCACGAAAAGTTCTTGTATTTGAAGATAAAATCTTTTTGCTTTGAAGAAGAAAGATCTTGCTGACTGAAATAAGTTCATAAGATGAAAACCAACAAAAATTGTCAAGAACCACGAAAAGTTCTTGTATTTTAAGATAAAATCTTACGCTATAAAAGAAAAAACACCCAGCTCGCTGAAATATGTTCATTTGCTGAAAACCAACAAAACCACGAAAAGTTCTTGTATTTGAAGATAAAATCTTTTTGCTTTGAAGAAGAAAGATCTAGCTGACTGAAATAAGTTCATTAGATGAAAATGAACAAAAATTGACAAGAACCACGAAAAGTTCTTGTGTTTTAAGATAAAATCTTACGCTATTAAAGAAAAAACTTCTTGCTCGCTGAAATCTGTTCATTTGCTGAAAACCAACAAAACCACGAAAAGTTCTTGTATTTGAAGATGAAATCTTTTTGCTTTGAAGAAGAAAGATCTAGCTGACTGAAATAAGTTCATTAGATGAAAACCAACAAAAATTGACAAGAACCACGAAAAGTTCTTGTATTTTAAGATAAAATCTTACTCTATTAAGGAAAAAACTTCCAGCTCACTGAAATATGTTCATTTGCTGAAAACCATCAAAACCACGAAAAGTTCTTGTATTTGAAGATAAAATCTTTTTGCTTTGAAGAAGAAAGATCTAGCTGACTGAAATAAGTTCATAAGATGAAAACGAACAAAAATTGACAAGAACCACGAAAAGTTCTTGTATTTTAAGATAAAATCTTACGCTATTAAAGAAAAAACTTCTTGCTCGCTGAAATCTGTTCATTTGCTGAAAACCAACAAAACCACGAAAAGTTCTTGTATTTGAAGATAAAATCTTTTTGCTTTGAAGAAGAAAGATCTTGCTGACTGAAATAAGTTCATAAGATGAAAACCAACAAAAATTGTCAAGAACCACGAAAAGTTCTTGTATTTTAAGATAAAATCTTACGCTATAAAAGAAAAAACACCCAGCTCGCTGAAATATGTTCATTTGCTGAAAACCAACAAAACCACGAAAAGTTCTTGTATTTGAAGATAAAATCTTTTTGCTTTGAAGAAGAAAGATCTAGCTGACTGAAATAAGTTCATAAGATGAAAACGAACAAAAATTGACAAGAACCACGAAAAGTTCTTGTATTTTAAGATAAAGTCTTACGCTATTAAAGAAAAAACTTCTTGCTCGCTGAAATCTGTTCATTTGCTGAAAACCAACAAAACCACGAAAAGTTCTTGTATTTGAAGATAAAATCTTTTTGCTTTGAAGAAGAAAGATCGAGCTGACTGAAATAAGTTCATAAGATGAAAACCAACAAAAATTGACAAGAACCACGAAAAGTTCTTGTATTTTCAGATAAAATCTTACTCTATTAAGGAAAAAACTTCCAGCTCGCTGAAATATGTTCATTTGCTGAAAACCAACAAAACCAAGAAAAGTTCTTGTATTTGAAGATAAAATCTTTTTGCTGTGAAGAAGAAAAATCTAGCTGACTGAAATAAGTTCATTAGATGAAAACCAACAAAAATTGACAAGAACCACGAAAAGTTCTTGTATTTTAAGATAAAATCTTACGCTATTAAAGAAAAAACTTCTTGCTCGCTGAAATCTGTTCATTTGCTGAAAACCAACAAAACCACGAAAAGTTCTTGTATTTGAAGATAAAATCTTTTTGCTTTGAAGAAGAAAGATCTAGCTGACTGAAATAAGTTCATAAGATGAAAACCAACAAAAATTGTCAAGAACCACGAAAAGTTCTTGTATTTTAAGATAAAATCTTACGCTATAAAATAAAAAACACCCAGCTCGCTGAAATATGTTCATTTGCTGAAAACCAACAAAACCACGAAAAGTTCTTGTATTTGAAGATAAAATCTTTTTGCTTTGAAGAAGAAAGATCTAGCTCACTGAAATACGTTCATTAGATGAAAACCAACAAAAATTGACAAGAACCACGAAAAGTTCTTGTATTTTAAGATAAAATCTTACTCTATCAAGGAAAAAACTTCCAGCTCGCTGAAATATGTTCATTTGCTGAAAACCATCAAAACCACGAAAAGTTCTTGTATTTGAAGATAAAATCTTTTTGCTTTGAAGAAGAAAGATCTAGCTGACTGAAATAAGTTCATTAGATGAAAACGAACAAAAATTGACAAGAACCACGAAAAGTTCTTGTATTTTAAGATAAAATCTTACTCTATTAAGGAAAAAACTTCCAGCTCGCTGAAATATGTTCATTTGCTGAAAACCATCAAAACCTCGAAAAGTTCTTGTATTTGAAGATAAAATCTTTTTGCTTTGAAGAAGAAAGATCGAGCTGACTGAAATAAGTTCATTGGATGAAAACCAACAAAAATTGACAAGAACCACGAAAAGTTCTTGTATTTTAAGATAAAATCTTACTCTATTAAGGAAAAAACATCCAGCTCGCTGAAATATGTTCATTTGCTGAAAACCATCAAAACCACGAAAAGTTCTTGTATTTGAAGATAAAATCTTTTTGCTTTGAACAAGAAAGATCTAGCTGACTGAAATAAGTTCATTAGATGAAAGCGAACAAAAATTGACAAGAACCACGAAAAGTTCTTGTATTTTAAGATAAAATCTTACGCTATTAAAGAAAAAACTTCTTGCTCGCTGAAATCTGTTCATTTGCTGAAAACCAACAAAACCACGAAAAGTTCTTGTATTTGAAGATAAAATCTTTTTGCTTTGAAGAAGAAAGATCTAGCTGACTGAAATAAGTTCATTAGATGAAAACCAACAAAAATTGACAAGAACCACCAAAAGTTCTTGTATTTTAAGATAAAATCTGACGCTATTAAGGAAAAAACTTCCAGCTCGCTGAAATATGTTCATTTGCTGAAAACCATCAAAACCACGAAAAGTTCTTGTATTTGAAGATAAAATCTTTTTGCTTTGAAGAAGAAAGATCTTGCTGACTGAAATAAGTTCATTAGATGAAAACGAACAAAAATTGACAAGAACCACGAAAAGTTCTTGTATTTTAAGATAAAATCTTACGCTATTAAAGAAAAAACTTCTTGCTCGCTGAAATCTGTTCATTTGCTGAAAACCAACAAAACCACGAAAAGTTCTTGTATTTGAAGATAAAATCTTTTTGCTGTGAAGAAGAAAAATCTAGCTGACTGAAATAAGTTCATTGGATGAAAACCAACAAAAATTGACAAGAACCACGAAAAGTTCTTGTATTTTAAGATAAAATCTTACGCTATTAAAGAAAAAACTTCTTGCTCGCTGAAATCTGTTCATTTGCTGAAAACCAACAAAACCACGAAAAGTTCTTGTATTTGAAGATAAAATCTTTTTGCTTTGAAGAAGAAAGATCTAGCTGACTGAAATAAGTTCATAAGATGAAAACCAACAAAAATTGTCAAGAACCACGAAAAGTTCTTGTATTTTAAGATAAAATCTTACGCTATTAAAGAAAAAACACCCAGCTCGCTAAATCTGTTCATTTGCTGAAAACCAACAAAACCACGAAAAGTTCTTGTATTTGAAGATGAAATCTTTTTGCTTTGAAGAAGAAAGATCTAGCTGACTGAAATAAGTTCATAAGATAAAAACCAACAAAAATTGACAAGAACCACGAAAAGTTCTTGTATTTTAAGATAAAATCTTACTCTATTAAGGAAAAAACTTCCAGCTCGCTGAAATATGTTCATTTGCTGAAAACCATCAAAACCTCGAAAAGTTCTTGTATTTGAAGATAAAATCTTTTTGCTTTGAAGAAGAAAGATCTAGCTGAGTGAAATAAGTTCATAAGATGAAAACGAACAAAAATTGACAAGAACCACGAAAAGTTCTTGTATTTTAAGATAAAATCTTACGCTATTAAAGAAAAAACTTCTTGCTCGCTGAAATCTGTTCATTTGCTGAAAACCAACAAAACCACGAAAAGTTCTTGTATTTGAAGATAAAATCTTTTTGCTTTGAAGAAGAAAGATCGAGCTGACTGAAATAAGTTCATAAGATGAAAACCAACAAAAATTGACAAGAACCACGAAAAGTTCTTGTATTTTAAGATAAAATCTTACTCTATTAAGGAAAAAACTTCCAGCTCGCTGAAATATGTTCATTTGCTGAAAACCAACAAAACCAAGAAAAGTTCTTGTATTTGAAGATAAAATCTTTTTGCTGTGAAGAAGAAAAATCGAGCTGACTGAAATAAGTTCATTAGATGAAAACCAACAAAAATTGACAAGAACCACGAAAAGTTCTTGTATTTTAAGATAAAATCTTACGCTATTAAAGAAAAAACTTCTTGCTCGCTGAAATCTGTTCATTTGCTGAAAACCAACAAAACCACGAAAAGTTCTTGTATTTGAAGATAAAATCTTTTTGCTTTGAAGAAGAAAGATCAAGCTGACTGAAATAAGTTCATAAGATGAAAACCAACAAAAATTGTCAAGAACCACGAAAAGTTCTTGTATTTTAAGATAAAATCTTACGCTATCAAAGAAAAAACACCCAGCTCGCTGAAATATGTTCATTTGCTGAAAACCAACAAAACCACGAAAAGTTCTTGTATTTGAAGATAAAATCTTTTTGCTTTGAAGAAGAAAGATCTAGCTGACTGAAATAAGTTCATTAGATGAAAACGAACAAAAATTGACAAGAACCACGAAAAGTTCTTGTATTTTAAGATAAAATCTTACTCTATTAAGGAAAAAACTTCCAGCTCGCTGAAATATGTTCATTTGCTGAAAACCATCAAAACCACGAAAAGTTCTTGTATTTGAAGATAAAATCTTACGCTATTAAAGAAAAAACTTCTTGCTCGCTGAAATCTGTTCATTTGCTGAAAACCAACAAAACCACGAAAAGTTCTTGTATTTGAAGATAAAATCTTTTTGCTTTGAAGAAGAAAGATCTAGCTGACTGAAATAAGTTCATAAGATGAAAACCAACAAAAATTGTCAAGAACCACGAAAAGTTCTTGTATTTTAAGATAAAATCTTACGCAATTAAAGAAAAAACACCCAGCTCGTTGAAATCTGTTCATTTGCTGAAAACCATCAAAACCTCGAAAAGTTCTTGTATTTGAAGATAAAATCTTTTTGCTTTGAAGAAGAAAGATCTAGCTGAGTGAAATAAGTTCATGAGATGAAAACGAACAAAAATTGACAAGAACCACGAAAAGTTCTTGTATTTTAAGATAAAATCTTTTTGCTGTGAAGAAGAAAAATCTAGCTGACTGAAATAAGTTCATTAGATGAAAACCAACAAAAATTGACAAGAACTACGAAAAGTTCTTGTATTTTAAGATAAAATCTTACGCTATTAAAGAAAAAACTTCTTGCTCGCTGAAATCTGTTCATTTGCTGAAAACCAACAAAACCACGAAAAGGTCTTGTATTTGAAGATAAAATCTTTTTGCTTTGAAGAAGAAAGATCTAGCTGACTGAAATAAGTTCATAAGATGAAAAGCAACAAAAATTGTCAAGAACCACGAAAAGTTCTTGTATTTTAAGATAAAATCTTACGCTATAAAAGAAAAAACACCCAGCTCGCTGAAATATGTTCATTTGCTGAAAACCAACAAAACCACGAAAAGTTCTTGTATTTGAAGATAAAATCTTTTTGCTTTGAAGAAGAAAGATCTAGCTGACTGAAATAAGTTCATTGGATGAAAACCAACAAAAATTGACAAGAAACAAGAAAAGTTCTTGTATTTTAAGATAAAATCTTACTCTATTAAGGAAAAAACTTCCAGCTCGCTGAAATCTGTTCATTTGCTGAAAACCATCAAAACCACGAAACGTTCTTGTATTTGAAGATAAAATCTTTTTGCTTTGAAGAAGAAAGATCTAGCTGACTGAAATAAGTTCATTAGATGAAAACGAACAAAAATTGACAAGAACCACGAAAAGTTCTTGTCTTTTAAGATAAAATCTTACTCTATTAAGGAAAAAACTTCCAGCTCGCTGAAATATGTTCAATTGCTGAAAACCATCAAAACCTCGAAAAGTTCTTGTATTTGAAGATAAAATCTTTTTGCTTTGAAGAAGAAAGATCTAGCTGACTGAAATAAGTTCATTGGATGAAAACGAACAAAAATTGACAAGAACCACGAAAAGTTCTTGTATTTTAAGATAAAATCTTACGCTATTGAAGAAAAAACTTCTTGCTCGCTGAAATCTGTTCATTTGCTGAAAACCAACAAAACCAAGAAAAGTTCTTGTATTTGAAGATAAAATCTTTTTGCTGTGAAGAAGAAAAATCTAGCTGACTGAAATAAGTTCATTAGATGAAAACCAACAAAAATTGACAAGAACCACGAAAAGTTCTTGTATTTTAAGATAAAATCTTACGCTATTAAGGAAAAAACTTCCAGCTCGCTGAAATATGTTCATTTGCTGAAAACCATCAAAACCACGAAAAGTTCTTGTATTTGAAGATAAAATCTTTTTGCTTTGAAGAAGAAAGATCTGGCTGACTGAAATAAGTCGATGAGATGAAAACCAACAAAAATTGACAAGAAACACGAAAAGTTCTTGTATTTTAAGATAAAATCTTACGCTATTAAAGAAAAAACTTCTTGCTCGCTGAAATCTGTTCATTTGCTGAAAACCAACAAAACCACGAAAAGTTCTTGTATTTGATGATAAAATCTTTTTGCTTTGAAGAAGAAAGATCCAGCTGACTGAAATAAGTTCATTAGATGAAAACCAACAAAAATTGACAAGAACCACGAAAAGTTCTTGTATTTTAAGATAAAATCTTACTCTATTAAGGAAAAAACATCCAGCTCGCTGAAATATGTTCATTTGCTGAAAACCAACAAAACCAAGAAAAGTTCTTGTATTTGAAGATAAAATCTTTTTGCTGTGGAGAAGAAAAATCTAGCTGACTGAAATAAGTTCATTGGATGAAAACCAACAAAAATTGACAAGAACCACGAAAAGTTCTTGTATTTTAAGATAAAATCTTACGCTATTAAAGAAAAAACTTCTTGCTCGCTGAAATCTGTTCATTTGCTGAAAACCAACAAAACCACGAAAAGTTCTTGTATTTGAAGATAAAATCTTTTTGCTTTGAAGAAGAAAGATCTAGCTGACTGAAATAAGTTCATAAGATGAAAACCAACAAAAATTGTCAAGAACCACGAAAAGTTCTTGTATTTTAAGATAAAATCTTACGCTATAAAAGAAAAAACACCCAGCTCGCTGAAATATGTTCATTTGCTGAAAACCATCAAGACCACGAAAAGTTCTTGTGTTTGAAGATAAAATCTTTTTGCTTTGAAGAAGAAAGATCTAGCTGACTGAAATAAGTTCATTAGATGAAAACGAACAAAAATTGACAAGAACCACGAAAAGTTATTGTATTTTAAGATAAAATCTTACTCTATTAAGGAAAAAACTTCCAGCTCGCTGAAATATGTTCATTTGCTGAAAACCATCAAAACCTCGAAAAGTTCTTGTATTTGAAGATAAAATCTTTTTGCTTTGAAGAAGAAAGATCTAGCTGACTGAAATAAGTTCATTGGATGAAAACGAACAAAAATTGACAAGAACCACGAAAAGTTCTTGTATTTTAAGATAAAATCTTACGCTATTAAAGAAAAAACTTCTTGCTCGCTGAAATCTGTTCATTTGCTGAAAACCAACAAAACCAAGAAAAGTTCTTGTATTTGAAGATAAAATATTTTTGCTGTGAAGAAGAAAAATCTAGCTGACTGAAATAAGTTCATTAGATGAAAACCAACAAAAATTGACAAGAACCACGAAAAGTTCTTGTATTTTAAGATAAAATCTTACGCTATTAAGGAAAAAACTTCCAGCTCGCTGAAATATGTTCATTTGCTGAAAACCATCAAAACCACGAAAAGTTCTTGTATTTGAAGATAAAATCTTTTTGCTTTGAAGAAGAAAGATCTGGCTGACTGAAATAAGTCGATGAGATGAAAACCAACAAAAATTGACAAGAAACACGAAAAGTTCTTGTATTTTAAGATAAAATCTTACGCTATTAAAGAAAAAACTTCTTGCTCGCTGAAATCTGTTCATTTGCTGAAAACCAACAAAACCACGAAAAGTTCTTGTATTTGAAGATAAAATATTTTTGCTTTGAAGAAGAAAGATCTAGCTGACTGAAATAAGTTCATAGATGAAAACCAACAAAAATTGACAAGAACCACCAAAAGTTCTTGTATTTTAAGATAAAATCTGACGCTATTAAAGAAAAAACTCCCAGCTCGCTGAAATCTGTTCATTTGCTGAAAACCATCAAAACCTCGAAAAGTTCTTGTATTTGAAGATAAAATCTTTTTGCTTTGAAGAAGAAAGATCTAGCTGACTGAAATAAGTTCATAAGATGAAAACCAACAAAAATTGACAAGAACCACGAAAAGTTCTTGTATTTTAAGATAAAATCTTACTCTATTCAGGAAAAAACTTCCAGCTCGCTGAAATATGTTCATTTGCTGAAAACCATCAAAACCACGAAAAGTTCTTGTATTTGAAGATAAAATCTTTTTGCTTTGAAGAAGAAAGATCCAGCTGACTGAAATAAGTTCATTAGATGAAAACGAACAAAAATTGACAAGAACCACGAAAAGTTCTTCTATTTTAAGACAAAATCTTACGCTATTAAAGAAAAAACTTCTTGCTCGCTGAAATCTGTTCATTTGCTGAAAACCAACAAAACCAAGAAAAGTTCTTGTATTTGAAGATAAAATCTTTTTGCTGTGAAGAAGAAAGATCTAGCTGACTGAAATAAGTTCATAAGATGAAAACCAACAAAAATTGACAAGAACCACGAAAAGTTCTTGTATTTTAAGATAAAATCTTACGCTATTAAAGAAAAAACTTCTTGCTCGCTCAAATCTGTTCATTTGCTGAAAACCAACAAAACCACGAAAAGTTCTTGTATTTGAAGATAAAATCTTTTTGCTTTGAAGAAGAAAGATCTAGCTGACTGAAATAAGTTCATAAGATGAAAACCAACAAAAATTGTCAAGAACCACGAAAAGTTCTTGTATTTTAAGATAAAATCTTACGCTATAAAAGAAAAAACACCCAGCTCGTTGAAATATGTTCATTTGCTGAAAACCAACAAAACCACGAAAAGTTCTTGTATTTGAAGATAAAATCTTTTTGCTTTGAAGAAGAAAGATCTAGCTGACTGAAATAAGTTCATTAGATGAAAACCAACAAAAATTGACAAGAACCACGAAAAGTTCTTGTATTTTAAGATAAAATCTTACTCTATTAAGGAAAAAACTTCCAGCTCACTGAAATATGTTCATTTGCTGAAAACCATCAAAACCACGAAAAGTTCTTGTATTTGAAGATAAAATCTTTTTGCTTTGAAGAAGAAAGATCTTGCTGACTGAAATAAGTTCATGAGATGAAAACGAACAAAAATTGACAAGAACCACGAAAAGTTCTTGTATTTTAAGATAAAATCTTACTCTATTAAGGAAAAAACTTCCAGCTCGCTGAAATATGTTCATTTGCTGAAAACCATCAAAACCTCGAAAAGTTCTTGTATTTGAAGATAAAATCTTTTTGCTTTGAAGAAGAAAGATCTTGCTGACTGAAATAAGTTCATTAGATGAAAACGAACAAAAATTGACAAGAACCACGAAAAGTTCTTGTATTTTAAGATAAAATCTTACGCTATTAAAGAAAAAACTTCTTGCTCGCTGAAATCTGTTCATTTGCTGAAAACCAACAAAACCACGAAAAGTTCTTGTATTTGAAGATGAAATCTTTTTGCTTTGAAGAAGAAAGATCTAGCTGACTGAAATAAGTTCATAAGATGAAAACCAACAAAAATTGACAAGAACCACGAAAAGTTCTTGTATTTTAAGATAAAATCTTACTCTATTAAGGAAAAAACTTCCAGCTCGCTGAAATATGTTCATTTGCTGAAAACCATCAAAACCTCGAAAAGTTCTTGTATTTGAAGATAAAATCTTTTTGCTTTGAAGAAGAAAGATCTAGCTGAGTGAAATAAGTTCATTCGATGAAAACGAACAAAAATTGACAAGAACCACGAAAAGTTCTTGTATTTTAAGATAAAATCTTACGCTATTAAAGAAAAAACTTCTTGCTCGCTGAAATCTGTTCATTTGCTGAAAACCAACAAAACCACGAAAAGTTCTTGTATTTGAAGATAAAATCTTTTTGCTTTGAAGAAGAAAGATCGAGCTGACTGAAATAAGTTCATAAGATGAAAACGAACAAAAATTGACAAGAACCACGAAAAGTTCTTGTATTTTAAGATAAAATCTTACTCTATTAAGGAAAAAACTTCCAGCTCGCTGAAATATGTTCATTTGCTGAAAACCATCAAAACCACGAAAAGTTCTTGTATTTGAAGATAAAATCTTTTTGCTTTGAAGAAGAAAGATCTAGCTGACTGAAATAAGTTCATTAGATGAAAACGAACAAAAATTGACAAGAACCACGAAAAGTTCTTGTATTTTAAGATAAAATCTTACGCTATTAAAGAAAAAACTTCTTGCTCGCTGAAATCTGTTCATTTGCTGAAAACCAACAAAACCAAGAAAAGTTCTTGTATTTGAAGATAAAATCTTTTTGCTGTGAAGAAGAAAGATCTCGCTGACTGAAATAAGTTCATTAGATGAAAACCAACAAAAATTGACAAGAACCACGAAAAGTTCTTGTATTTTAAGATAAAATCTTACTCTATTAAGGAAAAAACTTCCAGCTCGCTGAAATCTGTTCATTTGCTGAAAACCATCAAAACCACGAAAAGTTCTTGTATTTGAAGATAAAATCTTTTTGCTTTGAAGAAGAAAGATCTAGCTGACTGAAATAAGTTCATTAGATGAAAACGAACAAAAATTGACAAGAACCACGAAAAGTTCTTGCATTTTAAGATAAGATCTTACGCTATTAAAGAAAAAACTTCTTGCTCGCTGAAATCTGTTCATTTGCTGAAAACCATCAAAACCACGAAAAGTTCTTGTATTTGAAGATAAAATCTTTTTGCTTTGAAGAAGAAAGATCTAGCTGACTGAAATAAGTTCATTGGATGAAAACGAACAAAAATTGACAAGAACCACGAAAAGTTCTTGTATTTTAAGATAAAATCTTACGCTATTAAAGAAAAAACACCCAGCTCGCTGAAATCTGTTCATTTGCTGAAAACCAACAAAACCACGAAAAGTTCTTGTATTTGAAGATGAAATCTTTTTGCTTTGAAGAAGAAAGATCTAGCTGACTGAAATAAGTTCATTAGATGAAAACCAACAAAAATTGACAAGAACCACGAAAACTTCTTGTATTTTAAGATAAAATCTTACTCTATTAAGGAAAAAACTTCCAGCTCGCTGAAATATGTTCATTTGCTGAAAACCATCAAAACCTCGAAAAGTTCTTGTATTTGAAGATAAAATCTTTTTGCTTTGAACAAGAAAGATCTAGCTGACTGAAATAAGTTCATAAGATGAAAACCAACAAAAATTGTCAAGAACCACGAAAAGTTCTTGTATTTTTAGATAAAATCTTACGCTATAAAAGAAAAAACACCCAGCTCGCTGAAATATGTTCATTTGCTGAAAACCAACAAAACCACGAAAAGTTCTTGTATTTGAAGATAAAATCTTTTTGCTTTGAAGAAGAAAGATCTAGCTGACTGAAATAAGTTCATTAGATGAAAACCAACAAAAATTGACAAGAACCACGAAAAGTTCTTGTATTTTAAGATAAAATCTTACTCTATTAAGGAAAAAACTTCCAGCTCACTGAAATATGTTCATTTGCTGAAAACCATCAAAACCACGAAAAGTTCTTGTATTTGAAGATAAAATCTTTTTGCTTTGAAGAAGAAAGATCTAGCTGACTGAAATAAGTTCATTAGATGAAAACGAACAAAAATTGACAAGAACCACGAAAAGTTCTTGTATTTTATGATAAAATCTTACTCTATTAAGGAAAAAACTTCCAGCTCGCTGAAATATGTTCATTTGCTGAAAACCATCAAAACCTCGAAAAGTTCTTGTATTTGAAGATAAAATCTTTTTGCTTTGAAGAAGAAAGATCTAGCTGACTGAAATAAGTTCATTAGATGAAAACGAACAAAAATTGACAAGAACCACGAAAAGTTCTTGTATTTTAAGATAAAATCTTACGCTATTAAAGAAAAAACTTCTTGCTCGCTGAAATCTGTTCATTTGCTGAAAACCAACAAAACCACGAAAAGTTCTTGTATTTGAAGATAAAATCTTTTTGCTTTGAAGAAGAAAGATCTAGCTGACTGAAATAAGTTCACAAGATGAAAACCAACAAAAATTGTCAAGAACCACGAAAAGTTCTTGTATTTTAAGATAAAATCTTACGCTATTAAAGAAAAAACACCCAGCTCACTGAAATCTGTTCATTTGCTGAAAACCAACAAAACCACGAAAAGTTCTTGTATTTGAAGATGAAATCTTTTTGCTTTGAAGAAGAAAGATCTAGCTGACTGAAATAAGTTCATAAGATGAAAACCAACAAAAATTGACAAGAACCACGAAAAGTTCTTGTATTTTAAGATAAAATCTTACTCTATTAAGGAAAAAACTTCCAGCTCGCTGAAATATGTTCATTTGCTGAAAACCATCAAAACCTCGAAAAGTTCTTGTATTTGAAGATAAAATCTTTTTGCTTTGAAGAAGAAAGATCTAGCTGAGTGAAATAAGTTCATCAGATGAAAACGAACAAAAATTGACAAGAACCACGAAAAGTTCTTGTATTTTAAGATAAAATCTTACGCTATTAAAGAAAAAACTTCTTGCTCGCTGAAATCTGTTCATTTGCTGAAAACCAACAAAACCACGAAAAGTTCTTGTATTTGAAGATAAAATCTTTTTCCTTGAAGAAGAAAGATCGAGCTGACTGAAATAAGTTCATAAGATGAAAACGAACAAAAATTGACAAGAACCACGAAAAGTTCTTGTATTTTAAGATAAAATCTTACTCTATTAAGGAAAAAACTTCCAGCTCGCTGAAATATGTTCATTTGCTGAAAACCATCAAAACCACGAAAAGTTCTTGTATTTGAAGATAAAATCTTTTTGCTTTGAAGAAGAAAGATCTAGCTGACTGAAATAAGTTCATTAGATGAAAACGAACAAAAATTGACAAGAACCACGAAAAGTTCTTGTATTTTAAGATAAAATCTTACGCTATTAAAGAAAAAACTTCTTGCTCGCTGAAATCTGTTCATTTGCTGAAAACCAACAAAACCAAGAAAAGTTCTTGTATTTGAAGATAAAATCTTTTTGCTGTGAAGAAGAAAGATCTCGCTGACTGAAATAAGTTCATGAGATGAAAACCAACAAAAATTGACAAGAACCACGAAAAGTTCTTGTATTTTAAGATAAAATCTTACTCTATTAAGGAAAAAACTTCCAGCTCGCTGAAATCTGTTCATTTGCTGAAAACCATCAAAACCACGAAAAGTTCTTGTATTTGAAGATAAAATCTTTTTGCTTTGAAGAAGAAAGATCTAGCTGACTGAAATAAGTTCATTGGATGAAAACGAACAAAAATTGACAAGAACCACGAAAAGTTCTTGTATTTTAAGATAAAATCTTACGCTATTAAAGAAAAAACACCCAGCTCGCTGAAATCTGTTCATTTGCTGAAAACCAACAAAACCACGAAAAGTTCTTGTATTTGAAGATGAAATCTTTTTGCTTTGAAGAAGAAAGATCTAGCTGACTGAAATAAGTTCATTAGATGAAAACCAACAAAAATTGACAAGAACCACGAAAAGTTCTTGTATTTTAAGATAAAATCTTACTCTATTAAGGAAAAAACTTCCAGCTCGCTGAAATATGTTCATTTGCTGAAAACCATCAAAACCTCGAAAAGTTCTTGTATTTGAAGATAAAATCTTTTTGCTTTGAACAAGAAAGATCTAGCTGACTGAAATAAGTTCATTAGATGAAAACGAACAAAAATTGACAAGAACCACGAAAAGTTCTTGTATTTTCAGATAAAATCTTACGCTATTAAAGAAAAAACTTCTTGCTCGCTGAAATCTGTTCATTTGCTGAAAACCAACAAAACCACGAAAAGTTCTTGTATTTTAAGATAAAATCTTTTTGCTTTGAAGAAGAAAGATCTAGCTGACTGAAATAAGTTCATTAGATGAAAACCAACAAAAATTGACAAGAACCACGAAAAGTTCTTGTATTTTAAGATAAAATCTTACTCTATTAAGGAAAAAACATCCAGCTCGCTGAAATATGTTCATTTGCTGAAAACCAACAAAACCAAGAAAAGTTCTTGTATTTGAAGATAAAATCTTTTTGCTGTGGAGAAGAAAAATCTAGCTGACTGAAATAAGTTCATTGGATGAAAACCAACAAAAATTGACAAGAACCACGAAAAGTTCTTGTATTTTAAGATAAAATCTTACGCTATTAAAGAAAAAACTTCTTGCTCACTGAAATCTGTTCATTTGCTGAAAACCAACAAAACCACGAAAAGTTCTTGTATTTGAAGATAAAATCTTTTTGCTTTGAAGAAGAAAGATCTAGCTGACTGAAATAAGTTCATAAGATGAAAACCAACAAAAATTGTCAAGAACCACGAAAAGTTCTTGTATTTTAAGATAAAATCTTACGCTATAAAAGAAAAAACACCCAGCTCGCTGAAATATGTTCATTTGCTGAAAACCATCAAGACCACGAAAAGTTCTTGTATTTGAAGATAAAATCTTTTTGCTTTGAAGAAGAAAGATCTAGCTGACTGAAATAAGTTCATTAGATGAAAACGAACAAAAATTGACAAGAACCACGAAAAGTTCTTGTATTTTAAGATAAAATCTTACTCTATTAAGGAAAAAACTTCCAGCTCGCTGAAATATGTTCATTTGCTGAAAACCATCAAAACCTCGAAAAGTTCTTGTATTTGAAGATAAAATCTTTTTGCTTTGAAGAAGAAAGATCTAGCTGACTGAAATAAGTTCATTGGATGAAAACGAACAAAAATTGACAAGAACCACGAAAAGTTCTTGTATTTTAAGATAAAATCTTACGCTATTAAAGAAAAAACTTCTTGCTCGCTGAAATCTGTTCATTTGCTGAAAACCAACAAAACCAAGAAAAGTTCTTGTATTTGAAGATAAAATATTTTTGCTGTGAAGAAGAAAAATCTAGCTGACTGAAATAAGTTCATTAGATGAAAACCAACAAAAATTGACAAGAACCACGAAAAGTTCTTGTATTTTAAGATAAAATCTTACGCTATTAAGGAAAAAACTTCCAGCTCGCTGAAATATGTTCATTTGCTGAAAACCATCAAAACCACGAAAAGTTCTTGTATTTGAAGATAAAATCTTTTTGCTTTGAAGAAGAAAGATCTGGCTGACTGAAATAAGTCGATGAGATGAAAACCAACAAAAATTGACAAGAAACACGAAAAGTTCTTGTATTTTAAGATAAAATCTTACGCTATTAAAGAAAAAACTTCTTGCTCGCTGAAATCTGTTCATTTGCTGAAAACCAACAAAACCACGAAAAGTTCTTGTATTTGAAGATAAAATCTTTTTGCTTTGAAGAAGAAAGATCTAGCTGACTGAAATAAGTTCATTAGATGAAAACCAACAAAAATTGACAAGAACCACCAAAAGTTCTTGTATTTTAAGATAAAATCTGACGCTATTAAAGAAAAAACTCCCAGCTCGCTGAAATCTGTTCATTTGCTGAAAACCATCAAAACCTCGAAAAGTTCTTGTATTTGAAGATAAAATCTTTTTGCTTTGAAGAAGAAAGATCTAGCTGACTGAAATAAGTTCATAAGATGAAAACCAACAAAAATTGACAAGAACCACGAAAAGTTCTTGTATTTTAAGATAAAATCTTACTCTATTAAGGAAAAAACTTCCAGCTCGCTGAAATCTGTTCATTTGCTGAAAACCATCAAAACCACGAAAAGTTCTTGTATTTGAAGATAAAATCTTTTTGCTTTGAAGAAGAAAGATCTAGCTGACTGAAATAAGTTCATTAGATGAAAACGAACAAAAATTGACAAGAACCACGAAAAGTTCTTGTATTTTAAGATAAAATCTTACGCTATTAAAGAAAAAACTTCTTGCTCGCTGAAATCTGTTCATTTGCTGAAAACCAACAAAACCAAGAAAAGTTCTTGTATTTGAAGATAAAATCTTTTTGCTGTGAAGAAGAAAGATCTAGCTGACTGAAATGAGTTCATAAGATGAAAACCAACAAAAATTGACAAGAACCACGAAAAGTTCTTGTATTTTAAGATAAAATCTTACTCTATTAAGGAAAAAACTTCCAGCTCGCTGAAATATGTTCATTTGCTGAAAACCAACAAAACCACGAAAAGTTCTTGTATTTGAAGATAAAATCTTTTTGCTTTGAAGAAGAAAGATCTAGCTGACTGAAATAAGTTCATTAGATGAAAACCAACAAAAATTGACAAGAACCACGAAAAGTTCTTGTATTTTAAGATAAAATCTTACTCTATTAAGGAAAAAACTTCCAGCTCACTGAAATATGTTCATTTGCTGAAAACCATCAAAACCACGAAAAGTTCTTGTATTTGAAGATAAAATCTTTTTGCTTTGAAGAAGAAAGATCTAGCTGACTGAAATAAGTTCATTAGATGAAAACGAACAAAAATTGACAAGAACCACGAAAAGTTCTTGTATTTTAAGATAAAATCTTACTCTATTAAGGAAAAAACTTCCAGCTCGCTGAAATATGTTCATTTGCTGAAAACCATCAAAACCTCGAAAAGTTCTTGTATTTGAAGATAAAATCTTTTTGCTTTGAAGAAGAAAGATCCAGCTGACTGAAATAAGTTCATTAGATGAAAACGAACAAAAATTGACAAGAACCACGAAAAGTTCTTGTATTTTAAGATAAAATCTTACGCTATTAAAGAAAAAACTTCTTGCTCGCTGAAATCTGTTCATTTGCTGAAAACCAACAAAACCACGAAAAGTTCTTGTATTTGAAGATAAAATCTTTTTGCTTTGAAGAAGAAAGATCTAGCTGACTGAAATAAGTTCACAAGATGAAAACCAACAAAAATTGTCAAGAACCACGAAAAGTTCTTGTATTTTAAGATAAAATCTTACGCTATTAAAGAAAAAACACCCAGCTCGCTGAAATCTGTTCATTTGCTGAAAACCAACAAAACCACGAAAAGTTCTTGTATTTGAAGATGAAATCTTTTTGCTTTGAAGAAGAAAGATCTAGCTGACTGAAATAAGTTCATAAGATGAAAACCAACAAAAATTGACAAGAACCACGAAAAGTTCTTGTATTTTAAGATAAAATCTTACTCTATTAAGGAAAAAACTTCCAGCTCGCTGAAATATGTTCATTTGCTGAAAACCATCAAAACCTCGAAAAGTTCTTGTATTTGAAGATAAAATCTTTTTGCTTTGAAGAAGAAAGATCTAGCTGAGTGAAATAAGTTCATTAGATGAAAACGAACAAAAATTGACAAGAACCACGAAAAGTTCTTGTATTTTAAGATAAAATCTTACGCTATTAAAGAAAAAACTTCTTGCTCGCTGAAATCTGTTCATTTGCTGAAAACCAACAAAACCACGAAAAGTTCTTGTATTTGAAGATAAAATCTTTTTGCTTTGAAGAAGAAAGATCGAGCTGACTGAAATAAGTTCATAAGATGAAAACGAACAAAAATTGACAAGAACCACGAAAAGTTCTTGTATTTTAAGATAAAATCTTACTCTATTAAGGAAAAAACTTCCAGCTCGCTGAAATATGTTCATTTGCTGAAAACCATCAAAACCACGAAAAGTTCTTGTATTTGAAGATAAAATCTTTTTGCTTTGAAGAAGAAAGATCTAGCTGACTGAAATAAGTTCATTAGATGAAAACGAACAAAAATTGACAAGAACCACGAAAAGTTCTTGTATTTTAAGATAAAATCTTACTCTATTAAGGAAAAAACTTCCAGCTCGCTGAAATATGTTCATTTGCTGAAAACCAACAAAACCACGAAAAGTTCTTGTATTTGAAGATAAAATCTTTTTGCTTTGAAGAAGAAAGATCTAGCTGACTGAAATAAGTTCATTAGATGAAAACCAACAAAAATTGACAAGAACCACGAAAAGTTCTTGTATTTTAAGATAAAATCTTACTCTATTAAGGAAAAAACTTCCAGCTCACTGAAATATGTTCATTTGCTGAAAACCATCAAAACCACGAAAAGTTCTTGTATTTGAAGATAAAATCTTTTTGCTTTGAAGAAGAAAGATCTAGCTGACTGAAATAAGTTCATTAGATGAAAACGAACAAAAATTGACAAGAACCACGAAAAGTTCTTGTATTTTAAGATAAAATCTTACTCTATTAAGGAAAAAACTTCCAGCTCGCTGAAATATGTTCATTTGCTGAAAACCATCAAAACCTCGAAAAGTTCTTGTATTTGAAGATAAAATCTTTTTGCTTTGAAGAAGAAAGATCCAGCTGACTGAAATAAGTTCATTAGATGAAAACGAACAAAAATTGACAAGAACCACGAAAAGTTCTTGTATTTTAAGATAAAATCTTACGCTATTAAAGAAAAAACTTCTTGCTCGCTGAAATCTGTTCATTTGCTGAAAACCAACAAAACCACGAAAAGTTCTTGTATTTGAAGATAAAATCTTTTTGCTTTGAAGAAGAAAGATCTAGCTGACTGAAATAAGTTCACAAGATGAAAACCAACAAAAATTGTCAAGAACCACGAAAAGTTCTTGTATTTTAAGATAAAATCTTACGCTATTAAAGAAAAAACACCCAGCTCGCTGAAATCTGTTCATTTGCTGAAAACCAACAAAACCACGAAAAGTTCTTGTATTTGAAGATGAAATCTTTTTGCTTTGAAGAAGAAAGATCTAGCTGACTGAAATAAGTTCATAAGATGAAAACCAACAAAAATTGACAAGAACCACGAAAAGTTCTTGTATTTTAAGATAAAATCTTACTCTATTAAGGAAAAAACTTCCAGCTCGCTGAAATATGTTCATTTGCTGAAAACCATCAAAACCTCGAAAAGTTCTTGTATTTGAAGATAAAATCTTTTTGCTTTGAAGAAGAAAGATCTAGCTGAGTGAAATAAGTTCATTAGATGAAAACGAACAAAAATTGACAAGAACCACGAAAAGTTCTTGTATTTTAAGATAAAATCTTACGCTATTAAAGAAAAAACTTCTTGCTCGCTGAAATCTGTTCATTTGCTGAAAACCAACAAAACCACGAAAAGTTCTTGTATTTGAAGATAAAATCTTTTTGCTTTGAAGAAGAAAGATCGAGCTGACTGAAATAAGTTCATAAGATGAAAACGAACAAAAATTGACAAGAACCACGAAAAGTTCTTGTATTTTAAGATAAAATCTTACTCTATTAAGGAAAAAACTTCCAGCTCGCTGAAATATGTTCATTTGCTGAAAACCATCAAAACCACGAAAAGTTCTTGTATTTGAAGATAAAATCTTTTTGCTTTGAAGAAGAAAGATCTAGCTGACTGAAATAAGTTCATTAGATGAAAACGAACAAAAATTGACAAGAACCACGAAAAGTTCTTGTATTTTAAGATAAAATCTTACGCTATTAAAGAAAAAACTTCTTGCTCGCTGAAATCTGTTCATTTGCTGAAAACCATCAAAATCACGAAAAGTTCTTGTATTTGAAGATAAAATCTTTTTGCTTTGAAGAAGAAAGATCTAGCTGACTGAAATAAGTTCATTGGATGAAAACGAACAAAAATTGACAAGAACCACGAAAAGTTCTTGTATTTTAAGATAAAATCTTACGCTATTAAAGAAAAAACACCCAGCTCGCTGAAATCTGTTCATTTGCTGAAAACCAACAAAACCACGAAAAGTTCTTGTATTTGAAGATGAAATCTTTTTGCTTTGAAGAAGAAAGATCTAGCTGACTGAAATAAGTTCATTAGATGAAAACCAACAAAAATTGACAAGAACCACGAAAACTTCTTGTATTTTAAGATAAAATCTTACTCTATTAAGGAAAAAACTTCCAGCTCGCTGAAATATGTTCATTTGCTGAAAACCATCAAAACCTCGAAAAGTTCTTGTATTTGAAGATAAAATCTTTTTGCTTTGAACAAGAAAGATCTAGATGACTGAAATAAGTTCATAAGATGAAAACCAACAAAAATTGTCAAGAACCACGAAAAGTTCTTGTATTTTCAGATAAAATCTTACGCTATAAAAGAAAAAACACCCAGCTCGCTGAAATATGTTCATTTGCTGAAAACCAACAAAACCACGAAAAGTTCTTGTATTTGAAGATAAAATCTTTTTGCTTTGAAGAAGAAAGATCTAGCTGACTGAAATAAGTTCATTAGATGAAAACGAACAAAAATTGACAAGAACCACGAAAAGTTCTTGTATTTTAAGATAAAATCTTACGCTATTAAAGAAAAAACTTCTTGCTCGCTGAAATCTGTTCATTTGCTGAAAACCAACAAAACCAAGAAAAGTTCTTGTATTTGAAGATAAAACCTTTTTGCTGTGAAGAAGAAAGATCTAGCTGACTGAAATAAGTTCATAAGATGAAAACCAACAAAAATTGACAAGAACCACGAAAAGTTCTTGTATTTTAAGATAAAATCTTACGCTATTAAAGAAAAAACTTCTTGCTCGCTCAAATCTGTTCATTTGCTGAAAACCAACAAAACCACGAAAAGTTCTTGTATTTGAAGATAAAATCTTTTTGCTTTGAAGAAGAAAGATCTAGCTGACTGAAATAAGTTCATAAGATGAAAACCAACAAAAATTGTCAAGAACCACGAAAAGTTCTTGTATTTTAAGATAAAATCTTACGCTATAAAAGAAAAAACACCCAGCTCGCTGAAATATGTTCATTTGCTGAAAACCAACAAAACCACGAAAAGTTCTTGTATTTGAAGATAAAATCTTTTTGCTTTGAAGAAGAAAGATCTAGCTGACTGAAATAAGTTCATTAGATGAAAACCAACAAAAATTGACAAGAACCACGAAAAGTTCTAGTATTTTAAGATAAAATCTTACTCTATTAAGGAAAAAACTTCCAGCTCACTGAAATATGTTCATTTGCTGAAAACCATCAAAACCACGAAAAGTTCTTGTATTTGAAGATAAAATCTTTTTGCTTTGAAGAAGAAAGATCTAGCTGACTGAAATAAGTTCATTAGATGAAAACGAACAAAAATTGACAAGAACCACGAAAAGTTCTTGTATTTTAAGATAAAATCTTACTCTATTAAGGAAAAAACTTCCAGCTCGCTGAAATATGTTCATTTGCTGAAAACCATCAAAACCTCGAAAAGTTCTTGTATTTGAAGATAAAATCTTTTTGCTTTGAAGAAGAAAGATCTAGCTGACTGAAATAAGTTCATTAGATGAAAACGAACAAAAATTGACAAGAACCACGAAAAGTTCTTGTATTTTAAGATAAAATCTTACGCTATTAAAGAAAAAACTTCTTGCTCGCTGAAATCTGTTCATTTGCTGAAAACCAACAAAACCACGAAAAGTTCTTGTATTTGAAGATAAAATCTTTTTGCTTTGAAGAAGAAAGATCTAGCTGACTGAAATAAGTTCACAAGATGAAAACCAACAAAAATTGTCAAGAACCACGAAAAGTTCTTGTATTTTAAGATAAAATCTTACGCTATTAAAGAAAAAACACCCAGCTCGCTGAAATCTGTTCATTTGCTGAAAACCAACAAAACCACGAAAAGTTCTTGTATTTGAAGATGAAATCTTTTTGCTTTGAAGAAGAAAGATCTAGCTGACTGAAATAAGTTCATAAGATGAAAACCAACAAAAATTGACAAGAACCACGAAAAGTTCTTGTATTTTAAGATAAAATCTTACTCTATTAAGGAAAAAACTTCCAGCTCGCTGAAATATGTTCATTTGCTGAAAACCATCAAAACCTCGAAAAGTTCTTGTATTTGAAGATAAAATCTTTTTGCTTTGAAGAAGAAAGATCTAGCTGAGTGAAATAAGTTCATTAGATGAAAACGAACAAAAATTGACAAGAACCACGAAAAGTTCTTGTATTTTAAGATAAAATCTTACGCTATTAAAGAAAAAACTTCTTGCTCGCTGAAATCTGTTCATTTGCTGAAAACCAACAAAACCACGAAAAGTTCTTGTATTTGAAGATAAAATCTTTTTGCTTTGAAGAAGAAAGATCGAGCTGACTGAAATAAGTTCATAAGATGAAAACGAACAAAAATTGACAAGAACCACGAAAAGTTCTTGTATTTTAAGATAAAATCTTACTCTATTAAGGAAAAAACTTCCAGCTCGCTGAAATATGTTCATTTGCTGAAAACCATCAAAACCACGAAAAGTTCTTGTATTTGAAGATAAAATATTTTTGCTTTGAAGAAGAAAGATCTAGCTGACTGAAATAAGTTCATTAGATGAAAACGAACAAAAATTGACAAGAACCACGAAAAGTTCTTGTATTTTAAGATAAAATCTTACGCTATTAAAGAAAAAACTTCTTGCTCGCTGAAATCTGTTCATTTGCTGAAAACCAACAAAACCAAGAAAAGTTCTTGTATTTGAAGATAAAATCTTTTTGCTGTGAAGAAGAAAGATCTCGCTGACTGAAATAAGTTCATTAGATGAAAACCAACAAAAATTGACAAGAACCACGAAAAGTTCTTGTATTTTAAGATAAAATCTTACTCTATTAAGGAAAAAACTTCCAGCTCGCTGAAATCTGTTCATTTGCTGAAAACCATCAAAACCACGAAAAGTTCTTGTATTTGAAGATAAAATCTTTTTGCTTTGAAGAAGAAAGATCTAGCTGACTGAAATAAGTTCATTAGATGAAAACGAACAAAAATTGACAAGAACCACGAAAAGTTCTTGTATTTTAAGATAAGATCTTACGCTATTAAAGAAAAAACTTCTTGCTCGCTGAAATCTGTTCATTTGCTGAAAACCATCAAAACCACGAAAAGTTCTTGTATTTGAAGATAAAATCTTTTTGCTTTGAAGAAGAAAGATCTAGCTGACTGAAATAAGTTCATTGGATGAAAACGAACAAAAATTGACAAGAACCACGAAAAGTTCTTGTATTTTAAGATAAAATCTTACGCTATTAAAGAAAAAACACCCAGCTCGCTGAAATCTGTTCATTTGCTGAAAACCAACAAAACCACGAAAAGTTCTTGTATTTGAAGATGAAATCTTTTTGCTTTGAAGAAGAAAGATCTAGCTGACTGAAATAAGTTCATTAGATGAAAACCAACAAAAATTGACAAGAACCACGAAAACTTCTTGTATTTTAAGATAAAATCTTACTCTATTAAGGAAAAAACTTCCAGCTCGCTGAAATATGTTCATTTGCTGAAAACCATCAAAACCTCGAAAAGTTCTTGTATTTGAAGATAAAATCTTTTTGCTTTGAACAAGAAAGATCTAGATGACTGAAATAAGTTCATAAGATGAAAACCAACAAAAATTGTCAAGAACCACGAAAAGTTCTTGTATTTTAAGATAAAATCTTACGCTATAAAAGAAAAAACACCCAGCTCGCTGAAATATGTTCATTTGCTGAAAACCAACAAAACCACGAAAAGTTCTTGTATTTGAAGATAAAATCTTTTTGCTTTGAAGAAGAAAGATCTAGCTGACTGAAATAAGTTCATTAGATGAAAACCAACAAAAATTGACAAGAACCACGAAAAGTTCTTGTATTTTAAGATAAAATCTTACTCTATTAAGGAAAAAACTTCCAGCTCACTGAAATATGTTCATTTGCTGAAAACCATCAAAACCACGAAAAGTTCTTGTATTTGAAGATAAAATCTTTTTGCTTTGAAGAAGAAAGATCTAGCTGACTGAAATAAGTTCATTAGATGAAAACGAACAAAAATTGACAAGAACCACGAAAAGTTCTTGTATTTTAAGATAAAATCTTACTCTATTAAGGAAAAAACTTCCAGCTCGCTGAAATATGTTCATTTGCTGAAAACCATCAAAACCTCGAAAAGTTCTTGTATTTGAAGATAAAATCTTTTTGCTTTGAAGAAGAAAGATCTAGCTGACTGAAATAAGTTCATTAGATGAAAACGAACAAAAATTCACAAGAACCACGAAAAGTTCTTGTATTTTAAGATAAAATCTTACGCTATTAAAGAAAAAACTTCTTGCTCGCTGAAATCTGTTCATTTGCTGAAAACCAACAAAACCACGAAAAGTTCTTGTATTTGAAGATAAAATCTTTTTGCTTTGAAGAAGAAAGATCCAGCTGACTGAAATAAGTTCACAAGATGAAAACCAACAAAAATTGTCAAGAACCACGAAAAGTTCTTGTATTTTAAGATAAAATCTTACGCTATTAAAGAAAAAACACCCAGCTCGCTGAAATCTGTTCATTTGCTGAAAACCAACAAAACCACGAAAAGTTCTTGTATTTGAAGATGAAATCTTTTTGCTTTGAAGAAGAAAGATCTAGCTGACTGAAATAAGTTCATAAGATGAAAACCAACAAAAATTGACAAGAACCACGAAAAGTTCTTGTATTTTAAGATAAAATCTTACTCTATTAAGGAAAAAACTTCCAGCTCGCTGAAATATGTTCATTTGCTGAAAACCATCAAAACCTCGAAAAGTTCTTGTATTTGAAGATAAAATCTTTTTGCTTTGAAGAAGAAAGATCTAGCTGAGTGAAATAAGTTCATTAGATGAAAACGAACAAAAATTGACAAGAACCACGAAAAGTTCTTGTATTTTAAGATAAAATCTTACGCTATTAAAGAAAAAACTTCTTGCTCGCTGAAATATGTTCATTTGCTGAAAACCAACAAAACCACGAAAAGTTCTTGTATTTGAAGATAAAATCTTTTTGCTTTGAAGAAGAAAGATCGAGCTGACTGAAATAAGTTCATAAGATGAAAACGAACAAAAATTGACAAGAACCACGAAAAGTTCTTGTATTTTAAGATAAAATCTTACTCTATTAAGGAAAAAACTTCCAGCTCGCTGAAATATGTTCATTTGCTGAAAACCATCAAAACCACGAAAAGTTCTTGTATTTGAAGATAAAATCTTTTTGCTTTGAAGAAGAAAGATCTAGCTGACTGAAATAAGTTCATTAGATGAAAACGAACAAAAATTGACAAGAACCACGAAAAGTTCTTGTATTTTAAGATAAAATCTTACGCTATTAAAGAAAAAACTTCTTGCTCGCTGAAATCTGTTCATTTGCTGAAAACCAACAAAACCAAGAAAAGTTCTTGTATTTGAAGATAAAATCTTTTTGCTGTGAAGAAGAAAGATCTCGCTGACTGAAATAAGTTCATTAGATGAAAACCAACAAAAATTGACAAGAACCACGAAAAGTTCTTGTATTTTAAGATAAAATCTTACTCTATTAAGGAAAAAACTTCCAGCTCGCTGAAATCTGTTCATTTGCTGAAAACCATCAAAACCACGAAAAGTTCTTGTATTTGAAGATAAAATCTTTTTGCTTTGAAGAAGAAAGATCTAGCTGACTGAAATAAGTTCATTAGATGAAAACGAACAAAAATTGACAAGAACCACGAAAAGTTCTTGTATTTTAAGATAAGATCTTACGCTATTAAAGAAAAAACTTCTTGCTCGCTGAAATCTGTTCATTTGCTGAAAACCATCAAAACCACGAAAAGTTCTTGTATTTGAAGATAAAATCTTTTTGCTTTGAAGAAGAAAGATCTAGCTGACTGAAATAAGTTCATTGGATGAAAACGAACAAAAATTGACAAGAACCACGAAAAGTTCTTGTATTTTAAGATAAAATCTTACGCTATTAAAGAAAAAACACCCAGCTCGCTGAAATCTGTTCATTTGCTGAAAACCAACAAAACCACGAAAAGTTCTTGTATGTGAAGATGAAATCTTTTTGCTTTGAAGAAGAAAGATCTAGCTGACTGAAATAAGTTCATTAGATGAAAACCAACAAAAATTGACAAGAACCACGAAAACTTCTTGTATTTTAAGATAAAATCTTACTCTATTAAGGAAAAAACTTCCAGCTCGCTGAAATATGTTCATTTGCTGAAAACCATCAAAACCTCGAAAAGTTCTTGTATTTGAAGATAAAATCTTTTTGCTTTGAACAAGAAAGATCTAGATGACTGAAATAAGTTCATAAGATGAAAACCAACAAAAATTGTCAAGAACCACGAAAAGTTCTTGTATTTTAAGATAAAATCTTACGCTATAAAAGAAAAAACACCCAGCTCGCTGAAATATGTTCATTTGCTGAAAACCAACAAAACCACGAAAAGTTCTTGTATTTGAAGATAAAATCTTTTTGCTTTGAAGAAGAAAGATCTAGCTGACTGAAATAAGTTCATTAGATGAAAACCAACAAAAATTGACAAGAACCACGAAAAGTTCTTGTATTTTAAGATAAAATCTTACTCTATTGAGGAAAAAACTTCCAGCTCACTGAAATATGTTCATTTGCTGAAAACCATCAAAACCACGAAAAGTTCTTGTATTTGAAGATAAAATCTTTTTGCTTTGAAGAAGAAAGATCTAGCTGACTGAAATAAGTTCATTAGATGAAAACGAACAAAAATTGACAAGAACCACGAAAAGTTCTTGTATTTTATGATAAAATCTTACTCTATTAAGGAAAAAACTTCCAGCTCGCTGAAATATGTTCATTTGCTGAAAACCATCAAAACCTCGAAAAGTTCTTGTATTTGAAGATAAAATCTTTTTGCTTTGAAGAAGAAAGATCTAGCTGACTGAAATAAGTTCATTAGATGAAAACGAACAAAAATTGACAAGAACCACGAAAAGTTCTTGTATTTTAAGATAAAATCTTACGCTATTAAAGAAAAAACTTCTTGCTCGCTGAAATCTGTTCATTTGCTGAAAACCAACAAAACCACGAAAAGTTCTTGTATTTGAAGATAAAATCTTTTTGCTTTGAAGAAGAAAGATCTAGCTGACTGAAATAAGTTCACAAGATGAAAACCAACAAAAATTGTCAAGAACCACAAAAAGTTCTTGTATTTTAAGATAAAATCTTACGCTATTAAAGAAAAAACACCCAGCTCACTGAAATCTGTTCATTTGCTGAAAACCAACAAAACCACGAAAAGTTCTTGTATTTGAAGATGAAATCTTTTTGCTTTGAAGAAGAAAGATCTAGCTGACTGAAATAAGTTCATAAGATGAAAACCAACAAAAATTGACAAGAACCACGAAAAGTTCTTGTATTTTAAGATAAAATCTTACTCTATTAAGGAAAAAACTTCCAGCTCGCTGAAATATGTTCATTTGCTGAAAACCATCAAAACCTCGAAAAGTTCTTGTATTTGAAGATAAAATCTTTTTGCTTTGAAGAAGAAAGATCTAGCTGAGTGAAATAAGTTCATCAGATGAAAACGAACAAAAATTGACAAGAACCACGAAAAGTTCTTGTATTTTAAGATAAAATCTTACGCTATTAAAGAAAAAACTTCTTGCTCGCTGAAATCTGTTCATTTGCTGAAAACCAACAAAACCACGAAAAGTTCTTGTATTTGAAGATAAAATCTTTTTCCTTGAAGAAGAAAGATCGAGCTGACTGAAATAAGTTCATAAGATGAAAACGAACAAAAATTGACAAGAACCACGAAAAGTTCTTGTATTTTAAGATAAAATCTTACTCTATTAAGGAAAAAACTTCCAGCTCGCTGAAATATGTTCATTTGCTGAAAACCATCAAAACCACGAAAAGTTCTTGTATTTGAAGATAAAATCTTTTTGCTTTGAAGAAGAAAGATCTAGCTGACTGAAATAAGTTCATTAGATGAAAACGAACAAAAATTGACAAGAACCACGAAAAGTTCTTGTATTTTAAGATAAAATCTTACGCTATTAAAGAAAAAACTTCTTGCTCGCTGAAATCTGTTCATTTGCTGAAAACCAACAAAACCAAGAAAAGTTCTTGTATTTGAAGATAAAATCTTTTTGCTGTGAAGAAGAAAGATCTCGCTGACTGAAATAAGTTCATTAGATGAAAACCAACAAAAATTGACAAGAACCACGAAAAGTTCTTGTATTTTAAGATAAAATCTTACTCTATTAAGGAAAAAACTTCCAGCTCGCTGAAATCTGTTCATTTGCTGAAAACCATCAAAACCACGAAAAGTTCTTGTATTTGAAGATAAAATCTTTTTGCTTTGAAGAAGAAAGATCGAGCTGACTGAAATAAGTTCATTAGATGAAAACGAACAAAAATTGACAAGAACCACGAAAAGTTCTTGTATTTTATGATAAAATCTTACTCTATTAAGGAAAAAACTTCCAGCTCGCTGAAATATGTTCATTTGCTGAAAACCATCAAAACCTCGAAAAGTTCTTGTATTTGAAGATAAAATCTTTTTGCTTTGAAGAAGAAAGATCTAGCTGACTGAAATAAGTTCATTAGATGAAAACCAACAAAAATTGACAAGAACCACGAAAAGTTCTTGTATTTTAAGATAAAATCTTACTCTATTAAGGAAAAAACTTCCAGCTCACTGAAATATGTTCATTTGCTGAAAACCATCAAAACCACGAAAAGTTCTTGTATTTGAAGATAAAATCTTTTTGCTTTGAAGAAGAAAGATCTAGCTGACTGAAATAAGTTCATTAGATGAAAACGAACAAAAATTGACAAGAACCACGAAAAGTTCTTGTATTTTATGATAAAATCTTACTCTATTAAGGAAAAAACTTCCAGCTCGCTGAAATATGTTCATTTGCTGAAAACCATCAAAACCTCGAAAAGTTCTTGTATTTGAAGATAAAATCTTTTTGCTTTGAAGAAGAAAGATCTAGCTGACTGAAATAAGTTCATTAGATGAAAACGAACAAAAATTGACAAGAACCACGAAAAGTTCTTGTATTTTAAGATAAAATCTTACGCTATTAAAGAAAAAACTTCTTGCTCGCTGAAATCTGTTCATTTGCTGAAAACCAACAAAACCACGAAAAGTTCTTGTATTTGAAGATAAAATCTTTTTGCTTTGAAGAAGAAAGATCTAGCTGACTGAAATAAGTTCACAAGATGAAAACCAACAAAAATTGTCAAGAACCACGAAAAGTTCTTGTATTTTAAGATAAAATCTTACGCTATTAAAGAAAAAACACCCAGCTCACTGAAATCTGTTCATTTGCTGAAAACCAACAAAACCACGAAAAGTTCTTGTATTTGAAGATGAAATCTTTTTGCTTTGAAGAAGAAAGATCTAGCTGACTGAAATAAGTTCATAAGATGAAAACCAACAAAAATTGACAAGAACCACGAAAAGTTCTTGTATTTTAAGATAAAATCTTACTCTATTAAGGAAAAAACTTCCAGCTCGCTGAAATATGTTCATTTGCTGAAAACCATCAAAACCTCGAAAAGTTCTTGTATTTGAAGATAAAATCTTTTTGCTTTGAAGAAGAAAGATCTAGCTGAGTGAAATAAGTTCATCAGATGAAAACGAACAAAAATTGACAAGAACCACGAAAAGTTCTTGTATTTTAAGATAAAATCTTACGCTATTAAAGAAAAAACTTCTTGCTCGCTGAAATCTGTTCATTTGCTGAAAACCAACAAAACCACGAAAAGTTCTTGTATTTGAAGATAAAATCTTTTTGCTTTGAAGAAGAAAGATCTAGCTGACTGAAATAAGTTCATTAGATGAAAACGAACAAAAATTGACAAGAACCACGAAAAGTTCTTGTATTTTAAGATAAAATCTTACTCTATTAAGGAAAAAACTTCCAGCTCGCTGAAATATGTTCATTTGCTGAAAACCATCAAAACCACGAAAAGTTCTTGTATTTGAAGATAAAATCTTTTTGCTTTGAAGAAGAAAGATCCAGCTGACTGAAATAAGTTCATTAGATGAAAACGAACAAAAATTGACAAGAACCACGAAAAGTTCTTGTATTTTAAGATACAATCTTACGCTATTAAAGAAAAAACTTCTTGCTCGCTGAAATCTGTTCATTTGCTGAAAACCAACAAAACCAAGAAAAGTTCTTGTATTTGAAGATAAAATCTTTTTGCTGTGAAGAAGAAAGATCTCGCTGACTGAAATAAGTTCATGAGATGAAAACCAACAAAAATTGACAAGAACCACGAAAAGTTCTTGTATTTTAAGATAAAATCTTACTCTATTAAGGAAAAAACTTCCAGCTCGCTGAAATCTGTTCATTTGCTGAAAACCATCAAAACCACGAAAAGTTCTTGTATTTGAAGATAAAATCTTTTTGCTTTGAAGAAGAAAGATCTAGCTGACTGAAATAAGTTCATTGGATGAAAACGAACAAAAATTGACAAGAACCACGAAAAGTTCTTGTATTTTAAGATAAAATCTTACGCTATTAAAGAAAAAACACCCAGCTCGCTGAAATCTGTTCATTTGCTGAAAACCAACAAAACCACGAAAAGTTCTTGTATTTGAAGATGAAATCTTTTTGCTTTGAAGAAGAAAGATCTAGCTGACTGAAATAAGTTCATTAGATGAAAACCAACAAAAATTGACAAGAACCACGAAAAGTTCTTGTATTTTAAGATAAAATCTTACTCTATTAAGGAAAAAACTTCCAGCTCGCTGAAATATGTTCATTTGCTGAAAACCATCAAAACCTCGAAAAGTTCTTGTATTTGAAGATAAAATCTTTTTGCTTTGAACAAGAAAGATCTAGCTGACTGAAATAAGTTCATTAGATGAAAACGAACAAAAATTGACAAGAACCACGAAAAGTTCTTGTATTTTAAGATAAAATCTTACTCTATTAAGGAAAAAACTTCCAGCTCGCTGAAATATGTTCATTTACTGAAAACCATCAAAACCACGAAAAGTTCTTTTATTTGAAGATAAAATCTTTTTGCTTTGAAGAAGAAAGATCTAGCTGACTGAAATAAGTTCATTAGATGAAAACGAACAAAAATTGACAAGAACCACGAAAAGTTCTTGTATTTTCAGATAAAATCTTACGCTATTAAAGAAAAAACTTCTTGCTCGCTGAAATCTGTTCATTTGCTGAAAACCAACAAAACCACGAAAAGTTCTTGTATCTTAAGATAAAATCTTTTTGCTTTGAAGAAGAAAGATCTAGCTGACTGAAATAAGTTCATTAGATGAAAACCAACAAAAATTGACAAGAACCACGAAAAGTTCTTGTATTTTAAGATAAAATCTTACTCTATTAAGGAAAAAACATCCAGCTCGCTGAAATATGTTCATTTGCTGAAAACCAACAAAACCAAGAAAAGTTCTTTTATTTGAAGATAAAATCTTTTTGCTGTGGAGAAGAAAAATCTAGCTGACTGAAATAAGTTCATTGGATGAAAACCAACAAAAATTGACAAGAACCACGAAAAGTTCTTGTATTTTAAGATAAAATCTTACGCTATTAAAGAAAAAACTTCTTGCTCACTGAAATCTGTTCATTTGCTGAAAACCAACAAAACCACGAAAAGTTCTTGTATTTGCAGATAAAATCTTTTTGCTTTGAAGAAGAAAGATCTAGCTGACTGAAATAAGTTCATAAGATGAAAACCAACAAAAATTGTCAAGAACCACGAAAAGTTCTTGTATTTTAAGATAAAATCTTACGCTATAAAAGAAAAAACACCCAGCTCGCTGAAATATGTTCATTTGCTGAAAACCATCAAGACCACGAAAAGTTCTTGTATTTGAAGATAAAATCTTTTTGCTTTGAAGAAGAAAGATCTAGCTGACTGAAATAAGTTCATTAGATGAAAACGAACAAAAATTGACAAGAACCACGAAAAGTTCTTGTATTTTAAGATAAAATCTTACTCTATTAAGGAAAAAACTTCCAGCTCGCTGAAATATGTTCATTTGCTGAAAACCATCAAAACCTCGAAAAGTTCTTGTATTTGAAGATAAAATCTTTTTGCTTTGAAGAAGAAAGATCTAGCTGACTGAAATAAGTTCATTAGATGAAAACGAACAAAAATTGACAAGAACCACGAAAAGTTCTTGTATTTTAAGATAAAATCTTACGCTATTAAAGAAAAAACTTCTTGCTCGCTGAAATCTGTTCATTTGCTGAAAACCAACAAAACCACGAAAAGTTCTTGTATTTGAAGATAAAATCTTTTTGCTTTGAAGAAGAAAGATCTAGCTGACTGAAATAAGTTCATTAGATGAAAACGAACAAAAATTGACAAGAACCACGAAAAGTTCTTGTATTTTAAGATAAAATCTTACGCTATTAAAGAAAAAACTTCTTGCTCGCTGAAATCTGTTCATTTGCTGAAAACCAACAAAACCACGAAAAGTTCTTGTATTTGAAGATAAAATCTTTTTGCTTTGAAGAAGAAAGATCTAGCTGACTGAAATAAGTTCACAAGATGAAAACCAACAAAAATTGTCAAGAACCACGAAAAGTTCTTGTATTTTAAGATAAAATCTTACGCTATTAAAGAAAAAACACCCAGCTCACTGAAATCTGTTCATTTGCTGAAAACCAACAAAACCACGAAAAGTTCTTGTATTTGAAGATGAAATCTTTTTGCTTTGAAGAAGAAAGATCTAGCTGACTGAAATAAGTTCATAAGATGAAAACCAACAAAAATTGACAAGAACCACGAAAAGTTCTTGTATTTTAAGATAAAATCTTACTCTATTAAGGAAAAAACTTCCAGCTCGCTGAAATATGTTCATTTGCTGAAAACCATCAAAACCTCGAAAAGTTCTTGTATTTGAAGATAAAATCTTTTTGCTTTGAAGAAGAAAGATCTAGCTGACTGAAATAAGTTCACAAGATGAAAACCAACAAAAATTGTCAAGAACCACGAAAAGTTCTTGTATTTTAAGATAAAATCTTACGCTATTAAAGAAAAAACTTCTTGCTCACTGAAATCTGTTCATTTGCTGAAAACCAACAAAACCACGAAAAGTTCTTGTATTTGAAGATAAAATCTTTTTGCTTTGAAGAAGAAAGATCTAGCTGACTGAAATAAGTTCATAAGATGAAAACCAACAAAAATTGTCAAGAACCACGAAAAGTTCTTGTATTTTAAGATAAAATCTTACGCTATAAAAGAAAAAACACCCAGCTCGCTGAAATATGTTCATTTGCTGAAAACCATCAAGACCACGAAAAGTTCTTGTATTTGAAGATAAAATCTTTTTGCTTTGAAGAAGAAAGATCTAGCTGACTGAAATAAGTTCATTAGATGAAAACGAACAAAAATTGACAAGAACCACGAAAAGTTCTTGTATTTTAAGATAAAATCTTACTCTATTAAGGAAAAAACTTCCAGCTCGCTGAAATATGTTCATTTGCTGAAAACCATCAAAACCTCGAAAAGTTCTTGTATTTGAAGATAAAATCTTTTTGCTTTGAAGAAGAAAGATCTAGCTGACTGAAATAAGTTCATTGGATGAAAACGAACAAAAATTGACAAGAACCACGAAAAGTTCTTGTATTTTAAGATAAAATCTTACGCTATTAAAGAAAAAACTTCTTGCTCGCTGAAATCTGTTCATTTGCTGAAAACCAACAAAACCAAGAAAAGTTCTTGTATTTGAAGATAAAATATTTTTGCTGTGAAGAAGAAAAATCTAGCTGACTGAAATAAGTTCATTAGATGAAAACCAACAAAAATTGACAAGAACCACGAAAAGTTCTTGTATTTTAAGATAAAATCTTACTCTATTAAGGAAAAAACATCCAGCTCGCTGAAATATGTTCATTTGCTGAAAACCAACAAAACCAAGAAAAGTTCTTTTATTTGAAGATAAAATCTTTTTGCTGTGGAGAAGAAAAATCTAGCTGACTGAAATAAGTTCATTGGATGAAAACCAACAAAAATTGACAAGAACCACGAAAAGTTCTTGTATTTTAAGATAAAATCTTACGCTATTAAAGAAAAAACTTCTTGCTCACTGAAATCTGTTCATTTGCTGAAAACCAACAAAACCACGAAAAGTTCTTGTATTTGAAGATAAAATCTTTTTGCTTTGAAGAAGAAAGATCTAGCTGACTGAAATAAGTTCATAAGATGAAAACCAACAAAAATTGTCAAGAACCACGAAAAGTTCTTGTATTTTAAGATAAAATCTTACGCTATAAAAGAAAAAACACCCAGCTCGCTGAAATATGTTCATTTGCTGAAAACCATCAAGACCACGAAAAGTTCTTGTATTTGAAGATAAAATCTTTTTGCTTTGAAGAAGAAAGATCTAGCTGACTGAAATAAGTTCATTAGATGAAAACGAACAAAAATTGACAAGAACCACGAAAAGTTCTTGTATTTTAAGATAAAATCTTACTCTATTAAGGAAAAAACTTCCAGCTCGCTGAAATATGTTCATTTGCTGAAAACCATCAAAACCTCGAAAAGTTCTTGTATTTGAAGATAAAATCTTTTTGCTTTGAAGAAGAAAGATCTAGCTGACTGAAATAAGTTCATTAGATGAAAACGAACAAAAATTGACAAGAACCACGAAAAGTTCTTGTATTTTAAGATAAAATCTTACGCTATTAAAGAAAAAACTTCTTGCTCGCTGAAATCTGTTCATTTGCTGAAAACCAACAAAACCACGAAAAGTTCTTGTATTTGAAGATAAAATCTTTTTGCTTTGAAGAAGAAAGATCTAGCTGACTGAAATAAGTTCATTAGATGAAAACGAACAAAAATTGACAAGAACCACGAAAAGTTCTTGTATTTTAAGATAAAATCTTACGCTATTAAAGAAAAAACTTCTTGCTCGCTGAAATCTGTTCATTTGCTGAAAACCAACAAAACCACGAAAAGTTCTTGTATTTGAAGATAAAATCTTTTTGCTTTGAAGAAGAAAGATCTAGCTGACTGAAATAAGTTCACAAGATGAAAACCAACAAAAATTGTCAAGAACCACGAAAAGTTCTTGTATTTTAAGATAAAATCTTACGCTATTAAAGAAAAAACACCCAGCTCACTGAAATCTGTTCATTTGCTGAAAACCAACAAAACCACGAAAAGTTCTTGTATTTGAAGATGAAATCTTTTTGCTTTGAAGAAGAAAGATCTAGCTGACTGAAATAAGTTCATAAGATGAAAACCAACAAAAATTGACAAGAACCACGAAAAGTTCTTGTATTTTAAGATAAAATCTTACTCTATTAAGGAAAAAACTTCCAGCTCGCTGAAATATGTTCATTTGCTGAAAACCATCAAAACCTCGAAAAGTTCTTGTATTTGAAGATAAAATCTTTTTGCTTTGAAGAAGAAAGATCTAGCTGACTGAAATAAGTTCACAAGATGAAAACCAACAAAAATTGACAAGAACCACGAAAAGTTCTTGTATTTTAAGATAAAATCTTACTCTATTAAGGAAAAAACTTCCAGCTCGCTGAAATCTGTTCATTTGCTGAAAACCATCAAAACCACGAAAAGTTCTTGTATTTGAAGATAAAATCTTTTTGCTTTGAAGAAGAAAGATCTAGCTGACTGAAATAAGTTCATTAGATGAAAACGAACAAAAATTGACAAGAACCACGAAAAGTTCTTGTATTTTAAGATAAGATCTTACGCTATTAAAGAAAAAACTTCTTGCTCGCTGAAATCTGTTCATTTGCTGAAAACCATCAAAACCACGAAAAGTTCTTGTATTTGAAGATAAAATCTTTTTGCTTTGAAGAAGAAAGATCTAGCTGACTGAAATAAGTTCATTGGATGAAAACGAACAAAAATTGACAAGAACCACGAAAAGTTCTTGTATTTTAAGATAAAATCTTACGCTATTAAAGAAAAAACACCCAGCTCGCTGAAATCTGTTCATTTGCTGAAAACCAACAAAACCACGAAAAGTTCTTGTATTTGAAGATGAAATCTTTTTGCTTTGAAGAAGAAAGATCTCGCTGACTGAAATAAGTTCATTAGATGAAAACCAACAAAAATTGACAAGAACCACGAAAACTTCTTGTATTTTAAGATAAAATCTTACTCTATTAAGGAAAAAACTTCCAGCTCGCTGAAATATGTTCATTTGCTGAAAACCATCAAAACCTCGAAAAGTTCTTGTATTTGAAGATAAAATCTTTTTGCTTTGAACAAGAAAGATCTAGATGACTGAAATAAGTTCATAAGATGAAAACCAACAAAAATTGTCAAGAACCACGAAAAGTTCTTGTATTTTAAGATAAAATCTTACGCTATAAAAGAAAAAACACCCAGCTCGCTGAAATATGTTCATTTGCTGAAAACCAACAAAACCACGAAAAGTTCTTGTATTTGAAGATAAAATCTTTTTGCTTTGAAGAAGAAAGATCTAGCTGACTGAAATAAGTTCATTAGATGAAAACCAACAAAAATTGACAAGAACCACGAAAAGTTCTTGTATTTTAAGATAAAATCTTACTCTATTGAGGAAAAAATTCCAGCTCACTGAAATATGTTCATTTGCTGAAAACCATCAAAACCACGAAAAGTTCTTGTATTTGAAGATAAAATCTTTTTGCTTTGAAGAAGAAAGATCTAGCTGACTGAAATAAGTTCATTAGATGAAAACGAACAAAAATTGACAAGAACCACGAAAAGTTCTTGTATTTTATGATAAAATCTTACTCTATTAAGGAAAAAACTTCCAGCTCGCTGAAATATGTTCATTTGCTGAAAACCATCAAAACCTCGAAAAGTTCTTGTATTTGAAGATAAAATCTTTTTGCTTTGAAGAAGAAAGATCTAGCTGACTGAAATAAGTTCATTAGATGAAAACGAACAAAAATTGACAAGAACCACGAAAAGTTCTTGTATTTTAAGATAAAATCTTACGCTATTAAAGAAAAAACTTCTTGCTCGCTGAAATCTGTTCATTTGCTGAAAACCAACAAAACCACGAAAAGTTCTTGTATTTGAAGATAAAATCTTTTTGCTTTGAAGAAGAAAGATCTAGCTGACTGAAATAAGTTCACAAGATGAAAACCAACAAAAATTGTCAAGAACCACGAAAAGTTCTTGTATTTTAAGATAAAATCTTACGCTATTAAAGAAAAAACTTCTTGCTCGCTGAAATCTGTTCATTTGCTGAAAACCAACAAAACCACGAAAAGTTCTTGTATTTGAAGATAAAATCTTTTTGCTTTGAAGAAGAAAGATCTAGCTGACTGAAATAAGTTCACAAGATGAAAACCAACAAAAATTGTCAAGAACCACGAAAAGTTCTTGTATTTTAAGATAAAATCTTACGCTATTAAAGAAAAAACACCCAGCTCACTGAAATCTGTTCATTTGCTGAAAACCAACAAAACCACGAAAAGTTCTTGTATTTGAAGATGAAATCTTTTTGCTTTGAAGAAGAAAGATCTAGCTGACTGAAATAAGTTCATAAGATGAAAACCAACAAAAATTGACAAGAACCACGAAAAGTTCTTGTATTTTAAGATAAAATCTTACTCTATTAAGGAAAAAACTTCCAGCTCGCTGAAATATGTTCATTTGCTGAAAACCATCAAAACCTCGAAAAGTTCTTGTATTTGAAGATAAAATCTTTTTGCTTTGAAGAAGAAAGATCTAGCTGAGTGAAATAAGTTCATCAGATGAAAACGAACAAAAATTGACAAGAACCACGAAAAGTTCTTGTATTTTAAGATAAAATCTTACGCTATTAAAGAAAAAACTTCTTGCTCGCTGAAATCTGTTCATTTGCTGAAAACCAACAAAACCACGAAAAGTTCTTGTATTTGAAGATAAAATCTTTTTCCTTGAAGAAGAAAGATCGAGCTGACTGAAATAAGTTCATAAGATGAAAACGAACAAAAATTGACAAGAACCACGAAAAGTTCTTGTATTTTAAGATAAAATCTTACTCTATTAAGGAAAAAACTTCCAGCTCGCTGAAATATGTTCATTTGCTGAAAACCATCAAAACCACGAAAAGTTCTTGTATTTGAAGATAAAATCTTTTTGCTTTGAAGAAGAAAGATCTAGCTGACTGAAATAAGTTCATAAGATGAAAACGAACAAAAATTGACAAGAACCACGAAAAGTTCTTGTATTTTAAGATAAAATCTTACGCTATTAAAGAAAAAACTTCTTGCTCGCTGAAATCTGTTCATTTGCTGAAAACCAACAAAACCAAGAAAAGTTCTTGTATTTGAAGATAAAATCTTTTTGCTGTGAAGAAGAAAGATCTCGCTGACTGAAATAAGTTCATTAGATGAAAACCAACAAAAATTGACAAGAACCACGAAAAGTTCTTGTATTTTAAGATAAAATCTTACTCTATTAAGGAAAAAACTTCCAGCTCGCTGAAATCTGTTCATTTGCTGAAAACCATCAAAACCACGAAAAGTTCTTGTATTTGAAGATAAAATCTTTTTGCTTTGAAGAAGAAAGATCGAGCTGACTGAAATAAGTTCATTAGATGAAAACGAACAAAAATTGACAAGAACCACGAAAAGTTCTTGTATTTTAAGATAAGATCTTACGCTATTAAAGAAAAAACTTCTTGCTCGCTGAAATCTGTTCATTTGCTGAAAACCATCAAAACCACGAAAAGTTCTTGTATTTGAAGATAAAATCTTTTTGCTTTGAAGAAGAAAGATCTAGCTGACTGAAATAAGTTCATTGGATGAAAACGAACAAAAATTGACAAGAACCACGAAAAGTTCTTGTATTTTAAGATAAAATCTTACGCTATTAAAGAAAAAACACCCAGCTCGCTGAAATCTGTTCATTTGCTGAAAAGCAACAAAACCACGAAAAGTTCTTGTATTTGAAGATGAAATCTTTTTGCTTTGAAGAAGAAAGATCTAGCTGACTGAAATAAGTTCATTAGATGAAAACCAACAAAAATTGACAAGAACCACGAAAAGTTCTTGTATTTTAAGATAAAATCTTACTCTATTAAGGAAAAAACTTCCAGCTCGCTGAAATATGTTCATTTGCTGAAAACCATCAAAACCTCGAAAAGTTCTTGTATTTGAAGATAAAATCTTCTTGCTTTGAACAAGAAAGATCTAGCTGACTGAAATAAGTTCATTTGATGAAAACGAACAAAAATTGACAAGAACCACGAAAAGTTCTTGTATTTTAAGATAAAATCTTACTCTATTAAGGAAAAAACTTCCAGCTCGCTGAAATATGTTCATTTACTGAAAACCATCAAAACCACGAAAAGTTCTTTTATTTGAAGATAAAATCTTTTTGCTTTGAAGAAGAAAGATCTAGCTGACTGAAATAAGTTCATTAGATGAAAACGAACAAAAATTGACAAGAACCACGAAAAGTTCTTGTATTTTAAGATAAAATCTTACGCTATTAAAGAAAAAACTTCTTGCTCGCTGAAATCTGTTCATTTGCTGAAAACCAACAAAACCACGAAAAGTTCTTGTATTTTAAGATAAAATCTTTTTGCTTTGAAGAAGAAAGATCTAGCTGACTGAAATAAGTTCATTAGATGAAAACCAACAAAAATTGACAAGAACCACGAAAAGTTCTTGTATTTTAAGATAAAATCTTACTCTATTAAGGAAAAAACTTCCAGCTCGCTGAAATATGTTCATTTGCTGAAAACCATCAAAACCACGAAAAGTTCTTGTATTTGAAGATGAACTCTTTTTCCTTTGAAGAAGAAAGATCTAGCTGACTGAAATAAGTTCATTAGATGAAAACCAACAAAAATTGACAAGAACCACGAAAAGTTCTTGTATTTTAAGATAAAATCTTACTCTATTAAGGAAAAAACTTCCAGCTCGCTGAAATATGTTCATTTGCTGAAAACCATCAAAACCTCGAAAAGTTCTTGTATTTTAAGATAAAATCTTACGCTATTAAAGAAAAAACTTCTTGCTCGCTGAAATCTGTTCATTTGCTGAAAACCAACAAAACCACGAAAAGTTCTTGTATTTGATGATAAAATCTTTTTGCTTTGAAGAAGAAAGATCCAGCTGACTGAAATAAGTTCATTAGATGAAAACCAACAAAAATTGACAAGAACCACGAAAAGTTCTTGTTTTTTAAGATCAAATCTGACGCTATTAAGGAAAAAACTGCCAGCTCGCTGAAATATGTTCATTTGCTGAAAACCAACAAAACCACGAAAAGTTCTTGTATTTGAAGATGAAATCTTTTTGCTTTGAAGAAGAAAGATCTAGCTGACTGAAATAAGTTCATAAGATGAAAACCAACAAAAATTGACAAGAACCACGAAAAGTTCTTGTATTTTAAGATAAAATCTTACTCTATTAAGGAAAAAACTTCCAGCTCGCTGAAATATGTTCATTTGCTGAAAACCATCAAAACCTCGAAAAGTTCTTGTATTTGAAGATAAAATCTTTTTGCTTTGAAGAAGAAAGATCTAGCTGAGTGAAATAAGTTCATTAGATGAAAACGAACAAAAATTGACAAGAACCACGAAAAGTTCTTGTATTTTAAGATAAAATCTTACGCTATTAAAGAAAAAACTTCTTGCTCGCTGAAATCTGTTCATTTGCTGAAAACCAACAAAACCACGAAAAGTTCTTGTATTTGAAGATAAAATCTTTTTGCATTGAAGAAGAAAGATCGAGCTGACTGAAATAAGTTCATAAGATGAAAACGAACAAAAATTGACAAGAACCACGAAAAGTTCTTGTATTTTAAGATAAAATCTTACTCTATTAAGGAAAAAACTTCCAGCTCGCTGAAATATGTTCATTTGCTGAAAACCATCAAAACCACGAAAAGTTCTTGTATTTGAAGATAAAATCTTTTTGCTTTGAAGAAGAAAGATCTAGCTGACTGAAATAAGTTCATCAGATGAAAACGAACAAAAATTGACAAGAACCACGAAAAGTTCTTGTATTTTAAGATAAAATCTTACGCTATTAAAGAAAAAACTTCTTGCTCGCTGAAATCTGTTCATTTGCTGAAAACCAACAAAACCAAGAAAAGTTCTTGTATTTGAAGATAAAATCTTTTTGCTGTGAAGAAGAAAGATCTAGCTGAGTGAAATAAGTTCATTAGATGAAAACCAACAAAAATTGACAAGAACCACCAAAAGTTCTTGTATTTTAAGATAAAATCTGACGCTATTAAAGAAAAAACTCCCAGCTCGCTGAAATCTGTTCATTTGCTGAAAACCATCAAAACCTCGAAAAGTTCTTGTATTTGAAGATAAAATCTTTTTGCTTTGAAGAAGAAAGATCTAGCTGACTGAAATAAGTTCATAAGATGAAAACCAACAAAAATTGACAAGAACCACCAAAAGTTCTTGTATTTTAAGATAAAATCTTACGCTATTAAAGAAAAAACTTCTTGCTCGCTCAAATCTGTTCATTTGCTGAAAACCAACAAAACCACGAAAAGTTCTTGTATTTGAAGATAAAATCTTTTTGCTTTGAAGAAGAAAGATCTAGCTGACTGAAATAAGTTCATAAGATGAAAACCAACAAAAATTGACAAAGAACCACGAAAAGTTCTTGTATTTTAAGATAAAATCTTACTCTATTAAGGAAAAAACTTCCAGCTCGCTGAAATATGTTCATTTGCTGAAAACCATCAAAACCACGAAAAGTTCTTGTATTTGAAGATAAAATCTTTTTGCTTTGAAGAAGAAAGATCTAGCTTACTGAAATAAGTTCATGAGATGAAAACGAACAAAAATTGACAAGAACCACGAAAAGTTCTTGTATTTTAAGATAAAATCTTACGCTATTAAAGAAAAAACTTCTTGCTCGCTGAAATCTGTTCATTTGCTGAAAACCAACAAAACCAAGAAAAGTTCTTGTATTTGAAGATAAAATCTTTTTGCTGTGAAGAAGAAAGATCTAGCTGACTGAAATAAGTTCATAAGATGAAAACCAACAAAAATTGACAAGAACCACGAAAAGTTCTTGTATTTTAAGATAAAATCTTACGCTATTAAAGAAAAAACTTCTTGCTCGCTCAAATCTGTTCATTTGCTGAAAACCAACAAAACCACGAAAAGTTCTTGTATTTGAAGATAAAATCTTTTTGCTTTGAAGAAGAAAGATCTAGCTGACTGAAATAAGTTCATTAGATGAAAACGAACAAAAATTGACAAGAACCACGAAAAGTTCTTGTATTTTAAGATAAAATCTTACGCTATTAAAGAAAAAACTTCTTGCTCGCTGAAATCTGTTCATTTGCTGAAAACCAACAAAACCAAGAAAAGTTCTTGTATTTGAAGATAAAATCTTTTTGCTTTGAAGAAGAAAGATCCATCTGACTGAAATAAGTTCATCAGATGAAAACGAACAAAAATTGACAAGAACCACGAAAAGTTCTTGTATTTTAAGATAAAATCTTACTCTATTAAGGAAAAAACTTCCAGCTCGCTGAAATATGTTCATTTGCTGAAAACCATCAAAACCACGAAAAGTTCTTGTATTTGAAGATAAAATCTTTTTGCTTTGAAGAAGAAAGATCTAGCTGACTGAAATAAGTTCATTGGATGAAAACGAACAAAAATTGACAAGAACCACGAAAAGTTCTTGTATTTTAAGATAACATCTTACGCTATTAAAGAAAAAACTTCTTGCTCGCTGAAATATGTTCATTTGCTGAAAACCATCAAAACCTCGAAAAGTTCTTGTATTTGAAGATAAAATCTTTTTGCTTTGAAGAAGAAAGATCTAGCTGACTGAAATAAGTTCATTAGATGAAAACGAACAAAAATTGACAAGAACCACGAAAAGTTCTTGTATTTTAAGATAAAATCTTACTCTATTAAGGAAAAAACTTCCAGCTCGCTGAAATATGTTCATTTACTGAAAACCATCAAAACCACGAAAAGTTCTTTTATTTGAAGATAAAATCTTTTTGCTTTGAAGAAGAAAGATCTAGCTGACTGAAATAAGTTCATTGGATGAAAACGAACAAAAATTGACAAGAACCACGAAAAGTTCTTGTATTTTAAGATAAAATCTTACGCTATTAAAGAAAAAACTTCTTGCTCGCTGAAATCTGTTCATTTGCTGAAAACCAACAAAACCACGAAAAGTTCTTGTATTTTAAGATAAAATCTTTTTGCTTTGAAGAAGAAAGATCTCGCTGACTGAAATAAGTTCATTAGATGAAAACCAACAAAAATTGACAAGAACCACGAAAAGTTCTTGTATTTTAAGATAAAATCTTACTCTATTAAGGAAAAAACTTCCAGCTCGCTGAAATATGTTCATTTGCTGAAAACCATCAAAACCTCGAAAAGTTCTTGTATTTGAAGATAAAATCTTTTTGCTTTGAAGAAGAAAGATCTAGCTGACTGAAATAAGTTCATTAGATGAAAACGAACAAAAATTGACAAGAACCACGAAAAGTTCTTGTATTTTAAGATAAACTCTTACTCTATTAAGGAAAAAACTTCCAGCTCGCTGAAATATGTTCATTTGCTGAAAACCATCAAAACCACGAAAAGTTCTTGTATTTGAAGATAAAATCTTTTTGCTTTGAAGAAGAAAGATCTCGCTGACTGAAATAAGTTCATTTGATGAAAACGAACAAAAATTGACAACAACCACGAAAAGTTCTTGTATTTTAAGATAAAATCTTACGCTATTAAAGAAAAAACTTCTTGCTCGCTCAAATGTGTTCATTTGCTGAAAACCAACAAAACCACGAAAAGTTCTTGTCTTTGAAGATAAAATCTTTTTGCTTTGAAGAAGAAAGATCTAGCTGACTGAAATAAGTTCATAAGATGAAAACCAACAAAAATTGACAAGAACCACGAAAAGTTCTTGTATTTTAAGATAAAATCTTACTCTATTAAGGAAAAAACTTCCAGCTCGCTGAAATATGTTCATTTGCTGAAAACCATCAAAACCACGAAAAGTTCTTGTATTTGAAGATAAAATCTTTTTGCTTTGAAGAAGAAAGATCTAGCTGACTGAAATAAGTTCATTAGATGAAAACGAACAAAAATTGACAAGAACCACGAAAAGTTCTTGTATTTTAAGATAAAATCTTACGCTATTAAAGAAAAAACTTCTTGCTCGCTGAAATCTGTTCATTTGCTGAAAACCAACAAAACCACGAAAAGTTCTTGTATTTGAAGATAAAATCTTTTTGCTTTGAAGAAGAAAGATCTAGCTGACTGAAATAAGTTCATTAGATGAAAACCAACAAAAAATGACAAGAACCACGAAAAGTTCTTGTATTTTAAGATAAAATCTTACTCTATTAAGGAACAAACTTCCAGCTCGCTGAAATATGTTCATTTGCTGAAAACCATCAAAACCACGAAAAGTTCTTGTATTTGAAGATAAAATCTTTTTGCTTTGAAGAAGAAAGATCTAGCTGACTGAAATAAGTTCATTGGATGAAAACGAACAAAAATTGACAAGAACCACGAAAAGTTCTTGTATTTTAAGATAAAATCTTACGCTATTAAAGAAAAAACTTCTTGCTCGCTGAAATCTGTTCATTTGCTGAAAACCAACAAAACCACGAAAAGTTCTTGTATTTGAAGATGAAATCTTTTTGCTTTGAAGAAGAAAGATCTAGCTGACTGAAATAAGTTCATTAGATGAAAACCAACAAAAATTGACAAGAACCACGAAAAGTTCTTGTATTTTAAGATAAAATCTTACTCTATTAAGGAAAAAACTTCCAGCTCGCTGAAATATGTTCATTTGCTGAAAACCATCAAAACCTCGAAAAGTTCTTGTATTTGAAGATAAAATCTTTTTGCTTTGAAGAAGAAAGATCCAGCTGACTGAAATAAGTTCATTAGATGAAAACGAACAAAAATTGACAAGAACCACGAAAAGTTCTTGTATTTTAAGATAAAATCTTACTCTATTAAGGAAAAAACTTCCAGCTCGCTGAAATATGTTCATTTACTGAAAACCATCAAAACCACGAAAAGTTCTTTTATTTGAAGATAAAATCTTTTTGCTTTGAAGAAGAAAGATCTAGCTGACTGAAATAAGTTCATTAGATGAAAACGAACAAAAATTGACAAGAACCACGAAAAGTTCTTGTATTTTAAGATAAAATCTTACGCTATTAAAGAAAAAACTTCTTGCTCGCTGAAATCTGTTCATTTGCTGAAAACCAACAAAACCACGAAAAGTTCTTGTATTTTAAGATAAAATCTTTTTGCTTTGAAGAAGAAAGATCTAGCTGACTGAAATAAGTTCATTAGATGAAAACCAACAAAAATTGACAAGAACCACGAAAAGTTCTTGTATTTTAAGATAAAATCTTACTCTATTAAGGAAAAAACTTCCAGCTCGCTGAAATATGTTCATTTGCTGAAAACCATCAAAACCACGAAAAGTTCTTGTATTTGAAGATAAAATCTTTTCGCTTTGAAGAAGAAAGATCTAGCTGACTGAAATAAGTTCATGAGATGAAAACGAACAAAAATTGACAAGAACCACGAAAAGTTCTTGTATTTTAAGATAAAATCTTACGCTATTAAAGAAAAAACTTCTTGCTCGCTGAAATCTGTTCATTTGCTGAAAACCAACAAAACCACGAAAAGTTCTTGTATTTGAAGATGAAATCTTTTTCCTTTGAAGAAGAAAGATCTAGCTGACTGAAATAAGTTCATTGGATGAAAACCAACAAAAATTGACAAGAACCACGAAAAGTTCTTGTATTTTAAGATAAAATCTTACTCTATTAAGGAAAAAACTTCCAGCTCGCTGAAATATGTTCATTTGCTGAAAACCATCAAAACCTCGAAAAGTTCTTGTATTTGAAGATAAAATCTTTTTGCTTTGAAGAAGAAAGATCTAGCTGACTGAAATAAGTTCATTAGATGAAAACGAACAAAAATTGACAAGAACCACGAAAAGTTCTTGTATTTTAAGATAAAATCTTACTCTATTAAGGAAAAAACTTCCAGCTCGCTGAAATATGTTCATTTGCTGAAAACCATCAAAACCACGAAAAGTTCTTGTATTTGAAGATAAAATCTTTTTGCTTTGAAGAAGAAAGATCCAGCTGACTGAAATAAGTTCATAAGATGAAAACCAACAAAAATTGACAAGAACCAAGAAAAGTTCTTGTATTTTAAGATAAAATCTTACTCTATTAAGGAAAAAACTTCCAGCTCGCTGAAATATGTTCATTTGCTGAAAACCATCAAAACCACGAAAAGTTCTTGTATTTGAAGATAAAATCTTTTTGCTTTGAAGAAGAAAGATCCAGCTGACTGAAATAAGTTCATTAGATGAAAACCAACAAAAATTGACAAGAACCACGAAAAGTTCTTGTATTTTAAGATAAAATCTTACTCTATTAAGGAAAAAACTTCCAGCTCGCTGAAATATGTTCATTTGCTGAAAACCATCAAAACCTCGAAAAGTTCTTGTATTTGAAGATAAAATCTTTTTGCTTTGAAGAAGAAAGATCCAGCTGACTGAAATAAGTTCATTGGATGAAAACGAACAAAAATTGACAAGAACCACGAAAAGTTCTTGTATTTTAAGATAAAATCTTACTCTATTAAGGAAAAAACTTCCAGCTCGCTGAAATATGTTCATTTACTGAAAACCATCAAAACCACGAAAAGTTCTTTTATTTGAAGATAAAATCGTTTTGCTTTGAAGAAGAAAGATCTAGCTGACTGAAATAAGTTCATTAGATGAAAACGAACAAAAATTGACAAGAACCACGAAAAGTTCTTGTATTTTAAGATAAAATCTTACGCTATTAAAGAAAAAACTTCTTGCTCGCTGAAATCTGTTCATTTGCTGAAAACCAACAAAACCACGAAAAGTTCTTGTATATTAAGATAAAATCTTTTTGCTTTGAAGAAGAAAGATCGAGCTGACTGAAATAAGTTCATTAGATGAAAACGAACAAAAATTGACAAGAACCACGAAAAGTTCTTGTATTTTAAGATAAAATCTTACGCTATTAAAGAAAAAACTTCTTGCTCGCTGAAATCTGTTCATTTGCTGAAAACCAACAAAACCACGAAAAGTTCTTGTATTTGAAGATGAAATCTTTTTCCTTTGAAGAAGAAAGATCTAGCTGACTGAAATAAGTTCATCAGATGAAAACCAACAAAAATTGACAAGAACCACGAAAAGTTCTTGTATTTTAAGATAAAATCTTACTCTATTCAGGAAAAAACTTCCAGCTCGCTGAAATATGTTCATTTGCTGAAAACCATCAAAACCTCGAAAAGTTCTTGTATTTGAAGATAAAATCTTTTTGCTTTGAAGAAGAAAGATCTAGCTGACTGAAATAAGTTCATTAGATGAAAACGAACAAAAATTGACAAGAACCACGAAAAGTTCGTGTATTTTAAGATAAAATCTTACTCTATTAAGGAAAAAACTTCCAGCTCGCTGAAATATGTTCATTTGCTGAAAACCATCAAAACCACGAAAAGTTCTTGTATTTGAAGATAAAATCTTTTTGCTTTGAAGAAGAAAGATCTCGCTGACTGAAATAAGTTCATTGGATGAAAACGAACAAAAATTGACAAGAACCACGAAAAGTTCTTGTATTTTAAGATAAAATCTTACGCTATTAAAGAAAAAACTTCTTGCTCGCTCAAATCTGTTCATTTGCTGAAAACCAACAAAACCACGAAAAGTTCTTGTATTTGAAGATAAAATCTTTTTGCTTTGAAGAAGAAAGATCTTGCTGACTGAAATAAGTTCATAAGATGAAAACCAACAAAAATTGACAAGAACCACGAAAAGTTCTTGTATTTGAAGATAAAATCTTTTTGCTTTGAAGAAGAAAGATCTAGCTGACTGAAATAAGTTCATTGGATGAAAACGAACAAAAATTGACAAGAACCACGAAAAGTTCTTGTATTTTAAGATAAAATCTTACGCTATTAAAGAAAAAACTTCTTGCTCGCTGAAATCTGTTCATTTGCTGAAAACCAACAAAACCACGAAAAGTTCTTGTATTTGAAGATGAAATCTTTTTGCTTTGAAGAAGAAAGATCTAGCTGACTGAAATAAGTTCATTAGATGAAAACCAACAAAAATTGACAAGAACCACGAAAAGTTCTTGTATTTTAAGATAAAATCTTACTCTATTAAGGAAAAAACTTCCAGCTCGCTGAAATATGTTCATTTGCTGAAAACCATCAAAACCTCGAAAAGTTCTTGTATTTGAAGATAAAATCTTTTTGCTTTGAAGAAGAAAGATCTAGCTGACTGAAATAAGTTCATTGGATGAAAACGAACAAAAATTGACAAGAACCACGAAAAGTTCTTGTATTTTAAGATAAAATCTTACTCTATTAAGGAAAAAACTTCCAGCTCGCTGAAATATGTTCATTTACTGAAAACCATCAAAACCACGAAAAGTTCTTGTATTTGAAGATAAAATCTTTTTGCTTTGAAGAAGAAAGATCTAGCTGACTGAAATAAGTTCATTAGATGAAAACGAACAATAATTGACAAGAACCACGAAAAGTTCTTGTATTTTAAGATAAAATCTTACGCTATTAAAGAAAAAACTTCTTGCTCGCTGAAATCTGTTCATTTGCTGAAAACCAACAAAACCACGAAAAGTTCTTGTATTTGAAGATGAAATCTTTTTCCTTTGAAGAAGAAAGATCTAGCTGACTGAAATAAGTTCATTGGATGAAAACCAACAAAAATTGACAAGAACCACGAAAAGTTCTTGTATTTTAAGATAAAATCTTACTCTATTAAGGAAAAAACTTCCAGCTCGCTGAAATATGTTCATTTGCTGAAAACCATCAAAACCTCGAAAAGTTCTTGTATTTGAAGATAAAATCTTTTTGCTTTGAAGAAGAAAGATCTAGCTGACTGAAATAAGTTCATTAGATGAAAACGAACAAAAATTGACAAGAACCACGAAAAGTTCTTGTATTTTAAGATAAAATCTTACTCTATTAAGGAAAAAACTTCCAGCTCGCTGAAATATGTTCATTTGCTGAAAACCATCAAAACCACGAAAAGTTCTTGTATTTGAAGATAAAATCTTTTTGCTTTGAAGAAGAAAGATCCAGCTGACTGAAATAAGTTCATAAGATGAAAACCAACAAAAATTGACAAGAACCAAGAAAAGTTCTTGTATTTTAAGATAAAATCTTACTCTATTAAGGAAAAAACTTCCAGCTCGCTGAAATATGTTCATTTGCTGAAAACCATCAAAACCACGAAAAGTTCTTGTATTTGAAGATAAAATCTTTTTGCTTTGAAGAAGAAAGATCCAGCTGACTGAAATAAGTTCATTAGATGAAAACCAACAAAAATTGACAAGAACCACGAAAAGTTCTTGTATTTTAAGATAAAATCTTACTCTATTAAGGAAAAAACTTCCAGCTCGCTGAAATATGTTCATTTGCTGAAAACCATCAAAACCTCGAAAAGTTCTTGTATTTGAAGATAAAATCTTTTTGCTTTGAAGAAGAAAGATCCAGCTGACTGAAATAAGTTCATTGGATGAAAACGAACAAAAATTGACAAGAACCACGAAAAGTTCTTGTATTTTAAGATAAAATCTTACTCTATTAAGGAAAAAACTTCCAGCTCGCTGAAATATGTTCATTTACTGAAAACCATCAAAACCACGAAAAGTTCTTTTATTTGAAGATAAAATCGTTTTGCTTTGAAGAAGAAAGATCTAGCTGACTGAAATAAGTTCATTAGATGAAAACGAACAAAAATTGACAAGAACCACGAAAAGTTCTTGTATTTTAAGATAAAATCTTACGCTATTAAAGAAAAAACTTCTTGCTCGCTGAAATCTGTTCATTTGCTGAAAACCAACAAAACCACGAAAAGTTCTTGTATATTAAGATAAAATCTTTTTGCTTTGAAGAAGAAAGATCGAGCTGACTGAAATAAGTTCATTAGATGAAAACGAACAAAAATTGACAAGAACCACGAAAAGTTCTTGTATTTTAAGATAAAATCTTACGCTATTAAAGAAAAAACTTCTTGCTCGCTGAAATCTGTTCATTTGCTGAAAACCAACAAAACCACGAAAAGTTCTTGTATTTGAAGATGAAATCTTTTTCCTTTGAAGAAGAAAGATCTAGCTGACTGAAATAAGTTCATCAGATGAAAACCAACAAAAATTGACAAGAACCACGAAAAGTTCTTGTATTTTAAGATAAAATCTTACTCTATTCAGGAAAAAACTTCCAGCTCGCTGAAATATGTTCATTTGCTGAAAACCATCAAAACCTCGAAAAGTTCTTGTATTTGAAGATAAAATCTTTTTGCTTTGAAGAAGAAAGATCTAGCTGACTGAAATAAGTTCATTAGATGAAAACGAACAAAAATTGACAAGAACCACGAAAAGTTCGTGTATTTTAAGATAAAATCTTACTCTATTAAGGAAAAAACTTCCAGCTCGCTGAAATATGTTCATTTGCTGAAAACCATCAAAACCACGAAAAGTTCTTGTATTTGAAGATAAAATCTTTTTGCTTTGAAGAAGAAAGATCTCGCTGACTGAAATAAGTTCATTGGATGAAAACGAACAAAAATTGACAAGAACCACGAAAAGTTCTTGTATTTTAAGATAAAATCTTACGCTATTAAAGAAAAAACTTCTTGCTCGCTCAAATCTGTTCATTTGCTGAAAACCAACAAAACCACGAAAAGTTCTTGTATTTGAAGATAAAATCTTTTTGCTTTGAAGAAGAAAGATCTTGCTGACTGAAATAAGTTCATAAGATGAAAACCAACAAAAATTGACAAGAACCACGAAAAGTTCTTGTATTTGAAGATAAAATCTTTTTGCTTTGAAGAAGAAAGATCTAGCTGACTGAAATAAGTTCATTGGATGAAAACGAACAAAAATTGACAAGAACCACGAAAAGTTCTTGTATTTTAAGATAAAATCTTACGCTATTAAAGAAAAAACTTCTTGCTCGCTGAAATCTGTTCATTTGCTGAAAACCAACAAAACCACGAAAAGTTCTTGTATTTGAAGATGAAATCTTTTTGCTTTGAAGAAGAAAGATCTAGCTGACTGAAATAAGTTCATTAGATGAAAACCAACAAAAATTGACAAGAACCACGAAAAGTTCTTGTATTTTAAGATAAAATCTTACTCTATTAAGGAAAAAACTTCCAGCTCGCTGAAATATGTTCATTTGCTGAAAACCATCAAAACCTCGAAAAGTTCTTGTATTTGAAGATAAAATCTTTTTGCTTTGAAGAAGAAAGATCTAGCTGACTGAAATAAGTTCATTGGATGAAAACGAACAAAAATTGACAAGAACCACGAAAAGTTCTTGTATTTTAAGATAAAATCTTACTCTATTAAGGAAAAAACTTCCAGCTCGCTGAAATATGTTCATTTACTGAAAACCATCAAAACCACGAAAAGTTCTTGTATTTGAAGATAAAATCTTTTTGCTTTGAAGAAGAAAGATCTAGCTGACTGAAATAAGTTCATTAGATGAAAACGAACAATAATTGACAAGAACCACGAAAAGTTCTTGTATTTTAAGATAAAATCTTACGCTATTAAAGAAAAAACTTCTTGCTCGCTGAAATCTGTTCATTTGCTGAAAACCAACAAAACCACGAAAAGTTCTTGTATTTTAAGATAAAATCTTTTTGCTTTGAAGAAGAAAGATCTAGCTGACTGAAATAAGTTCATTAGATGAAAACCAACAAAAATTGACAAGAACCACGAAAAGTTCTTGTATTTTAAGATAAAATCTTACTCTATTAAGGAAAAAACTTCCAGCTCGCTGAAATATGTTCATTTGCTGAAAACCATCAAAACCACGAAAAGTTCTTGTATTTGAAGATAAAATCTTTTTGCTTTGAAGAAGAAAGATCTAGCTGACTGAAATAAGTTCATTAGATGAAAACGAACAAAAATTGACAAGAACCACGAAAAGTTCTTGTATTTTAAGATAAAATCTTACGCTATTAAAGAAAAAACTTCTTGCTCGCTGAAATCTGTTCATTTTCTGAAAACCAACAAAACCACGAAAAGTTCTTGTATTTGAAGATGAAATCTTTTTCCTTTGAAGAAGAAAGATCTAGCTGACTGAAATAAGTTCATTAGATGAAAACCAACAAAAATTGACAAGAACCACGAAAAGTTCTTGTATTTTAAGATAAAATCTTACTCTATTAAGGAAAAAACTTCCAGATCGCTGAAATATGTTCATTTGCTGAAAACCATCAAAACCTCGAAAAGTTCTTGTATTTGAAGATAAAATCTTTTTGCTTTGAAGAAGAAAGATCTAGCTGACTGAAATAAGTTCATTAGATGAAAACCAACAAAAATTGACAAGAACCACGAAAAGTTCTTGTATTTTAAGATAAAATCTTACTCTATTAAGGAAAAAACTTCCAGCTCGCTGAAATATGTTCATTTGCTGAAAACCATCAAAACCACGAAAAGTTCTTGTATTTGAAGATAAAATCTTTTTGCTTTGAAGAAGAAAGATCTAGCTGACTGAAATAAGTTCATAAGATGAAAACCAACAAAAATTGACAAGAACCACGAAAAGTTCTTGTATTTTAAGATAAAATCTTACTCTATTAAGGAAAAAACTTCCAGCTCGCTGAAATATGTTCATTTGCTGAAAACCATCAAAACCACGAAAAGTTCTTGTATTTGAAGATAAAATCTTTTTGCTTTGAAGAAGAAAGATCTAGCTGACTGAAATAAGTTCATGAGATGAAAACGAACAAAAATTGACAAGAACCACGAAAAGTTCTTGTATTTTAAGATAAAATCTTACGCTATTAAAGAAAAAACTTCTTGCTCGCTGAAATCTGTTCATTTGCTGAAAACCAACAAAACCACGAAAAGTTCTTTTATTTGAAGATAAAATCTTTTTGCTTTGAAGAAGAAAGATCTAGCTGACTGAAATAAGTTCATTCGATGAAAACCAACAAAAATTGACAAGAACCACGAAAAGTTCTTGTATTTTAAGATAAAATCTTACTCTATTAAGGAAAAAACTTCTTGCTCGCTGAAATCTGTTCATTTGCTGAAAACCAACAAAACCACGAAAAGTTCTTGTATTTGAAGATGAAATCTTTTTCCTTTGAAGAAGAAAGATCTAGCTGACTGAAATAAGTTCATTAGATGAAAACCAACAAAAATTGACAAGAACCACGAAAAGTTCTTGTATTTTAAGATAAAATCTTACTCTATTAAGGAAAAAACTTCCAGCTCGCTGAAATATGTTCATTTGCTGAAAACCATCAAAACCTCGAAAAGTTCTTGTATTTGAAGATAAAATCTTTTTGCTTTGAAGAAGAAAGATCTAGCTGACTGAAATAAGTTCATTAGATGAAAACGAACAAAAATTGACAAGAACCACGAAAAGTTCTTGTATTTTAAGATAAAATCTTACTCTATTAAGGAAAAAACTTCCAGCTCGCTGAAATATGTTCATTTGCTGAAAACCATCAAAACCACAAAAAGTTCTTGTGTTTGAAGATAAAATCTTTTTGCTTTGAAGAAGAAAGATCCAGCTGACTGAAATAAGTTCATTAGATGAAAACGAACAAAAATTGACAAGAACCACGAAAAGGTCTTGTATTTTAAGATAAAATCTTACTCTATTAAGGAAAAAACTTCCAGCTCGCTGAAATATGTTCATTTACTGAAAACCATCAAAACCACGAAAAGTTCTTGTATTTGAAGATAAAATCTTTTTGCTTTGAAGAAGAAAGATCTAGCTGACTGAAATAAGTTCATTAGATGAAAACGAACAAAAATTGACAAGAACCACGAAAAGTTCTTGTATTTTAAGATAAAATCTTACGCTATTAAAGAAAAAACTTCTTGCTCGCTGAAATCTGTTCATTTGCTGAAAACCAACAAAACCACGAAAAGTTCTTGTATTTGAAGATGAAATCTTTTTGCTTTGAAGAAGAAAGATCGAGCTGACTGAAATCAGTTCATCAGATGAAAACCAACAAAAATTGACAAGAACCACGAAAAGTTCTTGTATTTTAAGATAAAATCTTACTCTATTAAGGAAAAAACTTCCAGCTCGCTGAAATATGTTCATTTGCTGAAAACCATCAAAACCACGAAAAGTTCTTGTATTTGAAGATAAAATCTTTTTGCTTTGAAGAAGAAAGATCTAGCTGACTGAAATAAGTTCATCAGATGAAAACCAACAAAAATTGACAAGAACCACGAAAAGGTCTTGTATTTTAAGATAAAATCTTACTCTATTAAGGAAAAAACTTCCAGCTCGCTGAAATATGTTCATTTGCTGAAAACCAACAAAACCAAGAAAAGTTCTTGTATTTGAAGATAAAATCTTTTTGCTGTGAAGAAGAAAAATCTAGCTGACTGAAATAAGTTCATCAGATGAAAACCAACAAAAATTGACAAGAACCACGAAAAGTTCTTGTATTTTAAGATAAAATCTTACGCTATTAAAGAAAAAACTTCTTGCTCGCTGAAATCTGTTCATTTGCTGAAAACCAACAAAACCACGAAAAGTTCTTGTATTTGAAGATAAAATCTTTTTGCTTTGAAGAAGAAAGATCTAGCTGACTGAAATAAGTTCATAAGATGAAAACCAACAAAAATTGTCAAGAACCACGAAAAGTTCTTGTATTTTAAGATAAAATCTTACGCTATAAAAGAAAAAACACCCAGCTCGCTGAAATATGTTCATTTGCTGAAAACCAACAAAACCACGAAAAGTTCTTGTATTTGAAGATAAAATCTTTTTGCTTTGAAGAAGAAAGATCTAGCTGACTGAAATAAGTTCATAAGATGAAAACCAACAAAAATTGTCAAGAACCACGAAAAGTTCTTGTATTTTAAGATAAAATCTTACGCTATAAAAGAAAAAACACCCAGCTCGCTGAAATATGTTCATTTGCTGAAAATCAACAAAACCACGAAAAGTTCTTGTATTTGAAGATAAAATCTTTTTGCTTTGAAGAAGAAAGATCTAGCTGACTGAAATAAGTTCATTAGATGAAAACCAACAAAAATTGACAAGAACCACGAAAAGTTCTTGTATTTTAAGATAAAATCTTACTCTATTAAGGAAAAAACTTCCAGCTCGCTGAAATATGTTCATTTGCTGAAAACCATCAAAACCACGAAAAGTTCTTGTATTTGAAGATAAAATCTTTTTGCTTTGAAGAAGAAAGATCTAGCTGACTGAAATAAGTTCATTAGATGAAAACGAACAAAAATTGACAAGAACCACGAAAAGTTCTTGTATTTTAAGATAAAATCTTACGCTATTAAAGAAAAAACTTCTTGCTCGCTGAAATCTGTTCATTTGCTGAAAACCAACAAAACCACGAAAAGTTCTTGTATTTGAAGATGAAATCTTTTTGCTTTGAAGAAGAAAGATCTAGCTGACTGAAATAAGTTCATTGGATGAAAACCAACAAAAATTGACAAGAACCACGAAAAGTTCTTGTATTTTAAGATAAAATCTTACTCTATTAAGGAAAAAACTTCCAGCTCGCTGAAATATGTTCATTTGCTGAAAACCATCAAAACCTCGAAAAGTTCTTGTATTTGAAGATAAAATCTTTTTGCTTTGAAGAAGAAAGATCTAGCTGACTGAAATAAGTTCATGAGATGAAAACGAACAAAAATTGACAAGAACCACGAAAAGTTCTTGTATTTTAAGATAAAATCTTACTCTATTAAGGAAAAAACTTCCAGCTCGCTGAAATATGTTCATTTACTGAAAACCATCAAAACCACGAAAAGTTCTTGTATTTGAAGATAAAATCTTTTTGCTTTGAAGAAGAAAGATCTAGCTGACTGAAATAAGTTCATTAGATGAAAACGAACAAAAATTGACAAGAACCACGAAAAGTTCTTGTATTTTAAGAAAAATCTTACGCTATTAAAGAAAAAACTTCTTGCTCGCTCAAATCTGTTCATTTGCTGAAAACCAACAAAACCACGAAAAGTTCTTGTATTTGAAGATAAAATCTTTTTGCTTTGAAGAAGAAAGATCTAGCTGACTGAAATAAGTTCATTAGATGAAAACGAACAAAAATTGACAAGAACCACGAAAAGTTCTTGTATTTTAAGATAAAATCTTACTCTATTCAGGAAAAAACTTCCAGCTTGCTGAAATATGTTCATTTGCTGAAAACCATCAAAACCACGAAAAGTTCTTGTATTTGAAGATAAAATCTTTTTGCTTTGAAGAAGAAAGATCTAGCTGACTGAAATAAGTTCATTAGATGAAAACCAACAAAAATTGACAAGAACCACGAAAAGTTCTTGTATTTTAAGATAAAATCTTACTCTATTAAGGAAAAAACTTCCAGCTCGCTGAAATATGTTCATTTGCTGAAAACCAACAAAACCAAGAAAAGTTCTTGTATTTGAAGATAAAATCTTTTTGCTGTGAAGAAGAAAAATCTAGCTGACTGAAATAAGTTCATCAGATGAAAACCAACAAAAATTGACAAGAACCACGAAAAGTTCTTGTATTTTAAGATAAAATCTTACGCTATTAAAGAAAAAACTTCTTGCTCGCTGAAATCTGTTCATTTGCTGAAAACCAACAAAACCACGAAAAGTTCTTGTATTTGAAGATAAAATCTTTTTGCTTTGAAGAAGAAAGATCTAGCTGACTGAAATAAGTTCATAAGATGAAAACCAACAAAAATTGTCAAGAACCACGAAAAGTTCTTGTATTTTAAGATAAAATCTTACGCTATAAAAGAAAAAACACCCAGCTCGCTGAAATATGTTCATTTGCTGAAAACCAACAAAACCACGAAAAGTTCTTGTATTTGAAGATAAAATCTTACTCTATTAAGGAAAAAACTTCCAGCTCGCTGAAATATGTTCATTTACTGAAAACCATCAAAACCACGAAAAGTTCTTGTATTTGAAGATAAAATCTTTTTGCTTTGAAGAAGAAAGATCTAGCTGACTGAAATAAGTTCATTAGATGAAAACGAACAAAAATTGACAAGAACCACGAAAAGTTCTTGTATTTTAAGAAAAATCTTACGCTATTAAAGAAAAAACTTCTTGCTCGCTCAAATCTGTTCATTTGCTGAAAACCAACAAAACCACGAAAAGTTCTTGTATTTGAAGATAAAATCTTTTTGCTTTGAAGAAGAAAGATCTAGCTGACTGAAATAAGTTCATTAGATGAAAACGAACAAAAATTGACAAGAACCACGAAAAGTTCTTGTATTTTAAGATAAAATCTTACTCTATTCAGGAAAAAACTTCCAGCTTGCTGAAATATGTTCATTTGCTGAAAACCATCAAAACCACGAAAAGTTCTTGTATTTGAAGATAAAATCTTTTTGCTTTGAAGAAGAAAGATCTAGCTGACTGAAATAAGTTCATTAGATGAAAACCAACAAAAATTGACAAGAACCACGAAAAGTTCTTGTATTTTAAGATAAAATCTTACTCTATTAAGGAAAAAACTTCCAGCTCGCTGAAATATGTTCATTTGCTGAAAACCAACAAAACCAAGAAAAGTTCTTGTATTTGAAGATAAAATCTTTTTGCTGTGAAGAAGAAAAATCTAGCTGACTGAAATAAGTTCATCAGATGAAAACCAACAAAAATTGACAAGAACCACGAAAAGTTCTTGTATTTTAAGATAAAATCTTACGCTATTAAAGAAAAAACTTCTTGCTCGCTGAAATCTGTTCATTTGCTGAAAACCAACAAAACCACGAAAAGTTCTTGTATTTGAAGATAAAATCTTTTTGCTTTGAAGAAGATCTAGCTGACTGAAATAAGTTCATAAGATGAAAACCAACAAAAATTGTCAAGAACCACGAAAAGTTCTTGTATTTTAAGATAAAATCTTACGCTATAAAAGAAAAAACACCCAGCTCGCTGAAATATGTTCATTTGCTGAAAACCAACAAAACCACGAAACGTTCTTGTATTTGAAGATAAAATCTTTTTGCTTTGAAGAAGAAAGATCTAGCTGACTGAAATAAGTTCATTAGATGAAAACCAACAAAAATTGACAAGAACCACGAAAAGTTCTTGTATTTTAAGATAAAATCTTACTCTATTAAGGAAAAAACTTCCAGCTCGCTGAAATATGTTCATTTGCTGAAAACCATCAAAACCACGAAAAGTTCTTGTATTTGAAGATAAAATCTTTTTGCTTTGAAGAAGAAAGATCTAGCTGACTGAAATAAGTTCATTAGATGAAAACGAACAAAAATTGACAAGAACCACGAAAAGTTCTTGTATTTTAAGATAAAATCTTACGCTATTAAAGAAAAAACTTCTTGCTCGCTGAAATCTGTTCATTTGCTGAAAACCAACAAAACCACGAAAAGTTCTTGTATTTGAAGATGAAATCTTTTTGCTTTGAAGAAGAAAGATCCAGCTGACTGAAATAAGTTCATTGGATGAAAACCAACAAAAATTGACAAGAACCACGAAAAGTTCTTGTATTTTAAGATAAAATCTTACTCTATTAAGGAAAAAACTTCCAGCTCGCTGAAATATGTTCATTTGCTGAAAACCATCAAAACCTCGAAAAGTTCTTGTATTTGAAGATAAAATCTTTTTGCTTTGAAGAAGAAAGATCTTGCTGACTGAAATAAGTTCATTAGATGAAAACGAACAAAAATTGACAAGAACCACGAAAAGTTCTTGTATTTTAAGATAAAATCTTACTCTATTAAGGAAAAAACTTCCAGCTCGCTGAAATATGTTCATTTACTGAAAACCATCAAAACCACGAAAAGTTCTTGTATTTGAAGATAAAATCTTTTTGCTTTGAAGAAGAAAGATCTAGCTGACTGAAATAAGTTCATTAGATGAAAACGAACAAAAATTGACAAGAACCACGAAAAGTTCTTGTATTTTAAGATAAAATCTTACGCTATTAAAGAAAAAACTTCTTGCTCGCTGAAATCTGTTCATTTGCTGAAAACCAACAAAACCACGAAAAGTTCTTGTATTTGAAGATAAAATCTTTTTGCTTTGAAGAAGAAAGATCTAGCAGACTGAAATAAGTTCATTAGATGAAAACCAACAAAAATTGACAAGAACCACGAAAAGTTCTTGTATTTTAAGATAAAATCTTACTCTATTAAGGAAAAAACTTCCAGCTCGCTGAAATATGTTCATTTGCTGAAAACCATCAAAACCACGAAAAGTTCTTGTATTTGAAGATAAAATCTTTTCGCTTTGAAGAAGAAAGATCTAGCTGACTGAAATAAGTTCATAAGATGAAAACCAACAAAAATTGACAAGAACCACGAAAAGTTCTTGTATTTTAAGATAAAATCTTACTCTATTCAGGAAAAAACTTCCAGCTTGCTGAAATATGTTCATTTGCTGAAAACCATCAAAACCACGAAAAGTTCTTGTATTTGAAGATAAAATCTTTTTGCTTTGAAGAAGAAAGATCTAGCTGACTGAAATAAGTTCATTAGATGAAAACGAACAAAAATTGACAAGAACCACGAAAAGTTCTTGTATTTTAAGATAAAATCTTACGCTATTAAAGAAAAAACTTCTTGCTCGCTGAAATCTGTTCATTTGCTGAAAACCAACAAAACCACGAAAAGTTCTTGTATTTGAAGATGAAATCTTTTTGCTTTGAAGAAGAAAGATCCAGCTGACTGAAATAAGTTCATTGGATGAAAACCAACAAAAATTGACAAGAACCACGAAAAGTTCTTGTATTTTAAGATAAAATCTTACTCTATTAAGGAAAAAACTTCCAGCTCGCTGAAATATGTTCATTTGCTGAAAACCATCAAAACCTCGAAAAGTTCTTGTATTTGAAGATAAAATCTTTTTGCTTTGAAGAAGAAAGATCTTGCAGACTGAAATAAGTTCATTAGATGAAAACGAACAAAAATTGACAAGAACCACGAAAAGTTCTTGTATTTTAAGATAAAATCTTACTCTATTAAGGAAAAAACTTCCAGCTCGCTGAAATATGTTCATTTACTGAAAACCATCAAAACCACGAAAAGTTCTTGTATTTGAAGATAAAATCTATTTGCTTTGAAGAAGAAAGATCTAGCTGACTGAAATAAGTTCATGAGATGAAAACGAACAAAAATTGACAAGAACCACGAAAAGTTCTTGTATTTTAAGATAAAATCTTACGCTATTAAAGAAAAAACTTCTTGCTCGCTGAAATCTGTTCATTTGCTGAAAACCAACAAAACCACGAAAAGTTCTTGTATTTGAAGATAAAATCATTTTGCTTTGAAGAAGAAAGATCTAGCTGACTGAAATAAGTTCATAAGATGAAAACCAACAAAAATTGACAAGAACCACGAAAAGTTCTTGTATTTTAAGTTAAAATCTTACTCTATTCAGGAAAAAACTTCCAGCTTGCTGAAATATGTTCATTTGCTGAAAACCATCAAAACCACGAAAAGTTCTTGTATTTGAAGATAAAATCTTTTTGCTTTGAAGAAGAAAGATCCAGCTGACTGAAATAAGTTCATTAGATGAAAACCAACAAAAATTGACAAGAACCACCAAAAGTTCTTGTATTTTAAGATAAAATCTGACGCTATTAAGGAAAAAACTTCCAGCTCGCTGAAATATGTTCATTTGCTGAAAACCATCAAAACCACGAAAAGTTCTTGTATTTGAAGATAAAATCTTTTTGCTTTGAAGAAGAAAGATCTTGCTGACTGAAATAAGTTCATTAGATGAAACCGAACAAAAATTGACAAGAACCACGAAAAGTTCTTGTATTTCAAGATAAAATCTTACGCTATTAAAGAAAAAACTTCTTGCTCGCTGAAATCTGTTCATTTGTTGAAAACCAACAAAACCACGAAAAGTTCTTGTATTTGAAGATAAAATCTTTTTGCTGTGAAGAAGAAAAATCTAGCTGAGTGAAATAAGTTCATTAGATGAAAACCAACAAAAATTGACAAGAACCACGAAAAGTTCTTGTATTTTAAGATAAAATCTTACGCTATAAAAGAAAAAACACCCAGCTCGCTGAAATATGTTCATTTGCTGAAAATCAACAAAACCACGAAAAGTTCTTGTATTTGAAGATAAAATCTTTTTGCTTTGAAGAAGAAAGATCTTGCTGACTGAAATAAGTTCATGAGATGAAAACGAACAAAAATTGACAAGAACCACGAAAAGTTCTTGTATTTTAAGATAAAATCTTACTCTATTAAGGAAAAAACTTCCAGCTCGCTGAAATATGTTCATTTACTGAAAACCATCAAAACCACGAAAAGTTCTTGTATTTGAAGATAAAATCTTTTTGCTTTGAAGAAGAAAGATCTAGCTGACTGAAATAAGTTCATTAGATGAAAACGAACAAAAATTGACAAGAACCACGAAAAGTTCTTGTATTTTAAGAAAAATCTTACGCTATTAAAGAAAAAACTTCTTGCTCGCTCAAATCTGTTCATTTGCTGAAAACCAACAAAACCACGAAAAGTTCTTGTATTTGAAGATAAAATCTTTTTGCTTTGAAGAAGAAAGATCTAGCTGACTGAAATAAGTTCATTAGATGAAAACGAACAAAAATTGACAAGAACCACGAAAAGTTCTTGTATTTTAAGATAAAATCTTACTCTATTCAGGAAAAAACTTCCAGCTTGCTGAAATATGTTCATTTGCTGAAAACCATCAAAACCACGAAAAGTTCTTGTATTTGAAGATAAAATCTTTTTGCTTTGAAGAAGAAAGATCTAGCTGACTGAAATAAGTTCATTAGATGAAAACCAACAAAAATTGACAAGAACCACGAAAAGTTCTTGTATTTTAAGATAAAATCTTACTCTATTAAGGAAAAAACTTCCAGCTCGCTGAAATATGTTCATTTGCTGAAAACCAACAAAACCAAGAAAAGTTCTTGTATTTGAAGATAAAATCTTTTTGCTGTGAAGAAGAAAAATCTAGCTGACTGAAATAAGTTCATCAGATGAAAACCAACAAAAATTGACAAGAACCACGAAAAGTTCTTGTATTTTAAGATAAAATCTTACGCTATTAAAGAAAAAACTTCTTGCTCGCTGAAATCTGTTCATTTGCTGAAAACCAACAAAACCACGAAAAGTTCTTGTATTTGAAGATAAAATCTTTTTGCTTTGAAGAAGAAAGATCTAGCTGACTGAAATAAGTTCATAAGATGAAAACCAACAAAAATTGTCAAGAACCACGAAAAGTTCTTGTATTTTAAGATAAAATCTTACGCTATAAAAGAAAAAACACCCAGCTCGCTGAAATATGTTCATTTGCTGAAAACCAACAAAACCACGAAAAGTTCTTGTATTTGAAGATAAAATCTTTTTGCTTTGAAGAAGAAAGATCTAGCTGACTGAAATAAGTTCATTAGATGAAAACCAACAAAAATTGACAAGAACCACGAAAAGTTCTTGTATTTTAAGATAAAATCTTACGCTATTAAAGAAAAAACTTCTTGCTCGCTGAAATCTGTTCATTTGCTGAAAACCAACAAAACCACGAAAAGTTCTTGTATTTGAAGATGAAATCTTTTTGCTTTGAAGAAGAAAGATCCAGCTGACTGAAATAAGTTCATTGGATGAAAACCAACAAAAATTGACAAGAACCACGAAAAGTTCTTGTATTTTAAGATAAAATCTTACTCTATTAAAGAAAAAACTTCCAGCTCGCTGAAATATGTTCATTTGCTGAAAACCATCAAAACCTCGAAAAGTTCTTGTATTTGAAGATAAAATCTTTTTGCTTTGAAGAAGAAAGATCTTGCTGACTGAAATAAGTTCATTAGATGAAAACGAACAAAAATTGACAAGAACCACGAAAAGTTCTTGTATTTTAAGATAAAATCTTACTCTATTAAGGAAAAAACTTCCAGCTCGCTGAAATATGTTCATTTACTGAAAACCATCAAAACCACGAAAAGTTCTTGTATTTGAAGATAAAATCTTTTTGCTTTGAAGAAGAAAGATCTAGCTGACTGAAATAAGTTCATTAGATGAAAACGAACAAAAATTGACAAGAACCACGAAAAGTTCTTGTATTTTAAGATAAAATCTTACGCTATTAAAGAAAAAACTTCTTGCTCGCTGAAATCTGTTCATTTGTTGAAAACCAACAAAACCACGAAAAGTTCTTGTATTTGAAGATAAAATCTTTTTGCTGTGAAGAAGAAAAATCTAGCTGACTGAAATAAGTTCATTAGATGAAAACCAACAAAAATTGACGAGAACCACGAAAAGTTCTTGTATTTTAAGATAAAATCTTACGCTATAAAAGAAAAAACACCCAGCTCGCTGAAATATGTTCATTTGCTGAAAATCAACAAAACCACGAAAAGTTCTTGTATTTGAAGATAAAATCTTTTTGCTTTGAAGAAGAAAGATCTAGCTGACTGAAATAAGTTCATTAGATGAAAACCAACAAAAATTGACAAGAACCACGAAAAGTTCTTGTATTTTAAGATAAAATCTTACTCTATTAAGGAAAAAACTTCCAGCTCGCTGAAATATGTTCATTTACTGAAAACCATCAAAACCACGAAAAGTTCTTGTATTTGAAGATAAAATCTTTTTGCTTTGAAGAAGAAAGATCTAGCTGACTGAAATAAGTTCATTAGATGAAAACGAACAAAAATTGACAAGAACCACGAAAAGTTCTTGTATTTTAAGATAAAATCTTACGCTATTAAAGAAAAAACTTCTTGCTCGCTGAAATCTGTTCATTTGTTGAAAACCAACAAAACCACGAAAAGTTCTTGTATTTGAAGATAAAATCTTTTTGCTGTGAAGAAGAAAAATCTAGCTGACTGAAATAAGTTCATTAGATGAAAACCAACAAAAATTGACGAGAACCACGAAAAGTTCTTGTATTTTAAGATAAAATCTTACGCTATAAAAGAAAAAACACCCAGCTCGCTGAAATATGTTCATTTGCTGAAAATCAACAAAACCACGAAAAGTTCTTGTATTTGAAGATAAAATCTTTTTGCTTTGAAGAAGAAAGATCTAGCTGACTGAAATAAGTTCATTAGATGAAAACCAACAAAAATTGACAAGAACCACGAAAAGTTCTTGTATTTTAAGATAAAATCTTACTCTATTAAGGAAAAAACTTCCAGCTCGCTGAAATATGTTCATTTGCTGAAAACCATCAAAACCACGAAAAGTTCTTGTATTTGAAGATAAAATCTTTTTGCTTTGAAGAAGAAAGATCTCGCTGACTGAAATAAGTTCATTGGATGAAAACGAACAAAAATTGACAAGAACCACGAAAAGTTCTTGTATTTTAAGATAAAATCTTACGCTATTAAAGAAAAAACTTCTTGCTCGCTGAAATCTGTTCATTTGCTGAAAACCAACAAAACCACGAAAAGTTCTTGTATTTGAAGATGAAATCTTTTTGCTTTGAAGAAGAAAGATCTAGCTGACTGAAATAAGTTCATTGGATGAAAACCAACAAAAATTGACAAGAACCACGAAAAGTTCTTGTATTTTAAGATAAAATCTTACTCTATTAAGGAAAAAACTTCCAGCTCGCTGAAATATGTTCATTTGCTGAAAACCATCAAAACCTCGAAAAGTTCTTGTATTTGAAGATAAAATCTTTTTGCTTTGAAGAAGAAAGATCTTGCTGACTGAAATAAGTTCATGAGATGAAAACGAACAAAAATTGACAAGAACCACGAAAAGTTCTTGTATTTTAAGATAAAATCTTACTCTATTAAGGAAAAAACTTCCAGCTCGCTGAAATATGTTCATTTACTGAAAACCATCAAAACCACGAAAAGTTCTTGTATTTGAAGATAAAATCTTTTTGCTTTGAAGAAGAAAGATCTAGCTGACTGAAATAAGTTCATTAGATGAAAACGAACAAAAATTGACAAGAACCACGAAAAGTTCTTGTATTTTAAGAAAAATCTTACGCTATTAAAGAAAAAACTTCTTGCTCGCTCAAATCTGTTCATTTGCTGAAAACCAACAAAACCACGAAAAGTTCTTGTATTTGAAGATAAAATCTTTTTGCTTTGAAGAAGAAAGATCTAGCTGACTGAAATAAGTTCATTAGATGAAAACGAACAAAAATTGACAAGAACCACGAAAAGTTCTTGTATTTTAAGATAAAATCTTACTCTATTCAGGAAAAAACTTCCAGCTTGCTGAAATATGTTCATTTGCTGAAAACCATCAAAACCACGAAAAGTTCTTGTATTTGAAGATAAAATCTTTTTGCTTTGAAGAAGAAAGATCTAGCTGACTGAAATAAGTTCATAAGATGAAAACCAACAAAAATTGTCAAGAACCACGAAAAGTTCTTGTATTTTAAGATAAAATCTTACGCTATAAAAGAAAAAACACCCAGCTCGCTGAAATATGTTCATTTGCTGAAAACCAACAAAACCACGAAAAGTTCTTGTATTTGAAGATAAAATCTTTTTGCTTTGAAGAAGAAAGATCTAGCTGACTGAAATAAGTTCATTAGATGAAAACCAACAAAAATTGACAAGAACCACGAAAAGTTCTTGTATTTTAAGATAAAATCTTACGCTATTAAAGAAAAAACTTCTTGCTCGCTGAAATCTGTTCATTTGCTGAAAACCAACAAAACCACGAAAAGTTCTTGTATTTGAAGATGAAATCTTTTTGCTTTGAAGAAGAAAGATCCAGCTGACTGAAATAAGTTCATTGGATGAAAACCAACAAAAATTGACAAGAACCACGAAAAGTTCTTGTATTTTAAGATAAAATCTTACTCTATTAAAGAAAAAACTTCCAGCTCGCTGAAATATGTTCATTTGCTGAAAACCATCAAAACCTCGAAAAGTTCTTGTATTTGAAGATAAAATCTTTTTGCTTTGAAGAAGAAAGATCTTGCTGACTGAAATAAGTTCATTAGATGAAAACGAACAAAAATTGACAAGAACCACGAAAAGTTCTTGTATTTTAAGATAAAATCTTACTCTATTAAGGAAAAAACTTCCAGCTCGCTGAAATATGTTCATTTACTGAAAACCATCAAAACCACGAAAAGTTCTTGTATTTGAAGATAAAATCTTTTTGCTTTGAAGAAGAAAGATCTAGCTGACTGAAATAAGTTCATTAGATGAAAACGAACAAAAATTGACAAGAACCACGAAAAGTTCTTGTATTTTAAGATAAAATCTTACGCTATTAAAGAAAAAACTTCTTGCTCGCTGAAATCTGTTCATTTGTTGAAAACCAACAAAACCACGAAAAGTTCTTGTATTTGAAGATAAAATCTTTTTGCTGTGAAGAAGAAAAATCTAGCTGACTGAAATAAGTTCATTAGATGAAAACCAACAAAAATTGACAAGAACCACGAAAAGTTCTTGTATTTTAAGATAAAATCTTACGCTATAAAAGAAAAAACACCCAGCTCGCTGAAATATGTTCATTTGCTGAAAATCAACAAAACCACGAAAAGTTCTTGTATTTGAAGATAAAATCTTTTTGCTTTGAAGAAGAAAGATCTAGCTGACTGAAATAAGTTCATTAGATGAAAACCAACAAAAATTGACAAGAACCACGAAAAGTTCTTGTATTTTAAGATAAAATCTTACTCTATTAAGGAAAAAACTTCCAGCTCGCTGAAATATGTTCATTTGCTGAAAACCATCAAAACCACGAAAAGTTCTTGTATTTGAAGATAAAATCTTTTTGCTTTGAAGAAGAAAGATCTAGCTGACTGAAATAAGTTCATTAGATGAAAACGAACAAAAATTGACAAGAACCACGAAAAGTTCTTGTATTTTAAGATAAAATCTTACGCTATTAAAGAAAAAACTTCTTGCTCGCTGAAATCTGTTCATTTGCTGAAAACCAACAAAACCACGAAAAGTTCTTGTATTTGAAGATGAAATCTTTTTGCTTTGAAGAAGAAAGATCTAGCTGACTGAAATAAGTTCATTGGATGAAAACCAACAAAAATTGACAAGAACCACGAAAAGTTCTTGTATTTTAAGATAAAATCTTACTCTATTAAGGAAAAAACTTCCAGCTCGCTGAAATATGTTCATTTGCTGAAAACCATCAAAACCTCGAAAAGTTCTTGTATTTGAAGATAAAATCTTTTTGCTTTGAAGAAGAAAGATCTTGCTGACTGAAATAAGTTCATGAGATGAAAACGAACAAAAATTGACAAGAACCACGAAAAGTTCTTGTATTTTAAGATAAAATCTTACTCTATTAAGGAAAAAACTTCCAGCTCGCTGAAATATGTTCATTTGCTGAAAACCATCAAAACCTCGAAAAGTTCTTGTATTTGAAGATAAAATCTTTTTGCTTTGAAGAAGAAAGATCTTGCTGACTGAAATAAGTTCATGAGATGAAAACGAACAAAAATTGACAAGAACCACGAAAAGTTCTTGTATTTTAAGATAAAATCTTACTCTATTAAGGAAAAAACTTCCAGCTCGCTGAAATATGTTCATTTACTGAAAACCATCAAAACCACGAAAAGTTCTTGTATTTGAAGATAAAATCTTTTTGCTTTGAAGAAGAAAGATCTAGCTGACTGAAATAAGTTCATGAGATGAAAACGAACAAAAATTGACAAGAACCACGAAAAGTTCTTGTATTTTAAGATAAAATCTTACTCTATTAAGGAAAAAACTTCCAGCTCGCTGAAATATGTTCATTTACTGAAAACCATCAAAACCACGAAAAGTTCTTGTATTTGAAGATAAAATCTTTTTGCTTTGAAGAAGAAAGATCTAGCTGACTGAAATAAGTTCATTAGATGAAAACGAACAAAAATTGACAAGAACCACGAAAAGTTCTTGTATTTTAAGAAAAATCTTACGCTATTAAAGAAAAAACTTCTTGCTCGCTCAAATCTGTTCATTTGCTGAAAACCAACAAAACCACGAAAAGTTCTTGTATTTGAAGATAAAATCTTTTTGCTTTGAAGAAGAAAGATCTAGCTGACTGAAATAAGTTCATTAGATGAAAACGAACAAAAATTGACAAGAACCACGAAAAGTTCTTGTATTTTAAGATAAAATCTTACTCTATTCAGGAAAAAACTTCCAGCTTGCTGAAATATGTTCATTTGCTGAAAACCATCAAAACCACGAAAAGTTCTTGTATTTGAAGATAAAATCTTTTTGCTTTGAAGAAGAAAGATCTAGCTGACTGAAATAAGTTCATAAGATGAAAACCAACAAAAATTGTCAAGAACCACGAAAAGTTCTTGTATTTTAAGATAAAATCTTACGCTATAAAAGAAAAAACACCCAGCTCGCTGAAATATGTTCATTTGCTGAAAACCAACAAAACCACGAAAAGTTCTTGTATTTGAAGATAAAATCTTTTTGCTTTGAAGAAGAAAGATCTAGCTGACTGAAATAAGTTCATTAGATGAAAACCAACAAAAATTGACAAGAACCACGAAAAGTTCTTGTATTTTAAGATAAAATCTTACGCTATTAAAGAAAAAACTTCTTGCTCGCTGAAATCTGTTCATTTGCTGAAAACCAACAAAACCACGAAAAGTTCTTGTATTTGAAGATGAAATCTTTTTGCTTTGAAGAAGAAAGATCCAGCTGACTGAAATAAGTTCATTGGATGAAAACCAACAAAAATTGACAAGAACCACGAAAAGTTCTTGTATTTTAAGATAAAATCTTACTCTATTAAAGAAAAAACTTCCAGCTCGCTGAAATATGTTCATTTGCTGAAAACCATCAAAACCTCGAAAAGTTCTTGTATTTGAAGATAAAATCTTTTTGCTTTGAAGAAGAAAGATCTTGCTGACTGAAATAAGTTCATTAGATGAAAACGAACAAAAATTGACAAGAACCACGAAAAGTTCTTGTATTTTAAGATAAAATCTTACTCTATTAAGGAAAAAACTTCCAGCTCGCTGAAATATGTTCATTTACTGAAAACCATCAAAACCACGAAAAGTTCTTGTATTTGAAGATAAAATCTTTTTGCTTTGAAGAAGAAAGATCTAGCTGACTGAAATAAGTTCATTAGATGAAAACGAACAAAAATTGACAAGAACCACGAAAAGTTCTTGTATTTTAAGATAAAATCTTACGCTATTAAAGAAAAAACTTCTTGCTCGCTGAAATCTGTTCATTTGTTGAAAACCAACAAAACCACGAAAAGTTCTTGTATTTGAAGATAAAATCTTTTTGCTGTGAAGAAGAAAAATCTAGCTGACTGAAATAAGTTCATTAGATGAAAACCAACAAAAATTGACAAGAACCACGAAAAGTTCTTGTATTTTAAGATAAAATCTTACGCTATAAAAGAAAAAACACCCAGCTCGCTGAAATATGTTCATTTGCTGAAAATCAACAAAACCACGAAAAGTTCTTGTATTTGAAGATAAAATCTTTTTGCTTTGAAGAAGAAAGATCTAGCTGACTGAAATAAGTTCATTAGATGAAAACCAACAAAAATTGACAAGAACCACGAAAAGTTCTTGTATTTTAAGATAAAATCTTACTCTATTAAGGAAAAAACTTCCAGCTCGCTGAAATATGTTCATTTGCTGAAAACCATCAAAACCACGAAAAGTTCTTGTATTTGAAGATAAAATCTTTTTGCTTTGAAGAAGAAAGATCTAGCTGACTGAAATAAGTTCATTAGATGAAAACGAACAAAAATTGACAAGAACCACGAAAAGTTCTTGTATTTTAAGATAAAATCTTACGCTATTAAAGAAAAAACTTCTTGCTCGCTGAAATCTGTTCATTTGCTGAAAACCAACAAAACCACGAAAAGTTCTTGTATTTGAAGATGAAATCTTTTTGCTTTGAAGAAGAAAGATCTAGCTGACTGAAATAAGTTCATTGGATGAAAACCAACAAAAATTGACAAGAACCACGAAAAGTTCTTGTATTTTAAGATAAAATCTTACTCTATTAAGGAAAAAACTTCCAGCTCGCTGAAATATGTTCATTTGCTGAAAACCATCAAAACCTCGAAAAGTTCTTGTATTTGAAGATAAAATCTTTTTGCTTTGAAGAAGAAAGATCTTGCTGACTGAAATAAGTTCATGAGATGAAAACGAACAAAAATTGACAAGAACCACGAAAAGTTCTTGTATTTTAAGATAAAATCTTACTCTATTAAGGAAAAAACTTCCAGCTCGCTGAAATATGTTCATTTACTGAAAACCATCAAAACCACGAAAAGTTCTTGTATTTGAAGATAAAATCTTTTTGCTTTGAAGAAGAAAGATCTAGCTGACTGAAATAAGTTCATTAGATGAAAACGAACAAAAATTGACAAGAACCACGAAAAGTTCTTGTATTTTAAGAAAAATCTTACGCTATTAAAGAAAAAACTTCTTGCTCGCTCAAATCTGTTCATTTGCTGAAAACCAACAAAACCACGAAAAGTTCTTGTATTTGAAGATAAAATCTTTTTGCTTTGAAGAAGAAAGATCTAGCTGACTGAAATAAGTTCATTAGATGAAAACGAACAAAAATTGACAAGAACCACGAAAAGTTCTTGTATTTTAAGATAAAATCTTACTCTATTCAGGAAAAAACTTCCAGCTTGCTGAAATATGTTCATTTGCTGAAAACCATCAAAACCACGAAAAGTTCTTGTATTTGAAGATAAAATCTTTTTGCTTTGAAGAAGAAAGATCTAGCTGACTGAAATAAGTTCATTAGATGAAAACCAACAAAAATTGACAAGAACCACGAAAAGTTCTTGTATTTTAAGATAAAATCTTACTCTATTAAGGAAAAAACTTCCAGCTCGCTGAAATATGTTCATTTGCTGAAAACCAACAAAACCAAGAAAAGTTCTTGTATTTGAAGATAAAATCTTTTTGCTGTGAAGAAGAAAAATCTAGCTGACTGAAATAAGTTCATCAGATGAAAACCAACAAAAATTGACAAGAACCACGAAAAGTTCTTGTATTTTAAGATAAAATCTTACGCTATTAAAGAAAAAACTTCTTGCTCGCTGAAATCTGTTCATTTGCTGAAAACCAACAAAACCACGAAAAGTTCTTGTATTTGAAGATAAAATCTTTTTGCTTTGAAGAAGAAAGATCTAGCTGACTGAAATAAGTTCATAAGATGAAAACCAACAAAAATTGTCAAGAACCACGAAAAGTTCTTGTATTTTAAGATAAAATCTTACGCTATAAAAGAAAAAACACCCAGCTCGCTGAAATATGTTCATTTGCTGAAAACCAACAAAACCACGAAAAGTTCTTGTATTTGAAGATAAAATCTTTTTGCTTTGAAGAAGAAAGATCTAGCTGACTGAAATAAGTTCATTAGATGAAAACCAACAAAAATTGACAAGAACCACGAAAAGTTCTTGTATTTTAAGATAAAATCTTACTCTATTAAGGAAAAAACTTCCAGCTCGCTGAAATATGTTCATTTGCTGAAAACCATCAAAACCACGAAAAGTTCTTGTATTTGAAGATAAAATCTTTTTGCTTTGAAGAAGAAAGATCTAGCTGACTGAAATAAGTTCATTAGATGAAAACGAACAAAAATTGACAAGAACCACGAAAAGTTCTTGTATTTTAAGATAAAATCTTACGCTATTAAAGAAAAAACTTCTTGCTCGCTGAAATCTGTTCATTTGCTGAAAACCAACAAAACCACGAAAAGTTCTTGTATTTGAAGATAAAATCTTTTTGCTTTGAAGAAGAAAGATCTTGCTGACTGAAATAAGTTCATTAGATGAAAACGAACAAAAATTGACAAGAACCACGAAAAGTTCTTGTATTTTAAGATAAAATCTTACTCTATTAAGGAAAAAACTTCCAGCTCGCTGAAATATGTTCATTTACTGAAAACCATCAAAACCACGAAAAGTTCTTGTATTTGAAGATAAAATCTTTTTGCTTTGAAGAAGAAAGATCTAGCTGACTGAAATAAGTTCATTAGATGAAAACGAACAAAAATTGACAAGAACCACGAAAAGTTCTTGTATTTTAAGATAAAATCTTACGCTATTAAAGAAAAAACTTCTTGCTCGCTGAAATCTGTTCATTTGTTGAAAACCAACAAAACCACGAAAAGTTCTTGTATTTGAAGATAAAATCTTTTTGCTGTGAAGAAGAAAAATCTAGCTGACTGAAATAAGTTCATTAGATGAAAACCAACAAAAATTGACAAGAACCACGAAAAGTTCTTGTATTTTAAGATAAAATCTTACGCTATAAAAGAAAAAACACCCAGCTCGCTGAAATATGTTCATTTGCTGAAAACCATCAAAACCACGAAAAGTTCTTGTATTTGAAGATAAAATCTTTTTGCTTTGAAGAAGAAAGATCTAGCTGACTGAAATAAGTTCATTAGATGAAAACGAACAAAAATTGACAAGAACCACGAAAAGTTCTTGTATTTTAAGATAAAATCTTACGCTATTAAAGAAAAAACTTCTTGCTCGCTGAAATCTGTTCATTTGCTGAAAACCATCAAAACCTCGAAAAGTTCTTGTATTTGAAGATAAAATCTTTTTGCTTTGAAGAAGAAAGATCTTGCTGACTGAAATAAGTTCATGAGATGAAAACGAACAAAAATTGACAAGAACCACGAAAAGTTCTTGTATTTTAAGATAAAATCTTACTCTATTAAGGAAAAAACTTCCAGCTCGCTGAAATATGTTCATTTACTGAAAACCATCAAAACCACGAAAAGTTCTTGTATTTGAAGATAAAATCTTTTTGCTTTGAAGAAGAAAGATCTAGCTGACTGAAATAAGTTCATTAGATGAAAACGAACAAAAATTGACAAGAACCACGAAAAGTTCTTGTATTTTAAGAAAAATCTTACGCTATTAAAGAAAAAACTTCTTGCTCGCTCAAATCTGTTCATTTGCTGAAAACCAACAAAACCACGAAAAGTTCTTGTATTTGAAGATAAAATCTTTTTGCTTTGAAGAAGAAAGATCTAGCTGACTGAAATAAGTTCATTAGATGAAAACGAACAAAAATTGACAAGAACCACGAAAAGTTCTTGTATTTTAAGATAAAATCTTACTCTATTCAGGAAAAAACTTCCAGCTTGCTGAAATATGTTCATTTGCTGAAAACCATCAAAACCACGAAAAGTTCTTGTATTTGAAGATAAAATCTTTTTGCTTTGAAGAAGAAAGATCTCGCTGACTGAAATAAGTTCATTAGATGAAAACCAACAAAAATTGACAAGAACCACGAAAAGTTCTTGTATTTTAAGATAAAATCTTACTCTATTAAGGAAAAAACTTCCAGCTCGCTGAAATATGTTCATTTGCTGAAAACCAACAAAACCAAGAAAAGTTCTTGTATTTGAAGATAAAATCTTTTTGCTGTGAAGAAGAAAAATCTAGCTGACTGAAATAAGTTCATCAGATGAAAACCAACAAAAATTGACAAGAACCACGAAAAGTTCTTGTATTTTAAGATAAAATCTTACGCTATTAAAGAAAAAACTTCTTGCTCGCTGAAATCTGTTCATTTGCTGAAAACCAACAAAACCACGAAAAGTTCTTGTATTTGAAGATAAAATCTTTTTGCTTTGAAGAAGAAAGATCTAGCTGACTGAAATAAGTTCATAAGATGAAAACCAACAAAAATTGTCAAGAACCACGAAAAGTTCTTGTATTTTAAGATAAAATCTTACGCTATAAAAGAAAAAACACCCAGCTCGCTGAAATATGTTCATTTGCTGAAAACCAACAAAACCACGAAAAGTTCTTGTATTTGAAGATAAAATCTTTTTGCTTTGAAGAAGAAAGATCTAGCTGACTGAAATAAGTTCATTAGATGAAAACCAACAAAAATTGACAAGAACCACGAAAAGTTCTTGTATTTTAAGATAAAATCTTACTCTATTAAGGAAAAAACTTCCAGCTCGCTGAAATATGTTCATTTGCTGAAAACCATCAAAACCACGAAAAGTTCTTGTATTTGAAGATAAAATCTTTTTGCTTTGAAGAAGAAAGATCTAGCTGACTGAAATAAGTTCATTAGATGAAAACGAACAAAAATTGACAAGAACCACGAAAAGTTCTTGTATTTTAAGATAAAATCTTACGCTATTAAAGAAAAAACTTCTTGCTCGCTGAAATCTGTTCATTTGCTGAAAACCAACAAAACCACGAAAAGTTCTTGTATTTGAAGATGAAATCTTTTTGCTTTGAAGAAGAAAGATCCAGCTGACTGAAATAAGTTCATTGGATGAAAACCAACAAAAATTGACAAGAACCACGAAAAGTTCTTGTATTTTAAGATAAAATCTTACTCTATTAAGGAAAAAACTTCTTGCTCGCTGAAATCTGTTCATTTGCTGAAAACCAACAAAACCACGAAAAGTTCTTGTATTTGAAGATAAAATCTTTTTGCTTTGAAGAAGAAAGATCTTGCTGACTGAAATAAGTTCATTAGATGAAAACGAACAAAAATTGACAAGAACCACGAAAAGTTCTTGTATTTTAAGATAAAATCTTACTCTATTAAGGAAAAAACTTCCAGCTCGCTGAAATATGTTCATTTACTGAAAACCATCAAAACCACGAAAAGTTCTTGTATTTGAAGATAAAATCTTTTTGCTTTGAAGAAGAAAGATCTAGCTGACTGAAATAAGTTCATTAGATGAAAACGAACAAAAATTGACAAGAACCACGAAAAGTTCTTGTATTTTAAGATAAAATCTTACGCTATTAAAGAAAAAACTTCTTGCTCGCTGAAATCTGTTCATTTGTTGAAAACCAACAAAACCACGAAAAGTTCTTGTATTTGAAGATAAAATCTTTTTGCTGTGAAGAAGAAAAATCTAGCTGACTGAAATAAGTTCATTAGATGAAAACCAACAAAAATTGACAAGAACCACGAAAAGTTCTTGTATTTTAAGATAAAATCTTACGCTATAAAAGAAAAAACACCCAGCTCGCTGAAATATGTTCATTTGCTGAAAACCATCAAAACCACGAAAAGTTCTTGTATTTGAAGATAAAATCTTTTCGCTTTGAAGAAGAAAGATCTCGCTGACTGAAATAAGTTCATTAGATGAAAACGAACAAAAATTGACAAGAACCACGAAAAGTTCTTGTATTTTAAGATAAAATCTTACGCTATTAAAGAAAAAACTTCTTGCTCGCTGAAATCTGTTCATTTGCTGAAAACCAACAAAACCACGAAAAGTTCTTGTATTTGAAGATAAAATCTTTTTGCTTTGAAGAAGAAAGATCTAGCTGACTGAAATAAGTTCATAAGATGAAAACCAACAAAAATTGACAAGAACCACGAAAAGTTCTTGTATTTTAAGATAAAATCTTACTCTATTCAGGAAAAAACTTCCAGCTTGCTGAAATATGTTCATTTGCTGAAAACCATCAAAACCACGAAAAGTTCTTGTATTTGAAGATAAAATCTTTTTGCTTTGAAGAAGAAAGATCTAGCTGACTGAAATAAGTTCATTAGATGAAAACGAACAAAAATTGACAAGAACCACCAAAAGTTCTTGTATTTTAAGATAAAATCTGACGCTATTAAGGAAAAAACTTCCAGCTCGCTGAAATATGTTCATTTGCTGAAAACCATCAAAACCACGAAAAGTTCTTGTATTTGAAGATAAAATCTTTTTGCTGTGAAGAAGAAAAATCTAGCTGACTGAAATAAGTTCATTAGATGAAAACCAACAAAAATTGACAAGAACCACGAAAAGTTCTTGTATTTTAAGATAAAATCTTACTCTATTAAGGAAAAAACTTCCAGCTCGCTGAAATATGTTCATTTACTGAAAACCATCAAAACCACGAAAAGTTCTTGTATTTGAAGATAAAATCTTTTTGCTTTGAAGAAGAAAGATCTAGCTGACTGAAATAAGTTCATTAGATGAAAACGAACAAAAATTGACAAGAACCACGAAAAGTTCTTGTATTTTAAGATAAAATCTTACGCTATTAAAGAAAAAACTTCTTGCTCGCTGAAATCTGTTCATTTGCTGAAAACCATCAAAACCTCGAAAAGTTCTTGTATTTGAAGATAAAATCTTTTTGCTTTGAAGAAGAAAGATCTTGCTGACTGAAATAAGTTCATGAGATGAAAACGAACAAAAATTGACAAGAACCACGAAAAGTTCTTGTATTTTAAGATAAAATCTTACTCTATTAAGGAAAAAACTTCCAGCTCGCTGAAATATGTTCATTTACTGAAAACCATCAAAACCACGAAAAGTTCTTGTATTTGAAGATAAAATCTTTTTGCTTTGAAGAAGAAAGATCTAGCTGACTGAAATAAGTTCATTAGATGAAAACGAACAAAAATTGACAAGAACCACGAAAAGTTCTTGTATTTTAAGAAAAATCTTACGCTATTAAAGAAAAAACTTCTTGCTCGCTCAAATCTGTTCATTTGCTGAAAACCAACAAAACCACGAAAAGTTCTTGTATTTGAAGATAAAATCTTTTTGCTTTGAAGAAGAAAGATCTAGCTGACTGAAATAAGTTCATTAGATGAAAACGAACAAAAATTGACAAGAACCACGAAAAGTTCTTGTATTTTAAGATAAAATCTTACTCTATTCAGGAAAAAACTTCCAGCTTGCTGAAATATGTTCATTTGCTGAAAACCATCAAAACCACGAAAAGTTCTTGTATTTGAAGATAAAATCTTTTTGCTTTGAAGAAGAAAGATCTCGCTGACTGAAATAAGTTCATTAGATGAAAACCAACAAAAATTGACAAGAACCACGAAAAGTTCTTGTATTTTAAGATAAAATCTTACTCTATTAAGGAAAAAACTTCCAGCTCGCTGAAATATGTTCATTTGCTGAAAACCAACAAAACCAAGAAAAGTTCTTGTATTTGAAGATAAAATCTTTTTGCTGTGAAGAAGAAAAATCTAGCTGACTGAAATAAGTTCATCAGATGAAAACCAACAAAAATTGACAAGAACCACGAAAAGTTCTTGTATTTTAAGATAAAATCTTACGCTATTAAAGAAAAAACTTCTTGCTCGCTGAAATCTGTTCATTTGCTGAAAACCAACAAAACCACGAAAAGTTCTTGTATTTGAAGATAAAATCTTTTTGCTTTGAAGAAGAAAGATCTAGCTGACTGAAATAAGTTCATAAGATGAAAACCAACAAAAATTGTCAAGAACCACGAAAAGTTCTTGTATTTTAAGATAAAATCTTACGCTATAAAAGAAAAAACACCCAGCTCGCTGAAATATGTTCATTTGCTGAAAACCAACAAAACCACGAAAAGTTCTTGTATTTGAAGATAAAATCTTTTTGCTTTGAAGAAGAAAGATCTAGCTGACTGAAATAAGTTCATTAGATGAAAACCAACAAAAATTGACAAGAACCACGAAAAGTTCTTGTATTTTAAGATAAAATCTTACTCTATTAAGGAAAAAACTTCCAGCTCGCTGAAATATGTTCATTTGCTGAAAACCATCAAAACCACGAAAAGTTCTTGTATTTGAAGATAAAATCTTTTTGCTTTGAAGAAGAAAGATCTAGCTGACTGAAATAAGTTCATTAGATGAAAACGAACAAAAATTGACAAGAACCACGAAAAGTTCTTGTATTTTAAGATAAAATCTTACGCTATTAAAGAAAAAACTTCTTGCTCGCTGAAATCTGTTCATTTGCTGAAAACCAACAAAACCACGAAAAGTTCTTGTATTTGAAGATGAAATCTTTTTGCTTTGAAGAAGAAAGATCCAGCTGACTGAAATAAGTTCATTGGATGAAAACCAACAAAAATTGACAAGAACCACGAAAAGTTCTTGTATTTTAAGATAAAATCTTACTCTATTAAGGAAAAAACTTCCAGCTCGCTGAAATATGTTCATTTGCTGAAAACCATCAAAACCTCGAAAAGTTCTTGTATTTGAAGATAAAATCTTTTTGCTTTGAAGAAGAAAGATCTTGCTGACTGAAATAAGTTCATTAGATGAAAACGAACAAAAATTGACAAGAACCACGAAAAGTTCTTGTATTTTAAGATAAAATCTTACTCTATTAAGGAAAAAACTTCCAGCTCGCTGAAATATGTTCATTTACTGAAAACCATCAAAACCACGAAAAGTTCTTGTATTTGAAGATAAAATCTTTTTGCTTTGAAGAAGAAAGATCTAGCTGACTGAAATAAGTTCATTAGATGAAAACGAACAAAAATTGACAAGAACCACGAAAAGTTCTTGTATTTTAAGATAAAATCTTACGCTATTAAAGAAAAAACTTCTTGCTCGCTGAAATCTGTTCATTTGCTGAAAACCAACAAAACCACGAAAAGTTCTTGTATTTGAAGATAAAATCTTTTTGCTTTGAAGAAGAAAGATCTAGCAGACTGAAATAAGTTCATTAGATGAAAACCAACAAAAATTGACAAGAACCACGAAAAGTTCTTGTATTTTAAGATAAAATCTTACTCTATTAAGGAAAAAACTTCCAGCTCGCTGAAATATGTTCATTTGCTGAAAACCATCAAAACCACGAAAAGTTCTTGTATTTGAAGATAAAATCTTTTCGCTTTGAAGAAGAAAGATCTCGCTGACTGAAATAAGTTCATTAGATGAAAACGAACAAAAATTGACAAGAACCACGAAAAGTTCTTGTATTTTAAGATAAAATCTTACGCTATTAAAGAAAAAACTTCTTGCTCGCTCAAATCTGTTCATTTGCTGAAAACCAACAAAACCACGAAAAGTTCTTGTATTTGAAGATAAAATCTTTTTGCTTTGAAGAAGAAAGATCTAGCTGACTGAAATAAGTTCATAAGATGAAAACCAACAAAAATTGACAAGAACCACGAAAAGTTCTTGTATTTTAAGATAAAATCTTACTCTATTCAGGAAAAAACTTCCAGCTTGCTGAAATATGTTCATTTGCTGAAAACCATCAAAACCACGAAAAGTTCTTGTATTTGAAGATAAAATCTTTTTGCTTTGAAGAAGAAAGATCTAGCTGACTGAAATAAGTTCATTAGATGAAAACGAACAAAAATTGACAAGAACCACGAAAAGTTCTTGTATTTTAAGATAAAATCTTACGCTATTAAAGAAAAAACTTCTTGCTCGCTGAAATCTGTTCATTTGCTGAAAACCAACAAAACCACGAAAAGTTCTTGTATTTGAAGATGAAATCTTTTTGCTTTGAAGAAGAAAGATCCAGCTGACTGAAATAAGTTCATTGGATGAAAACTAACAAAAATTGACAAGAACCACGAAAAGTTCTTGTATTTTAAGATAAAATCTTACTCTATTAAGGAAAAAACTTCCAGCTCGCTGAAATATGTTCATTTGCTGAAAACCATCAAAACCTCGAAAAGTTCTTGTATTTGAAGATAAAATCTTTTTGCTTTGATGAAGAAAGATCTTGCTGACTGAAATAAGTTCATTAGATGAAAACGAACAAAAATTGACAAGAACCACGAAAAGTTCTTGTATTTTAAGATAAAATCTTACTCTATTAAGGAAAAAACTTCCAGCTCGCTGAAATATGTTCATTTACTGAAAACCATCAAAACCACGAAAAGTTCTTGTATTTGAAGATAAAATCTTTTTGCTTTGAAGAAGAAAGATCTAGCTGACTGAAATAAGTTCATGAGATGAAAACGAACAAAAATTGACAAGAACCACGAAAAGTTCTTGTATTTTAAGATAAAATCTTACTCTATTAAGGAAAAAACTTCCAGCTCGCTGAAATATGTTCATTTACTGAAAACCATCAAAACCACGAAAAGTTCTTGTATTTGAAGATAAAATCTTTTTGCTTTGAAGAAGAAAGATCTAGCTGACTGAAATAAGTTCATTAGATGAAAACGAACAAAAATTGACAAGAACCACGAAAAGTTCTTGTATTTTAAGATAAAATCTTACGCTATTAAAGAAAAAACTTCTTGCTCGCTGAAATCTGTTCATTTGCTGAAAACCAACAAAACCACGAAAAGTTCTTGTATTTGAAGATAAAATCTTTTTGCTTTGAAGAAGAAAGATCTAGCAGACTGAAATAAGTTCATTAGATGAAAACCAACAAAAATTGACAAGAACCACGAAAAGTTCTTGTATTTTAAGATAAAATCTTACTCTATTAAGGAAAAAACTTCCAGCTCGCTGAAATATGTTCATTTGCTGAAAACCATCAAAACCACGAAAAGTTCTTGTATTTGAAGATAAAATCTTTTCGCTTTGAAGAAGAAAGATCTCGCTGACTGAAATAAGTTCATTAGATGAAAACGAACAAAAATTGACAAGAACCACGAAAAGTTCTTGTATTTTAAGATAAAATCTTACGCTATTAAAGAAAAAACTTCTTGCTCGCTCAAATCTGTTCATTTGCTGAAAACCAACAAAACCACGAAAAGTTCTTGTATTTGAAGATAAAATCTTTTTGCTTTGAAGAAGAAAGATCTAGCTGACTGAAATAAGTTCATAAGATGAAAACCAACAAAAATTGACAAGAACCACGAAAAGTTCTTGTATTTTAAGATAAAATCTTACTCTATTCAGGAAAAAACTTCCAGCTTGCTGAAATATGTTCATTTGCTGAAAACCATCAAAACCACGAAAAGTTCTTGTATTTGAAGATAAAATCTTTTTGCTTTGAAGAAGAAAGATCTAGCTGACTGAAATAAGTTCATTAGATGAAAACGAACAAAAATTGACAAGAACCACCAAAAGTTCTTGTATTTTAAGATAAAATCTGACGCTATTAAGGAAAAAACTTCCAGCTCGCTGAAATATGTTCATTTGCTGAAAACCATCAAAACCACGAAAAGTTCTTGTATTTGAAGATAAAATCTTTTTGCTGTGAAGAAGAAAAATCTAGCTGACTGAAATAAGTTCATTAGATGAAAACCAACAAAAATTGACAAGAACCACGAAAAGTTCTTGTATTTTAAGATAAAATCTTACTCTATTAAGGAAAAAACTTCCAGCTCGCTGAAATATGTTCATTTACTGAAAACCATCAAAACCACGAAAAGTTCTTGTATTTGAAGATAAAATCTTTTTGCTTTGAAGAAGAAAGATCTAGCTGACTGAAATAAGTTCATTAGATGAAAACGAACAAAAATTGACAAGAACCACGAAAAGTTCTTGTATTTTAAGATAAAATCTTACGCTATTAAAGAAAAAACTTCTTGCTCGCTGAAATCTGTTCATTTGCTGAAAACCATCAAAACCTCGAAAAGTTCTTGTATTTGAAGATAAAATCTTTTTGCTTTGAAGAAGAAAGATCTTGCTGACTGAAATAAGTTCATGAGATGAAAACGAACAAAAATTGACAAGAACCACGAAAAGTTCTTGTATTTTAAGATAAAATCTTACTCTATTAAGGAAAAAACTTCCAGCTCGCTGAAATATGTTCATTTACTGAAAACCATCAAAACCACGAAAAGTTCTTGTATTTGAAGATAAAATCTTTTTGCTTTGAAGAAGAAAGATCTAGCTGACTGAAATAAGTTCATTAGATGAAAACGAACAAAAATTGACAAGAACCACGAAAAGTTCTTGTATTTTAAGAAAAATCTTACGCTATTAAAGAAAAAACTTCTTGCTCGCTCAAATCTGTTCATTTGCTGAAAACCAACAAAACCACGAAAAGTTCTTGTATTTGAAGATAAAATCTTTTTGCTTTGAAGAAGAAAGATCTAGCTGACTGAAATAAGTTCATTAGATGAAAACGAACAAAAATTGACAAGAACCACGAAAAGTTCTTGTATTTTAAGATAAAATCTTACTCTATTCAGGAAAAAACTTCCAGCTTGCTGAAATATGTTCATTTGCTGAAAACCATCAAAACCACGAAAAGTTCTTGTATTTGAAGATAAAATCTTTTTGCTTTGAAGAAGAAAGATCTCGCTGACTGAAATAAGTTCATTAGATGAAAACCAACAAAAATTGACAAGAACCACGAAAAGTTCTTGTATTTTAAGATAAAATCTTACTCTATTAAGGAAAAAACTTCCAGCTCGCTGAAATATGTTCATTTGCTGAAAACCAACAAAACCAAGAAAAGTTCTTGTATTTGAAGATAAAATCTTTTTGCTGTGAAGAAGAAAAATCTAGCTGACTGAAATAAGTTCATCAGATGAAAACCAACAAAAATTGACAAGAACCACGAAAAGTTCTTGTATTTTAAGATAAAATCTTACGCTATTAAAGAAAAAACTTCTTGCTCGCTGAAATCTGTTCATTTGCTGAAAACCAACAAAACCACGAAAAGTTCTTGTATTTGAAGATAAAATCTTTTTGCTTTGAAGAAGAAAGATCTAGCTGACTGAAATAAGTTCATAAGATGAAAACCAACAAAAATTGTCAAGAACCACGAAAAGTTCTTGTATTTTAAGATAAAATCTTACGCTATAAAAGAAAAAACACCCAGCTCGCTGAAATATGTTCATTTGCTGAAAACCAACAAAACCACGAAAAGTTCTTGTATTTGAAGATAAAATCTTTTTGCTTTGAAGAAGAAAGATCTAGCTGACTGAAATAAGTTCATTAGATGAAAACCAACAAAAATTGACAAGAACCACGAAAAGTTCTTGTATTTTAAGATAAAATCTTACTCTATTAAGGAAAAAACTTCCAGCTCGCTGAAATATGTTCATTTGCTGAAAACCATCAAAACCACGAAAAGTTCTTGTATTTGAAGATAAAATCTTTTTGCTTTGAAGAAGAAAGATCTAGCTGACTGAAATAAGTTCATTAGATGAAAACGAACAAAAATTGACAAGAACCACGAAAAGTTCTTGTATTTTAAGATAAAATCTTACGCTATTAAAGAAAAAACTTCTTGCTCGCTGAAATCTGTTCATTTGCTGAAAACCAACAAAACCACGAAAAGTTCTTGTATTTGAAGATGAAATCTTTTTGCTTTGAAGAAGAAAGATCCAGCTGACTGAAATAAGTTCATTGGATGAAAACCAACAAAAATTGACAAGAACCACGAAAAGTTCTTGTATTTTAAGATAAAATCTTACTCTATTAAGGAAAAAACTTCCAGCTCGCTGAAATATGTTCATTTGCTGAAAACCATCAAAACCTCGAAAAGTTCTTGTATTTGAAGATAAAATCTTTTTGCTTTGAAGAAGAAAGATCTTGCTGACTGAAATAAGTTCATTAGATGAAAACGAACAAAAATTGACAAGAACCACGAAAAGTTCTTGTATTTTAAGATAAAATCTTACTCTATTAAGGAAAAAACTTCCAGCTCGCTGAAATATGTTCATTTACTGAAAACCATCAAAACCACGAAAAGTTCTTGTATTTGAAGATAAAATCTTTTTGCTTTGAAGAAGAAAGATCTAGCTGACTGAAATAAGTTCATTAGATGAAAACGAACAAAAATTGACAAGAACCACGAAAAGTTCTTGTATTTTAAGATAAAATCTTACGCTATTAAAGAAAAAACTTCTTGCTCGCTGAAATCTGTTCATTTGCTGAAAACCAACAAAACCACGAAAAGTTCTTGTATTTGAAGATAAAATCTTTTTGCTTTGAAGAAGAAAGATCTAGCAGACTGAAATAAGTTCATTAGATGAAAACCAACAAAAATTGACAAGAACCACGAAAAGTTCTTGTATTTTAAGATAAAATCTTACTCTATTAAGGAAAAAACTTAAAGCTCGCTGAAATATGTTCATTTGCTGAAAACCATCAAAACCACGAAAAGTTCTTGTATTTGAAGATAAAATCTTTTCGCTTTGAAGAAGAAAGATCTCGCTGACTGAAATAAGTTCATTAGATGAAAACGAACAAAAATTGACAAGAACCACGAAAAGTTCTTGTATTTTAAGATAAAATCTTACGCTATTAAAGAAAAAACTTCTTGCTCGCTCAAATCTGTTCATTTGCTGAAAACCAACAAAACCACGAAAAGTTCTTGTATTTGAAGATAAAATCTTTTTGCTTTGAAGAAGAAAGATCTAGCTGACTGAAATAAGTTCATAAGATGAAAACCAACAAAAATTGACAAGAACCACGAAAAGTTCTTGTATTTTAAGATAAAATCTTACTCTATTCAGGAAAAAACTTCCAGCTTGCTGAAATATGTTCATTTGCTGAAAACCATCAAAACCACGAAAAGTTCTTGTATTTGAAGATAAAATCTTTTTGCTTTGAAGAAGAAAGATCTAGCTGACTGAAATAAGTTCATTAGATGAAAACGAACAAAAATTGACAAGAACCACGAAAAGTTCTTGTATTTTAAGATAAAATCTTACGCTATTAAAGAAAAAACTTCTTGCTCGCTGAAATCTGTTCATTTGCTGAAAACCAACAAAACCACGAAAAGTTCTTGTATTTGAAGATGAAATCTTTTTGCTTTGAAGAAGAAAGATCCAGCTGACTGAAATAAGTTCATTGGATGAAAACTAACAAAAATTGACAAGAACCACGAAAAGTTCTTGTATTTTAAGATAAAATCTTACTCTATTAAGGAAAAAACTTCCAGCTCGCTGAAATATGTTCATTTGCTGAAAACCATCAAAACCTCGAAAAGTTCTTGTATTTGAAGATAAAATCTTTTTGCTTTGAAGAAGAAAGATCTTGCTGACTGAAATAAGTTCATTAGATGAAAACGAACAAAAATTGACAAGAACCACGAAAAGTTCTTGTATTTTAAGATAAAATCTTACGCTATTAAAGAAAAAACTTCTTGCTCGCTCAAATCTGTTCATTTGCTGAAAACCAACAAAACCACGAAAAGTTCTTGTATTTGAAGATAAAATCTTTTTGCTTTGAAGAAGAAAGATCTAGCTGACTGAAATAAGTTCATAAGATGAAAACCAACAAAAATTGACAAGAACCACGAAAAGTTCTTGTATTTTAAGATAAAATCTTACTCTATTCAGGAAAAAACTTCCAGCTTGCTGAAATATGTTCATTTGCTGAAAACCATCAAAACCACGAAAAGTTCTTGTATTTGAAGATAAAATCTTTTTGCTTTGAAGAAGAAAGATCCAGCTGACTGAAATAAGTTCATTAGATGAAAACCAACAAAAATTGACAAGAACCACCAAAAGTTCTTGTATTTTAAGATAAAATCTGACGCTATTAAGGAAAAAACTTCCAGCTCGCTGAAATATGTTCATTTGCTGAAAACCATCAAAACCACGAAAAGTTCTTGTATTTGAAGATAAAATCTTTTTGCTTTGAAGAAGAAAGATCTTGCTGACTGAAATAAGTTCATTAGATGAAACCGAACAAAAATTGACAAGAACCACGAAAAGTTCTTGTATTTTAAGATAAAATCTTACGCTATTAAAGAAAAAACTTCTTGCTCGCTGAAATCTGTTCATTTGTTGAAAACCAACAAAACCACGAAAAGTTCTTGTATTTGAAGATAAAATCTTTTTGCTGTGAAGAAGAAAAATCTAGCTGACTGAAATAAGTTCATTAGATGAAAACCAACGAAAATTGACAAGAACCACGAAAAGTTCTTGTATTTTAAGATAAAATCTTACTCTATTAAGGAAAAAACTTCCAGCTCGCTGAAATATGTTCATTTACTGAAAACCATCAAAACCACGAAAAGTTCTTGTATTTGAAGATAAAATCTTTTTGCTTTGAAGAAGAAAGATCTAGCTGACTGAAATAAGTTCATTAGATGAAAACGAACAAAAATTGACAAGAACCACGAAAAGTTCTTGTATTTTAAGATAAAATCTTACGCTATTAAAGAAAAAACTTCTTGCTCGCTGAAATCTGTTCATTTGCTGAAAACCAACAAAACCACGAAAAGTTCTTGTATTTGAAGATAAAATCATTTTGCTTTGAAGAAGAAAGATCTAGCTGACTGAAATAAGTTCATTAGATGAAAACCAACAAAAATTGACAAGAACCACGAAAAGTTCTTGTATTTGAAGATAAAATCATTTTGCTTTGAAGAAGAAAGATCTAGCTGACTGAAATAAGTTCATTAGATGAAAACCAACAAAAATTGACAAGAACCACGAAAAGTTCTTGTATTTTAAGATAAAATCTTACTCTATTAAGGAAAAAACTTCCAGCTCGCTGAAATATGTTCATTTGCTGAAAACCATCAAAACCACGAAAAGTTCTTGTATTTGAAGATAAAATCTTTTCGCTTTGAAGAAGAAAGATCTCGCTGACTGAAATAAGTTCATTAGATGAAAACGAACAAAAATTGACAAGAACCACGAAAAGTTCTTGTATTTTAAGATAAAATCTTACGCTATTAAAGAAAAAACTTCTTGCTCGCTCAAATCTGTTCATTTGCTGAAAACCAACAAAACCACGAAAAGTTCCTGTATTTGAAGATAAAATCTTTTTGCTTTGAAGAAGAAAGATCTAGCTGACTGAAATAAGTTCATAAGATGAAAACCAACAAAAATTGACAAGAACCACGAAAAGTTCTTGTATTTTAAGATAAAATCTTACTCTATTCAGGAAAAAACTTCCAGCTTGCTGAAATATGTTCATTTGCTGAAAACCATCAAAACCACGAAAAGTTCTTGTATTTGAAGATAAAATCTTTTTGCTTTGAAGAAGAAAGATCCAGCTGACTGAAATAAGTTCATTAGATGAAAACCAACAAAAATTGACAAGAACCACCAAAAGTTCTTGTATTTTCAGATAAAATCTGACGCTATTAAGGAAAAAACTTCCAGCTCGCTGAAATATGTTCATTTGCTGAAAACCATCAAAACCACGAAAAGTTCTTGTATTTGAAGATAAAATCTTTTTGCTTTGAAGAAGAAAGATCTTGCTGACTGAAATAAGTTCATTAGATGAAACCGAACAAAAATTGACAAGAACCACGAAAAGTTCTTGTATTTTAAGATAAAATCTTACGCTATTAAAGAAAAAACTTCTTGCTCGCTGAAATCTGTTCATTTGTTGAAAACCAACAAAACCACGAAAAGTTCTTGTATTTGAAGATAAAATCTTTTTGCTGTGAAGAAGAAAAATCTAGCTGACTGAAATAAGTTCATTAGATGAAAACCAACAAAAATTGACAAGAACCACGAAAAGTTCTTGTATTTTAAGATAAAATCTTACGCTATTAAAGAAAAAACTTCTTGCTCGCTGAAATCTGTTCATTTGCTGAAAACCAACAAAACCACGAAAAGTTCTTGTATTTGAAGATAAAATCTTTTTGCTTTGAAGAAGAAAGATCTAGCTGACTGAAATAAGTTCATAAGATGAAAACCAACAAAAATTGTTAAGAACCACGAAAAGTTCTTGTATTTTAAGATAAAATCTTACGCTATTAAAGAAAAAACACCCAGCTCGCTGAAATCTGTTCATTTGCTGAAAACCAACAAAACCACGAAAAGTTCTTGTATTTGAAGATGAAATCTTTTTGCTTTGAAGAAGAAAGATCTAGCTGACTGAAATAAGTTCATAAGATGAAAACCAACAAAAATTGACAAGAACCACGAAAAGTTCTTGTATTTTAAGATAAAATCTTACTCTATTAAGGAAAAAACTTCCAGCTCGCTGAAATATGTTCATTTGCTGAAAACCATCAAAACCTCGAAAAGTTCTTGTATTTGAAGATAAAATCTTTTTGCTGTGAAGAAGAAAAATCTAGCTGACTGAAATAAGTTCTTCAGATGAAAACCAACAAAAATTGACAAGAACCACGAAAAGTTCTTGTATTTTAAGATAAAATCTTACGCTATTAAAGAAAAAACTTCTTGCTCGCTGAAATCTGTTCATTTGCTGAAAACCAACAAAACCACGAAAAGTTCTTGTATTTGAAGATAAAATCTTTTTGCTTTGAAGAAGAAAGATCTAGCTGACTGAAATAAGTTCATTAGATGAAAACGAACAAAAATTGACAAGAACCACGAAAAGTTCTTGTATTTTAAGATAAAATCTTACGCTATTAAAGAAAAAACTTCTTGCTCGCTGAAATCTGTTCATTTGCTGAAAACCAACAAAACCACGAAAAGTTCTTGTATTTGAAGATGAAATCTTTTTGCTTTGAAGAAGAAAGATCTAGCTGACTGAAATAAGTTCATTCGATGAAAACCAACAAAAATTGACAAGAACCACGAAAAGTTCTTGTATTTTAAGATAAAATCTTACTCTATTAAGGAAAAAACTTCCAGCTCGCTGAAATATGTTCATTTGCTGAAAACCATCAAAACCACGAAAAGTTCTTGTATTTGAAGATAAAATCTTTTTGCTTTGAAGAAGAAAGATCTAGCTGACTGAAATAAGTTCATTAGATGAAAACCAACAAAAATTGACAAGAACCACGAAAAGTTCTTGTATTTTAAGATAAAATCTTACTCTGTTAAGGAAAAAACTTCCAGCTCGCTGAAATATGTTCATTTGCTGAAAACCAACAAAACCAAGAAAAGTTCTTGTATTTGAAGATAAAATCTTTTTGCTGGGAAGAAGAAAAATCTAGCTGACTGAAATAAGTTCATCAGATGAAAACCAACAAAAATTGACAAGAACCACGAAAAGTTCTTGTATTTTAAGATAAAATCTTACGCTATTAAAGAAAAAACTTCTTGCTCGCTGAAATCTGTTCATTTGCTGAAAACCAACAAAACCACGAAAAGTTCTTGTATTTGAAGATAAAATCTTTTTGCTTTGAAGAAGAAAGATCTAGCTGACTGAAATAAGTTCATGAGATGAAAACCAACAAAAATTGACAAGAACCACGAAAAGTTCTTGTATTTTAAGATAAAATCTTACTCTATTAAGGAAAAAACTTCCAGCTCGCTGAAATATGTTCATTTGCTGAAAACCATCAAAACCTCGAAAAGTTCTTGTATTTGAAGATAAAATCTTTTTGCTTTGAAGAAGAAAGATCTTGCTGACTGAAATAAGTTCATTAGATGAAAACGAACAAAAATTGACAAGAACCACGAAAAGTTCTTGTATTTTAAGATAAAATCTTACTCTATTAAGGAAAAAACTTCCAGCTTGCTGAAATATGTTCATTTACTGAAAACCATCAAAACCACGAAAAGTTCTTGTATTTTAAGATAAAATCTTACGCTATGAAAGAAAAAACTTCTTGCTCGCTGAAATCTGTTCATTTGCTGAAAACCAACAAAACCACGAAAAGTTCTTGTATTTGAAGATAAAATCTTTTTGCTTTGAAGAAGAAAGATCGATCTGACTGAAATAAGTTCATCAGATGAAAACCAACAAAAATTGACAAGAACCACGAAAAGTTCTTGTATTTTAAGATAAAATCTTACTCTATTAAGGAAAAAACTTCCAGCTCGCTGAAATATGTTCATTTGCTGAAAACCATCAAAACCACGAAAAGTTCTTGTATTTGAAGAGAAAATCTTTTCGCTTTGAAGAAGAAAGATCTCGCTGACTGAAATAAGTTCATAAGATGAAAACCAACAAAAATTGACAAGAACCACGAAAAGTTCTTGTATTTTAAGATAAAATCTTACTCTATTAAGGAAAAAACTTCCAGCTCGCTGAAATATGTTCATTTGCTGAAAACCAACAAAACCAAAAAAAGTTCTTGTATTTGAAGATAAAATCTTTTTGCTGTGAAGAAGAAAAATCTAGCTGACTGAAATAAGTTCATCAGATGAAAACCAACAAAAATTGACAAGAACCACGAAAAGTTCTTGTATTTTAAGATAAAATCTTACGCTATTAAAGAAAAAACTTCTTGCTCGCTGAAATCTGTTCATTTGCTGAAAACCAACAAAACCACGAAAAGTTCTTGTATTTGAAGATAAAATCTTTTTGCTTTGAAGAAGAAAGATCTAGCTGACTGAAATAAGTTCATAAGATGAAAACCAACAAAAATTGTCAAGAACCACGAAAAGTTCTTGTATTTTAAGATAAAATCTTACGCTATAAAAGAAAAAACACCCAGCTCGCTGAAATATGTTCATTTGCTGAAAACCAACAAAACCACGAAAAGTTCTTGTATTTGAAGATAAAATCTTTTTGCTTTGAAGAAGAAAGATCTAGCTGACTGAAATAAGTTCATTAGATGAAAACCAACAAAAATTGACAAGAACCACGAAAAGTTCTTGTATTTTAAGATAAAATCTTACTCTATTAAGGAAAAAACTTCCAGCTCGCTGAAATATGTTCATTTGCTGAAAACCATCAAAACCACGAAAAGTTCTTGTATTTGAAGATAAAATCTTTTTGCTTTGAAGAAGAAAGATCTAGCTGACTGAAATAAGTTCATTAGATGAAAACGAACAAAAATTGACAAGAACCACGAAAAGTTCTTGTATTTTAAGATAAAATCTTACGCTATTAAAGAAAAAACTTCTTGCTCGCTGAAATCTGTTCATTTGCTGAAAACCAACAAAACCACGAAAAGTTCTTGTATTTGAAGATGAAATCTTTTTGCTTTGAAGAAGAAAGATCTAGCTGACTGAAATAAGTTCATTAGATGAAAACCAACAAAAATTGACAAGAACCACGAAAAGTTCTTGTATTTTAAGATAAAATCTTACTCTATTAAGGAAAAAACTTCCAGCTCGCTGAAATATGTTCATTTGCTGAAAACCATCAAAACCACGAAAAGTTCTTGTATTTGAAGATAAAATCTTTTTGCTTTGAAGAAGAAAGATCTAGCTGACTGAAATAAGTTCATTAGATGAAAACGAACAAAAATTGACAAGAACCACGAAAAGTTCTTGTATTTTAAGATAAAATCTTACGCTATTAAAGAAAAAACTTCTTGCTCGCTGAAATCTGTTCATTTGCTGAAAACCAACAAAACCACGAAAAGTTCTTGTATTTGAAGATGAAATCTTTTTGCTTTGAAGAAGAAAGATCTAGCTGACTGAAATAAGTTCATTAGATGAAAACCAACAAAAATTGACAAGAACCACGAAAAGTTCTTGTATTTTAAGATAAAATCTTACTCTATTAAGGAAAAAACTTCCAGCTCGCTGAAATATGTTCATTTGCTGAAAACCAACAAAACCAAAAAAAGTTCTTGTATTTGAAGATAAAATCTTTTTGCTGTGAAGAAGAAAAATCTAGCTGACTGAAATAAGTTCATCAGATGAAAACCAACAAAAATTGACAAGAACCACGAAAAGTTCTTGTATTTTAAGATAAAATCTTACGCTATTAAAGAAAATCTTCTTGCTCGCTGAAATCTGTTCATTTGCTGAAAACCAACAAAACCACGAAAAGTTCTTGTATTTGAAGATGAAATCTTTTTGCTTTGAAGAAGAAAGATCTAGCTGACTGAAATAAGTTCATCAGATGAAAACCAACAAAAATTGACAAGAACCACGAAAAGTTCTTGTATTTTAAGATAAAATCTTACTCTATTAAGGAAAAAACTTCCAGCTCGCTGAAATATGTTCATTTGCTGAAAACCATCAAAACCACGAAAAGTTCTTGTATTTGAAGATAAAATCTTTTTGCTTTGAAGAAGAAAGATCTAGCTGACTGAAATAAGTTCATTAGATGAAAACCAACAAAAATTGACAAGAACCACGAAAAGTTCTTGTATTTTAAGATAAAATCTTACTCTATTAAGGAAAAAACTTCCAGCTCGCTGAAATATGTTCATTTGCTGAAAACCAACAAAACCAAGAAAAGTTCTTGTATTTGAAGATAAAATCTTTTTGCTGTGAAGAAGAAAAATCAAGCTGACTGAAATAAGTTCATCAGATGAAAACCAACAAAAATTGACAAGAACCACGAAAAGTTCTTGTATTTTAAGATAAAATCTTACGCTATTAAAGAAAAAACTTCTTGCTCGCTGAAATCTGTTCATTTGCTGAAAACCAACAAAACCACGAAAAGTTCTTGTATTTGAAGATAAAATCTTTTTGCTTTGAAGAAGAAAGATCCAGCTGACTGAAATAAGTTCATTAGATGAAAACCAACAAAAATTGACAAGAACCACGAAAAGTTCTTGTATTTTAAGATAAAATCTTACTCTATTAAGGAAAAAACTTCCAGCTCGCTGAAATATGTTCATTTGCTGAAAACCATCAAAACCACGAAAAGTTCTTGTATTTGAAGATAAAATCTTTTTGCTTTGAAGAAGAAAGATCTAGCTGACTGAAATAAGTTCATTAGATGAAAACGAACAAAAATTGACAAGAACCACGAAAAGTTCTTGTATTTTAAGATAAAATCTTACGCTATTAAAGAAAAAACTTCTTGCTCGCTGAAATCTGTTCATTTGCTGAAAACCAACAAAACCACGAAAAGTTCTTGTATTTGAAGATGAAATCTTTTTGCTTTGAAGAAGAAAGATCTAGCTGACTGAAATAAGTTCATTGGATGAAAACCAACAAAAATTGACAAGAACCACGAAAAGTTCTTGTATTTTAAGATAAAATCTTACTCTATTAAGGAAAAAACTTCCAGCTCGCTGAAATATGTTCATTTGCTGAAAACCATCAAAACCTCGAAAAGTTCTTGTATTTGAAGATAAAATCTTTTTGCTTTGAAGAAGAAAGATCTAGCTGACTGAAATAAGTTCATTCAATGAAAACGAACAAAAATTGACAAGAACCACGAAAAGTTCTTGTATTTTAAGATAAAATCTTACTCTATTAAGGAAAAAACTTCCAGCTCGCTGAAATATGTTCATTTGCTGAAAACCAACAAAACCAAGAAAAGTTCTTGTATTTGAAGATAAAATCTTTTTGCTGTGAAGAAGAAAAATCTAGCTGACTGAAATAAGTTCATCAGATGAAAACCAACAAAAATTGACAAGAACCACGAAAAGTTCTTGTATTTTAAGATAAAATCTTACGCTATTAAAGAAAAAACTTCTTGCTCGCTGAAATCTGTTCATTTGCTGAAAACCAACAAAACCACGAAAAGTTCTTGTATTTGAAGATAAAATCTTTTTGCTTTGAAGAAGAAAGATCTAGCTGACTGAAATAAGTTCATAAGATGAAAACCAACAAAAATTGTCCAGAACCACGAAAAGTTCTTGTATTTTAAGATAAAATCTTACGCTACAAAAGAAAAAACACCCAGCTCGCTGAAATATGTTCATTTGCTGAAAACCAACAAAACCACGAAAAGTTCTTGTATTTGAAGATAAAATCTTTTTGCTTTGAAGAAGAAAGATCTAGCTGACTGAAATAAGTTCATTAGATGAAAACCAACAAAAATTGACAAGAACCACGAAAAGTTCTTGTATTTTAAGATAAAATCTTACTCTATTAAGGAAAAAACTTCCAGCTCGCTGAAATATGTTCATTTGCTGAAAACCATCAAAACCACGAAAAGTTCTTGTATTTGAAGATAAAATCTTTTTGCTTTGAAGAAGAAAGATCCAGCTGACTGAAATAAGTTCATTAGATGAAAACGAACAAAAATTGACAAGAACCACGAAAAGTTCTTGTATTTTAAGATAAAATCTTACGCTATTAAAGAAAAAACTTCTTGCTCGCTGAAATCTGTTCATTTGCTGAAAACCAACAAAACCACGAAACGTTCTTGTATTTGAAGATGAAATCTTTTTGCTTTGAAGAAGAAAGATCTAGCTGACTGAAATAAGTTCATTAGATGAAAACCAACAAAAATTGACAAGAACCACGAAAAGTTCTTGTATTTTAAGATAAAATCTTACTCTATTAAGGAAAAAACTTCCAGCTCGCTGAAATATGTTCATTTGCTGAAAACCATCAAAACCACGAAAAGTTCTTGTATTTGAAGATAAAATCTTTTTGCTTTGAAGAAGAAAGATCTAGCTGACTGAAATAAGTTCATCAGATGAAAACCAACAAAAATTGACAAGAACCACGAAAAGTTCTTGTATTTTAAGATAAAATCTTACTCTATTAAGGAAAAAACTTCCAGCTTGCTGGAATATGTTCATTTGCTGAAAACCAACAAAACCAAGAAAAGTTCTTGTATTTGAAGATAAAATCTTTTTGCTGGGAAGAAGAAAAATCTAGCTGACTGAAATAAGTTCATCAGATGAAAACCAACAAAAATTGACAAGAACCACGAAAAGTTCTTGTATTTTAAGATAAAATCTTACGCTATTAAAGAAAAAACTTCTTGCTCGCTGAAACCTGTTCATTTGCTGAAAACCAACAAAACCACGAAAAGTTCTTGTATTTGAAGATGAAATCTTTTTGCTTTGAAGAAGAAAGATCTAGCTGACTGAAATAAGTTCATTGGATGAAAACCAACAAAAATTGACAAGAACCACGAAAAGTTCTTGTATTTTAAGATAAAATCTTACTCTATTAAGGAAAAAACTTCCAGCTCGCTGAAATATGTTCATTTGCTGAAAACCATCAAAACCTCGAAAAGTTCTTGTATTTGAAGATAAAATCTTTTTGCTTTGAAGAAGAAAGATCTAGCTGACTGAAATAAGTTCATAAGATAAAAACCAACAAAAATTGACAAGAACCACGAAAAGTTCTTGTATTTTAAGATAAAATCTTACTCTATTCAGGAAAAAACTTCCAGCTTGCTGAAATATATTCATTTGCTGAAAACCAACAAAACCACGAAAAGTTCTTGTATTTGAAGATAAAATCTTTTTGCTTTGAAGAAGAAAGATCTAGCTGACTGAAATAAGTTCATAAGATGAAAACCAACAAAAATTGTTAAGAACCACGAAAAGTTCTTGTATTTTCAGATAAAATCTTACGCTATTAAAGAAAAAACACCCAGCTCGCTGAAATCTGTTCATTTGCTGAAAACCAACAAAACCACGAAAAGTTCTTGTATTTGAAGATAAAATCTTTTGCTTTGAAGAAGAAAGATCTAGCTGACTGAAATAAGTTCATTAGATGAAAACGAACAAAAATTGACAAGAACCACGAAAAGTTCTTGTATTTGAAGATAAAATCTTTTTGCTTTGAAGAAGAAAGATCCAGCTGACTGAAATAAGTTCATTAGATGAAAACCAACAAAAATTGACAAGAACCACGAAAAGTTCTTGTATTTTAAGATAAAATCTTACTCTATTAAGGAAAAAACTTCCAGCTCGCTGAAATATGTTCATTTGCTGAAAACCATCAAAACCACGAAAAGTTCTTATATTTGAAGATAAAATCTTTTTGCTTTGAAGAAGAAAGATCTCGCTGACTGAAATAAGTTCATGAGATGAAAACGAACAAAAATTGACAAGAACCACGAAAAGTTCTTGTATTTTAAGATAAAATCTTACGCTATTAAAGAAAAAACTTCTTGCTCGCTGAAATCTGTTCATTTGCTGAAAACCAACAAAACCACGAAAAGTTCTTGTATTTGAAGATGAAATCTTTTTGCTTTGAAGAAGAAAGATCTAGCTGACTGAAATAAGTTCATTGGATGAAAACCAACAAAAATTGACAAGAACCACGAAAAGTTCTTGTATTTTAAGATAAAATCTTACTCTATTAAGGAAAAAACTTCCAGCTCGCTGAAATATGTTCATTTGCTGAAAACCATCAAAACCTCGAAAAGTTCTTGTATTTGAAGATAAAATCTTTTTGCTTTGAAGAAGAAAGATCTTGCTGACTGAAATAAGTTCATTAGATGAAAACGAACAAAAATTGACAAGAACCACGAAAAGTTCTTGTATTTTAAGATAAAATCTTACTCTATTAAGGAAAAAACTTCCAGCTTGCTGAAATATGTTCATTTACTGAAAACCATCAAAACCACGAAAAGTTCTTGTATTTTAAGATAAAATCTTACGCTATGAAAGAAAAAACTTCTTGCTCGCTGAAATCTGTTCATTTGCTGAAAACCAACAAAACCACGAAAAGTTCTTGTATTTGAAGATAAAATCTTTTTGCTTTGAAGAAGAAAGATCTAGCTGACTGAAATAAGTTCATCAGATGAAAACCAACAAAAATTGACAAGAACCACGAAAAGTTCTTGTATTTTAAGATAAAATCTTACTCTATTAAGGAAAAAACTTCCAGCTCGCTGAAATATGTTCATTTGCTGAAAACCATCAAAACCACGAAAAGTTCTTGTATTTGAAGATAAAATCTTTTCGCTTTGAAGAAGAAAGATCTCGCTGACTGAAATAAGTTCATAAGATGAAAACCAACAAAAATTGACAAGAACCACGAAAAGTTCTTGTATTTTAAGATAAAATCTTACTCTATTAAGGAAAAAACTACCAGCTCGCTGAAATATGTTCATTTGCTGAAAACCAACAAAACCAAAAAAAGTTCTTGTATTTGAAGATAAAATCTTTTTGCTGTGAAGAAGAAAAATCTAGCTGACTGAAATAAGTTCATCAGATGAAAACCAACAAAAATTGACAAGAACCACGAAAAGTTCTTGTATTTTAAGATAAAATCTTACGCTATTAAAGAAAAAACTTCTTGCTCGCTGAAATCTGTTCATTTGCTGAAAACCAACAAAACCACGAAAAGTTCTTGTATTTGAAGATAAAATCTTTTTGCTTTGAAGAAGAAAGATCTAGCTGACTGAAATAAGTTCATAAGATGAAAACCAACAAAAATTGTTAAGAACCACGAAAAGTTCTTGTATTTTCAGATAAAATCTTACGCTATTAAAGAAAAAACACCCAGCTCGCTGAAATCTGTTCATTTGCTGAAAACCAACAAAACCACGAAAAGTTCTTGTATTTGAAGATAAAATCTTTTTGCTTTGAAGAAGAAAGACTAGCTGACTGAAATAAGTTCATTAGATGAAAACGAACAAAAATTGACAAGAACCACGAAAAGTTCTTGTATTTGAAGATAAAATCTTTTTGCTTTGAAGAAGAAAGATCTAGCTGACTGAAATAAGTTCATTAGATGAAAACGAACAAAAATTGACAAGAACCACGAAAAGTTCTTGTATTTTAAGATAAAATCTTACGCTATTAAAGAAAAAACTTCTTGCTCGCTGAAATCTGTTCATTTGCTGAAAACCAACAAAACCACGAAAAGTTCTTGTATTTGAAGATGAAATCTTTTTGCTTTGAAGAAGAAAGATCTAGCTGACTGAAATAAGTTCATTGGATGAAAACCAACAAAAATTGACAAGAACCACGAAAAGTTCTTGTATTTTAAGATAAAATCTTACTCTATTAAGGAAAAAACTTCCAGCTCGCTGAAATATGTTCATTTGCTGAAAACCATCAAAACCTCGAAAAGTTCTTGTATTTGAAGATAAAATCTTTTTGCTTTGAAGAAGAAAGATCTAGCTGACTGAAATAAGTTCATAAGATGAAAACCAACAAAAATTGTTAAGAACCACGAAAAGTTCTTGTATTTTCAGATAAAATCTTACGCTATTAAAGAAAAAACACCCAGCTCGCTGAAATCTGTTCATTTGCTGAAAACCAACAAAACCACGAAAAGTTCTTGTATTTGAAGATAAAATCTTTTGCTTTGAAGAAGAAAGATCTAGCTGACTGAAATAAGTTCATTAGATGAAAACGAACAAAAATTGACAAGAACCACGAAAAGTTCTTGTATTTGAAGATAAAATCTTTTTGCTTTGAAGAAGAAAGATCCAGCTGACTGAAATAAGTTCATTAGATGAAAACCAACAAAAATTGACAAGAACCACGAAAAGTTCTTGTATTTTAAGATAAAATCTTACTCTATTAAGGAAAAAACTTCCAGCTCGCTGAAATATGTTCATTTGCTGAAAACCATCAAAACCACGAAAAGTTCTTGTATTTGAAGATAAAATCTTTTTGCTTTGAAGAAGAAAGATCTAGCTGACTGAAATAAGTTCATTAGATGAAAACGAACAAAAATTGACAAGAACCACGAAAAGTTCTTGTATTTTAAGATAAAATCTTACGCTATTAAAGAAAAAACTTCTTGCTCGCTGAAATCTGTTCATTTGCTGAAAACCAACAAAACCACGAAAAGTTCTTGTATTTGAAGATGAAATCTTTTTGCTTTGAAGAAGAAAGATCTAGCTGACTGAAATAAGTTCATTGGATGAAAACCAACAAAAATTGACAAGAACCACGAAAAGTTCTTGTATTTTAAGATAAAATCTTACTCTATTAAGGAAAAAACTTCCAGCTCGCTGAAATATGTTCATTTGCTGAAAACCATCAAAACCTCGAAAAGTTCTTGTATTTGAAGATAAAATCTTTTTGCTTTGAAGAAGAAAGATCTTGCTGACTGAAATAAGTTTATTAGATGAAAACGAACAAAAATTGACAAGAACCACGAAAAGTTCTTGTATTTTAAGATAAAATCTTACTCTATTAAGGAAAAAACTTCCAGCTTGCTGAAATATGTTCATTTACTGAAAACCATCAAAACCACGAAAAGTTCTTGTATTTTAAGATAAAATCTTACGCTATGAAAGAAAAAACTTCTTGCTCGCTGAAATCTGTTCATTTGCTGAAAACCAACAAAACCACGAAAAGTTCTTGTATTTGAAGATAAAATCTTTTTGCTTTGAAGAAGAAAGATCTAGCTGACTGAAATAAGTTCATCAGATGAAAACCAACAAAAATTGACAAGAACCACGAAAAGTTCTTGTATTTTAAGATAAAATCTTACTCTATTAAGGAAAAAACTTCCAGCTCGCTGAAATATGTTCATTTGCTGAAAACCATCAAAACCACGAAAAGTTCTTGTATTTGAAGATAAAATCTTTTCGCTTTGAAGAAGAAAGATCTCGCTGACTGAAATAAGTTCATAAGATGAAAACCAACAAAAATTGACAAGAACCACGAAAAGTTCTTGTATTTTAAGATAAAATCTTACTCTATTAAGGAAAAAACTACCAGCTCGCTGAAATATGTTCATTTGCTGAAAACCAACAAAACCAAAAAAAGTTCTTGTATTTGAAGATAAAATCTTTTTGCTGTGAAGAAGAAAAATCTAGCTGACTGAAATAAGTTCATCAGATGAAAACCAACAAAAATTGACAAGAACCACGAAAAGTTCTTGTATTTTAAGATAAAATCTTACGCTATTAAAGAAAAAACTTCTTGCTCGCTGAAATCTGTTCATTTGCTGAAAACCAACAAAACCACGAAAAGTTCTTGTATTTGAAGATAAAATCTTTTTGCTTTGAAGAAGAAAGATCTAGCTGACTGAAATAAGTTCATAAGATGAAAACCAACAAAAATTGTTAAGAACCACGAAAAGTTCTTGTATTTTCAGATAAAATCTTACGCTATTAAAGAAAAAACACCCAGCTCGCTGAAATCTGTTCATTTGCTGAAAACCAACAAAACCACGAAAAGTTCTTGTATTTGAAGATAAAATCTTTTTGCTTTGAAGAAGAAAGACTAGCTGACTGAAATAAGTTCATTAGATGAAAACGAACAAAAATTGACAAGAACCACGAAAAGTTCTTGTATTTGAAGATAAAATCTTTTTGCTTTGAAGAAGAAAGATCTAGCTGACTGAAATAAGTTCATTAGATGAAAACGAACAAAAATTGACAAGAACCACGAAAAGTTCTTGTATTTTAAGATAAAATCTTACGCTATTAAAGAAAAAACTTCTTGCTCGCTGAAATCTGTTCATTTGCTGAAAACCAACAAAACCACGAAAAGTTCTTGTATTTGAAGATGAAATCTTTTTGCTTTGAAGAAGAAAGATCTAGCTGACTGAAATAAGTTCATTGGATGAAAACCAACAAAAATTGACAAGAACCACGAAAAGTTCTTGTATTTTAAGATAAAATCTTACTCTATTAAGGAAAAAACTTCCAGCTCGCTGAAATATGTTCATTTGCTGAAAACCATCAAAACCTCGAAAAGTTCTTGTATTTGAAGATAAAATCTTTTTGCTTTGAAGAAGAAAGATCTTGCTGACTGAAATAAGTTCATTAGATGAAAACGAACAAAAATTGACAAGAACCACGAAAAGTTCTTGTATTTTAAGATAAAATCTTACTCTATTAAGGAAAAAACTTCCAGCTTGCTGAAATATGTTCATTTACTGAAAACCATCAAAACCACGAAAAGTTCTTGTGTTTTAAGATAAAATCTTACGCTATGAAAGAAAAAACTTCTTGCTCGCTGAAATCTGTTCATTTGCTGAAAACCAACAAAACCACGAAAAGTTCTTGTATTTGAAGATAAAATCTTTTTGCTTTGAAGAAGAAAGATCTAGCTGACTGAAATAAGTTCATCAGATGAAAACCAACAAAAATTGACAAGAACCACGAAAAGTTCTTGTATTTTAAGATAAAATCTTACTCTATTAAGGAAAAAACTTCCAGCTCGCTGAAATATGTTCATTTGCTGAAAACCATCAAAACCACGAAAAGTTCTTGTATTTGAAGATAAAATCTTTTCGCTTTGAAGAAGAAAGATCTCGCTGACTGAAATAAGTTCATAAGATGAAAACCAACAAAAATTGACAAGAACCACGAAAAGTTCTTGTATTTTAAGATAAAATCTTACTCTATTAAGGAAAAAACTTCCAGCTCGCTGAAATATGTTCATTTGCTGAAAACCAACAAAACCAAAAAAAGTTCTTGTATTTGAAGATAAAATCTTTTTGCTGTGAAGAAGAAAATTCTAGCTGACTGAAATAAGTTCATCAGATGAAAACCAACAAAAATTGACAAGAACCACGAAAAGTTCTTGTATTTTAAGATAAAATCTTACGCTATTAAAGAAAAAACTTCTTGCTCGCTGAAATCTGTTCATTTGCTGAAAACCAACAAAACCACGAAAAGTTCTTGTATTTGAAGATAAAATCTTTTTGCTTTGAAGAAGAAAGATCTAGCTGACTGAAATAAGTTCATAAGATGAAAACCAACAAAAATTGTCAAGAACCACGAAAAGTTCTTGTATTTTAAGATAAAATCTTACGCTATAAAAGAAAAAACACCCAGCTCGCTGAAATATGTTCATTTGCTGAAAACCAACAAAACCACGAAAAGTTCTTGTATTTGAAGATAAAATCTTTTTGCTTTGAAGAAGAAAGATCTAGCTGACTGAAATAAGTTCATTAGATGAAAACCAACAAAAATTGACAAGAACCACGAAAAGTTCTTGTATTTTAAGATAAAATCTTACTCTATTAAGGAAAAAACTTCCAGCTCGCTGAAATATGTTCATTTGCTGAAAACCATCAAAACCACGAAAAGTTCTTGTATTTGAAGATAAAATCTTTTTGCTTTGAAGAAGAAAGATCTAGCTGACTGAAATAAGTTCATTAGATGAAAACGAACAAAAATTGACAAGAACCACGAAAAGTTCTTGTATTTTAAGATAAAATCTTACTCTATTAAGGAAAAAACTTCCAGCTCGCTGTAATATGTTCATTTGCTGAAAACCATCAAAACCACGAAAAGTTCTTGTATTTGAAGATAAAATCTTTTTGCTTTGAAGAAGAAAGATCTAGCTGACTGAAATAAGTTCATTAGATGAAAACCAACAAAAATTGACAAGAACCACGAAAAGTTCTTGTATTTTAAGATAAAATCTTACTCTATTGAGGAAAAAACTTCCAGCTCGCTGAAATATGTTCATTTGCTGAAAACCAACAAAACCAAGAAAAGTTCTTGTATTTGAAGATAAAATCTTTTTGCTGTGAAGAAGAAAAATCAAGCTGACTGAAATAAGTTCATCAGATGAAAACCAACAAAAATTGACAAGAACCACGAAAAGTTCTTGTATTTTAAGATAAAATCTTACGCTATTAAAGAAAAAACTTCTTGCTCGCTGAAATCTGTTCATTTGCTGAAAACCAACAAAACCACGAAAAGTTCTTGTATTTGAAGATAAAATCTTTTTGCTTTGAAGAAGAAAGATCTAGCTGACTGAAATAAGTTCATTAGATGAAAACCAACAAAAATTGACAAGAACCACGAAAAGTTCTTGTATTTTAAGATAAAATCTTACTCTATTAAGGAAAAAACTTCCAGCTCGCTGAAATATGTTCATTTGCTGAAAACCATCAAAACCTCGAAAAGTTCTTGTATTTGAAGATAAAATCTTACTCTATTAAGGAAAAAACTTCCAGCTCGCTGAAATATGTTCATTTGCTGAGAACCATCAAAACCACGAAAAGTTCTTGTATTTGAAGATAAAATCTTTTTGCTTTGAAGAAGAAAGATCTAGCTGACTGAAATAAGTTCATTAGATGAAAACGAACAAAAATTGACAAGAACCACGAAAAGTTCTTGTATTTTAAGATAAAATCTTACGCTATTAAAGAAAAAACTTCTTGCTCGCTGAAATCTGTTCATTTGCTGAAAACCAACAAAACCACGAAAAGTTCTTGTATTTGAAGATGAAATCTTTTTGCTTTGAAGAAGAAAGATCTAGCTGACTGAAATAAGTTCATTGGATGAAAACCAACAAAAATTGACAAGAACCACGAAAAGTTCTTGTATTTTAAGATAAAATCTTACTCTATTAAGGAAAAAACTTCCAGCTCGCTGAAATATGTTCATTTGCTGAAAACCATCAAAACCTCGAAAAGTTCTTGTATTTGAAGATAAAATCTTTTTGCTTTGAAGAAGAAAGATCTTGCTGACTGAAATAAGTTCATTAGATGAAAACGAACAAAAATTGACAAGAACCACGAAAAGTTCTTGTATTTGAAGATAAAATCTTACTCTATTAAGGAAAAAACTTCCAGCTTGCTGAAATATGTTCATTTACTGAAAACCATCAAAACCACGAAAAGTTCTTGTATTTTAAGATAAAATCTTACGCTATGAAAGAAAAAACTTCTTGCTCGCTGAAATCTGTTCATTTGCTGAAAACCAACAAAACCACGAAAAGTTCTTGTATTTGAAGATAAAATCTTTTTGCTTTGAAGAAGAAAGATCTAGCTGACTGAAATAAGTTCATAAGATGAAAACCAACAAAAATTGACAAGAACCACGAAAAGTTCTTGTATTTTAAGATAAAATCTTACTCTATTCAGGAAAAAACTTCCAGCTTGCTGAAATATGTTCATTTGCTGAAAACCATCAAAACCACGAAAAGTTCTTGTATTTGAAGATAAAATCTTTTTGCTTTGAAGAAGAAAGATCTAGCTGACTGAAATAAGTTCATTAGATGAAAACGAACAAAAATTGACAAGAACCACGAAAAGTTCTTGTATTTTAAGATAAAATCTTACGCTATTAAAGAAAAAACTTCTTGCTCGCTGAAATCTGTTCATTTGCTGAAAACCAACAAAACCAAGAAAAGTTCTTGTATTTGAAGATAAAATCTTTTTGCTGTGAAGAAGAAAAATCTAGCTGACTGAAATAAGTTCATTGGATGAAAACCAACAAAAATTGACAAGAACCACGAAAAGTTCTTGTATTTTAAGATAAAATCTTACGCTATTAAAGAAAAAACTTCTTGCTCGCTGAAATCTGTTCATTTGCTGAAAACCAACAAAACCACGAAAAGTTCTTGTATTTGAAGATAAAATCTTTTTGCTTTGAAGAAGAAAGATCTAGCTGACTGAAATAAGTTCATAAGATGAAAACCAACAAAAATTGTCAAGAACCACGAAAAGTTCTTGTATTTTAAGATAAAATCTTACTCTATTAAGGAAAAAACTTCCAGCTCGCTGAAATATGTTCATTTGCTGAAAAACATCAAAACCACGAAAAGTTCTTGTATTTGAAGATAAAATCTTTTTGCTTTGAAGAAGAAAGATCCAGCTGACTGAAATAAGTTCATTAGATGAAAACGAACAAAAATTGACAAGAACCACGAAAAGTTCTTGTATTTTAAGATAAAATCTTACGCTATTAAAGAAAAAACTTCTTGCTCGCTGAAATCTGTTCATTTGCTGAAAACCAACAAAACCACAAAAAGTTCTTGTATTTGAAGATGAAATCTTTTTGCTTTGAAGAAGAAAGATCTAGCTGACTGAAATAAGTTCATTAGATGAAAACCAACAAAAATTGACAAGAACCACGAAAAGTTCTTGTATTTTAAGATAAAATCTTACTCTATTAAGGAAAAAACTTCCAGCTCGCTGAAATATGTTCATTTGCTGCAAACCATCAAAACCTCGAAAAGTTCTTGTATTTGAAGATAAAATCTTTTTGCTTTGAAGAAGAAAGATCTAGCTGACTGAAATAAGTTCATTAGATGAAAACGAACAAAAATTGACAAGAACCACGAAAAGTTCTTGTATTTTAAGATAAAATCTTACGCTATTAAAGAAAAAACTTCTTGCTCGCTGAAATCTGTTCATTTGCTGAAAACCAACAAAACCACGAAAAGTTCTTGTATTTGAAGATGAAATCTTTTTGCTTTGAAGAAGAAAGATCTAGCTGACTGAAATAAGTTCATTGGATGAAAACCAACAAAAATTGACAAGAACCACGAAAAGTTCTTGTATTTTAAGATAAAATCTTACTCTATTAAGGAAAAAACTTCCAGCTCGCTGAAATATGTTCATTTGCTGAAAACCATCAAAACCTCGAAAAGTTCTTGTATTTGAAGATAAAATCTTTTTGCTTTGAAGAAGAAAGATCTTGCTGACTGAAATAAGTTCATCAGATGAAAACGAACAAAAATTGACAAGAACCACGAAAAGTTCTTGTATTTTAAGATAAAATCTTACTCTATTAAGGAAAAAACTTCCAGCTTGCTGAAATATGTTCATTTACTGAAAACCATCAAAACCACGAAAAGTTCTTGTATTTTAAGATAAAATCTTACGCTATGAAAGAAAAAACTTCTTGCTCGCTGAAATCTGTTCATTTGCTGAAAACCAACAAAACCACGAAAAGTTCTTGTATTTGAAGATAAAATCTTTTTGCTTTGAAGAAGAAAGATCTAGCTGACTGAAATAAGTTCATCAGATGAAAACCAACAAAAATTGACAAGAACCACGAAAAGTTCTTGTATTTTAAGATAAAATCTTACTCTATTAAGGAAAAAACTTCCAGCTCGCTGAAATATGTTCATTTGCTGAAAACCATCAAAACCACGAAAAGTTCTTGTATTTGAAGATAAAATCTTTTCGCTTTGAAGAAGAAAGATCTCGCTGACTGAAATAAGTTCATAAGATGAAAACCAACAAAAATTGACAAGAACCACGAAAAGTTCTTGTATTTTAAGATAAAATCTTACTCTATTAAGGAAAAAACTTCCAGCTCGCTGAAATATGTTCATTTGCTGAAAACCAACAAAACCACGAAAAGTTCTTGTATTTGAAGATAAAATCTTTTTGCTTTGAAGAAGAAAGATCTAGCTGACTGAAATAAGTTCATAAGATGAAAACCAACAAAAATTGTCAAGAACCACGAAAAGTTCTTGTATTTTAAGATAAAATCTTACGCTATAAAAGAAAAAACACCCAGCTCGCTGAAATATGTTCATTTGCTGGAAACCAACAAAACCACGAAAAGTTCTTGTATTTGAAGATAAAATCTTTTTGCTTTGAAGAAGAAAGATCTAGCTGACTGAAATAAGTTCATTAGATGAAAACGAACAAAAATTGACAAGAACCACGAAAAGTTCTTGTATTTTAAGATAAAATCTTACGCTATTAAAGAAAAAACTTCTTGCTCGCTGAAATCTGTTCATTTGCTGAAAACCAACAAAACCACGAAAAGTTCTTGTATTTGAAGATGAAATCTTTTTGCTTTGAAGAAGAAAGATCTAGCTGACTGAAATAAGTTCATTAGATGAAAACCAACAAAAATTGACAAGAACCACGAAAAGTTCTTGTATTTTAAGATAAAATCTTACTCTATTAAGGAAAAAACTTCCAGCTCGCTGAAATATGTTCATTTGCTGCAAACCATCAAAACCTCGAAAAGTTCTTGTATTTGAAGATAAAATCTTTTTGCTTTGAAGAAGAAAGATCTAGCTGACTGAAATAAGTTCATTAGATGAAAACCAACAAAAATTGACAAGAACCACGAAAAGTTCTTGTATTTTAAGATAAAATCTTACTCTATTAAGGAAAAAACTACTTGCTCGCTGAAATCTGTTCATTTGCTGAAAACCAACAAAACCACGAAAAGTTCTTGTATTTGAAGATGAAGTCTTTTTGCTTTGAAGAAGAAAGATCTAGCTGACTGAAATAAGTTCATTGGATGAAAACCAACAAAAATTGACAAGAACCACGAAAAGTTCTTGTATTTTAAGATAAAATCTTACTCTATTAAGGAAAAAACTTCCAGCTCGCTGAAATATGTTCATTTGCTGAAAACCATCAAAACCTCGAAAAGTTCTTGTATTTGAAGATAAAATCTTTTTGCTTTGAAGAAGAAAGATCTAGCTGACTGAAATAAGTTCATTAGATGAAAACGAACAAAAATTGACAAGAACCACGAAAAGTTCTTGTATTTTAAGATAAAATCTTACTCTATTAAGGAAAAAACTTCCAGCTCGCTGAAATCTGTTCATTTGCTGAAAACCAACAAAACCACGAAAAGTTCTTGTATTTGAAGATAAAATCTTTTTGCTTTGAAGAAGAAAGATCTAGCTGACTGAAATAAGTTCATGAGATGAAAACCAACAAAAATTGACAAGAACCACGAAAAGTTCTTGTATTTTAAGATAAAATCTTACTCTATTAAGGAAAAAACTTCCAGCTCGCTGAAATATGTTCATTTGCTGAAAACCATCAAAACCACGAAAAATTCTTGTATTTGAAGATAAAATCTTTTCGCTTTGAAGAAGAAAGATCTCGCTGACTGAAATAAGTTCATTAGATGAAAACGAACAAAAATTGACAAGAACCACGAAAAGTTCTTGTATTTTAAGATAAAATCTTACGCTATTAAAGAAAAAACTTCTTGCTCGCTCAAATCTGTTCATTTGCTGAAAACCAACAAAACCACGAAAAGTTCTTGTATTTGAAGATAAAATCTTTTTGCTTTGAAGAAGAAAGATCCAGCTGACTGAAATAAGTTCATAAGATGAAAACCAACAAAAATTGTCAAGAACCACGAAAAGTTCTTGTATTTTAAGATAAAATCTTACGCTATTAAAGAAAAAACACCCAGCTCGCTGAAATATGTTCATTTGCTGAAAACCAACAAAACCACGAAAAGTTCTTGTATTTGAAGATAAAATCTTTTTGCTTTGAAGAAGAAAGATCTAGCTGACTGAAATAAGTTCATTAGATGAAAACCAACAAAAATTGACAAGAACCACGATAAGTTCTTGTATTTTAAGATAAAATCTTACTCTATTAAGGAAAAAACTTCCAGCTCGCTGAAATATGTTCATTTGCTGAAAACCATCAAAACCACGAAAAGTTCTTGTATTTGAAGATAAAATCTTTTTGCTTTGAAGAAGAAAGATCTAGCTGACTGAAATAAGTTCATTAGATGAAAACGAACAAAAATTGACAAGAACCACGAAAAGTTCTTGTATTTTAAGATAAAATCTTACGCTATTAAAGAAAAAACTTCTTGCTCGCTGAAATCTGTTCATTTGCTGAAAACCAACAAAACCACGAAAAGTTCTTGTATTTGAAGATGAAATCTTTTTGCTTTGAAGAAGAAAGATCTAGCTGACTGAAATAAGTTCATTAGATGAAAACCAACAAAAATTGACAAGAACCACGAAAAGTTCTTGTATTTTAAGATAAAATCTTACTCTATTAAGGAAAAAACTTCCAGCTCGCTGAAATATGTTCATTTGCTGCAAACCATCAAAACCTCGAAAAGTTCTTGTATTTGAAGATAAAATCTTTTTGCTTTGAAGAAGAAAGATCTAGCTGACTGAAATAAGTTCATTAGATGAAAACCAACAAAAATTGACAAGAACCACGAAAAGTTCTTGTATTTTAAGATAAAATCTTACTCTATTAAGGAAAAAACTACTTGCTCGCTGAAATCTGTTCATTTGCTGAAAACCAACAAAACCACGAAAAGTTCTTGTATTTGAAGATGAAGTCTTTTTGCTTTGAAGAAGAAAGATCTAGCTGACTGAAATAAGTTCATTGGATGAAAACCAACAAAAATTGACAAGAACCACGAAAAGTTCTTGTATTTTAAGATAAAATCTTACTCTATTTAGGAAAAAACTTCCAGCTCGCTGAAATATGTTCATTTGCTGAAAACCATCAAAACCTCGAAAAGTTCTTGTATTTGAAGATAAAATCTTTTTGCTTTGAAGAAGAAAGATCTAGCTGACTGAAATAAGTTCATTAGATGAAAACGAACAAAAATTGACAAGAACCACGAAAAGTTCTTGTATTTTAAGATAAAATCTTACTCTATTAAGGAAAAAACTTCCAGCTCGCTGAAATATGTTCATTTACTGAAAACCATCAAAACCACGAAAAGTTCTTGTATTTGAAGATAAAATCTTTTTGCTTTGAAGAAGAAAGATCTAGCTGACTGAAATAAGTTCATTGGATGAAAACGAACAAAAATTGACAAGAACCACGAAAAGTTCTTGTATTTTAAGATAAAATCTTACGCTATTAAAGAAAAAACTTCTTGCTCGCTGAAATCTGTTCATTTGCTGAAAACCAACAAAACCACGAAAAGTTCTTGTATTTGAAGATAAAATCTTTTTGCTTTGAAGAAGAAAGATCTAGCTGACTGAAATAAGTTCATGAGATGAAAACCAACAAAAATTGACAAGAACCACGAAAAGTTCTTGTATTTTAAGATAAAATCTTACTCTATTAAGGAAAAAACTTCCAGCTCGCTGAAATATGTTCATTTGCTGAAAACCATCAAAACCACGAAAAATTCTTGTATTTGAAGATAAAATCTTTTTGCTTTGAAGAAGAAAGATCTCGCTGACTGAAATAAGTTCATTAGATGAAAACGAACAAAAATTGACAAGAACCACGAAAAGTTCTTGTATTTTAAGATAAAATCTTACGCTATTAAAGAAAAAACTTCTTGCTCGCTCAAATCTGTTCATTTGCTGAAAACCAACAAAACCACGAAAAGTTCTTGTATTTGAAGATAAAATCTTTTTGCTTTGAAGAAGAAAGATCCAGCTGACTGAAATAAGTTCATAAGATGAAAACCAACAAAAATTGTCAAGAACCACGAAAAGTTCTTGTATTTTAAGATAAAATCTTACTCTATTAAGGAAAAAACTTCCAGCTCGCTGAAATATGTTCATTTGCTGAAAACCATCAAAACCACGAAAAGTTCTTGTATTTGAAGATAAAATCTTTTTGCTTTGAAGAAGAAAGATCTAGCTGACTGAAATAAGTTCATTAGATGAAAACGAACAAAAATTGACAAGAACCACGAAAAGTTCTTGTATTTTAAGATAAAATCTTACGCTATTAAAGAAAAAACTTCTTGCTCGCTGAAATCTGTTCATTTGCTGAAAACCAACAAAACCACGAAAAGTTCTTGTATTTGAAGATGAAATCTTTTTGCTTTGAAGAAGAAAGATCTAGCTGACTGAAATAAGTTCATTAGATGAAAACCAACAAAAATTGACAAGAACCACGAAAAGTTCTTGTATTTTAAGATAAAATCTTACTCTATTAAGGAAAAAACTTCCAGCTCGCTGAAATATGTTCATTTGCTGCAAACCATCAAAACCTCGAAAAGTTCTTGTATTTGAAGATAAAATCTTTTTGCTTTGAAGAAGAAAGATCTAGCTGACTGAAATAAGTTCATTAGATGAAAACCAACAAAAATTGACAAGAACCACGAAAAGTTCTTGTATTTTAAGATAAAATCTTACTCTATTAAGGAAAAAACTACTTGCTCGCTGAAATCTGTTCATTTGCTGAAAACTAACAAAACCACGAAAAGTTCTTGTATTTGAAGATGAAGTCTTTTTGCTTTGAAGAAGAAAGATCTAGCTGACTGAAATAAGTTCATTGGATGAAAACCAACAAAAATTGACAAGAACCACGAAAAGTTCTTGTATTTTAAGATAAAATCTTACTCTATTAAGGAAAAAACTTCCAGCTCGCTGAAATATGTTCATTTGCTGAAAACCATCAAAACCTCGAAAAGTTCTTGTATTTGAAGATAAAATCTTTTTGCTTTGAAGAAGAAAGATCTAGCTGACTGAAATAAGTTCATTAGATGAAAACGAACAAAAATTGACAAGAACCACGAAAAGTTCTTGTATTTTAAGATAAAATCTTACTCTATTAAGGAAAAAACTTCCAGCTCGCTGAAATATGTTCATTTACTGAAAACCATCAAAACCACGAAAAGTTCTTGTATTTGAAGATAAAATCTTTTTGCTTTGAAGAAGAAAGATCTAGCTGACTGAAATAAGTTCATTGGATGAAAACGAACAAAAATTGACAAGAACCACGAAAAGTTCTTGTATTTTAAGATAAAATCTTACGCTATTAAAGAAAAAACTTCTTGCTCGCTGAAATCTGTTCATTTGCTGAAAACCAACAAAACCATGAAAAGTTCTTGTATTTGAAGATAAAATCTTTTTGCTTTGAAGAAGAAAGATCTAGCTGACTGAAATAAGTTCATGAGATGAAAACCAACAAAAATTGACAAGAACCACGAAAAGTTCTTGTATTTTAAGATAAAATCTTACTCTATTAAGGAAAAAACTTCCAGCTCGCTGAAATATGTTCATTTGCTGAAAACCATCAAAACCACGAAAAATTCTTGTATTTGAAGATAAAATCTTTTCGCTTTGAAGAAGAAAGATCTCGCTGACTGAAATAAGTTCATTAGATGAAAACGAACAAAAATTGACAAGAACCACGAAAAGTTCTTGTATTTTAAGATAAAATCTTACGCTATTAAAGAAAAAACTTCTTGCTCGCTCAAATCTGTTCATTTGCTGAAAACCAACAAAACCACGAAAAGTTCTTGTATTTGAAGATAAAATCTTTTTGCTTGGAAGAAGAAAGATCCAGCTGACTGAAATAAGTTCATAAGATGAAAACCAACAAAAATTGTCAAGAACCACGAAAAGTTCTTGTATTTTAAGATAAAATCTTACGCTATTAAAGAAAAAACACCCAGCTCGCTGAAATATGTTCATTTGCTGAAAACCAACAAAACCACGAAAAGTTCTTGTATTTGAAGATAAAATCTTTTTGCTTTGAAGAAGAAAGATCTAGCTGACTGAAATAAGTTCATTAGATGAAAACCAACAAAAATTGACAAGAACCACGAAAAGTTCTTGTATTTTAAGATAAAATCTTACTCTATTAAGGAAAAAACTTCCAGCTCGCTGAAATATGTTCATTTGCTGAAAACCATCAAAACCACGAAAAGTTCTTGTATTTGAAGATAAAATCTTTTTGCTTTGAAGAAGAAAGATCTAGCTGACTGAAATAAGTTCATTAGATGAAAACGAACAAAAATTGACAAGAACCACGAAAAGTTCTTGTATTTTAAGATAAAATCTTACGCTATTAAAGAAAAAACTTCTTGCTCGCTGAAATCTGTTCATTTGCTGAAAACCAACAAAACCACGAAAAGTTCTTGTATTTGAAGATGAAATCTTTTTGCTTTGAAGAAGAAAGATCTCGCTGACTGAAATAAGTTCATTAGATGAAAACCAACAAAAATTGACAAGAACCACGAAAAGTTCTTGTATTTTAAGATAAAATCTTACTCTATTAAGGAAAAAACTTCCAGCTCGCTGAAATATGTTCATTTGCTGAAAACCATCAAAACCACGAAAAGTTCTTGTATTTGAAGATAAAATCTTTTTGCTTTGAAGAAGAAAGATCTAGCTGACTGAAATAAGTTCATTAGATGAAAACCAACAAAAATTGACAAGAACCACGAAAAGTTCTTGTATTTTAAGATAAAATCTTACGCTATAAAAGAAAAAACACCCAGCTCGCTGAAATATGTTCATTTGCTGAAAACCAACAAAACCACGAAAAGTTCTTGTATTTGAAGATAAAATCTTTTTGCTTTGAAGAAGAAAGATCTAGCTGACTGAAATAAGTTCATTAGATGAAAACGAACAAAAATTGACAAGAACCACGAAAAGTTCTTGTATTTTAAGATAAAATCTTACGCTATTAAAGAAAAAACTTCTTGCTCGCTGAAATCTGTTCATTTGCTGAAAACCAACAAAACCACGAAAAGTTCTTGTATTTGAAGATAAAATCTTTTTGCTTTGAAGAAGAAAGATCTAGCTGACTGAAATAAGTTCATTAGATGAAAACCAACAAAAATTGACAAGAACCACGAAAAGTTCTTGTATTTTAAGAAAAATCTTACTCTATTAAGGAAAAAACTTCCAGCTCGCTGAAATATGTTCATTTGCTGAAAACCATCAAAACCTCGAAAAGTTCTTGTATTTGAAGATAAAATCTTTTTGCTTTGAAGAAGAAAGATCTAGCTGACTGAAATAAGTTCATTAGATGAAAACCAACAAAAATTGACAAGAACCACGAAAAGTTCTTGTATTTTAAGATAAAATCTTACTCTATTAAGGAAAAAACTTCCAGCTCGCTGAAATATGTTCATTTGCTGAAAACCATCAAAACCACGAAAAGTTCTTGCATTTGAAGATAAAATCTTTTTGCTTTGAAGAAGAAAGATCTCGCTGACTGAAATAAGTTCATGAGATGAAAACGAACAAAAATTGACAAGAACCACGAAAAGTTCTTGTATTTTAAGATAAAATCTTACTCTATTGAGGAAAAAACTTCCAGCTCGCTGAAATATGTTCATTTGCTGAAAACCAACAAAACCAAGAAAAGTTCTTGTATTTGAAGATAAAATCTTTTTGCTGTGAAGAAGAAAAATCCAGCTGACTGAAATAAGTTCATTAGATGAAAACGAACAAAAATTGACAAGAACCACGAAAAGTTCTTGTATTTTAAGATAAAATCTTACTCTATTAAGGAAAAAACTTCCAGCTCGCTGAAATCTGTTCATTTGCTGAAAACCAACAAAACCACGAAAAGTTCTTGTATTTGAAGATAAAATCTTTTTGCTTTGAAGAAGAAAGATCTTGCTGACTGAAATAAGTTCATTAGATGAAAACCAACAAAAATTGACAAGAACCACGAAAAGTTCTTGTATTTTAAGATAAAATCTTACTCTATTAAGGAAAAAACTTCCAGCTCACTGAAATATGTTCATTTGCTGAAAACCATCAAAACCACGAAAAGTTCTTGTATTTGAAGATAAAATCTTTTTGCTTTGAAGAAGAAAGATCTAGCTGACTGAAATAAGTTCATAAGATGAAAACGAACAAAAATTGACAAGAACCACGAAAAGTTCTTGTATTTTAAGATAAAAGCTTACGCTATTAAAGAAAAAACTTCTTGCTCGCTGAAATCTGTTCATTTGCTGAAAACCAACAAAACCACGAAAAGTTCTTGTATTTGAAGATAAAATCTTTTTGCTTTGAAGAAGAAAGATCGAGCTGACTGAAATAAGTTCATAAGATGAAAACCAACAAAAATTGACAAGAACCACGAAAAGTTCTTGTATTTTAAGATAAAATCTTACGCTATAAAAGAAAAAACACCCAGCTCGCTGAAATATGTTCATTTGCTGAAAACCAACAAAACCACGAAAAGTTCTTGTATTTGAAGATAAAATCTTTTTGCTTTGAAGAAGAAAGATCTCGCTGACTGAAATAAGTTCATCAGATGAAAATGAACAAAAATTGACAAGAACCACGAAAAGTTCTTGTATTTTAAGATAAAATCTTACGCTATTAAAGAAAAAACTTCTTGCTCGCTGAAATCTGTTCATTTGCTGAAAACCAACAAAACCACGAAAAGTTCTTGTATTTGAAGATGAAATCTTTTTGCTTTGAAGAAGAAAGATCTAGCTGACTGAAATAAGTTCATTAGATGAAAACCAACAAAAATTGACAAGAACCACGAAAAGTTCTTGTATTTTAAGATAAAATCTTACTCTATTAAGGAAAAAACTTCCAGCTCACTGAAATATGTTCATTTGCTGAAAACCATCAAAACCACGAAAAGTTCTTGTATTTGAAGATAAAATCTTTTTGCTTTGAAGAAGAAAGATCTAGCTGACTGAAATAAGTTCATAAGATGAAAACGAACAAAAATTGACAAGAACCACGAAAAGTTCTTGTATTTTAAGATAAAATCTTACGCTATTAAAGAAAAAACTTCTTGCTCGCTGAAATCTGTTCATTTGCTGAAAACCAACAAAACCACGAAAAGTTCTTGTATTTGAAGATAAAATCTTTTTGCTTTGAAGAAGAAAGATCGAGCTGACTGAAATAAGTTCATAAGATGAAAACCAACAAAAATTGACAAGAACCACGAAAAGTTCTTGTATTTTAAGATAAAATCTTACTCTATTAAGGAAAAAACTTCCAGCTCGCTGAAATATGTTCATTTGCTGAAAACCAACAAAACCAAGAAAAGTTCTTGTATTTGAAGATAAAATCTTTTTGATGTGAAGAAGAAAAATCTAGCTGACTGAAATAAGTTCATTAGATGAAAACCAACAAAAATTGACAAGAACCACGAAAAGTTCTTGTATTTTAAGATAAAATCTTACTCTATTAAGGAAAAAACTTCTTGCTCGCTGAAATCTGTTCATTTGCTGAAAACCAACAAAACCACGAAAAGTTCTTGTATTTGAAGATGAAGTCTTTTTGCTTTGAAGAAGAAAGATCTAGCTGGATGAAATAAGTTCATTAGATGAAAACGAACAAAAATTGACAAGAACCACGAAAAGTTCTTGTATTTTAAGATAAAATCTTACGCTATTAAAGAAATAACTTCTTGCTCGCTGAAATCTGTTCATTTGCTGAAAACCAACAAAACCACGAAAAGTTCTTGTATTTGAAGATAAAATCTTTTTGCTTTGAAGAAGATAGATCTAGCTGACTGAAATAAGTTCATTAGATGAAAACCAACAAAAATTGACAAGAACCACGAAAAGTTCTTGTATTTTAAGATAAAATCTTACTCTATTAAGGAAAAAACTTCCAGCTCGCTGAAATATGTTCATTTGCTGAAAACCATCAAAACCACGAAAAGTTCTTGTATTTGAAGATAAAATCTTTTCGCTTTGAAGAAGAAAGATCTCGCTGACTGAAATAAGTTCATTAGATGAAAACGAACAAAAATTGACAAGAACCACGAAAAGTTCTTGTATTTTAAGATAAAATCTTACGCTATTAAAGAAAAAACTTCTTGCTCGCTCAAATCTGTTCATTTGCTGAAAACCAACAAAACCACGAAAAGTTCTTGTATTTGAAGATAAAATCTTTTTGCTTTGAAGAAGAAAGATCTAGCTGACTGAAATAAGTTCATAAGATGAAAACCAACAAAAATTGACAAGAACCACGAAAAGTTCTTGTATTTTAAGATAAAATCTTACTCTATTAAGGAAAAAACTTCCAGCTCGCTGAAATATGTTCATTTGCTGAAAACCATCAAAACCACGAAAAGTTCTTGTATTTGAAGATAAAATCTTTTTGCTTTGAAGAAGAAAGATCTAGCTGACTGAAATAAGTTCATTAGATGAAAACCAACAAAAATTGACAAGAACCACGAAAACTTCTTGTATTTTAAGATAAAATCTTACGCTATTAAAGAAAAAACTTCTTGCTCGCTGAAATCTGTTCATTTGCTGAAAACCAACAAAACCACGAAAAGTTCTTGTATTTGAAGATAAAATCTTTTTGCTTTGAAGAAGAAAGATCTAGCTGACTGAAATAAGTTCATAAGATGAAAACCAACAAAAATTGTCAAGAACCACGAAAAGTTCTTGTATTTTAAGATAAAATCTTACGCTATTAAAGAAAAAACACCCAGCTCGCTGAAATATGTTCATTTGCTGAAAACCAACAAAACCACGAAAAGTTCTTGTATTTGAAGATAAAATCTTTTTGCTTTGAAGAAGAAAGATCTAGCTGACTGAAATAAGTTCATTAGATGAAAACCAACAAAAATTGACAAGAACCACGAAAAGTTCTTGTATTTTAAGATAAAATCTTACTCTATTAAGGAAAAAACTTCCAGCTCGCTGAAATATGTTCATTTGCTGAAAACCATCAAAACCACGAAAAGTTCTTGTATTTGAAGATGAAATCTTTTTGCTTTGAAGAAGAAAGATCGAGCTGACTGAAATAAGTTCATTAGATGAAAACGAACAAAAATTGACAAGAACCACGAAAAGTTCTTGTATTTTAAGATAAAATCTTACGCTATTAAAGAAAAAACTTCTTGCTCGCTGAAATCTGTTCATTTGCTGAAAACCAACAAAACCACGAAAAGTTCTTGTATTTGAAGATGAAATCTTTTTGCTTTGAAGAAGAAAGATCTAGCTGACTGAAATAAGTTCATTAGATGAAAACCAACAAAAATTGACAAGAACCACGAAAAGTTCTTGTATTTTAAGATAAAATCTTACTCTATTAAGGAAAAAACTTCCAGCTCGCTGAAATATGTTCATTTGCTGAAAACCATCAAAACCTCGAAAAGTTCTTGTATTTGAAGATAAAATCTTTTTGCTTTGAAGAAGAAAAATCCAGCTGACTGAAATAAGTTCATTAGATGAAAACCAACAAAAATTGACAAGAACCATGAAAAGTTCTTGTATTTTAAGATAAAATCTTACTCTATTAAGGAAAAAACTTCCAGCTCGCTGAAATATGTTCATTTGCTGAAAACCATCAAAACCACGAAAAGTTCTTGTATTTGAAGATAAAATCTTTTTGCTTTGAAGAAGAAAGATCTAGCTGACTGAAATAAGTTCATTAGATGAAAACGAACAAAAATTGACAAGAACCACGAAAAGTTCTTGTATTTTAAGATAAAATCTTACGCTATTAAAGAAAAAACTTCTTGCTCGCTGAAATCTGTTCATTTGCTGAAAACCAACAAAACCACGAAAAGTTCTTGTATTTGAAGATAAAATCTTTTTGCTTTGAAGAAGAAAGATCCAGCTGACTGAAATAAGTTCATTAGATGAAAACCAACAAAAATTGACAAGAACCACGAAAAGTTCTTGTATTTTAAGATAAAATCTTACTCTATTAAGGAAAAAACTTCCAGCTCGCTGAAATATGTTCATTTGCTGAAAACCATCAAAACCACGAAAAGTTCTTGTATTTGAAGATAAAATCTTTTCGCTTTGAAGAAGAAAGATCTCGCTGACTGAAATAAGTTCATTAGATGAAAACGAACAAAAATTGACAAGAACCACGAAAAGTTCTTGTATTTTAAGATAAAATCTTACGCTATTAAAGAAAAAACTTCTTGCTCGCTCAAATCTGTTCATTTGCTGAAAACCAACAAAACCACGAAAAGTTCTTGTATTTGAAGATAAAATCTTTTTGCTTTGAAGAAGAAAGATCTAGCTGACTGAAATAAGTTCATAAGATGAAAACCAACAAAAATTGACAAGAACCACGAAAAGTTCTTGTATTTTAAGATAAAATCTTACTCTATTAAGGAAAAAACTTCCAGCTCGCTGAAATATGTTCATTTGCTGCAAACCAACAAAACCACGAAAAGTTCTTGTATTTGAAGATAAAATCTTTTTGCTTTGAAGAAGAAAGATCTTGCTGACTGAAATAAGTTCATAAGATGAAAACCAACAAAAATTGTCAAGAACCACGAAAAGTTCTTGTATTTTAAGATAAAATCTTACGCTATAAAAGAAAAAACACCCAGCTCGCTGAAATATGTTCATTTGCTGAAAACCAACAAAACCACGAAAAGTTCTTGTATTTGAAGATAAAATCTTTTTGCTTTGAAGAAGAAAGATCTAGCTGACTGAAATAAGTTCATTGGATGAAAACCAACAAAAATTGACAAGAACCACGAAAAGTTCTTGTATTTTAAGATAAAATCTTACGCTATTAAAGAAAAAACTTCTTGCTCGCTGAAATCTGTTAATTTGCTGAAAACCAACAAAACCACGAAAAGTTCTTGTATTTGAAGATGAAATCTTTTTGCTTTGAAGAAGAAAGATCTAGCTGACTGAAATAAGTTCATTAGATGAAAACCAACAAAAATTGACAAGAACCACGAAAAGTTCTTGTATTTTAAGATAAAATCTTACTCTATTAAGGAAAAAACTTCCAGCTCGCTGAAATATGTTCATTTGCTGAAAACCATCAAAACCTCGAAAAGTTCTTGTATTTGAAGATAAAATCTTTTTGCTTTGAAGAAGAAAGATCTAGCTGACTGAAATAAGTTCATTAGATGAAAACGAACAAAAATTGACAAGAACCACGAAAAGTTCTTGTATTTTAAGATAAAATCTTACTCTATTAAGGAAAAAACTTCCAGCTCGCTGAAATATGTTCATTTGCTGAAAACCAACAAAACCAAGAAAAGTTCTTGTATTTGAAGATAAAATCTTTTTGCTTTGAAGAAGAAAGATCTAGCTGACTGAAATAAGTTCATTAGATGAAAACGAACAAAAATTGACAAGAACCACGAAAAGTTCTTGTATTTTAAGATAAAATCTTACGCTATTAAAGAAAAAACTTCTTGCTCGCTGAAATCTGTTCATTTGCTGAAAACCAACAAAACCACGAAAAGTTCTTGTATTTGAAGATAAAATCTTTTTGCTTTGAAGAAGAAAGATCTAGCTGACTGAAATAAGTTCATTAGATGAAAACCAACAAAAATTGACAAGAACCACGAAAAGTTCTTGTATTTTAAGATAAAATCTTACTCTATTAAGGAAAAAACTTCCAGCTCGCTGAAATATGTTCATTTGCTGAAAACCATCAAAACCACGAAAAGTTCTTGTATTTGAAGATAAAATCTTTTCGCTTTGAAGAAGAAAGATCTCGCTGACTGAAATAAGTTCATTAGATGAAAACGAACAAAAATTGACAAGAACCACGAAAAGTTCTTGTATTTTAAGATAAAATCTTACGCTATTAAAGAAAAAACTTCTTGCTCGCTCAAATCTGTTCATTTGCTGAAAACCAACAAAACCACGAAAAGTTCTTGTATTTGAAGATAAAATCTTTTTGCTTTGAAGAAGAAAGATCTAGCTGACTGAAATAAGTTCATAAGATGAAAACCAACAAAAATTGACAAGAACCACGAAAAGTTCTTGTATTTTAAGATAAAATCTTACTCTATTAAGGAAAAAACTTCCAGCTCGCTGAAATATGTTCATTTGCTGAAAACCATCAAAACCACGAAAAGTTCTTGTATTTGAAGATAAAATCTTTTTGCTTTGAAGAAGAAAGATCTAGCTGACTGAAATAAGTTCATTAGATGAAAACCAACAAAAATTGACAAGAACCACGAAAACTTCTTGTATTTTAAGATAAAATCTTACGCTATTAAAGAAAAAACTTCTTGCTCGCTGAAATCTGTTCATTTGCTGAAAACCAACAAAACCACGAAAAGTTCTTGTATTTGAAGATAAAATCTTTTTGCTTTGAAGAAGAAAGATCCAGCTGACTGAAATAAGTTCATAAGATGAAAACCAACAAAAATTGTCAAGAACCACGAAAAGTTCTTGTATTTTAAGATAAAATCTTACGCTATTAAAGAAAAAACACCCAGCTCGCTGAAATATGTTCATTTGCTGAAAACCAACAAAACCACGAAAAGTTCTTGTATTTGAAGATAAAATCTTTTTGCTTTGAAGAAGAAAGATCTAGCTGACTGAAATAAGTTCATTAGATGAAAACCAACAAAAATTGACAAGAACCACGAAAAGTTCTTGTATTTTAAGATAAAATCTTACTCTATTAAGGAAAAAACTTCCAGCTCGCTGAAATATGTTTATTTGCTGAAAACCATCAAAACCACGAAAAGTTCTTGTATTTGAAGATAAAATCTTTTTGCTTTGAAGAAGAAAGATCGAGCTGACTGAAATAAGTTCATTAGATGAAAACGAACAAAAATTGACAAGAACCACGAAAAGTTCTTGTATTTTAAGATAAAATCTTACGCTATTAAAGAAAAAACTTCTTGCTCGCTGAAATCTGTTCATTTGCTGAAAACCAACAAAACCACGAAAAGTTCTTGTATTTGAAGATGAAATCTTTTTGCTTTGAAGAAGAAAGATCTAGCTGACTGAAATAAGTTCATTAGATGAAAACCAACAAAAATTGACAAGAACCACGAAAAGTTCTTGTATTTTAAGATAAAATCTTACTCTATTAAGGAAAAAACTTCCAGCTCGCTGAAATATGTTCATTTGCTGAAAACCATCAAAACCTCGAAAAGTTCTTGTATTTGAAGATAAAATCTTTTTGCTTTGAAGAAGAAAGATCTAGCTGACTGAAATAAGTTCATTAGATGAAAACCAACAAAAATTGACAAGAACCATGAAAAGTTCTTGTATTTTAAGATAAAATCTTACTCTATTAAGGAAAAAACTTCCAGCTCGCTGAAATATGTTCATTTGCTGAAAACCATCAAAACCACGAAAAGTTCTTGTATTTGAAGATAAAATCTTTTTGCTTTGAAGAAGAAAGATCTAGCTGACTGAAATAAGTTCATTAGATGAAAACGAACAAAAATTGACAAGAACCACGAAAAGTTCTTGTATTTTAAGATAAAATCTTACGCTATTAAAGAAAAAACTTCTTGCTCGCTGAAATCTGTTCATTTGCTGAAAACCAACAAAACCACGAAAAGTTCTTGTATTTGAAGATAAAATCTTTTTGCTTTGAAGAAGAAAGATCTAGCTGACTGAAATAAGTTCATTAGATGAAAACCAACAAAAATTGACAAGAACCACGAAAAGTTCTTGTATTTTAAGATAAAATCTTACTCTATTAAGGAAAAAACTTCCAGCTCGCTGAAATATGTTCATTTGCTGAAAACCATCAAAACCACGAAAAGTTCTTGTATTTGAAGATAAAATCTTTTCGCTTTGAAGAAGAAAGATCTCGCTGACTGAAATAAGTTCATTAGATGAAAGCGAACAAAAATTGACAAGAACCACGAAAAGTTCTTGTATTTTAAGATAAAATCTTACGCTATTAAAGAAAAAACTTCTTGCTCGCTCAAATCTGTTCATTTGCTGAAAACCAACAAAACCACGAAAAGTTCTTGTATTTGAAGATAAAATCTTTTTGCTTTGAAGAAGAAAGATCTCGCTGACTGAAATAAGTTCATAAGATGAAAACCAACAAAAATTGACAAGAACCACGAAAAGTTCTTGTATTTTAAGATAAAATCTTACTCTATTAAGGAAAAAACTTCCAGCTCGCTGAAATATGTTCATTTGCTGCAAACCAACAAAACCACGAAAAGTTCTTGTATTTGAAGATAAAATCTTTTTGCTTTGAAGAAGAAAGATCTTGCTGACTGAAATAAGTTCATAAGATGAAAACCAACAAAAATTGTCAAGAACCACGAAAAGTTCTTGTATTTTAAGATAAAATCTTACGCTATAAAAGAAAAAACACCCAGCTCGCTGAAATATGTTCATTTGCTGAAAACCAACAAAACCACGAAAAGTTCTTGTATTTGAAGATAAAATCTTTTTGCTTTGAAGAAGAAAGATCTAGCTGACTGAAATAAGTTCATTGGATGAAAACCAACAAAAATTGACAAGAACCACGAAAAGTTCTTGTATTTTAAGATAAAATCTTACGCTATTAAAGAAAAAACTTCTTGCTCGCTGAAATCTGTTAATTTGCTGAAAACCAACAAAACCACGAAAAGTTCTTGTATTTGAAGATGAAATCTTTTTGCTTTGAAGAAGAAAGATCTAGCTGACTGAAATAAGTTCATTAGATGAAAACCAACAAAAATTGACAAGAACCACGAAAAGTTCTTGTATTTTAAGATAAAATCTTACTCTATTAAGGAAAAAACTTCCAGCTCGCTGAAATATGTTCATTTGCTGAAAACCATCAAAACCTCGAAAAGTTCTTGTATTTGAAGATAAAATCTTTTTGCTTTGAAGAAGAAAGATCTAGCTGACTGAAATAAGTTCATTAGATGAAAACCAACAAAAATTGACAAGAACCACGAAAAGTTCTTGTATTTTAAGATAAAATCTTACTCTATTAAGGAAAAAACTTCCAGCTCGCTGAAATATGTTCATTTGCTGAAAACCAACAAAACCAAGAAAAGTTCTTGTATTTGAAGATAAAATCTTTTTGCTGTGAAGAAGAAAAATCCAGCTGACTGAAATAAGTTCATTAGATGAAAACGAACAAAAATTGACAAGAACCACGAAAAGTTCTTGTATTTTAAGATAAAATCTTACTCTATTAAGGAAAAAACTTCCAGCTCGCTGAAATATGTTCATTTGCTGAAAACCAACAAAACCAAGAAAAGTTCTTGTATTTGAAGATAAAATCTTTTTGCTGTGAAGAAGAAAAATCCAGCTGACTGAAATAAGTTCATTAGATGAAAACGAACAAAAATTGACAAGAACCACGAAAAGTTCTTGTATTTTAAGATAAAATCTTACTCTATTAAGGAAAAAACTTCCAGCTCGCTGAAATATGTTCATTTGCTGAAAACCAACAAAACCAAGAAAAGTTCTTGTATTTGAAGATAAAATCTTTTTGCTGTGAAGAAGAAAAATCTAGCTGACTGAAATAAGTTCATGAGATGAAAACCAACAACAATTGACAAGAACCACGAAAAGTTCTTGTATTTTAAGATAAAATCTTACGCTATTAAAGAAAAAACTTCTTGCTCGCTGAAACCTGTTCATTTGCTGAAAACCAACAAAACCACGAAAAGTTCTTGTATTTGAAGATAAAATCTTTTTGCTTTGAAGAAGAAAGATCTTGCTGACTGAAATAAGTTCATAAGATGAAAACCAACAAAAATTGTCAAGAACCACGAAAAGTTCTTGTATTTTAAGATAAAATCTTACGCTATAAAAGAAAAAACACCCAGCTCGCTGAAATATGTTCATTTGCTGAAAACCAACAAAACCGCGAAAATTTCTTGTATTTGAAGATAAAATCTTTTTGCTTTGAAGAAGAAAGATCTAGCTGACTGAAATAAGTTCATTAGATGAAAACGAACAAAAATTGACAAGAACCACGAAAAGTTCTTGTATTTTAAGATAAAATCTTACGCTATTAAAGAAAAAACTTCTTGCTCGCTGAAATCTGTTCATTTGCTGAAAACCAACAAAACCACGAAAAGTTCTTGTATTTGAAGATGAAATCTTTTTACTTTGAAGAAGAAAGATCTAGCCGACTGAAATAAGTTCATTAGATGAAAACCAACAAAAATTGACAAGAACCACGAAAAGTTCTTGTATTTTAAGATAAAATCTTACTCTATTAAGGAAAAAACTTCCAGCTCGCTGAAATATGTTCATTTGCTGAAAACCAACAAAACCAAGAAAAGTTCTTGTATTTGAAGATAAAATCTTTTTGCTGTGAAGAAGAAAAATCTAGCTGACTGAAATAAGTTCATTAGATGAAAACCAACAAAAATTGACAAGAACCACGAAAAGTTCTTGTATTTTAAGATAAAATCTTACGCTATTAAAGAAAAAACTTCTTGCTCGCTGAAATCTGTTCATTTGCTGAAAACCAACAAAACCACGAAAAGTTCTTGTATTTGAAGATAAAATCTTTTTGCTTTGAAGAAGAAAGATCTAGCTGACTGAAATAAGTTCATAAGATGAAAACCAACAAAAATTGTCAAGAACCACGAAAAGTTCTTGTATTTTAAGATAAAATCTTACGCTATAAAAGAAAAAACACCCAGCTCGCTGAAATATGTTCATTTGCTGAAAACCAACAAAACCACGAAAAGTTCTTGTATTTGAAGATAAAATCTTTTTGCTTTGAAGAAGAAAGATCTAGCTGACTGAAATAAGTTCATAAGATGAAAATGAACAAAAATTGACAAGAAACACGAAAAGTTCTTGTATTTTAAGATAAAATCTTACGCTATTAAAGAAAAAACTTCTTGCTCGCTGAAATCTGTTCATTTGCTGAAAACCAACAAAACCACGAAAAGTTCTTGTATTTGAAGATGAAATCTTTTTGCTTTGAAGAAGAAAGATCTAGCTGACTGAAATAAGTTCATGAGATGAAAACCAACAAAAATTGACAAGAACCACGAAAAGTTCTTGTATTTTAAGATAAAATCTTACTCTATTAAGGAAAAAACTTCCAGCTCACTGAAATATGTTCATTTGCTGAAAACCATCAAAACCACGAAAAGTTCTTGTATTTGAAGATAAAATCTTTTTGCTTTGAAGAAGAAAGATCTAGCTGACTGAAATAAGTTCATAAGATGAAAACGAACAAAAATTGACAAGAACCACGAAAAGTTCTTGTATTTTAAGATAAAATCTTACGCTATTAAAGAAAAAACTTCTTGCTCGCTGAAATCTGTTAATTTGCTGAAAACCAACAAAACCACGAAAAGTTCTTGTATTTGAAGATAAAATCTTTTTGCTTTGAAGAAGAAAGATCGAGCTGACTGAAATAAGTTCATAAGATGAAAACCAACAAAAATTGACAAGAACCACGAAAAGTTCTTGTATTTTAAGATAAAATCTTACTCTATTAAGGAAAAAACTTCCAGCTCGCTGAAATATGTTCATTTGCTGAAAACCAACAAAACCAAGAAAAGTTCTTGTATTTGAAGATAAAATCTTTTTGCTTTGAAGAAGAAAAATCTAGCTGACTGAAATAAGTTCATTAGATGAAAACCAACAAAAATTGACAAGAACCACGAAAAGTTCTTGTATTTTAAGATAAAATCTTACGCTATTAAAGAAAAAACTTCTTGCTCGCTGAAATCTGTTCATTTGCTGAAAACCAACAAAACCACGAAAAGTTCTTGTATTTGAAGATAAAATCTTTTTGCTTTGAAGAAGAAAGATCTTGCTGACTGAAATAAGTTCATAAGATGAAAACCAACAAAAATTGTCAAGAACCACGAAAAGTTCTTGTATTTTAAGATAAAGTCTTACGCTATTAAGGAAAAAACTTCCAGCTCGCTGAAATATGTTCATTTGCTGAAAACCAACAAAACCAAGAAAAGTTCTTGTATTTGAAGATAACATCTTTTTGCTGTGAAGAAGAAAAATCGAGCTGACTGAAATAAGTTCATCAGATGAAAACCAACAAAAATTGACAAGAACCACGAAAAGTTCTTGTATTTTAAGATAAAATCTTACGCTATTAAAGAAAAAACTTCTTGCTCGCTGAAATCTGTTCATTTGCTGAAAACCAACAAAACCACGAAAAGTTCTTGTATTTGAAGATAAAATCTTTTTGCTTTGAAGAAGAAAGATCGAGCTGACTGAAATAAGTTCATAAGATGAAAACCAACAAAAATTGTCAAGAACGACGAAAAGTTCTTGTATTTTAAGATAAAATCTTACGCTATAAAAGAAAAAACACCCAGCTCGCTGAAATATGTTCATTTGCTGAAAACCAACAAAACCACGAAAAGTTCTTGTATTTGAAGATAAAATCTTTTTGCTTTGAAGAAGAAAGATCTAGCTGACTGAAATAAGTTCATGAGATGAAAACCAACAAAAATTGACAAGAACCACGAAAAGTTCTTGTATTTTAAGATAAAATCTTACTCTATTAAGGAAAAAACTTCCAGCTCACTGAAATATGTTCATTTGCTGAAAACCATCAAAACCACGAAAAGTTCTTGTATTTGAAGATAAAATCTTTTTGCTTTGAAGAAGAAAGATCTAGCTGACTGAAATAAGTTCATAAGATGAAAACGAACAAAAATTGACAAGAACCACGAAAAGTTCTTGTATTTTAAGATAAAATCTTACGCTATTAAAGAAAAAACTTCTTGCTCGCTGAAATCTGTTAATTTGCTGAAAACCAACAAAACCACGAAAAGTTCTTGTATTTGAAGATAAAATCTTTTTGCTTTGAAGAAGAAAGATCGAGCTGACTGAAATAAGTTCATAAGATGAAAACCAACAAAAATTGACAAGAACCACGAAAAGTTCTTGTATTTTAAGATAAAATCTTACTCTATTAAGGAAAAAACTTCCAGCTCGCTGAAATATGTTCATTTGCTGAAAACCAACAAAACCAAGAAAAGTTCTTGTATTTGAAGATAAAATCTTTTTGCTTTGAAGAAGAAAAATCTAGCTGACTGAAATAAGTTCATTAGATGAAAACCAACAAAAATTGACAAGAACCACGAAAAGTTCTTGTATTTTAAGATAAAATCTTACGCTATTAAAGAAAAAACTTCTTGCTCGCTGAAATCTGTTCATTTGCTGAAAACCAACAAAACCACGAAAAGTTCTTGTATTTGAAGATAAAATCTTTTTGCTTTGAAGAAGAAAGATCTTGCTGACTGAAATAAGTTCATAAGATGAAAACCAACAAAAATTGTCAAGAACCACGAAAAGTTCTTGTATTTTAAGATAAAGTCTTACGCTATTAAGGAAAAAACTTCCAGCTCGCTGAAATATGTTCATTTGCTGAAAACCAACAAAACCAAGAAAAGTTCTTGTATTTGAAGATAACATCTTTTTGCTGTGAAGAAGAAAAATCGAGCTGACTGAAATAAGTTCATCAGATGAAAACCAACAAAAATTGACAAGAACCACGAAAAGTTCTTGTATTTTAAGATAAAATCTTACGCTATTAAAGAAAAAACTTCTTGCTCGCTGAAATCTGTTCATTTGCTGAAAACCAACAAAACCACGAAAAGTTCTTGTATTTGAAGATAAAATCTTTTTGCTTTGAAGAAGAAAGATCGAGCTGACTGAAATAAGTTCATAAGATGAAAACCAACAAAAATTGTCAAGAACGACGAAAAGTTCTTGTATTTTAAGATAAAATCTTACGCTATAAAAGAAAAAACACCCAGCTCGCTGAAATATGTTCATTTGCTGAAAACCAACAAAACCACGAAAAGTTCTTGTATTTGAAGATAAAATCTTTTTGCTTTGAAGAAGAAAGATCTAGCTGACTGAAATAAGTTCATGAGATGAAAATGAACAAAAATTGACAAGAACCACGAAAAGTTCTTGTATTTTAAGATAAAATCTTACGCTATTAAAGAAAAAACTTCTTGCTCGCTGAAATCTGTTCATTTGCTGAAAACCAACAAAACCACGAAAAGTTCTTGTATTTGAAGATGAAATCTTTTTGCTTTGAAGAAGAAAGATCTAGCTGACTGAAATAAGTTCATTAGATGAAAACCAACAAAAATTGACAAGAACCACGAAAAGTTCTTGTATTTTAAGATAAAATCTTACTCTATTAAGGAAAAAACTTCCAGCTCACTGAAATATGTTCATTTGCTGAAAACCATCAAAACCACGAAAAGTTCTTGTATTTGAAGATAAAATCTTTTTGCTTTGAAGAAGAAAGATCCAGCTGACTGAAATAAGTTCATAAGATGAAAACGAACAAAAATTGACAAGAACCACGAAAAGTTCTTGTATTTTAAGATAAAATCTTACGCTATTAAAGAAAAAACTTCTTGCTCGCTGAAATCTGTTCATTTGCTGAAAACCAACAAAACCACGAAAAGTTCTTGTATTTGAAGATGAAATCTTTTTGCTTTGAAGAAGAAAGATCTAGCTGACTGAAATAAGTTCATTAGATGAAAACCAACAAAAATTGACAAGAACCACGAAAAGTTCTTGTATTTTAAGATAAAATCTTACTCTATTAAGGAAAAAACTTCCAGCTCACTGAAATATGTTCATTTGCTGAAAACCATCAAAACCACGAAAAGTTCTTGTATTTGAAGATAAAATCTTTTTGCTTTGAAGAAGAAAGATCTAGCTGACTGAAATAAGTTCATAAGATGAAAACGAACAAAAATTGACAAGAACCACGAAAAGTTCTTGTATTTTAAGATAAAATCTTACGCTATTAAAGAAAAAACTTCTTGCTCGCTGAAATCTGTTCATTTGCTGAAAACCAACAAAACCACGAAAAGTTCTTGTATTTGAAGATAAAATCTTTTTGCTTTGAAGAAGAAAGATCGAGCTGACTGAAATAAGTTCATAAGATGAAAACCAACAAAAATTGACAAGAACCACGAAAAGTTCTTGTATTTTAAGATAAAATCTTACTCTATTAAGGAAAAAACTTCTTGCTCGCTGAAATCTGTTCATTTGCTGAAAACCATCAAAACCACGAAAAGTTCTTGTATTTGAAGATAAAATCTTTTTGCTTTGAAGAAGAAAGATCCAGCTGACTGAAATAAGTTCATAAGATGAAAACGAACAAAAATTGACAAGAACCACGAAAAGTTCTTGTATTTTAAGATAAAATCTTACGCTATTAAAGAAAAAACTTCTTGCTCGCTGAAATCTGTTCATTTGCTGAAAACCAACAAAACCACGAAAAGTTCTTGTATTTGAAGATGAAATCTTTTTGCTTTGAAGAAGAAAGATCTAGCTGACTGAAATAAGTTCATTAGATGAAAACCAACAAAAATTGACAAGAACCACGAAAAGTTCTTGTATTTTAAGATAAAATCTTACTCTATTAAGGAAAAAACTTCCAGCTCACTGAAATATGTTCATTTGCTGAAAACCATCAAAACCACGAAAAGTTCTTGTATTTGAAGATAAAATCTTTTTGCTTTGAAGAAGAAAGATCTAGCTGACTGAAATAAGTTCATAAGATGAAAACGAACAAAAATTGACAAGAACCACGAAAAGTTCTTGTATTTTAAGATAAAATCTTACGCTATTAAAGAAAAAACTTCTTGCTCGCTGAAATCTGTTCATTTGCTGAAAACCAACAAAACCACGAAAAGTTCTTGTATTTGAAGATAAAATCTTTTTGCTTTGAAGAAGAAAGATCGAGCTGACTGAAATAAGTTCATAAGATGAAAACCAACAAAAATTGACAAGAACCACGAAAAGTTCTTGTATTTTAAGATAAAATCTTACTCTATTAAGGAAAAAACTTCTTGCTCGCTGAAATCTGTTCATTTGCTGAAAACCAACAAAACCACGAAAAGTTCTTGTATTTGAAGATGAAATCTTTTTGCTTTGAAGAAGAAAGATCTAGCTGACTGAAATAAGTTCATTAGATGAAAACCAACAAAAATTGTCAAGAACCACGAAAAGTTCTTGTATTTTAAGATAAAATCTTACTCTATTAAGGAAAAAACTTTCAGCTCACTGAAATATGTTCATTTGCTGAAAACCATCAAAACCACGAAAAGTTCTTGTATTTGAAGATAAAATCTTTTTGCTGTGAAGAAGAAAAATCTAGCTGACTGAAATAAGTTCATTAGATGAAAACCAACAAAAATTGACAAGAACCACGAAAAGTTCTTGTATTTTAAGATAAAATCTTACGCTATTAAAGAAAAAACTTCTTGCTCGCTGAAATCTGTTCATTTGCTGAAAACCAACAAAACCACGAAAAGTTCTTGTATTTGAAGATAAAATCTTTTTGCTTTGAAGAAGAAAGATCCAGCTGACTGAAATAAGTTCATAAGATGAAAACCAACAAAAATTGTCAAGAACCACGAAAAGTTCTTGTATTTTAAGATAAAATCTTACGCTATAAAAGAAAAAACACCCAGCTCGCTGAAATATGTTCATTTGCTGAAAACCAACAAAACCACGAAAAGTTCTTGTATTTGAAGATAAAATCTTTTTGCTTTGAAGAAGAAAGATCTAGCTGACTGAAATAAGTTCATTAGATGAAAACCAACAAAAATTGACAAGAACCACGAAAAGTTCTTGTATTTTAAGATAAAATCTTACTCTATCAAGGAAAAAACTTCAAGCTCGCTGAAATATGTTCATTTGCTGAAAACCATCAAAACCACGAAAAGTTCTTGTATTTGAAGATAAAATCTTTTTGCTTTGAAGAAGAAAGATCTAGCTGACTGTAATAAGTTCATAAGATGAAAACGAACAAAAATTGACAAGAACCACGAAAAGTTCTTGTATTTTAAGATAAAATCTTACGCTATTAAAGAAAAAACTTCTTGCTCGCTGAAATCTGTTCATTTGCTGAAAACCAACAAAACCACGAAAAGTTCTTGTATTTCAAGATAAAATCTTTTTGCTTTGAAGAAGAAAGATCTAGCTGACTGAAATAAGTTCATAAGATGAAAACCAACAAAAATTGTCAAGAACCACGAAAAGTTCTTGTATTTTAAGATAAAATCTTACGCTATAAAAGAAAAAACACCCAGCTCGCTGAAATATGTTCATTTGCTGAAAACCAACAAAACCACGAAAAGTTCTTGTATTTGAAGATAAAATCTTTTTGCTTTGAAGAAGAAAGATCCAGCTGACTGAAATAAGTTCATTAGATGAAAACGAACAAAAATTGACAAGAACCACGAAAAGTTCTTGTATTTTAAGATAAAATCTTACTCTATTAAGGAAAAAACTTCCAGCTCACTGAAATATGTTCATTTGCTGAAAACCATCAAAACCACGACAAGTTCTTGTATTTGAAGATAAAATCTTTTTGCTTTGAAGAAGAAAGATCTAGCTGACTGAAATAAGTTCATTAGATGAAAACCAACAAAAATTGACAAGAACCACGAAAAGTTCTTGTATTTTAAGATAAAATCTTACTCTATCAAGGAAAAAACTTCAAGCTCGCTGAAATATGTTCATTTGCTGAAAACCATCAAAACCACGAAAAGTTCTTGTATTTGAAGATAAAATCTTTTTGCTTTGAAGAAGAAAGATCTAGCTGACTGTAATAAGTTCATAAGATGAAAACGAACAAAAATTGACAAGAACCACGAAAAGTTCTTGTATTTTAAGATAAAATCTTACGCTATTAAAGAAAAAACTTCTTGCTCGCTGAAATCTGTTCATTTGCTGAAAACCAACAAAACCACGAAAAGTTCTTGTATTTGAAGATAAAATCTTTTTGCTTTGAAGAAGAAAGATCTTGCTGACTGAAATAAGTTCATAAGATGAAAACCAACAAAAATTGTCAAGAACCACGAAAAGTTCTTGTATTTTAAGATAAAATCTTACGCTATAAAAGAAAAAACACCCAGCTCGCTGAAATATGTTCATTTGCTGAAAACCAACAAAACCACGAAAAGTTCTTGTATTTGAAGATAAAATCTTTTTGCTTTGAAGAAGAAAGATCCAGCTGACTGAAATAAGTTCATTAGATGAAAACGAACAAAAATTGACAAGAACCACGAAAAGTTCTTGTATTTTAAGATAAAATCTTACGCTATTAAAGAAAAAACTTCTTGCTCGCTGAAATCTGTTCATTTGCTGAAAACCATCAAAACCTCGAAAAGTTCTTGTATTTGAAGATAAAATCTTTTTGCTTTGAAGAAGAAAGATCTAGCTGACTGAAATAAGTTCATTAGATGAAAACGAACAAAAATTGACAAGAACCACGAAAAGTTCTTGTATTTTAAGATAAAATCTTACTCTATTAAGGAAAAAACTTCCAGCTCGCTGAAATATGTTCATTTGCTGAAAACCAACAAAACCAAGAAAAGTTCTTGTATTTGAAGATAAAATCTTTTTGCTGTGAAGAAGAAAAATCTAGCTGACTGAAATAAGTTCATGAGATGAAAACCAACAAAAATTGACAAGAACCACGAAAAGTTCTTGTATTTTAAGATAAAATCTTACGCTATTAAAGAAAAAACTTCTTGCTCGCTGAAATATGTTCATTTGCTGAAAACCAACAAAACCACGAAAAGTTCTTGTATTTGAAGATAAAATCTTTTTGCTTTGAAGAAGAAAGATCTAGCTGACTGAAATAAGTTCATTAGATGAAAACGAACAAAAATTGACAAGAACCACGAAAAGTTCTTGTATTTTAAGATAAAATCTTACGCTATTAAAGAAAAAACTTCTTGCTCGCTGAAATCTGTTCATTTGCTGAAAACCAACAAAACCACGAAAAGTTCTTGTATTTGAAGATAAAATCTTTTTGCTGTGAAGAAGAAAAATCTAGCTGACTGAAATAAGTTCATTAGATGAAAACCAACAAAAATTGTCAAGAACCACGAAAAGTTCTTGTATTTTAAGATAAAATCTTACGCTGTAAAAGAAAAAACACCCAGCTCGCTGAAATATGTTCATTTGCTGAAAACCAACAAAACCACGAAAAGTTCTTGTATTTGAAGATAAAATCTTTTTGCTTTGAAGAAGAAAGATCTAGCTGACTGAAATAAGTTCATCAGATGAAAACCAACAAAAATTGACAAGAACCACGAAAAGTTCTTGTATTTTAAGATAAAATCTTACGCTATTAAAGAAAAAACTTCTTGCTCGCTGAAATCTGTTCATTTGCTGAAAACCAACAAAACCACGAAAAGTTCTTGTATTTGAAGATGAAATCTTTTTGCTTTGAAGAAGAAAGATCCAGCTGACTGAAATAAGTTCATTAGATGAAAACCAACAAAAATTGACAAGAACCACGAAAAGTTCTTGTATTTTAAGATAAAATCTTACTCTATTAAGGAAAAAACTTCCAGCTCGCTGAAATATGTTCATTTGCTGAAAACCAACAAAACCAAGAAAAGTTCTTGTATTTGAAGATAAAATCTTTTTGCTGTGAAGAAGAAAAATCTAGCTGACTGAAATAAGTTCATTAGATGAAAACCAACAAAAATTGACAAGAACCACGAAAAGTTCTTGTATTTTAAGATCAAATCTTACGCTATTAAAGAAAAAACTTCTTGCTCGCTGAAATCTGTTCATTTGCTGAAAACCAACAAAACCACGAAAAGTTCTTGTATTTGAAGATGAAATCTTTTTGCTTTGAAGAAGAAAGATCTAGCTGACTGAAATAAGTTCATTAGATGAAAACCAACAAAAATTGACAAGAACCACGAAAAGTTCTTGTATTTTAAGATAAAATCTTACTCTATTAAGGAAAAAACTTCCAGCTCACTGAAATATGTTCATTTGCTGAAAACCATCAAAGCCACGAAAAGTTCTTGTATTTGAAGATAAAATCTTTTTGCTTTGAAGAAGAAAGATCTAGCTGACTGAAATAAGTTCATGAGATGAAAACCAACAAAAATTGTCAAGAACCACGAAAAGTTCTTGTATTTTAAGATAAAATCTTACGCTATAAAAGAAAAAACACCCAGCTCGCTGAAATATGTTCATTTGCTGAAAACCAACAAAACCACGAAAAGTTCTTGTATTTGAAGATAAAATCTTTTTGCTTTGAAGAAGAAAGATCTAGCTGACTGAAATAAGTTCATAAGATGAAAACGAACAAAAATTGACAAGAACCACGAAAAGTTCTTGCATTTTAAGATAAAATCTTACGCTATTAAAGAAAAAACTTCTTGCTCGCTGAAATCTGTTCATTTGCTGAAAACCAACAAAACCACGAAAAGTTCTTGTATTTGAAGATAAAATCTTTTTGCTTTGAAGAAGAAAGATCGAGCTGACTGAAATAAGTTCATAAGATGAAAACCAACAAAAATTGACAAGAACCACGAAAAGTTCTTGTATTTTAAGATAAAATCTTACTCTATTAAGGAAAAAACTTCCAGCTCGCTGAAATATGTTCATTTGCTGAAAACCAACAAAACCAAGAAAAGTTCTTGTATTTGAAGATAAAATCTTTTTGCTGTGAAGAAGAAAAATCTAGCTGACTGAAATAAGTTCATTAGATGAAAACCAACAAAAATTGACAAGAACCACGAAAAGTTCTTGTATTTTAAGATAAAATCTTACGCTATTAAAGAAAAAACTTCTTGCTCGCTGAAATCTGTTCATTTGCTGAAAACCAACAAAACCACGAAAAGTTCTTGTATTTGAAGATAAAATCTTTTTGCTTTGAAGAAGAAAGATCGAGCTGACTGAAATAAGTTCATAAGATGAAAACCAACAAAAATTGTCAAGAACCACGAAAAGTTCTTGTATTTTAAGATAAAATCTTACGCTATAAAAGAAAAAACACCCAGCTCGCTGAAATCTGTTCATTTGCTGAAAACCAACAAAACCACGAAAAGTTCTTGTATTTGAAGATAAAATCTTTTTGCTTTGAAGAAGAAAGATCTAGCTGACTGAAATAAGTTCATAAGATGAAAATGAACAAAAATTGACAAGAAACACGAAAAGTTCTTGTATTTTAAGATAAAATCTTACGCTATGAAAGAAAAAACTTCTTGCTCGCTGAAATCTGTTCATTTGCTGAAAACCAACAAAACCACGAAAAGTTCTTGTATTTGAAGATGAAATCTTTTTGCTTTGAAGAAGAAAGATCTAGCTGACTGAAATAAGTTCATTAGATGAAAACCAACAAAAATTGACAAGAACCACGAAAAGTTCTTGTATTTTAAGATAAAATCTTACTCTATTAAGGAAAAAACTTCCAGCTCACTGAAATATGTTCATTTGCTGAAAACCATCAAAACCACGAAAAGTTCTTGTATTTGAAGATAAAATCTTTTTGCTTTGAAGAAGAAAGATCTAGCTGACTGAAATAAGTTCATAAGATGAAAACGAACAAAAATTGACAAGAACCACGAAAAGTTCTTGTATTTTAAGATAAAATCTTACGCTATTAAAGAAAAAACTTCTTGCTCGCTGAAATCTGTTCATTTGCTGAAAACCAACAAAACCACGAAAAGTTCTTGTATTTGAAGATAAAATCTTTTTGCTTTGAAGAAGAAAGATCGAGCTGACTGAAATAAGTTCATAAGATGAAAACCAACAAAAATTGACAAGAACCACGAAAAGTTCTTGTATTTTAAGATAAAATCTTACTCTATTAAGGAAAAAACTTCTTGCTCGCTGAAATCTGTTCATTTGCTGAAAACCAACAAAACCACGAAAAGTTCTTGTATTTGAAGATGAAATCTTTTTGCTTTGAAGAAGAAAGATCTAGCTGACTGAAATAAGTTCATCAGATGAAAACCAACAAAAATTGACAAGAACCACGAAAAGTTCTTGTATTTTAAGATAAAATCTTACTCTATTAAGGAAAAAACTTCCAGCTCACTGAAATATGTTCATTTGCTGAAAACCATCAAAACCACGAAAAGTTCTTGTATTTGAAGATAAAATCTTTTTGCTTTGAAGAAGAAAGATCTAGCTGACTGAAATAAGTTCATAAGATGAAAACGAACAAAAATTGACAAAAACCACGAAAAGTTCTTGTATTTTAAGATAAAATCTTACGCTATTAAAGAAAAAACTTCTTGCTCGCTGAAATCTGTTCATTTGCTGAAAACCAACAAAACCACGAAAAGTTCTTGTATTTGAAGATAAAATCTTTTTGCTTTGAAGAAGAAAGATCGAGCTGACTGAAATAAGTTCATAAGATGAAAACCAACAAAAATTGACAAGAACCACGAAAAGTTCTTGTATTTTAAGATAAAATCTTACTCTATTAAGGAAAAAACTTCCAGCTCGCTGAAATATGTTCATTTGCTGAAAACCAACAAAACCAAGAAAAGTTCTTGTATTTGAAGATAAAATCTTTTTGCTGTGAAGAAGAAAAATCTAGCTGACTGAAATAAGTTCATTAGATGAAAACCAACAAAAATTGACAAGAACCACGAAAAGTTCTTGTATTTTAAGATAAAATCTTACGCTATTAAAGAAAAAACTTCTTGCTCGCTGAAATCTGTTCATTTGCTGAAAACCAACAAAACCACGAAAAGTTCTTGTATTTGAAGATGAAATCTTTTTGCTTTGAAGAAGAAAGATCTAGCTGACTGAAATAAGTTCATTAGATGAAAACCAACAAAAATTGACAAGAACCACGAAAAGTTCTTGTATTTTAAGATAAAATCTTACTCTATTAAGGAAAAAACTTCCAGCTCACTGAAATATGTTCATTTGCTGAAAACCATCAAAGCCACGAAAAGTTCTTGTATTTGTAGATAAAATCTTTTTGCTTTGAAGAAGAAAGATCTAGCTGACTGAAATAAGTTCATAAGATGAAAACCAACAAAAATTGTCAAGAACCACGAAAAGTTCTTGTATTTTAAGATAAAATCTTACGCTATAAAAGAAAAAACACCCAGCTCGCTGAAATATGTTCATTTGCTGAAAACCAACAAAACCACGAAAAGTTCTTGTATTTGAAGATAAAATCTTTTTGCTTTGAAGAAGAAAGATCTAGCTGACTGAAATAAGTTCATAAGATGAAAACGAACAAAAATTGACAAGAACCACGAAACGTTCTTGCATTTTAAGATAAAATCTTACGCTATTAAAGAAAAAACTTCTTGCTCGCTGAAATCTGTTCATTTGCTGAAAACCAACAAAACCACGAAAAGTTCTTGTATTTGAAGATAAAATCTTTTTGCTTTGAAGAAGAAAGATCGAGCTGACTGAAATAAGTTCATAAGATGAAAACCAACAAAAATTGACAAGAACCACGAAAAGTTCTTGTATTTTAAGATAAAATCTTACTCTATTAAGGAAAAAACTTCCAGCTCGCTGAAATATGTTCATTTGCTGAAAACCAACAAAACCAAGAAAAGTTCTTGTATTTGAAGATAAAATCTTTTTGCTGTGAAGAAGAAAAATCTAGCTGACTGAAATAAGTTCATTAGATGAAAACCAACAAAAATTGACAAGAACCACGAAAAGTTCTTGTATTTTAAGATAAAATCTTACGCTATTAAAGAAAAAACTTCTTGCTCGCTGAAATCTGTTCATTTGCTGAAAACCAACAAAACCACGAAAAGTTCTTGTATTTGAAGATAAAATCTTTTTGCTTTGAAGAAGAAAGATCGAGCTGACTGAAATAAGTTCATAAGATGAAAACCAACAAAAATTGTCAAGAACCACGAAAAGTTCTTGTATTTTAAGATAAAATCTTACGCTATAAAAGAAAAAACACCCAGCTCGCTGAAATCTGTTCATTTGCTGAAAACCAACAAAACCACGAAAAGTTCTTGTATTTGAAGATAAAATCTTTTTGCTTTGAAGAAGAAAGATCTAGCTGACTGAAATAAGTTCATAAGATGAAAATGAACAAAAATTGACAAGAAACACGAAAAGTTCTTGTATTTTAAGATAAAATCTTACGCTATTAAAGAAAAAACTTCTTGCTCGCTGAAATCTGTTCATTTGCTGAAAACCAACAAAACCACGAAAAGTTCTTGTATTTGAAGATGAAATCTTTTTGCTTTGAAGAAGAAAGATCTAGCTGACTGAAATAAGTTCATTAGATGAAAACCAACAAAAATTGACAAGAACCACGAAAAGTTCTTGTATTTTAAGATAAAATCTTACTCTATTAAGGAAAAAACTTCCAGCTCACTGAAATATGTTCATTTGCTGAAAACCATCAAAACCACGAAAAGTTCTTGTATTTGAAGATAAAATCTTTTTGCTTTGAAGAAGAAAGATCTAGCTGACTGAAATAAGTTCATAAGATGAAAACGAACAAAAATTGACAAGAACCACGAAAAGTTCTTGTATTTTAAGATAAAATCTTACGCTATTAAAGAAAAAACTTCTTGCTCGCTGAAATCTGTTCATTTGCTGAAAACCAACAAAACCACGAAAAGTTCTTGTATTTGAAGATAAAATCTTTTTGCTTTGAAGAAGAAAGATCGAGCTGACTGAAATAAGTTCATCAGATGAAAACCAACAAAAATTGACAAGAACCACGAAAAGTTCTTGTATTTTAAGATAAAATCTTACTCTATTAAGGAAAAAACTTCCAGCTCACTGAAATATGTTCATTTGCTGAAAACCATCAAAACCACGAAAAGTTCTTGTATTTGAAGATAAAATCTTTTTGCTTTGAAGAAGAAAGATCTAGCTGACTGAAATAAGTTCATAAGATGAAAACGAACAAAAATTGACAAAAACCACGAAAAGTTCTTGTATTTTAAGATAAAATCTTACGCTATTAAAGAAAAAACTTCTTGCTCGCTGAAATCTGTTCATTTGCTGAAAACCAACAAAACCACGAAAAGTTCTTGTATTTGAAGATAAAATCTTTTTGCTTTGAAGAAGAAAGATCGAGCTGACTGAAATAAGTTCATAAGATGAAAACCAACAAAAATTGTCAAGAACCACGAAAAGTTCTTGTATTTTAAGATAAAATCTTACGCTATAAAAGAAAAAACACCCAGCTCGCTGAAATCTGTTCATTTGCTGAAAACCAACAAAACCACGAAAAGTTCTTGTATTTGAAGATAAAATCTTTTTGCTTTGAAGAAGAAAGATCTAGCTGACTGAAATAAGTTCATAAGATGAAAATGAACAAAAATTGACAAGAAACACGAAAAGTTCTTGTATTTTAAGATAAAATCTTACGCTATTAAAGAAAAAACTTCTTGCTCGCTGAAATCTGTTCATTTGCTGAAAACCAACAAAACCACGAAAAGTTCTTGTATTTGAAGATGAAATCTTTTTGCTTTGAAGAAGAAAGATCTAGCTGACTGAAATAAGTTCATTAGATGAAAACCAACAAAAATTGACAAGAACCACGAAAAGTTCTTGTATTTTAAGATAAAATCTTACTCTATTAAGGAAAAAACTTCCAGCTCACTGAAATATGTTCATTTGCTGAAAACCATCAAAACCACGAAAAGTTCTTGTATTTGAAGATAAAATCTTTTTGCTTTGAAGAAGAAAGATCTAGCTGACTGAAATAAGTTCATAAGATGAAAACGAACAAAAATTGACAAGAACCACGAAAAGTTCTTGTATTTTAAGATAAAATCTTACGCTATTAAAGAAAAAACTTCTTGCTCGCTGAAATCTGTTCATTTGCTGAAAACCAACAAAACCACGAAAAGTTCTTGTATTTGAAGATAAAATCTTTTTGCTTTGAAGAAGAAAGATCGAGCTGACTGAAATAAGTTCATCAGATGAAAACCAACAAAAATTGACAAGAACCACGAAAAGTTCTTGTATTTTAAGATAAAATCTTACTCTATTAAGGAAAAAACTTCCAGCTCACTGAAATATGTTCATTTGCTGAAAACCATCAAAACCACGAAAAGTTCTTGTATTTGAAGATAAAATCTTTTTGCTTTGAAGAAGAAAGATCTAGCTGACTGAAATAAGTTCATAAGATGAAAACGAACAAAAATTGACAAAAACCACGAAAAGTTCTTGTATTTTAAGATAAAATCTTACGCTATTAAAGAAAAAACTTCTTGCTCGCTGAAATCTGTTCATTTGCTGAAAACCAACAAAACCACGAAAAGTTCTTGTATTTGAAGATAAAATCTTTTTGCTTTGAAGAAGAAAGATCGAGCTGACTGAAATAAGTTCATAAGATGAAAACCAACAAAAATTGACAAGAACCACGAAAAGTTCTTGTATTTTAAGATAAAATCTTACTCTATTAAGGAAAAAACTTCCAGCTCGCTGAAATATGTTCATTTGCTGAAAACCAACAAAACCAAGAAAAGTTCTTGTATTTGAAGATAAAATCTTTTTGCTGTGAAGAAGAAAAATCTAGCTGACTGAAATAAGTTCATTAGATGAAAACCAACAAAAATTGACAAGAACCACGAAAAGTTCTTGTATTTTAAGATAAAATCTTACGCTATTAAAGAAAAAACTTCTTGCTCGCTGAAATCTGTTCATTTGCTGAAAACCAACAAAACCACGAAAAGTTCTTGTATTTGAAGATAAAATCTTTTTGCTTTGAAGAAGAAAGATCTTGCTGACTGAAATAAGTTCATAAGATGAAAACCAACAAAAATTGTCAAGAACCACGAAAAGTTCTTGTATTTTAAGATAAAATCTTACGCTATAAAAGAAAAAACACCCAGCTCGCTGCAATATGTTCTTTTGCTGAAAACCAACAAAACCACGAAAAGTTCTTGTATTTGAAGATAAAATCTTTTTGCTTTGAAGAAGAAAGATCTAGCTGACTGAAATAAGTTCATTAGATGAAAACCAACAAAAATTGACAAGAACCACGAAAAGTTCTTGTATTTTAAGATAAAATCTTACTCTATCAAGGAAAAAACTTCCAGCTCGCTGAAATATGTTCATTTGCTGAAAACCATCAAAACCACGAAAAGTTCTTGTATTTGAAGATAAAATCTTTTTGCTTTGAAGAAGAAAGATCTAGCTGACTGTAATAAGTTCATAAGATGAAAACGAACAAAAATTGACAAGAACCACGAAAAGTTCTTGTATTTTAAGATAAAATCTTACGCTATTAAAGAAAAAACTTCTTGCTCGCTGAAATCTGTTCATTTGCTGAAAACCAACAAAACCACGAAAAGTTCTTGTATTTGAAGATAAAATCTTTTTGCTTTGAAGAAGAAAGATCTTGCTGACTGAAATAAGTTCATAAGATGAAAACCAACAAAAATTGTCAAGAACCACGAAAAGTTCTTGTATTTTAAGATAAAATCTTACGCTATAAAAGAAAAAACACCCAGCTCGCTGAAATATGTTCATTTGCTGAAAACCAACAAAACCACGAAAAGTTCTTGTATTTGAAGATAAAATCTTTTTGCTTTGAAGAAGAAAGATCCAGCTGAATGAAATAAGTTCATTAGATGAAAACGAACAAAAATTGACAAGAACCACGAAAAGTTCTTGTATTTTAAGATAAAATCTTACTCTATTAAGGAAAAAACTTCCAGCTCGCTGAAATATGTTCATTTGCTGAAAACCATCAAAACCACGAAAAGTTCTTGTATTTGAAGATAAAATCTTTTTGCTTTGAAGAAGAAAGATCTCGCTGACTGAAATAAGTTCATTAGATGAAAACGAACAAAAATTGACAAGAACCACGAAAAGTTCTTGTATTTTAAGATAAAATCTTACGCTATTAAAGAAAAAACTTCTTGCTCGCTGAAATCTGTTCATTTGCTGAAAACCAACAAAACCACGAAAAGTTCTTGTATTTGAAGATAAAATCTTTTTGCTTTGAAGAAGAAAGATCTAGCTGACTCAAATAAGTTCATTAGATGAAAACGAACAAAAATTGACAAGAACCACGAAAAGTTCTTGTATTTTAAGATAAAATCTTACTCTATTAAGGAAAAAACTTCCAGCTCGCTGAAATATGTTCATTTGCTGAAAACCAACAAAACCAAGAAAAGTTCTTGTATTTGAAGATAAAATCTTTTTGCTGTGAAGAAGAAAAATCTAGCTGACTGAAATAAGTTCATTGGATGAAAACCAACAAAAATTGACAAGAACCACGAAAGGTTCTTGTATTTTAAGATAAAATCTTACGCTATTAAAGAAAAAACTTCTTGCTCGCTGAAATCTGTTCATTTGCTGAAAACCAACAAAACCACGAAAAGTTCTTGTATTTGAAGATAAAATCTTTTTGCTTTGAAGAAGAAAGATCTTGCTGACTGAAATAAGTTCATAAGATGAAAACCAACAAAAATTGACAAGAACCACGAAAAGTTCTTGTATTTTAAGATAAAATCTTACGCTATAAAAGAAAAAACACCCAGCTCGCTGAAATATGTTCATTTGCTGAAAACCAACAAAACCACGAAAAGTTCTTGTATTTGAAGATAAAATCTTTTTGCTTTGAAGAAGAAAGATCTAGCTGACTGAAATAAGTTCATTGGATGAAAACGAACAAAAATTGACAAGAACCACGAAAAGTTCTTGTATTTTAAGATAAAATCTTACGCTATTAAAGAAAAAACTTCTTGCTCGCTGAAATCTGTTCATTTGCTGAAAACCAACAAAACCACGAAAAGTTCTTGTATTTGAAGATGAAATCTTTTTGCTTTGAAGAAGAAAGATCTAGCTGACTGAAATAAGTTCATTAGATGAAAACCAACAAAAATTGACAAGAACCACGAAAAGTTCTTGTATTTTAAGATAAAATCTTACTCTATTAAGGAAAAAACTTCCAGCTCACTGAAATATGTTCATTTGCTGAAAACCATCAAAACCACGAAAAGTTCTTGTATTTGAAGATGAAATCTTTTTGCTTTGAAGAAGAAAGATCTAGCTGACTGAAATAAGTTCATAAGATGAAAACGAACAAAAATTGACAAGAACCACGAAAAGTTCTTGTATTTTAAGATAAAATCTTACGCTATTAAAGAAAAAACTTCTTGCTCGCTGAAATCTGTTCATTTGCTGAAAACCAACAAAACCACGAAAAGTTCTTGTATTTGAAGATAAAATCTTTTTGCTTTGAAGAAGAAAGATCGAGCTGACTGAAATAAGTTCATAAGATGAAAACCAACAAAAATTGACAAGAACCACGAAAAGTTCTTGTATTTTAAGATAAAATCTTACTCTATTAAGGAAAAAACTTCCAGCTCGCTGAAATATGTTCATTTGCTGAAAACCAACAAAACCAAGAAAAGTTCTTGTATTTGAAGATAAAATCTTTTTGCTGTGAAGAAGAAAAATCTAGCTGACTGAAATAAGTTCATTAGATGAAAACCAACAAAAATTGACAAGAACCACGAAAAGTTCTTGTATTTTAAGATAAAATCTTACGCTATTAAAGAAAAAACTTCTTGCTCGCTGAAATCTGTTCATTTGCTGAAAACCAACAAAACCACGAAAAGTTCTTGTATTTGAAGATGAAATCTTTTTGCTTTGAAGAAGAAAGATCTAGCTGACTGAAATAAGTTCATTAGATGAAAACCAACAAAAATTGACAAGAACCACGAAAAGTTCTTGTATTTTAAGATAAAATCTTACTCTATTAAGGAAAAAACTTCCAGCTCACTGAAATATGTTCATTTGCTGAAAACCATCAAAGCCACGAAAAGTTCTTGTATTTGAAGATAAAATCTTTTTGCTTTGAAGAAGAAAGATCTAGCTGACTGAAATAAGTTCATAAGATGAAAACCAACAAAAATTGTCAAGAACCACGAAAAGTTCTTGTATTTTAAGATAAAATCTTACGCTATAAAAGAAAAAACACCCAGCTCGCTGAAATATGTTCATTTGCTGAAAACCAACAAAACCACGAAAAGTTCTTGTGTTTGAAGATAAAATCTTTTTGCTTTGAAGAAGAAAGATCTAGCTGACTGAAATAAGTTCATAAGATGAAAACGAACAAAAATTGACAAGAACCACGAAAAGTTCTTGTATTTTAAGATAAAATCTTACGCTATTAAAGAAAAAACTTCTTGCTCGCTGAAATCTGTTCATTTGCTGAAAACCAACAAAACCACGAAAAGTTCTTGTATTTGAAGATAAAATCTTTTTGCTTTGAAGAAGAAAGATCGAGCTGACTGAAATAAGTTCATAAGATGAAAACCAACAAAAATTGACAAGAACCACGAAAAGTTCTTGTATTTTAAGATAAAATCTTACTCTATTAAGGAAAAAACTTCCAGCTCGCTGAAATATGTTCATTTGCTGAAAACCAACAAAACCAAGAAAAGTTCTTGTATTTGAAGATAAAATCTTTTTGCTGTGAAGAAGAAAAATCTAGCTGACTGAAATAAGTTCATAAGATGAAAACCAACAAAAATTGACAAGAACCGCGAAAAGTTCTTGTATTTTAAGATAAAATCTTACGCTATTAAAGAAAAAACTTCTTGCTCGCTGAAATCTGTTCATTTGCTGAAAACCAACAAAACCACGAAAAGTTCTTGTATTTGAAGATAAAATCTTTTTGCTTTGAAGAAGAAAGATCTAGCTGACTGAAATAAGTTCATAAGATGAAAACCAACAAAAATTGTCAAGAACCACGAAAAGTTCTTGTATTTTAAGATAAAATCTTACGCTATAAAAGAAAAAACACCCAGCTCGCTGAAATATGTTCATTTGCTGAAAACCAACAAAACCACGAAAAGTTCTTGTATTTGAAGATAAAATCTTTTTGCTTTCAAGAAGAAAGATCTAGCTGACTGAAATAAGTTCATTAGATGAAAACCAACAAAAATTGACAAGAACCACGAAAAGTTCTTGTATTTTAAGATAAAATCTTACTCTATCAAGGAAAAAACTTCCAGCTCGCTGAAATATGTTCATTTGCTGAAAACCATCAAAACCACGAAAAGTTCTTGTATTTGAAGATAAAATCTTTTTGCTTTGAAGAAGAAAGATCCAGCTGACTGAAATAAGTTCATTAGATGAAAACGAACAAAAATTGACAAGAACCACGAAAAGTTCTTGTATTTTAAGATAAAATGTTACTCTATTAAGGAAAAAACTTCCAGCTCGCTGAAATATGTTCATTTGCTGAAAACCATCAAAACCTCGAAAAGTTCTTGTATTTGAAGATAAAATCTTTTTGCTTTGAAGAAGAAAGATCGAGCTGACTGAAATAAGTTCATTAGATGAAAACCAACAAAAATTGACAAGAACCACGAAAAGTTCTTGTATTTTAAGATAAAATCTTACTCTATTAAGGAAAAAACATCCAGCTCGCTGAAATATGTTCATTTGCTGAAAACCATCAAAACCATGAAAAGTTCTTGTATTTGAAGATAAAATCTTTTTGCTTTGAACAAGAAAGATCTAGCTGACTGAAATAAGTTCATTAGATGAAAGCGAACAAAAATTGACAAGAACCACCAAAAGTTCTTGTATTTTAAGATAAAATCTGACGCTATTAAGGAAAAAACTTCCAGCTCGCTGAAATATGTTCATTTGCTGAAAACCATCAAAACCACGAAAAGTTCTTGTATTTGAAGATAAAATCTTTTTGCTTTGAAGAAGAAAGATCTAGCTGACTGAAATAAGTTCATTAGATGAAAACCAACAAAAATTGACAAGAACCACGAAAAGTTCTTGTATTTTAAGATAAAATCTTACGCTATTAAAGAAAAAACTTCTTGCTCGCTGAAATCTGATCATTTGCTGAAAACCAACAAAACCACGAAAAGTTCTTGTATTTGAAGATAAAATCTTTTTGCTTTGAAGAAGAAAGATCTAGCTGACTGAAATAAGTTCATTAGATGAAAACGAACAAAAATTGACAAGAACCACGAAAAGTTCTTGTATTTTAAGATAAAATCTTACGCTATTAAAGAAAAAACTTCTTGCTCGCTGAAATCTGTTCATTTGCTGAAAACCAACAAAACCACGAAAAGTTCTTGTATTTGAAGATAAAATCTTTTTGCTTTGAAGAAGAAAGATCGAGCTGACTGAAATAAGTTCACAAGATGAAAACCAACAAAAATTGACAAGAACCACGAAAAGTTTTTGTATTTTAAGATAAAATCTTACTCTATTAAGGAAAAAACTTCCAGCTCGCTGAAATATGTTCATTTGCTGAAAACCAACAAAACCAAGAAAATTTCTTGTATTTGAAGATAAAATCTTTTTGCTGTGAAGAAGAAAAATCTAGCTGACTGAAATAAGTTCATTAGATGAAAACCAAAAAAATTGACAAGAACCACGAAAAGTTCTTGTATTTTAAGATAAAATCTTATGCTATTAAAGAAAAAACTTCTTGCTCGCTGAAATCTGTTCATTTGCTGAAAACCAACAAAACCACGAAAAGTTCTTGTATTTGAAGATAAAATCTTTTTGCTTTGAAGAAGAAAGATCTGGCTGACTGAAATAAGTTCATAAGATGAAAACCAACAAAAATTGTCAAGAACCATGAAAAGTTCTTGTATTTTAAGATAAAATCTTACGCTATTAAAGAAAAAACACCCAGCTCGCTGAAATCTGTTCATTTGCTGAAAACCAACAAAACCACGAAAAGTTCTTGTATTTGAAGATGAAATCTTTTTGCTTTGAAGAAGAAAGATCTAGCTGACTGAAATAAGTTCATGAGATGAAAACCAACAAAAATTGACAAGAACCACGAAAAGTTCTTGTATTTTAAGATAAAATCTTACTCTATTAAGGAAAAAACTTCCAGCTCGCTGAAATATGTTCATTTGCTGAAAACCAACAAAACCAAGAAAAGTTCTTGTATTTGAAGATAAAATCTTTTTGCTGTGAAGAAGAAAAATCTAGCTGACTGAAATAAGTTCATTAGATGAAAACCAACAAAAATTGACAAGAACCACGAAAAGTTCTTGTATTTTAAGATAAAATCTTAAGCTATTAAAGAAAAAACTTCTTGCTCGCTGAAATCTGTTCATTTGCTGAAAACCAACAAAACCACGAAAAGTTCTTGTATTTGAAGATAAAATCTTTTTGCTTTGAAGAAGAAAGATCTAGCTGACTGAAATAAGTTCATAAGATGAAAACCAACAAAAATTGTCAAGAACCACGAAAAGTTCTTGTATTTTAAGATAAAATCTTACGCTATAAAAGAAAAAACACCCAGCTCGCTGAAATATGTTCATTTGCTGAAAACCAACAAAACCACGAAAAGTTCTTGTATTTGAAGATAAAATCTTTTTGCTTTGAAGAAGAAAGATCTAGCTGACTGAAATAAGTTCATTAGATGAAAACCAACAAAAATTGACAAGAACCACGAAAAGTTCTTGTATTTTAAGATAAAATCTTACTCTATCAAGGAAAAAACTTCCAGCTCACTGAAATATGTTCATTTGCTGAAAACCATCAAAACCACGAAAAGTTCTTGTATTTGAAGATAAAATCTTTTTGCTTTGAAGAAGAAAGATCCAGCTGACTGAAATAAGTTCATTCGATGAAAACGAACAAAAATTGACAAGAACCACGAAAAGTTCTTGTATTTTAAGATAAAATCTTACTCTAGTAAGGAAAAAACTTCCAGCTCGCTGAAATATGTTCATTTGCTGAAAACCATCAAAACCTCGAAAAGTTCTTGTATTTGAAGATAAAATCTTTTTGCTTTGAAGAAGAAAGATCGAGCTGACTGAAATAAGTTCATTAGATGAAAACCAACAAAAATTGACAAGAACCACGAAAAGTTCTTGTATTTTAAGATAAAATCTTACGCTATTAAAGAAAAAACTTCTTGCTCGCTGAAATCTGTTCATTTGCTGAAAACCAACAAAACCACGAAAAGTTCTTGTATTTGAAGATAAAATCTTTTTGCTTTGAAGAAGAAAGATCGAGCTGACTGAAATAAGTTCACAAGATGAAAACCAACAAAAATTGACAAGAACCACGAAAAGTTTTTGTATTTTAAGATAAAATCTTACTCTATTAAGGAAAAAACTTCCAGCTCGCTGAAATATGTTCATTTGCTGAAAACCAACAAAACCAAGAAAATTTCTTGTATTTGAAGATAAAATCTTTTTGCTGTGAAGAAGAAAAATCTAGCTGACTGAAATAAGTTCATTAGATGAAAACCAAAAAAATTGACAAGAACCACGAAAAGTTCTTGTATTTTAAGATAAAATCTTATGCTATTAAAGAAAAAACTTCTTGCTCGCTGAAATCTGTTCATTTGCTGAAAACCAACAAAACCACGAAAAGTTCTTGTATTTGAAGATAAAATCTTTTTGCTTTGAAGAAGAAAGATCTGGCTGACTGAAATAAGTTCATAAGATGAAAACCAACAAAAATTGTCAAGAACCATGAAAAGTTCTTGTATTTTAAGATAAAATCTTACGCTATGAAAGAAAAAACACCCAGCTCGCTGAAATCTGTTCATTTGCTGAAAACCAACAAAACCACGAAAAGTTCTTGTATTTGAAGATGAAATCTTTTTGCTTTGAAGAAGAAAGATCTAGCTGACTGAAATAAGTTCATGAGATGAAAACCAACAAAAATTGACAAGAACCACGAAAAGTTCTTGTATTTTAAGATAAAATCTTACTCTATTAAGGAAAAAACTTCCAGCTCGCTGAAATATGTTCATTTGCTGAAAACCAACAAAACCAAGAAAAGTTCTTGTATTTGAAGATAAAATCTTTTTGCTGTGAAGAAGAAAAATCTAGCTGACTGAAATAAGTTCATTAGATGAAAACCAACAAAAATTGACAAGAACCACGAAAAGTTCTTGTATTTTAAGATAAAATCTTAAGCTATTAAAGAAAAAACTTCTTGCTCGCTGAAATCTGTTCATTTGCTGAAAACCAACAAAACCACGAAAAGTTCTTGTATTTGAAGATAAAATCTTTTTGCTTTGAAGAAGAAAGATCTAGCTGACTGAAATAAGTTCATAAGATGAAAACCAACAAAAATTGTCAAGAACCACGAAAAGTTCTTGTATTTTAAGATAAAATCTTACGCTATAAAAGAAAAAACACCCAGCTCGCTGAAATATGTTCATTTGCTGAAAACCAACAAAACCACGAAAAGTTCTTGTATTTGAAGATAAAATCTTTTTGCTTTGAAGAAGAAAGATCTAGCTGACTGAAATAAGTTCATTAGATGAAAACCAACAAAAATTGACAAGAACCACGAAAAGTTCTTGTATTTTAAGATAAAATCTTACTCTATCAAGGAAAAAACTTCCAGCTCACTGAAATATGTTCATTTGCTGAAAACCATCAAAACCACGAAAAGTTCTTGTATTTGAAGATAAAATCTTTTTGCTTTGAAGAAGAAAGATCCAGCTGACTGAAATAAGTTCATTCGATGAAAACGAACAAAAATTGACAAGAACCACGAAAAGTTCTTGTATTTTAAGATAAAATCTTACTCTAGTAAGGAAAAAACTTCCAGCTCGCTGAAATATGTTCATTTGCTGAAAACCATCAAAACCTCGAAAAGTTCTTGTATTTGAAGATAAAATCTTTTTGCTTTGAAGAAGAAAGATCGAGCTGACTGAAATAAGTTCATTAGATGAAAACCAACAAAAATTGACAAGAACCACGAAAAGTTCTTGTATTTTAAGATAAAATCTTACTCTATTAAGGAAAAAACATCCAGCTCGCTGAAATATGTTCATTTGCTGAAAACCATCAAAACCATGAAAAGTTCTTGTATTTGAAGATAAAATCTTTTTGCTTTGAACAAGAAAGATCTAGCTGACTGAAATAAGTTCATTAGATGAAAGCGAACAAAAATTGACAAGAACCACCAAAAGTTCTTGTATTTTAAGATAAAATCTGACGCTATTAAGGAAAAAACTTCCAGCTCGCTGAAATATGTTCATTTGCTGAAAACCATCAAAACCACGAAAAGTTCTTGTATTTGAAGATAAAATCTTTTTGCTTTGAAGAAGAAAGATCTAGCTGACTGAAATAAGTTCATTAGATGAAAACCAACAAAAATTGACAAGAACCACGAAAAAATCTTGTATTTTAAGATAAAATCTTACTCTATCAAGGAAAAAACTTCCAGCTCGCTGAAATATGTTCATTTGCTGAAAACCATCAAAACCACGAAAAGTTCTTGTATTTGAAGATAAAATCTTTTTGCTTTGAAGAAGAAAGATCCAGCTGACTGAAATAAGTTCATTCGATGAAAACGAACAAAAATTGACAAGAACCACGAAAAGTTCTTGTATTTTAAGATAAAATCTTACTCTAGTGAGGAAAAAACTTCCAGCTCGCTGAAATATGTTCATTTGCTGAAAACCATCAAAACCTCGAAAAGTTCTTGTATTTGAAGATAAAATCTTTTTGCTTTGAAGAAGAAAGATCGAGCTGACTGAAATAAGTTCATTAGATGAAAACCAACAAAAATTGACAAGAACCACGAAAAGTTCTTGTATTTTAAGATAAAATCTTACTCTATTAAGGAAAAAACATCCAGCTCGCTGAAATATGTTCATTTGCTGAAAACCATCAAAACCATGAAAAGTTCTTGTATTTGAAGATAAAATCTTTTTGCTTTGAACAAGAAAGATCTAGCTGACTGAAATAAGTTCATTAGATGAAAGCGAACAAAAATTGACAAGAACCACCAAAAGTTCTTGTATTTTAAGATAAAATCTGACGCTATTAAGGAAAAAACTTCCAGCTCGCTGAAATATGTTCATTTGCTGAAAACCATCAAAACCACGAAAAGTTCTTGTATTTGAAGATAAAATCTTTTTGCTTTGAAGAAGAAAGATCTAGCTGACTGAAATAAGTTCATTAGATGAAAACGAACAAAAATTGACAAGAACCACGAAAAGTTCTTGTATTTTAAGATAAAATCTTACGCTATTAAAGAAAAAACTTCTTGCTCGCTGAAATCTGTTCATTTGCTGAAAACCAACAAAACCACGAAAAGTTCTTGTATTTGAAGATAAAATCTTTTTGCTTTGAAGAAGAAAGATCGAGCTGACTGAAATAAGTTCACAAGATGAAAACCAACAAAAATTGACAAGAACCACGAAAAGTTCTTGTATTTTAAGATAAAATCTTACTCTATTAAGGAAAAAACTTCCAGCTCGCTGAAATATGCTCATTTGCTGAAAACCAACAAAACCAAGAAAATTTCTTGTATTTGAAGATAAAATCTTTTTGCTGTGAAGAAGAAAAATCTAGCTGACTGAAATAAGTTCATTAGATGAAAACCAAAAAAATTGACAAGAACCACGAAAAGTTCTTGTATTTTAAGATAAAATCTTACGCTATTAAAGAAAAAACTTCTTGCTCGCTGAAATCTGTTCATTTGCTGAAAACCAACAAAACCACGAAAAGTTCTTGTATTTGAAGATAAAATCTTTTTGCTTTGAAGAAGAAAGATCTAGCTGACTGAAATAAGTTCATAAGATGAAAACCAACAAAAATTGTCAAGAACCACGAAAAGTTCTTGTATTTTAAGATAAAATCTTACGCTATTAAAGAAAAAACACCCAGCTCGCTGAAATCTGTTCATTTGCTGAAAACCAACAAAACCACGAAAAGTTCTTGTATTTGAAGATGAAATCTTTTTGCTTTGAAGAAGAAAGATCCAGCTGACTGAAATAAGTTCATTAGATGAAAACCAACAAAAATTGACAAGAACCACGAAAAGTTCTTGTATTTTAAGATAAAATCTTACTCTATTAAGGAAAAAACTTCCAGCTCGCTGAAATATGTTCATTTGCTGAAAACCATCAAAACCTCGAAAAGTTCTTGTATTTGAAGATAAAATCTTTTTGCTTTGAAGAAGAAAGATCGAGCTGACTGAAATAAGTTCATTCGATGAAAACGAACAAAAATTGACAAGAACCACAAAAAGTTCTTGTATTTTAAGATAAAATCTTACGCTATTAAAGAAAAAACTTCTTGCTCGCTGAAATCTGTTCATTTGCTGAAAACCAACAAAACCAAGAAAAGTTCTTGTATTTGAAGATAAAATCTTTTTGCTGTGAAGAAGAAAAATCTAGCTTACTGAAATGAGTTCAAGAGATGAAAACCAACAAAAATTGACAAGAACCACGAAAAGTTCTTGTATTTTAAGATAAAATCTTACGCTATTAAGGAAAAAACTTCCAGCTCGCTGAAATATGTTCATTTGCTGAAAACCATCAAAACCACGAAAAGTTCTTGTATTTGAAGATAAAATCTTTTTGCTTTGAAGAAGAAAGATCTGGCTGACTGAAATAAGTCGATGAGATGAAAACCAACAAAAATTGACAAGAAACACGAAAAGTTCTTGTATTTTAAGATAAAATCTTACGCTATTAAAGAAAAAACTTCTTGCTCGCTGAAATCTGTTCATTTGCTGAAAACCAACAAAACCACGAAAAGTTCTTGTATTTGATGATAAAATCTTTTTGCTTTGAAGAAGAAAGATCCAGCTGACTGAAATAAGTTCATTAGATGAAAACCAACAAAAATTGACAAGAACCACGAAAAGTTCTTGTTTTTTAAGATCAAATCTGACGCTATTAAGGAAAAAACTTCCAGCTCGCTGAAATATGTTCATTTGCTGAAAACCATCAAAACCACGAAAAGTTCTTGTATTTGAAGATAAAATCCTTTTGCTTTGAAGAAGAAAGATCCAGCTAACTGAAATAAGTTCATTGGATGAAAGCGAAGAAAAATTGACAAGAACCACGAAAAGATCTTGTATTTTAAGATAAAATCTTACGCTATTAAAGAAAAAACTTCTTGCTCGCTGAAATCTGTTCATTTGCTGAAAACCAACAAAACCACGAAAAGTTCTTGTATTTGAAGATAAAATCTTTTTGCTTTGAAGAAGAAAGATCGAGCTGACTGAAATAAGTTCATTAGATGAAAACCAACAAAAATTGACAAGAACCACGAAAAGTTCTTGTATTTTAAGATAAAATCTTACTCTATTAAGGAAAAAACATCCAGCTCGCTGAAATATGTTCATTTGCTGAAAACCATCAAAACCACGAAAAGTTCTTGTATTTGAAGATAAAATCTTTTTGCTTTGAACAAGAAAGATCTAGCTGACTGAAATAAGTTCATTAGATGAAAACCAACAAAAATTGACAAGAACCACGAAAAGTTCTTGTATTTTAAGATAAACTCTTACTCTATTAAGGAAAAAACTTCCAGCTCGCTGAAATATGTTCATTTGCTGAAAACCAACAAAACCAAGAAAAGTTCTTGTATTTGAAGATAAAATCTTTTTGCTGTGAAGAAGAAAAATCTAGCTGACTGAAATAAGTTCATTGGATGAAAACCAACAAAAATTGACAAGAACCACGAAAAGTTCTTGTATTTTCAGATAAAATCTTACGCTATTAAAGAAAAAACTTCTTGCTCGCTGAAATCTGTTCATTTGCTGAAAACCAACAAAACCACGAAAAGTTCTTGTATTTGAAGATAAAATCTTTTTGCTTTGAAGAAGAAAGATCTAGCTGACTGAAATAAGTTCATTAGATGAAAACCAACAAAAATTGACAAGAACCACGAAAAGTTCTTGTATTTTAAGATAAAATCTTACTCTATTAAGGAAAAAACTTCCAGCTCGCTGAAATATGTTCATTTGCTGAAAACCATCAAAACCACGAAAAGTTCTTGTATTTGAAGATAAAATCTTTTTGCTTTGAAGAAGAAAGATCTAGCTGACTGAAATAAGTTCATTAGATGAAAACGAACAAAAATTGACAAGAACCACGAAAAGTTCTTGTATTTTAAGATAAAATCTTACGCTATTAAAGAAAAAACTTCTTGCTCGCTGAAATCTGTTCATTTGCTGAAAACCAACAAAACCACGAAAAGTTCTTGTATTTGAAGATGAAATCTTTTTGCTTTGAAGAAGAAAGATCTAGCTGACTGAAATAAGTTCATTGGATGAAAACCAACAAAAAATTGACAAGAACCACGAAAAGTTCTTGTATTTTAAGATAAAATCTTACTCTATTAAGGAAAAAACTTCCAGCTCGCTGAAATATGTTCATTTGCTGAAAACCATCAAAACCTCGAAAAGTTCTTGTATTTGAAGATAAAATCTTTTTGCTTTGAAGAAGAAAGATCTAGCTGACTGAAATAAGTTCATTCAATGAAAACGAACAAAAATTGACAAGAACCACGAAAAGTTCTTGTATTTTAAGATAAAATCTTACTCTATTAAGGAAAAAACTTCCAGCTCGCTGAAATATGTTCATTTGCTGAAAACCAACAAAACCAAGAAAAGTTCTTGTATTTGAAGATAAAATCTTTTTGCTGTGAAGAAGAAAAATCTAGCTGACTGAAATAAGTTCATCAGATGAAAACCAACAAAAATTGACAAGAACCACGAAAAGTTCTTGTATTTTAAGATAAAATCTTACGCTACAAAAGAAAAAACACCCAGCTCGCTGAAATATGTTCATTTGCTGAAAACCAACAAAACCACGAAAAGTTCTTGTATTTGAAGATAAAATCTTTTTGCTTTGAAGAAGAAAGATCTAGCTGACTGAAATAAGTTCATTAGATGAAAACCAACAAAAATTGACAAGAACCACGAAAAGTTCTTGTATTTTAAGATAAAATCTTACTCTATTAAGGAAAAAACTTCCAGCTCGCTGAAATATGTTCATTTGCTGAAAACCATCAAAACCACGAAAAGTTCTTGTATTTGAAGATAAAATCTTTTTGCTTTGAAGAAGAAAGATCCAGCTGACTGAAATAAGTTCATTAGATGAAAACGAACAAAAATTGACAAGAACCACGAAAAGTTCTTGTATTTTAAGATAAAATCTTACGCTATTAAAGAAAAAACTTCTTGCTCGCTGAAATCTGTTCATTTGCTGAAAACCAACAAAACCACGAAACGTTCTTGTATTTGAAGATGAAATCTTTTTGCTTTGAAGAAGAAAGATCTAGCTGACTGAAATAAGTTCATTAGATGAAAACCAACAAAAATTGACAAGAACCACGAAAAGTTCTTGTATTTTAAGATAAAATCTTACTCTATTAAGGAAAAAACTTCCAGCTCGCTGAAATATGTTCATTTGCTGAAAACCATCAAAACCACGAAAAGTTCTTGTATTTGAAGATAAAATCTTTTTGCTTTGAAGAAGAAAGATCTAGCTGACTGAAATAAGTTCATCAGATGAAAACCAACAAAAATTGACAAGAACCACGAAAAGTTCTTGTATTTTAAGATAAAATCTTACTCTATTAAGGAAAAAACTTCCAGCTTGCTGAAATATGTTCATTTGCTGAAAACCAACAAAACCAAGAAAAGTTCTTGTATTTGAAGATAAAATCTTTTTGCTGGGAAGAAGAAAAATCTAGCTGACTGAAATAAGTTCATCAGATGAAAACCAACAAAAATTGACAAGAACCACGAAAAGTTCTTGTATTTTAAGATAAAATCTTACGCTATTAAAGAAAAAACTTCTTGCTCGCTGAAATCTGTTCATTTGCTGAAAACCAACAAAACCACGAAAAGTTCTTGTATTTGAAGATGAAATCTTTTTGCTTTGAAGAAGAAAGATCTAGCTGACTGAAATAAGTTCATTGGATGAAAACCAACAAAAATTGACAAGAACCACGAAAAGTTCTTGTATTTTAAGATAAAATCTTACTCTATTAAGGAAAAAACTTCCAGCTCGCTGAAATATGTTCATTTGCTGAAAACCATCAAAACCTCGAAAAGTTCTTGTATTTGAAGATAAAATCTTTTTGCTTTGAAGAAGAAAGATCTAGCTGACTGAAATAAGTTCATAAGATGAAAACCAACAAAAATTGACAAGAACCACGAAAAGTTCTTGTATTTTAAGATAAAATCTTACTCTATTCAGGAAAAAACTTCCAGCTTGCTGAAATATGTTCATTTGCTGAAAACCAACAAAACCACGAAAAGTTCTTGTATTTGAAGATAAAATCTTTTTGCTTTGAAGAAGAAAGATCTAGCTGACTGAAATAAGTTCATAAGATGAAAACCAACAAAAATTGTTAAGAACCACGAAAAGTTCTTGTATTTTCAGATAAAATCTTACGCTATTAAAGAAAAAACACCCAGCTCGCTGAAATCTGTTCATTTGCTGAAAACCAACAAAACCACGAAAAGTTCTTGTATTTGAAGATAAAATCTTTTGCTTTGAAGAAGAAAGATCTAGCTGACTGAAATAAGTTCATTAGATGAAAACGAACAAAAATTGACAAGAACCACGAAAAGTTCTTGTATTTGAAGATAAAATCTTTTTGCTTTGAAGAAGAAAGATCCAGCTGACTGAAATAAGTTCATTAGATGAAAACCAACAAAAATTGACAAGAACCACGAAAAGTTCTTGTATTTTAAGATAAAATCTTACTCTATTAAGGAAAAAACTTCCAGCTCGCTGAAATATGTTCATTTGCTGAAAACCATCAAAACCACGAAAAGTTCTTGTATTTGAAGATAAAATCTTTTTGCTTTGAAGAAGAAAGATCTAGCTGACTGAAATAAGTTCATTAGATGAAAACGAACAAAAATTGACAAGAACCACGAAAAGTTCTTGTATTTTAAGATAAAATCTTACGCTATTAAAGAAAAAACTTCTTGCTCGCTGAAATCTGTTCATTTGCTGAAAACCAACAAAACCACGAAAAGTTCTTGTATTTGAAGATGAAATCTTTTTGCTTTGAAGAAGAAAGATCTAGCTGACTGAAATAAGTTCATTGGATGAAAACCAACAAAAATTGACAAGAACCACGAAAAGTTCTTGTATTTTAAGATAAAATCTTACTCTATTAAGGAAAAAACTTCCAGCTCGCTGAAATATGTTCATTTGCTGAAAACCATCAAAACCTCGAAAAGTTCTTGTATTTGAAGATAAAATCTTTTTGCTTTGAAGAAGAAAGATCTTGCTGACTGAAATAAGTTCATTAGATGAAAACGAACAAAAATTGACAAGAACCACGAAAAGTTCTTGTATTTTAAGATAAAATCTTACTCTATTAAGGAAAAAACTTCCAGCTTGCTGAAATATGTTCATTTACTGAAAACCATCAAAACCACGAAAAGTTCTTGTATTTTAAGATAAAATCTTACGCTATGAAAGAAAAAACTTCTTGCTCGCTGAAATCTGTTCATTTGCTGAAAACCAACAAAACCACGAAAAGTTCTTGTATTTGAAGATAAAATCTTTTTGCTTTGAAGAAGAAAGATCTAGCTGACTGAAATAAGTTCATCAGATGAAAACCAACAAAAATTGACAAGAACCACGAAAAGTTCTTGTATTTTAAGATAAAATCTTACTCTATTAAGGAAAAAACTTCCAGCTCGCTGAAATATGTTCATTTGCTGAAAACCATCAAAACCACGAAAAGTTCTTGTATTTGAAGATAAAATCTTTTCGCTTTGAAGAAGAAAGATCTCGCTGACTGAAATAAGTTCATAAGATGAAAACCAACAAAAATTGACAAGAACCACGAAAAGTTCTTGTATTTTAAGATAAAATCTTACTCTATTAAGGAAAAAACTACCAGCTCGCTGAAATATGTTCATTTGCTGAAAACCAACAAAACCAAAAAAAGTTCTTGTATTTGAAGATAAAATCTTTTTGCTGTGAAGAAGAAAAATCTAGCTGACTGAAATAAGTTCATCAGATGAAAACCAACAAAAATTGACAAGAACCACGAAAAGTTCTTGTATTTTAAGATAAAATCTTACTCTATTAAGGAAAAAACTTCCAGCTCGCTGAAATATGTTCATTTGCTGAAAACCATCAAAACCACGAAAAGTTCTTGTATTTGAAGATAAAATCTTTTCGCTTTGAAGAAGAAAGATCTCGCTGACTGAAATAAGTTCATAAGATGAAAACCAACAAAAATTGACAAGAACCACGAAAAGTTCTTGTATTTTAAGATAAAATCTTACTCTATTAAGGAAAAAACTTCCAGCTCGCTGAAATATGTTCATTTGCTGAAAACCAACAAAACCAAAAAAAGTTCTTGTATTTGAAGATAAAATCTTTTTGCTGTGAAGAAGAAAAATCTAGCTGACTGAAATAAGTTCATCAGATGAAAACCAACAAAAATTGACAAGAACCACGAAAAGTTCTTGTATTTTAAGATAAAATCTTACGCTATTAAAGAAAAAACTTCTTGCTCGCTGAAATCTGTTCATTTGCTGAAAACCAACAAAACCACGAAAAGTTCTTGTATTTGAAGATAAAATCTTTTTGCTTTGAAGAAGAAAGATCTAGCTGACTGAAATAAGTTCATAAGATGAAAACCAACAAAAATTGTCAAGAACCACGAAAAGTTCTTGTATTTTAAGATAAAATCTTACGCTATAAAAGAAAAAACACCCAGCTCGCTGAAATATGTTCATTTGCTGAAAACCAACAAAACCACGAAAAGTTCTTGTATTTGAAGATAAAATCTTTTTGCTTTGAAGAAGAAAGATCTAGCTGACTGAAATAAGTTCATTAGATGAAAACCAACAAAAATTGACAAGAACCACGAAAAGTTCTTGTATTTTAAGATAAAATCTTACTCTATTAAGGAAAAAACTTCCAGCTCGCTGAAATATGTTCATTTGCTGAAAACCATCAAAACCACGAAAAGTTCTTGTATTTGAAGATAAAATCTTTTTGCTTTGAAGAAGAAAGATCTAGCTGACTGAAATAAGTTCATTAGATGAAAACGAACAAAAATTGACAAGAACCACGAAAAGTTCTTGTATTTTAAGATAAAATCTTACTCTATTAAGGAAAAAACTTCCAGCTCGCTGTAATATGTTCATTTGCTGAAAACCATCAAAACCACGAAAAGTTCTTGTATTTGAAGATAAAATCTTTTTGCTTTGAAGAAGAAAGATCTAGCTGACTGAAATAAGTTCATTAGATGAAAACCAACAAAAATTGACAAGAACCACGAAAAGTTCTTGTATTTTAAGATAAAATCTTACTCTATTGAGGAAAAAACTTCCAGCTCGCTGAAATATGTTCATTTGCTGAAAACCAACAAAACCAAGAAAAGTTCTTGTATTTGAAGATAAAATCTTTTTGCTGTGAAGAAGAAAAATCAAGCTGACTGAAATAAGTTCATCAGATGAAAACCAACAAAAATTGACAAGAACCACGAAAAGTTCTTGTATTTTAAGATAAAATCTTACGCTATTAAAGAAAAAACTTCTTGCTCGCTGAAATCTGTTCATTTGCTGAAAACCAACAAAACCACGAAAAGTTCTTGTATTTGAAGATAAAATCTTTTTGCTTTGAAGAAGAAAGATCTAGCTGACTGAAATAAGTTCATTAGATGAAAACCAACAAAAATTGACAAGAACCACGAAAAGTTCTTGTATTTTAAGATAAAATCTTACTCTATTAAGGAAAAAACTTCCAGCTCGCTGAAATATGTTCATTTGCTGAAAACCATCAAAACCACGAAAAGTTCTTGTATTTGAAGATAAAATCTTTTTGCTTTGAAGAAGAAAGATCTAGCTGACTGAAATAAGTTCATTAGATGAAAACGAACAAAAATTGACAAGAACCACGAAAAGTTCTTGTATTTTAAGATAAAATCTTACGCTATTAAAGAAAAAACTTCTTGCTCGCTGAAATCTGTTCATTTGCTGAAAACCAACAAAACCACGAAAAGTTCTTGTATTTGAAGATGAAATCTTTTTGCTTTGAAGAAGAAAGATCTAGCTGACTGAAATAAGTTCATTGGATGAAAACCAACAAAAATTGACAAGAACCACGAAAAGTTCTTGTATTTTAAGATAAAATCTTACTCTATTAAGGAAAAAACTTCCAGCTCGCTGAAATATGTTCATTTGCTGAAAACCATCAAAACCTCGAAAAGTTCTTGTATTTGAAGATAAAATCTTTTTGCTTTGAAGAAGAAAGATCTTGCTGACTGAAATAAGTTCATTAGATGAAAACGAACAAAAATTGATAAGAACCACGAAAAGTTCTTGTATTTGAAGATAAAATCTTACTCTATTAAGGAAAAAACTTCCAGCTTGCTGAAATATGTTCATTTACTGAAAACCATCAAAACCACGAAAAGTTCTTGTATTTTAAGATAAAATCTTACGCTATTAAAGAAAAAACTTCTTGCTCGCTCAAATCTGTTCATTTGCTGAAAACCAACAAAACCACGAAAAGTTCTTGTATTTGAAGATAAAATCTTTTTGCTTTGAAGAAGAAAGATCTCGCTGACTGAAATAAGTTCATTAGATGAAAACGAACAAAAATTGACAAGAACCACGAAAAGTTCTTGTATTTTAAGATAAAATCTTACTCTATTCAGGAAAAAACTTCCAGCTTGCTGAAATATGTTCATTTGCTGAAAACCATCAAAACCACGAAAAGTTCTTGTATTTGAAGATAAAATCTTTTTGCTTTGAAGAAGAAAGATCTAGCTGACTGAAATAAGTTCATTAGATGAAAACGAACAAAAATTGACAAGAACCACGAAAAGTTCTTGTATTTTAAGATAAAATCTTACGCTATTAAAGAAAAAACTTCTTGCTCGCTGAAATATGTTCATTTGCTGAAAACCATCAAAACCACGAAAAGTTCTTGTATTTGAAGATAAAATCTTTTCGCTTTGAAGAAGAAAGATCTCGCTGACTGAAATAAGTTCATAAGATGAAAACCAACAAAAATTGACAAGAACCACGAAAAGTTCTTGTATTTTAAGATAAAATCTTACTCTATTAAGGAAAAAACTTCCAGCTCGCTGAAATATGTTCATTTGCTGAAAACCAACAAAACCACGAAAAGTTCTTGTATTTGAAGATAAAATCTTTTTGCTTTGAAGAAGAAAGATCTAGCTGACTGAAATAAGTTCATAAGATGAAAACCAACAAAAATTGTCAAGAACCACGAAAAGTTCTTGTATTTTAAGATAAAATCTTACGCTATAAAAGAAAAAACACCCAGCTCGCTGAAATATGTTCATTTGCTGGAAACCAACAAAACCACGAAAAGTTCTTGTATTTGAAGATAAAATCTTTTTGCTTTGAAGAAGAAAGATCTAGCTGACTGAAATAAGTTCATTAGATGAAAACCAACAAAAATTGACAAGAACCACGAAAAGTTCTTGTATTTTAAGATAAAATCTTACTCTATTGAGGAAAAAACTTCCAGCTCGCTGAAATATGTTCATTTGCTGAAAACCAACAAAACCAAGAAAAGTTCTTGTATTTGAAGATAAAATCTTTTTGCTGTGAAGAAGAAAAATCAAGCTGACTGAAATAAGTTCATCAGATGAAAACCAACAAAAATTGACAAGAACCACGAAAAGTACTTGTATTTTAAGATAAAATCTTACGCTATTAAAGAAAAAACTTCTTGCTTGCTGAAATCTGTTCATTTACTGAAAACCATCAAAACCACGAAAAGTTCTTGTATTTTAAGATAAAATCTTACGCTATGAAAGAAAAAACTTCTTGCTCGCTGAAATCTGTTCATTTGCTGAAAACCAACAAAACCACGAAAAGTTCTTGTATTTGAAGATAAAATCTTTTTGCTTTGAAGAAGAAAGATCTAGCTGACTGAAATAAGTTCATCAGATGAAAACCAACAAAAATTGACAAGAACCACGAAAAGTTCTTGTATTTTAAGATAAAATCTTACTCTATTAAGGAAAAAACTTCCAGCTCGCTGAAATATGTTCATTTGCTGAAAACCATCAAAACCACGAAAAGTTCTTGTATTTGAAGATAAAATCTTTTCGCTTTGAAGAAGAAAGATCTCGCTGACTGAAATAAGTTCATTAGATGAAAACGAACAAAAATTGACAAGAACCACGAAAAGTTCTTGTATTTTAAGATAAAATCTTACTCTATTCAGGAAAAAACTTCCAGCTTGCTGAAATATGTTCATTTGCTGAAAACCATCAAAACCACGAAAAGTTCTTGTATTTGAAGATAAAATCTTTTTGCTTTGAAGAAGAAAGATCTAGCTGACTGAAATAAGTTCATTAGATGAAAACGAACAAAAATTGACAAGAACCACGAAAAGTTCTTGTATTTTAAGATAAAATCTTACGCTATTAAAGAAAAAACTTCTTGCTCGCTGAAATCTGTTCATTTGCTGAAAACCAACAAAACCACGAAAAGTTCTTGTATTTGAAGATAAAATCTTTTTGCTTTGAAGAAGAAAGATCTCGCTGACTGAAATAAGTTCATTAGATGAAAACGAACAAAAATTGACAAGAACCACGAAAAGTTCTTGTATTTTAAGATAAAATCTTACGCTATTAAAGAAAAAACTTCTTGCTCGCTCAAATCTGTTCATTTGCTGAAAACCAACAAAACCACGAAAAGTTCTTGTATTTGAAGATAAAATCTTTTTGCTTTGAAGAAGAAAGATCTAGCTGACTGAAATAAGTTCATTAGATGAAAACGAACAAAAATTGACAAGAACCACGAAAAGTTCTTGTATTTTAAGATAAAATCTTACGCTATTAAAGAAAAAACTTCTTGCTCGCTGAAATCTGTTCATTTGCTGAAAACCAACAAAACCACGAAAAGTTCTTGTATTTGAAGATGAAATCTTTTTGCTTTCAAGATGAAAGATCTTGCTGACTGAAATAAGTTCATTGGATGAAAACCAACAAAAATTGACAAGAACCACGAAAAGTTCTTGTATTTTAAGATAAAATCTTACTCTATTAAGGAAAAAACTTCCAGCTCGCTGAAATATGTTCATTTGCTGAAAACCATCAAAACCTCGAAAAGTTCTTGTATTTGAAGATAAAATCTTTTTGCTTTGAAGAAGAAAGATCTTGCTGACTGAAATAAGTTCATTAGATGAAAACGAACAAAAATTGACAAGAACCACGAAAAGTTCTTGTATTTGAAGATAAAATCTTACTCTATTAAGGAAAAAACTTCCAGCTTGCTGAAATATGTTCATTTACTTAAAACCATCAAAACCACGAAAAGTTCTTGTATTTTAAGATAAAATCTTACGCTATGAAAGAAAAAACTTCTTGCTCGCTGAAATCTGTTCATTTGCTGAAAACCAACAAAACCACGAAAAGTTCTTGTATTTGAAGATAAAATCTTTTTGCTTTGAAGAAGAAAGATCTAGCTGACTGAAATAAGTTCATAAGATGAAAACCAACAAAAATTGACAAGAACCACGAAAAGTTCTTGTATTTTAAGATAAAATCTTACTCTATTAAGGAAAAAACTTCCAGCTCGCTGAAATATGTTCATTTGCTGAAAACCATCAAAACCACGAAAAGTTCTTGTATTTGAAGATAAAATCTTTTCGCTTTGAAGAAGAAAGATCTCGCTGACTGAAATAAGTTCATTAGATGAAAACGAACAAAAATTGACAAGAACCACGAAAAGTTCTTGTATTTTAAGATAAAATCTTACGCTATTAAAGAAAAAACTTCTTGCTCGCTCAAATCTGTTCATTTGCTGAAAACCAACAAAACCACGAAAAGTTCTTGTATTTGAAGATAAAATCTTTTTGCTTTGAAGAAGAAAGATCTAGCTGACTGAAATAAGTTCATAAGATGAAAACCAACAAAAATTGACAAGAACCACGAAAAGTTCTTGTATTTTAAGATAAAATCTTACTCTATTCAGGAAAAAACTTCCAGCTTGCTGAAATATGTTCATTTGCTGAAAACCATCAAAACCACGAAAAGTTCTTGTATTTGAAGATAAAATCTTTTTGCTTTGAAGAAGAAAGATCTAGCTGACTGAAATAAGTTCATTAGATGAAAACGAACAAAAATTGACAAGAACCACGAAAAGTTCTTGTATTTTAAGATAAAATCTTACGCTATTAAAGAAAAAACTTCTTGCTCGCTGAAATCTGTTCATTTGCTGAAAACCAACAAAACCAAGAAAAGTTCTTGTATTTGAAGATAAAATCTTTTTGCTGTGAAGAAGAAAAATCTAGCTGACTGAAATAAGTTCATTGGATGAAAACCAACAAAAATTGACAAGAACCACGAAAAGTTCTTGTATTTTAAGATAAAATCTTACGCTATTAAAGAAAAAACTTCTTGCTCGCTGAAATCTGTTCATTTGCTGAAAACCAACAAAACCACGAAAAGTTCTTGTATTTGAAGATAAAATCTTTTTGCTTTGAAGAAGAAAGATCTCGCTGACTGAAATAAGTTCATTAGATGAAAACGAACAAAAATTGACAAGAACCACGAAAAGTTCTTGTATTTTAAGATAAAATCTTACGCTATTAAAGAAAAAACTTCTTGCTCGCTCAAATCTGTTCATTTGCTGAAAACCAACAAAACCACGAAAAGTTCTTGTATTTGAAGATAAAATCTTTTTGCTTTGAAGAAGAAAGATCTAGCTGACTGAAATAAGTTCATAAGATGAAAACCAACAAAAATTGACAAGAACCACGAAAAGTTCTTGTATTTTAAGATAAAATCTTACTCTATTCAGGAAAAAACTTCCAGCTTGCTGAAATATGTTCATTTGCTGAAAACCATCAAAACCACGAAAAGTTCTTGTATTTGAAGATAAAATCTTTTTGCTTTGAAGAAGAAAGATCTAGCTGACTGAAATAAGTTCATTAGATGAAAACCAACAAAAATTGACAAGAACCACGAAAAGTTCTTGTATTTTAAGATAAAATCTTACGCTATTAAAGAAAAAACTTCTTGCTCGCTGAAATCTGTTCATTTGCTGAAAACCAACAAAACCACGAAAAGTTCTTGTATTTGAAGATAAAATCTTTTTGCTTTGAAGAAGAAAGATCTAGCTGACTGAAATAAGTTCATAAGATGAAAACCAACAAAAATTGTCAAGAACCACGAAAAGTTCTTGTATTTTAAGATAAAATCTTACTCTATTAAGGAAAAAACTTCCAGCTCGCTGAAATATGTTCATTTGCTGAAAACCATCAAAACCACGAAAAGTTCTTGTATTTGAAGATAAAATCTTTTTGCTTTGAAGAAGAAAGATCTAGCTGACTGAAATAAGTTCATTAGATGAAAACGAACAAAAATTGACAAGAACCACGAAAAGTTCTTGTATTTTAAGATAAAATCTTACGCTATTAAAGAAAAAACTTCTTGCTCGCTGAAATCTGTTCATTTGCTGAAAACCAACAAAACCACGAAAAGTTCTTGTATTTGAAGATGAAATCTTTTTGCTTTGAAGAAGAAAGATCTAGCTGACTGAAATAAGTTCATTAGATGAAAACCAACAAAAATTGACAAGAACCACGAAAAGTTCTTGTATTTTAAGATAAAATCTTACTCTATTAAGGAAAAAACTTCCAGCTCGCTGAAATATGTTCATTTGCTGCAAACCATCAAAACCTCGAAAAGTTCTTGTATTTGAAGATAAAATCTTTTTGCTTTGAAGAAGAAAGATCTAGCTGACTGAAATAAGTTCATTAGATGAAAACCAACAAAAATTGACAAGAACCACGAAAAGTTCTTGTATTTTAAGATAAAATCTTACTCTATTAAGGAAAAAACTACTTGCTCGCTGAAATCTGTTCATTTGCTGAAAACCAACAAAACCACGAAAAGTTCTTGTATTTGAAGATGAAGTCTTTTTGCTTTGAAGAAGAAAGATCTAGCTGACTGAAATAAGTTCATTGGATGAAAACCAACAAAAATTGACAAGAACCACGAAAAGTTCTTGTATTTTAAGATAAAATCTTACTCTATTTAGGAAAAAACTTCCAGCTCGCTGAAATATGTTCATTTGCTGAAAACCATCAAAACCTCGAAAAGTTCTTGTATTTGAAGATAAAATCTTTTTGCTTTGAAGAAGAAAGATCTAGCTGACTGAAATAAGTTCATTAGATGAAAACGAACAAAAATTGACAAGAACCACGAAAAGTTCTTGTATTTTAAGATAAAATCTTACTCTATTAAGGAAAAAACTTCCAGCTCGCTGAAATATGTTCATTTACTGAAAACCATCAAAACCACGAAAAGTTCTTGTATTTGAAGATAAAATCTTTTTGCTTTGAAGAAGAAAGATCTAGCTGACTGAAATAAGTTCATTGGATGAAAACGAACAAAAATTGACAAGAACCACGAAAAGTTCTTGTATTTTAAGATAAAATCTTACGCTATTAAAGAAAAAACTTCTTGCTCGCTGAAATCTGTTCATTTGCTGAAAACCAACAAAACCACGAAAAGTTCTTGTATTTGAAGATAAAATCTTTTTGCTTTGAAGAAGAAAGATCTAGCTGACTGAAATAAGTTCATGAGATGAAAACCAACAAAAATTGACAAGAACCACGAAAAGTTCTTGTATTTTAAGATAAAATCTTACTCTATTAAGGAAAAAACTTCCAGCTCGCTGAAATATGTTCATTTGCTGAAAACCATCAAAACCACGAAAAATTCTTGTATTTGAAGATAAAATCTTTTCGCTTTGAAGAAGAAAGATCTCGCTGACTGAAATAAGTTCATTAGATGAAAACGAACAAAAATTGACAAGAACCACGAAAAGTTCTTGTATTTTAAGATAAAATCTTACGCTATTAAAGAAAAAACTTCTTGCTCGCTCAAATCTGTTCATTTGCTGAAAACCAACAAAACCACGAAAAGTTCTTGTATTTGAAGATAAAATCTTTTTGCTTTGAAGAAGAAAGATCCAGCTGACTGAAATAAGTTCATAAGATGAAAACCAACAAAAATTGTCAAGAACCACGAAAAGTTCTTGTATTTTAAGATAAAATCTTACTCTATTAAGGAAAAAACTTCCAGCTCGCTGAAATATGTTCATTTGCTGAAAACCATCAAAACCACGAAAAGTTCTTGTATTTGAAGATAAAATCTTTTTGCTTTGAAGAAGAAAGATCTAGCTGACTGAAATAAGTTCATTAGATGAAAACGAACAAAAATTGACAAGAACCACGAAAAGTTCTTGTATTTTAAGATAAAATCTTACGCTATTAAAGAAAAAACTTCTTGCTCGCTGAAATCTGTTCATTTGCTGAAAACCAACAAAACCACGAAAAGTTCTTGTATTTGAAGATGAAATCTTTTTGCTTTGAAGAAGAAAGATCTAGCTGACTGAAATAAGTTCATTAGATGAAAACCAACAAAAATTGACAAGAACCACGAAAAGTTCTTGTATTTTAAGATAAAATCTTACTCTATTAAGGAAAAAACTTCCAGCTCGCTGAAATATGTTCATTTGCTGCAAACCATCAAAACCTCGAAAAGTTCTTGTATTTGAAGATAAAATCTTTTTGCTTTGAAGAAGAAAGATCTAGCTGACTGAAATAAGTTCATTAGATGAAAACCAACAAAAATTGACAAGAACCACGAAAAGTTCTTGTATTTTAAGATAAAATCTTACTCTATTAAGGAAAAAACTACTTGCTCGCTGAAATCTGTTCATTTGCTGAAAACCAACAAAACCACGAAAAGTTCTTGTATTTGAAGATGAAGTCTTTTTGCTTTGAAGAAGAAAGATCTAGCTGACTGAAATAAGTTCATTGGATGAAAACCAACAAAAATTGACAAGAACCACGAAAAGTTCTTGTATTTTAAGATAAAATCTTACTCTATTAAGGAAAAAACTTCCAGCTCGCTGAAATCTGTTCATTTGCTGAAAACCAACAAAACCACGAAAAGTTCTTGTATTTGAAGATAAAATCTTTTTGCTTTGAAGAAGAAAGATCTAGCTGACTGAAATAAGTTCATGAGATGAAAACCAACAAAAATTGACAAGAACCACGAAAAGTTCTTGTATTTTAAGATAAAATCTTACTCTATTAAGGAAAAAACTTCCAGCTCGCTGAAATATGTTCATTTGCTGAAAACCATCAAAACCACGAAAAATTCTTGTATTTGAAGATAAAATCTTTTCGCTTTGAAGAAGAAAGATCTCGCTGACTGAAATAAGTTCATTAGATGAAAACGAACAAAAATTGACAAGAACCACGAAAAGTTCTTGTATTTTAAGATAAAATCTTACGCTATTAAAGAAAAAACTTCTTGCTCGCTCAAATCTGTTCATTTGCTGAAAACCAACAAAACCACGAAAAGTTCTTGTATTTGAAGATAAAATCTTTTTGCTTTGAAGAAGAAAGATCCAGCTGACTGAAATAAGTTCATAAGATGAAAACCAACAAAAATTGTCAAGAACCACGAAAAGTTCTTGTATTTTAAGATAAAATCTTACGCTATTAAAGAAAAAACACCCAGCTCGCTGAAATATGTTCATTTGCTGAAAACCAACAAAACCACGAAAAGTTCTTGTATTTGAAGATAAAATCTTTTTGCTTTGAAGAAGAAAGATCTAGCTGACTGAAATAAGTTCATTAGATGAAAACCAACAAGAATTGACAAGAACCACGAAAAGTTCTTGTATTTTAAGATAAAATCTTACTCTATTAAGGAAAAAACTTCCAGCTCGCTGAAATATGTTCATTTGCTGAAAACCATCAAAACCACGAAAAGTTCTTGTATTTGAAGATAAAATCTTTTTGCTTTGAAGAAGAAAGATCTAGCTGACTGAAATAAGTTCATTAGATGAAAACGAACAAAAATTGACAAGAACCACGAAAAGTTCTTGTATTTTAAGATAAAATTTTACGCTATTAAAGAAAAAACTTCTTGCTCGCTGAAATCTGTTCATTTGCTGAAAACCAACAAAACCACGAAAAGTTCTTGTATTTGAAGATGAAATCTTTTTGCTTTGAAGAAGAAAGATCTAGCTGACTGAAATAAGTTCATTAGATGAAAACCAACAAAAATTGACAAGAACCACGAAAAGTTCTTGTATTTTAAGATAAAATCTTACTCTATTAAGGAAAAAACTTCCAGCTCGCTGAAATATGTTCATTTGCTGCAAACCATCAAAACCTCGAAAAGTTCTTGTATTTGAAGATAAAATCTTTTTGCTTTGAAGAAGAAAGATCTAGCTGACTGAAATAAGTTCATTAGATGAAAACCAACAAAAATTGACAAGAACCACGAAAAGTTCTTGTATTTTAAGATAAAATCTTACTCTATTAAGGAAAAAACTACTTGCTCGCTGAAATCTGTTCATTTGCTGAAAACCAACAAAACCACGAAAAGTTCTTGTATTTGAAGATGAAGTCTTTTTGCTTTGAAGAAGAAAGATCTAGCTGACTGAAATAAGTTCATTGGATGAAAACCAACAAAAATTGACAAGAACCACGAAAAGTTCTTGTATTTTAAGATAAAATCTTACTCTATTTAGGAAAAAACTTCCAGCTCGCTGAAATATGTTCATTTGCTGAAAACCATCAAAACCTCGAAAAGTTCTTGTATTTGAAGATAAAATCTTTTTGCTTTGAAGAAGAAAGATCTAGCTGACTGAAATAAGTTCATTAGATGAAAACGAACAAAAATTGACAAGAACCACGAAAAGTTCTTGTATTTTAAGATAAAATCTTACTCTATTAAGGAAAAAACTTCCAGCTCGCTGAAATATGTTCATTTACTGAAAACCATCAAAACCACGAAAAGTTCTTGTATTTGAAGATAAAATCTTTTTGCTTTGAAGAAGAAAGATCTAGCTGACTGAAATAAGTTCATTGGATGAAAACGAACAAAAATTGACAAGAACCACGAAAAGTTCTTGTATTTTAAGATAAAATCTTACGCTATTAAAGAAAAAACTTCTTGCTCGCTGAAATCTGTTCATTTGCTGAAAACCAACAAAACCACGAAAAGTTCTTGTATTTGAAGATAAAATCTTTTTGCTTTGAAGAAGAAAGATCTAGCTGACTGAAATAAGTTCATGAGATGAAAACCAACAAAAATTGACAAGAACCACGAAAAGTTCTTGTATTTTAAGATAAAATCTTACTCTATTAAGGAAAAAACTTCCAGCTCGCTGAAATATGTTCATTTGCTGAAAACCATCAAAACCACGAAAAATTCTTGTATTTGAAGATAAAATCTTTTTGCTTTGAAGAAGAAAGATCTCGCTGACTGAAATAAGTTCATCAGATGAAAACGAACAAAAATTGACAAGAACCACGAAAAGTTCTTGTATTTTAAGATAAAATCTTACGCTATTAAAGAAAAAACTTCTTGCTCGCTCAAATCTGTTCATTTGCTGAAAACCAACAAAACCACGAAAAGTTCTTGTATTTGAAGATAAAATCTTTTTGCTTTGAAGAAGAAAGATCCAGCTGACTGAAATAAGTTCATAAGATGAAAACCAACAAAAATTGTCAAGAACCACGAAAAGTTCTTGTATTTTAAGATAAAATCTTACTCTATTAAGGAAAAAACTTCCAGCTCGCTGAAATATGTTCATTTGCTGAAAACCATCAAAACCACGAAAAGTTCTTGTATTTGAAGATAAAATCTTTTTGCTTTGAAGAAGAAAGATCTAGCTGACTGAAATAAGTTCATTAGATGAAAACGAACAAAAATTGACAAGAACCACGAAAAGTTCTTGTATTTTAAGATAAAATCTTACGCTATTAAAGAAAAAACTTCTTGCTCGCTGAAATCTGTTCATTTGCTGAAAACCAACAAAACCACGAAAAGTTCTTGTATTTGAAGATGAAATCTTTTTGCTTTGAAGAAGAAAGATCTAGCTGACTGAAATAAGTTCATTAGATGAAAACCAACAAAAATTGACAAGAACCACGAAAAGTTCTTGTATTTTAAGATAAAATCTTACTCTATTAAGGAAAAAACTTCCAGCTCGCTGAAATATGTTCATTTGCTGCAAACCATCAAAACCTCGAAAAGTTCTTGTATTTGAAGATAAAATCTTTTTGCTTTGAAGAAGAAAGATCTAGCTGACTGAAATAAGTTCATTAGATGAAAACCAACAAAAATTGACAAGAACCACGAAAAGTTCTTGTATTTTAAGATAAAATCTTACTCTATTAAGGAAAAAACTACTTGCTCGCTGAAATCTGTTCATTTGCTGAAAACCAACAAAACCACGAAAAGTTCTTGTATTTGAAGATGAAGTCTTTTTGCTTTGAAGAAGAAAGATCTAGCTGACTGAAATAAGTTCATTGGATGAAAACCAACAAAAATTGACAAGAACCACGAAAAGTTCTTGTATTTTAAGATAAAATCTTACTCTATTAAGGAAAAAACTTCCAGCTCGCTGAAATATGTTCATTTGCTGAAAACCATCAAAACCACGAAAAATTCTTGTATTTGAAGATAAAATCTTTTTGCTTTGAAGAAGAAAGATCTCGCTGACTGAAATAAGTTCATCAGATGAAAACGAACAAAAATTGACAAGAACCACGAAAAGTTCTTGTATTTTAAGATAAAATCTTACGCTATTAAAGAAAAAACTTCTTGCTCGCTCAAATCTGTTCATTTGCTGAAAACCAACAAAACCACGAAAAGTTCTTGTATTTGAAGATAAAATCTTTTTGCTTTGAAGAAGAAAGATCCAGCTGACTGAAATAAGTTCATAAGATGAAAACCAACAAAAATTGTCAAGAACCACGAAAAGTTCTTGTATTTTAAGATAAAATCTTACTCTATTAAGGAAAAAACTTCCAGCTCGCTGAAATATGTTCATTTGCTGAAAACCATCAAAACCACGAAAAGTTCTTGTATTTGAAGATAAAATCTTTTTGCTTTGAAGAAGAAAGATCTAGCTGACTGAAATAAGTTCATTAGATGAAAACGAACAAAAATTGACAAGAACCACGAAAAGTTCTTGTATTTTAAGATAAAATCTTACGCTATTAAGGAAAAAACTACTTGCTCGCTGAAATCTGTTCATTTGCTGAAAACCAACAAAACCACGAAAAGTTCTTGTATTTGAAGATGAAGTCTTTTTGCTTTGAAGAAGAAAGATCTAGCTGACTGAAATAAGTTCATTGGATGAAAACCAACAAAAATTGACAAGAACCACGAAAAGTTCTTGTATTTTAAGATAAAATCTTACTCTATTTAGGAAAAAACTTCCAGCTCGCTGAAATATGTTCATTTGCTGAAAACCATCAAAACCTCGAAAAGTTCTTGTATTTGAAGATAAAATCTTTTTGCTTTGAAGAAGAAAGATCTAGCTGACTGAAATAAGTTCATTAGATGAAAACGAACAAAAATTGACAAGAACCACGAAAAGTTCTTGTATTTTAAGATAAAATCTTACTCTATTAAGGAAAAAACTTCCAGCTCGCTGAAATATGTTCATTTACTGAAAACCATCAAAACCACGAAAAGTTCTTGTATTTGAAGATAAAATCTTTTTGCTTTGAAGAAGAAAGATCTAGCTGACTGAAATAAGTTCATTGGATGAAAACGAACAAAAATTGACAAGAACCACGAAAAGTTCTTGTATTTTAAGATAAAATCTTACGCTATTAAAGAAAAAACTTCTTGCTCGCTGAAATCTGTTCATTTGCTGAAAACCAACAAAACCACGAAAAGTTCTTGTATTTGAAGATAAAATCTTTTTGCTTTGAAGAAGAAAGATCTAGCTGACTGAAATAAGTTCATGAGATGAAAACCAACAAAAATTGACAAGAACCACGAAAAGTTCTTGTATTTTAAGATAAAATCTTACTCTATTAAGGAAAAAACTTCCAGCTCGCTGAAATATGTTCATTTGCTGAAAACCATCAAAACCACGAAAAATTCTTGTATTTGAAGATAAAATCTTTTTGCTTTGAAGAAGAAAGATCTCGCTGACTGAAATAAGTTCATCAGATGAAAACGAACAAAAATTGACAAGAACCACGAAAAGTTCTTGTATTTTAAGATAAAATCTTACGCTATTAAAGAAAAAACTTCTTGCTCGCTCAAATCTGTTCATTTGCTGAAAACCAACAAAACCACGAAAAGTTCTTGTATTTGAAGATAAAATCTTTTTGCTTTGAAGAAGAAAGATCCAGCTGACTGAAATAAGTTCATAAGATGAAAACCAACAAAAATTGTCAAGAACCACGAAAAGTTCTTGTATTTTAAGATAAAATCTTACTCTATTAAGGAAAAAACTTCCAGCTCGCTGAAATATGTTCATTTGCTGAAAACCATCAAAACCACGAAAAGTTCTTGTATTTGAAGATAAAATCTTTTTGCTTTGAAGAAGAAAGATCTAGCTGACTGAAATAAGTTCATTAGATGAAAACGAACAAAAATTGACAAGAACCACGAAAAGTTCTTGTATTTTAAGATAAAATCTTACGCTATTAAAGAAAAAACTTCTTGCTCGCTGAAATCTGTTCATTTGCTGAAAACCAACAAAACCACGAAAAGTTCTTGTATTTGAAGATGAAATCTTTTTGCTTTGAAGAAGAAAGATCTAGCTGACTGAAATAAGTTCATTAGATGAAAACCAACAAAAATTGACAAGAACCACGAAAAGTTCTTGTATTTTAAGATAAAATCTTACTCTATTAAGGAAAAAACTTCCAGCTCGCTGAAATATGTTCATTTGCTGCAAACCATCAAAACCTCGAAAAGTTCTTGTATTTGAAGATAAAATCTTTTTGCTTTGAAGAAGAAAGATCTAGCTGACTGAAATAAGTTCATTAGATGAAAACCAACAAAAATTGACAAGAACCACGAAAAGTTCTTGTATTTTAAGATAAAATCTTACTCTATTAAGGAAAAAACTACTTGCTCGCTGAAATCTGTTCATTTGCTGAAAACCAACAAAACCACGAAAAGTTCTTGTATTTGAAGATGAAGTCTTTTTGCTTTGAAGAAGAAAGATCTAGCTGACTGAAATAAGTTCATTGGATGAAAACCAACAAAAATTGACAAGAACCACGAAAAGTTCTTGTATTTTAAGATAAAATCTTACTCTATTAAGGAAAAAACTTCCAGCTCGCTGAAATATGTTCATTTGCTGAAAACCATCAAAACCACGAAAAATTCTTGTATTTGAAGATAAAATCTTTTTGCTTTGAAGAAGAAAGATCTCGCTGACTGAAATAAGTTCATCAGATGAAAACGAACAAAAATTGACAAGAACCACGAAAAGTTCTTGTATTTTAAGATAAAATCTTACGCTATTAAAGAAAAAACTTCTTGCTCGCTCAAATCTGTTCATTTGCTGAAAACCAACAAAACCACGAAAAGTTCTTGTATTTGAAGATAAAATCTTTTTGCTTTGAAGAAGAAAGATCCAGCTGACTGAAATAAGTTCATAAGATGAAAACCAACAAAAATTGTCAAGAACCACGAAAAGTTCTTGTATTTTAAGATAAAATCTTACTCTATTAAGGAAAAAACTTCCAGCTCGCTGAAATATGTTCATTTGCTGAAAACCATCAAAACCACGAAAAGTTCTTGTATTTGAAGATAAAATCTTTTTGCTTTGAAGAAGAAAGATCTAGCTGACTGAAATAAGTTCATTAGATGAAAACGAACAAAAATTGACAAGAACCACGAAAAGTTCTTGTATTTTAAGATAAAATCTTACGCTATTAAAGAAAAAACTTCTTGCTCGCTGAAATCTGTTCATTTGCTGAAAACCAACAAAACCACGAAAAGTTCTTGTATTTGAAGATGAAATCTTTTTGCTTTGAAGAAGAAAGATCTAGCTGACTGAAATAAGTTCATTAGATGAAAACCAACAAAAATTGACAAGAACCACGAAAAGTTCTTGTATTTTAAGATAAAATCTTACTCTATTAAGGAAAAAACTTCCAGCTCGCTGAAATATGTTCATTTGCTGCAAACCATCAAAACCTCGAAAAGTTCTTGTATTTGAAGATAAAATCTTTTTGCTTTGAAGAAGAAAGATCTAGCTGACTGAAATAAGTTCATTAGATGAAAACCAACAAAAATTGACAAGAACCACGAAAAGTTCTTGTATTTTAAGATAAAATCTTACTCTATTAAGGAAAAAACTACTTGCTCGCTGAAATCTGTTCATTTGCTGAAAACCAACAAAACCACGAAAAGTTCTTGTATTTGAAGATGAAGTCTTTTTGCTTTGAAGAAGAAAGATCTAGCTGACTGAAATAAGTTCATTGGATGAAAACCAACAAAAATTGACAAGAACCACGAAAAGTTCTTGTATTTTAAGATAAAATCTTACTCTATTAAGGAAAAAACTTCCAGCTCGCTGAAATATGTTCATTTGCTGAAAACCATCAAAACCTCGAAAAGTTCTTGTATTTGAAGATAAAATCTTTTTGCTTTGAAGAAGAAAGATCTAGCTGACTGAAATAAGTTCATTAGATGAAAACGAACAAAAATTGACAAGAACCACGAAAAGTTCTTGTATTTTAAGATAAAATCTTACTCTATTAAGGAAAAAACTTCCAGCTCGCTGAAATATGTTCATTTACTGAAAACCATCAAAACCACGAAAAGTTCTTGTATTTGAAGATAAAATCTTTTTGCTTTGAAGAAAAAGATCTAGCTGACTGAAATAAGTTCATTGGATGAAAACGAACAAAAATTGACAAGAACCACGAAAAGTTCTTGTATTTTAAGATAAAATCTTACGCTATTAAAGAAAAAACTTCTTGCTCGCTGAAATCTGTTCATTTGCTGAAAACCAACAAAACCACGAAAAGTTCTTGTATTTGAAGATAAAATCTTTTTGCTTTGAAGAAGAAAGATCTAGCTGACTGAAATAAGTTCATGAGATGAAAACCAACAAAAATTGACAAGAACCACGAAAAGTTCTTGTATTTTAAGATAAAATCTTACTCTATTAAGGAAAAAACTTCCAGCTCGCTGAAATATGTTCATTTGCTGAAAACCATCAAAACCACGAAAAATTCTTGTATTTGAAGATAAAATCTTTTCGCTTTGAAGAAGAAAGATCTCGCTGACTGAAATAAGTTCATTAGATGAAAACGAACAAAAATTGACAAGAACCACGAAAAGTTCTTGTATTTTAAGATAAAATCTTACGCTATTAAAGAAAAAACTTCTTGCTCGCTCAAATCTGTTCATTTGCTGAAAACCAACAAAACCACGAAAAGTTCTTGTATTTGAAGATAAAATCTTTTTGCTTTGAAGAAGAAAGATCCAGCTGACTGAAATAAGTTCATAAGATGAAAACCAACAAAAATTGTCAAGAACCACGAAAAGTTCTTGTATTTTAAGATAAAATCTTACGCTATTAAAGAAAAAACACCCAGCTCGCTGAAATATGTTCATTTGCTGAAAACCAACAAAACCACGAAAAGTTCTTGTATTTGAAGATAAAATCTTTTTGCTTTGAAGAAGAAAGATCTAGCTGACTGAAATAAGTTCATTAGATGAAAACCAACAAAAATTGACAAGAACCACGAAAAGTTCTTGTATTTTAAGATAAAATCTTACTCTATTAAGGAAAAAACTTCCAGCTCGCTGAAATATGTTCATTTGCTGAAAACCATCAAAACCACGAAAAGTTCTTGTATTTGAAGATAAAATCTTTTTGCTTTGAAGAAGAAAGATCTAGCTGACTGAAATAAGTTCATTAGATGAAAACGAACAAAAATTGACAAGAACCACGAAAAGTTCTTGTATTTTAAGATAAAATCTTACGCTATTAAAGAAAAAACTTCTTGCTCGCTGAAATCTGTTCATTTGCTGAAAACCAACAAAACCACGAAAAGTTCTTGTATTTGAAGATGAAATCTTTTTGCTTTGAAGAAGAAAGATCTCGCTGACTGAAATAAGTTCATTAGATGAAAACCAACAAAAATTGACAAGAACCACGAAAAGTTCTTGTATTTTAAGATAAAATCTTACTCTATTAAGGAAAAAACTTCCAGCTCGCTGAAATATGTTCATTTGCTGAAAACCATCAAAACCACGAAAAGTTCTTGTATTTGAAGATAAAACCTTTTTGCTTTGAAGAAGAAAGATCTAGCTGACTGAAATAAGTTCATTAGATGAAAACCAACAAAAATTGACAAGAACCACGAAAAGTTCTTGTATTTTAAGATAAAATCTTACGCTATAAAAGAAAAAACACCCAGCTCGCTGAAATATGTTCATTTGCTGAAAACCAACAAAACCACGAAAAGTTCTTGTATTTGAAGATAAAATCTTTTTGCTTTGAAGAAGAAAGATCTAGCTGACTGAAATAAGTTCATTAGATGAAAACGAACAAAAATTGACAAGAACCACGAAAAGTTCTTGTATTTTAAGATAAAATCTTACGCTATTAAAGAAAAAACTTCTTGCTCGCTGAAATCTGTTCATTTGCTGAAAACCAACAAAACCACGAAAAGTTCTTGTATTTGAAGATAAAATCTTTTTGCTTTGAAGAAGAAAGATCTAGCTGACTGAAATAAGTTCATTAGATGAAAACCAACAAAAATTGACAAGAACCACGAAAAGTTCTTGTATTTTAAGATAAAATCTTACTCTATTAAGGAAAAAACTTCCAGCTCGCTGAAATATGTTCATTTGCTGAAAACCATCAAAACCTCGAAAAGTTCTTGTATTTGAAGATAAAATCTTTTTGCTTTGAAGAAGAAAGATCTAGCTGACTGAAATAAGTTCATTAGATGAAAACCAACAAAAATTGACAAGAACCACGAAAAGTTCTTGTATTTTAAGATAAAATCTTACTCTATTAAGGAAAAAACTTCCAGCTCGCTGAAATATGTTCATTTGCTGAAAACCATCAAAACCACGAAAAGTTCTTGCATTTGAAGATAAAATCTTTTTGCTTTGAAGAAGAAAGATCTCGCTGACTGAAATAAGTTCATTAGATGAAAACGAACAAAAATTGACAAGAACCACGAAAAGTTCTTGTATTTTAAGATAAAATCTTACTCTATTGAGGAAAAAACTTCCAGCTCGCTGAAATATGTTCATTTGCTGAAAACCAACAAAACCAAGAAAAGTTCTTGTATTTGAAGATAAAATCTTTTTGCTGTGAAGAAGAAAAATCCAGCTGACTGAAATAAGTTCATTAGATGAAAACGAACAAAAATTGACAAGAACCACGAAAAGTTCTTGTATTTTAAGATAAAATCTTACTCTATTGAGGAAAAAACTTCCAGCTCGCTGAAATCTGTTCATTTGCTGAAAACCAACAAAACCACGAAAAGTTCTTGTATTTGAAGATAAAATCTTTTTGCTTTGAAGAAGAAAGATCTTGCTGACTGAAATAAGTTCATTAGATGAAAACCAACAAAAATTGACAAGAACCACGAAAAGTTCTTGTATTTTAAGATAAAATCTTACTCTATTAAGGAAAAAACTTCCAGCTCACTGAAATATGTTCATTTGCTGAAAACCATCAAAACCACGAAAAGTTCTTGTATTTGAAGATAAAATCTTTTTGCTTTGAAGAAGAAAGATCTAGCTGACTGAAATAAGTTCATTAGATGAAAACGAACAAAAATTGACAAGAACCACGAAAAGTTCTTGTATTTTAAGATAAAAGCTTACGCTATTAAAGAAAAAACTTCTTGCTCACTGAAATCTGTTCATTTGCTGAAAACCAACAAAACCACGAAAAGTTCTTGTATTTGAAGATAAAATCTTTTTGCTTTGAAGAAGAAAGATCGAGCTGACTGAAATAAGTTCATAAGATGAAAACCAACAAAAATTGACAAGAACCACGAAAAGTTCTTGTATTTTAAGATAAAATCTTACGCTATAAAAGAAAAAACACCCAGCTCGCTGAAATATGTTCATTTGCTGAAAACCAACAAAACCACGAAAAGTTCTTGTATTTGAAGATAAAATCTTTTTGCTTTGAAGAAGAAAGATCTCGCTGACTGAAATAAGTTCATCAGATGAAAATGAACAAAAATTGACAAGAACCACGAAAAGTTCTTGTATTTTAAGATAAAATCTTACGCTATTAAAGAAAAAACTTCTTGCTCGCTGAAATCTGTTCATTTGCTGAAAACCAACAAAACCACGAAAAGTTCTTGTATTTGAAGATGAAATCTTTTTGCTTTGAAGAAGAAAGATCTAGCTGACTGAAATAAGTTCATTAGATGAAAACCAACAAAAATTGACAAGAACCACGAAAAGTTCTTGTATTTTAAGATAAAATCTTACTCTATTAAGGAAAAAACTTCCAGCTCACTGAAATATGTTCATTTGCTGAAAACCATCAAAACCACGAAAAGTTCTTGTATTTGAAGATAAAATCTTTTTGCTTTGAAGAAGAAAGATCTAGCTGACTGAAATAAGTTCATAAGATGAAAACGAACAAAAATTGACAAGAACCACGAAAAGTTCTTGTATTTTAAGATAAAATCTTACGCTATTAAAGAAAAAACTTCTTGCTCGCTGAAATCTGTTCATTTGCTGAAAACCAACAAAACCACGAAAAGTTCTTGTATTTGAAGATAAAATCTTTTTGCTTTGAAGAAGAAAGATCGAGCTGACTGAAATAAGTTCATTAGATGAAAACCAACAAAAATTGACAAGAACCACGAAAAGTTCTTGTATTTTAAGATAAAATCTTACTCTATTAAGGAAAAAACTTCCAGCTCGCTGAAATATGTTCATTTGCTGAAAACCAACAAAACCAAGAAAAGTTCTTGTATTTGAAGATAAAATCTTTTTGATGTGAAGAAGAAAAATCTAGCTGACTGAAATAAGTTCATTAGATGAAAACCAACAAAAATTGACAAGAACCACGAAAAGTTCTTGTATTTTAAGATAAAATCTTACTCTATTAAGGAAAAAACTTCTTGCTCGCTGAAATCTGTTCATTTGCTGAAAACCAACAAAACCACGAAAAGTTCTTGTATTTGAAGATGAAGTCTTTTTGCTTTGAAGAAGAAAGATCTAGCTGGATGAAATAAGTTCATTAGATGAAAACGAACAAAAATTGACAAGAACGACGAAAAGTTCTTGTATTTTAAGATAAAATCTTACGCTATTAAAGAAATAACTTCTTGCTCGCTGAAATCTGTTCATTTGCTGAAAACCAACAAAACCTCGAAAAGTTCTTGTATTTGAAGATAAAATCTTTTTGCTTTGAAGAAGAAAGATCTAGCTGACTGAAATAAGTTCATTAGATGAAAACCAACAAAAATTGACAAGAACCACGAAAAGTTCTTGTATTTTAAGATAAAATCTTACTCTATTAAGGAAAAAACTTCCAGCTCGCTGAAATATGTTCATTTGCTGAAAACCATCAAAACCACGAAAAGTTCTTGTATTTGAAGATAAAATCTTTTCGCTTTGAAGAAGAAAGATCTCGCTGACTGAAATAAGTTCATTAGATGAAAACGAACAAAAATTGACAAGAACCACGAAAAGTTCTTGTATTTTAAGATAAAATCTTACGCTATTAAAGAAAAAACTTCTTGCTCGCTCAAATCTGTTCATTTGCTGAAAACCAACAAAACCACGAAAAGTTCTTGTATTTGAAGATAAAATCTTTTTGCTTTGAAGAAGAAAGATCTAGCTGACTGAAATAAGTTCATAAGATGAAAACCAACAAAAATTGACAAGAACCACGAAAAGTTCTTGTATTTTAAGATAAAATCTTACTCTATTAAGGAAAAAACTTCCAGCTCGCTGAAATATGTTCATTTGCTGAAAACCATCAAAACCACGAAAAGTTCTTGTATTTGAAGATAAAATCTTTTTGCTTTGAACAAGAAAGATCTAGCTGACTGAAATAAGTTCATTAGATGAAAACCAACAAAAATTGACAAGAACCACGAAAACTTCTTGTATTTTAAGATAAAATCTTACGCTATTAAAGAAAAAACTTCTTGCTCGCTGAAATCTGTTCATTTGCTGAAAACCAACAAAACCACGAAAAGTTCTTGTATTTGAAGATAAAATCTTTTTGCTTTGAAGAAGAAAGATCTAGCTGACTGAAATAAGTTCATAAGATGAAAACCAACAAAAATTGTCAAGAACCACGAAAAGTTCTTGTATTTTAAGATAAAATCTTACGCTATTAAAGAAAAAACACCCAGCTCGCTGAAATATGTTCATTTGCTGAAAACCAACAAAACCACGAAAAGTTCTTGTATTTGAAGATAAAATCTTTTTGCTTTGAAGAAGAAAGATCTAGCTGACTGAAATAAGTTCATTAGATGAAAACCAACAAAAATTGACAAGAACCACGAAAAGTTCTTGTATTTTAAGATAAAATCTTACTCTATTAAGGAAAAAACTTCCAGCTCGCTGAAATATGTTCATTTGCTGAAAACCATCAAAACCACGAAAAGTTCTTGTATTTGAAGATAAAATCTTTTTGCTTTGAAGAAGAAAGATCGAGCTGACTGAAATAAGTTCATTAGATGAAAACGAACAAAAATTGACAAGAACCACGAAAAGTTCTTGTATTTTAAGATAAAATCTTACGCTATTAAAGAAAAAACTTCTTGCTCGCTGAAATCTGTTCATTTGCTGAAAACCAACAAAACCACGAAAAGTTCTTGTATTTGAAGATGAAATCTTTTTGCTTTGAAGAAGAAAGATCTAGCTGACTGAAATAAGTTCATTAGATGAAAACCAACAAAAATTGACAAGAACCACGAAAAGTTCTTGTATTTTAAGATAAAATCTTACTCTATTAAGGAAAAAACTTCCAGCTCGCTGAAATATGTTCATTTGCTGAAAACCATCAAAACCTCGAAAAGTTCTTGTATTTGAAGATAAAATCTTTTTGCTTTGAAGAAGAAAAATCCAGCTGACTGAAATAAGTTCATTAGATGAAAACCAACAAAAATTGACAAGAACCATGAAAAGTTCTTGTATTTTAAGATAAAATCTTACTCTATTAAGGAAAAAACTTCCAGCTCGCTGAAATATGTTCATTTGCTGAAAACCATCAAAACCACGAAAAGTTCTTGTATTTGAAGATAAAATCTTTTTGCTTTGAAGAAGAAAGATCTAGCTGACTGAAATAAGTTCATAAGATGAAAACGAACAAAAATTGACAAGAACCACGAAAAGTTCTTGTATTTTAAGATAAAATCTTACGCTATTAAAGAAAAAACTTCTTGCTCGCTGAAATCTGTTCATTTGCTGAAAACCAACAAAACCACGAAAAGTTCTTGTATTTGAAGATAAAATCTTTTTGCTTTGAAGAAGAAAGATCGAGCTGACTGAAATAAGTTCATTAGATGAAAACGAACAAAAATTGACAAGAACCACGAAAAGTTCTTGTATTTTAAGATAAAATCTTACGCTATTAAAGAAAAAACTTCTTGCTCGCTGAAATCTGTTCATTTGCTGAAAACCAACAAAACCACGAAAAGTTCTTGTATTTGAAGATGAAATCTTTTTGCTTTGAAGAAGAAAGATCTAGCTGACTGAAATAAGTTCATTCGATGAAAACCAACAAAAATTGACAAGAACCACGAAAAGTTCTTGTATTTTAAGATAAAATCTTACTCTATTAAGGAAAAAACTTCCAGCTCGCTGAAATATGTTCATTTGCTGAAAACCATCAAAACCTCGAAAAGTTCTTGTATTTGAAGATAAAATCTTTTTGCTTTGAAGAAGAAAGATCTAGCTGACTGAAATAAGTTCATTAGATGAAAACCAACAAAAATTGACAAGAACCATGAAAAGTTCTTGTATTTTAAGATAAAATCTTACTCTATTAAGGAAAAAACTTCCAGCTCGCTGAAATATGTTCATTTGCTGAAAACCATCAAAACCACGAAAAGTTCTTGTATTTGAAGATAAAATCTTTTTGCTTTGAAGAAGAAAGATCTAGCTGACTGAAATAAGTTCATTAGATGAAAACGAACAAAAATTGACAAGAACCACGAAAAGTTCTTGTATTTTAAGATAAAATCTTACGCTATTAAAGAAAAAACTTCTTGCTCGCTGAAATCTGTTCATTTGCTGAAAACCAACAAAACCACGAAAAGTTCTTGTATTTGAAGATAAAATCTTTTTGCTTTGAAGAAGAAAGATCTAGCTGACTGAAATAAGTTCATTAGATGAAAACCAACAAAAATTGACAAGAACCACGAAAAGTTCTTGTATTTTAAGATAAAATCTTACTCTATTAAGGAAAAAACTTCCAGCTCGCTGAAATATGTTCATTTGCTGAAAACCATCAAAACCACGAAAAGTTCTTGTATTTGAAGATAAAATCTTTTCGCTTTGAAGAAGAAAGATCTCGCTGACTGAAATAAGTTCATTAGATGAAAACGAACAAAAATTGACAAGAACCACGAAAAGTTCTTGTATTTTAAGATAAAATCTTACGCTATTAAAGAAAAAACTTCTTGCTCGCTCAAATCTGTTCATTTGCTGAAAACCAACAAAACCACGAAAAGTTCTTGTATTTGAAGATAAAATCTTTTTGCTTTGAAGAAGAAAGATCTCGCTGACTGAAATAAGTTCATAAGATGAAAACCAACAAAAATTGACAAGAACCACGAAAAGTTCTTGTATTTTAAGATAAAATCTTACTCTATTAAGGAAAAAACTTCCAGCTCGCTGAAATATGTTCATTTGCTGCAAACCAACAAAACCACGAAAAGTTCTTGTATTTGAAGATAAAATCTTTTTGCTTTGAAGAAGAAAGATCTTGCTGACTGAAATAAGTTCATAAGATGAAAACCAACAAAAATTGTCAAGAACCACGAAAAGTTCTTGTATTTTAAGATAAAATCTTACGCTATAAAAGAAAAAACACCCAGCTCGCTGAAATATGTTCATTTGCTGAAAACCAACAAAACCACGAAAAGTTCTTGTATTTGAAGATAAAATCTTTTTGCTTTGAAGAAGAAAGATCTAGCTGACTGAAATAAGTTCATTGGATGAAAACCAACAAAAATTGACAAGAACCACGAAAAGTTCTTGTATTTTAAGATAAAATCTTACGCTATTAAAGAAAAAACTTCTTGCTCGCTGAAATCTGTTAATTTGCTGAAAACCAACAAAACCACGAAAAGTTCTTGTATTTGAAGATGAAATCTTTTTGCTTTGAAGAAGAAAGATCTAGCTGACTGAAATAAGTTCATTAGATGAAAACCAACAAAAATTGACAAGAACCACGAAAAGTTCTTGTATTTTAAGATAAAATCTTACTCTATTAAGGAAAAAACTTCCAGCTCGCTGAAATATGTTCATTTGCTGAAAACCATCAAAACCTCGAAAAGTTCTTGTATTTGAAGATAAAATCTTTTTGCTTTGAAGAAGAAAGATCTAGCTGACTGAAATCAGTTCATTAGATGAAAACCAACAAAAATTGACAAGAACCACGAAAAGTTCTTGTATTTTAAGATAAAATCTTACTCTATTAAGGAAAAAACTTCCAGCTCGCTGAAATATGTTCATTTGCTGAAATCCAACAAAACCAAGGAAAGTTCTTGTATTTGAAGATAAAATCTTTTTGCTGTGAAGAAGAAAAATCTAGCTGACTGAAATAAGTTCATGAGATGAAAACCAACAACAATTGACAAGAACCACGAAAAGTTCTTGTATTTTAAGATAAAATCTTACGCTATTAAAGAAAAAACTTCTTGCTCGCTGAAATCTGTTCATTTGCTGAAAACCAACAAAACCACGAAAAGTTCTTGTATTTGAAGATAAAATCTTTTTGCTTTGAAGAAGAAAGATCTTGCTGACTGAAATAAGTTCATAAGATGAAAACCAACAAAAATTGTCAAGAACCACGAAAAGTTCTTGTATTTTAAGATAAAATCTTACGCTATAAAAGAAAAAACACCCAGCTCGCTGAAATATGTTCATTTGCTGAAAACCAACAAAACCGCGAAAATTTCTTGTATTTGAAGATAAAATCTTTTTGCTTTGAAGAAGAAAGATCTAGCTGACTGAAATAAGTTCATTAGATGAAAACGAACAAAAATTGACAAGAACCACGAAAAGTTCTTGTATTTTAAGATAAAATCTTACGCTATTAAAGAAAAAACTTCTTGCTCGCTGAAATCTGTTCATTTGCTGAAAACCAACAAAACCACGAAAAGTTCTTGTATTTGAAGATGAAATCTTTTTACTTTGAAGAAGAAAGATCTAGCCGACTGAAATAAGTTCATTAGATGAAAACCAACAAAAATTGACAAGAACCACGAAAAGTTCTTGTATTTTAAGATAAAATCTTACTCTATTAAGGAAAAAACTTCCAGCTCGCTGAAATATGTTCATTTGCTGAAAACCAACAAAACCAAGAAAAGTTCTTGTATTTGAAGATAAAATCTTTTTGCTGTGAAGAAGAAAAATCTAGCTGACTGAAATAAGTTCATTAGATGAAAACCAACAAAAATTGACAAGAACCACGAAAAGTTCTTGTATTTTAAGATAAAATCTTACGCTATTAAAGAAAAAACTTCTTGCTCGCTGAAATCTGTTCATTTGCTGAAAACCAACAAAACCACGAAAAGTTCTTGTATTTGAAGATAAAATCTTTTTGCTTTGAAGAAGAAAGATCTAGCTGACTGAAATAAGTTCATAAGATGAAAACCAACAAAAATTGTCAAGAACCACGAAAAGTTCTTGTATTTTAAGATAAAATCTTACGCTATAAAAGAAAAAACACCCAGCTCGCTGAAATATGTTCATTTGCTGAAAACCAACAAAACCACGAAAAGTTCTTGTATTTGAAGATAAAATCTTTTTGCTTTGAAGAAGAAAGATCTAGCTGACTGAAATAAGTTCATAAGATGAAAATGAACAAAAATTGACAAGAAACACGAAAAGTTCTTGTATTTTAAGATAAAATCTTACGCTACTAAAGAAAAAACTTCTTGCTCGCTGAAATCTGTTCATTTGCTGAAAACCAACAAAACCACGAAAAGTTCTTGTATTTGAAGATGAAATCTTTTTGCTTTGAAGAAGAAAGATCTAGCTGACTGAAATAAGTTCATGAGATGAAAACCAACAAAAATTGACAAGAACCACGAAAAGTTCTTGTATTTTAAGATAAAATCTTACTCTATTAAGGAAAAAACTTCCAGCTCACTGAAATATGTTCATTTGCTGAAAACCATCAAAACCACGAAAAGTTCTTGTATTTGAAGATAAAATCTTTTTGCTTTGAAGAAGAAAGATCTAGCTGACTGAAATAAGTTCATAAGATGAAAACGAACAAAAATTGACAAGAACCACGAAAAGTTCTTGTATTTTAAGATAAAATCTTTTTGCTTTGAAGAAGAAAGATCGAGCTGACTGAAATAAGTTCATAAGATGAAAACCAACAAAAATTGACAAGAACCACGAAAAGTTCTTGTATTTTAAGATAAAATCATACTCTATTAAGGAAAAAACTCCCAGCTCGCTGAAATATGTTCATTTGCTGAAAACCAACAAAACCAAGAAAAGTTCTTGTATTTGAAGATAAAATCTTTTTGCTTTGAAGAAGAAAAATCTAGCTGACTGAAATAAGTTCATTAGATGAAAACCAACAAAAATTGACAAGAACCACGAAAAGTTCTTGTATTTTAAGATAAAATCTTACGCTATTAAAGAAAAAACTTCTTGCTCGCTGAAATCTGTTCATTTGCTGAAAACCAACAAAACCACGAAAAGTTCTTGTATTTGAAGATAAAATCTTTTTGCTTTGAAGAAGAAAGATCTTGCTGACTGAAATAAGTTCATAAGATGAAAACCAACAAAAATTGTCAAGAACCACGAAAAGTTCTTGTATTTTAAGATAAAGTCTTACGCTATTAAGGAAAAAACTTCCAGCTCGCTGAAATATGTTCATTTGCTGAAAACCAACAAAACCAAGAAAAGTTCTTGTATTTGAAGATAACATCTTTTTGCTGTGAAGAAGAAAAATCGAGCTGACTGAAATAAGTTCATCAGATGAAAACCAACAAAAATTGACAAGAACCACGAAAAGTTCTTGTATTTTAAGATAAAATCTTACGCTATTAAAGAAAAAACTTCTTGCTCGCTGAAATCTGTTCATTTGCTGAAAACCAACAAAACCACGAAAAGTTCTTGTATTTGAAGATAAAATCTTTTTGCTTTGAAGAAGAAAGATCGAGCTGACTGAAATAAGTTCATAAGATGAAAACCAACAAAAATTGTCAAGAACGACGAAAAGTTCTTGTATTTTAAGATAAAATCTTACGCTATAAAAGAAAAAACACCCAGCTCGCTGAAATATGTTCATTTGCTGAAAACCAACAAAACCACGAAAAGTTCTTGTATTTGAAGATAAAATCTTTTTGCTTTGAAGAAGAAAGATCTAGCTGACTGAAATAAGTTCATGAGATGAAAATGAACAAAAATTGACAAGAACCACGAAAAGTTCTTGTATTTTAAGATAAAATCTTACGCTATTAAAGAAAAAACTTCTTGCTCGCTGAAATCTGTTCATTTGCTGAAAACCAACAAAACCACGAAAAGTTCTTGTATTTGAAGATGAAATCTTTTTGCTTTGAAGAAGAAAGATCTAGCTGAGTGAAATAAGTTCATTAGATGAAAACCAACAAAAATTGACAAGAACCACGAAAAGTTCTTGTATTTTAAGATAAAATCTTACTCTATTAAGGAAAAAACTTCCAGCTCACTGAAATATGTTCATTTGCTGAAAACCATCAAAACCACGAAAAGTTCTTGTATTTGAAGATAAAATCTTTTTGCTTTGAAGAAGAAAGATCTAGCTGACTGAAATAAGTTCATAAGATGAAAACGAACAAAAATTGACAAGAACCACGAAAAGTTCTTGTATTTTAAGATAAAATCTTACGCTATTAAGGAAAAAACTTCTTGCTCGCTGAAATCTGTTCATTTGCTGAAAACCAACAAAACCACGAAAAGTTCTTGTATTTGAAGATGAAATCTTTTTGCTTTGAAGAAGAAAGATCTAGCTGACTGAAATAAGTTCATTAGATGAAAACCAACAAAAATTGACAAGAACCACGAAAAGTTCTTGTATTTTAAGATAAAATCTTACTCTATTAAGGAAAAAACTTCCAGCTCACTGAAATATGTTCATTTGCTGAAAACCATCAAAACCACGAAAAGTTCTTGTATTTGAAGATAAAATCTTTTTGCTTTGAAGAAGAAAGATCTAGCTGACTGAAATAAGTTCATAAGATGAAAACGAACAAAAATTGACAAGAACCACGAAAAGTTCTTGTATTTTAAGATAAAATCTTACGCTATTAAAGAAAAAACTTCTTGCTCGCTGAAATCTGTTCATTTGCTGAAAACCAACAAAACCACGAAAAGTTCTTGTATTTGAAGATAAAATCTTTTTGCTTTGAAGAAGAAAGATCGAGCTGACTGAAATAAGTTCATAAGATGAAAACCAACAAAAATTGACAAGAACCACGAAAAGTTCTTGTATTTTAAGATAAAATCTTACTCTATTAAGGAAAAAACTTCTTGCTCGCTGAAATCTGTTCATTTGCTGAAAACCAACAAAACCACGAAAAGTTCTTGTATTTGAAGATGAAATCTTTTTGCTTTGAAGAAGTAAGATCTAGCTGACTGAAATAAGTTCATTAGATGAAAACCAACAAAAATTGACAAGAACCACGAAAAGTTCTTGTATTTTAAGATAAAATCTCACTCTATTAAGGAAAAAACTTTCAGCTCACTGAAATATGTTCATTTGCTGAAAACCATCAAAACCACGAAAAGTTCTTGTATTTGAAGATAAAATCTTTTTGCTGTGAAGAAGAAAAATCTAGCTGACTGAAATAAGTTCATTAGATGAAAACCAACAAAAATTGACAAGAACCACGAAAAGTTCTTGTATTTTAAGATAAAATCTTACTCTATCAAGGAAAAAACTTCAAGCTCGCTGAAATATGTTCATTTGCTGAAAACCATCAAAACCACGAAAAGTTCTTGTATTTGAAGATAAAATCTTTTTGCTTTGAAGAAGAAAGATCTAGCTGACTGTAATAAGTTCATAAGATGAAAACGAACAAAAATTGACAAGAACCACGAAAAGTTCTTGTATTTTAAGATAAAATCTTACGCTATTAAAGAAAAAACTTCTTGCTCGCTGAAATCTGTTCATTTGCTGAAAACCAACAAAACCACGAAAAGTTCTTGTATTTGAAGATAAAATCTTTTTGCTTTGAAGAAGAAAGATCTTGCTGACTGAAATAAGTTCATAAGATGAAAACCAACAAAAATTGTCAAGAACCACGAAAAGTTCTTGTATTTTAAGATAAAATCTTACGCTATAAAAGAAAAAACACCCAGCTCGCTGAAATATGTTCATTTGCTGAAAACCAACAAAACCACGAAAAGTTCTTGTATTTGAAGATAAAATCTTTTTGCTTTGAAGAAGAAAGATCCAGCTGACTGAAATAAGTTCATTAGATGAAAACGAACAAAAATTGACAAGAACCACGAAAAGTTCTTGTATTTTAAGATAAAATCTTACGCTATTAAAGAAAAAACTTCTTGCTCGCTGAAATCTGTTCATTTGCTGAAAACCATCAAAACCTCGAAAAGTTCTTGTATTTGAAGATAAAATCTTTTTGCTTTGAAGAAGAAAGATCTAGCTGACTGAAATAAGTTCATTAGATGAAAACCAACAAAAATTGACAAGAACCACGAAAAGTTCTTGTATTTTAAGATAAAATCTTACTCTATTAAGGAAAAAACTTCCAGCTCGCTGAAATATGTTCATTTGCTGAAAACCAACAAAACCAAGGAAAGTTCTTGTATTTGAAGATAAAATCTTTTTGCTGTGAAGAAGAAAAATCTAGCTGACTGAAATAAGTTCATGAGATGAAAACCAACAAAAATTGACAAGAACCACGAAAAGTTCTTGTATTTTAAGATAAAATCTTACGCTATTAAAGAAAAAACTTCTTGCTCGCTGAAATATGTTCATTTGCTGAAAACCAACAAAACCACGAAAAGTTCTTGTATTTGAAGATAAAATCTTTTTGCTTTGAAGAAGAAAGATCGAGCTGACTGAAATAAGTTCATAAGATGAAAACCAACAAAAATTGACAAGAACCACGAAAAGTTCTTGTATTTTAAGATAAAATCTTACTCTATTAAGGAAAAAACTTCCAGCTCGCTGAAATATGTTCATTTGCTGAAAACCAACAAAACCAAGAAAAGTTCTTGTATTTGAAGATAAAATCTTTTTGCTGTGAAGAAGAAAAATCTAGCTGACTGAAATAAGTTCATTAGATGAAAACCAACAAAAATTGACAAGAACCACGAAAAGTTCTTGTATTTTAAGATAAAATCTTACGCTATTAAAGAAAAAACTTCTTGCTCGCTGAAATCTGTTCATTTGCTGAAAACCAACAAAACCACGAAAAGTTCTTGTATTTGAAGATGAAATCTTTTTGCTTTGAAGAAGAAAGATCTAGCTGACTGAAATAAGTTCATTAGATGAAAACCAACAAAAATTGACAAGAACCACGAAAAGTTCTTGTATTTTAAGATAAAATCTTACTCTATTAAGGAAAAAACTTCCAGCTCACTGAAATATGTTCATTTGCTGAAAACCATCAAAGCCACGAAAAGTTCTTGTATTTGAAGATAAAATCTTTTTGCTTTGAAGAAGAAAGATCTAGCTGACTGAAATAAGTTCATGAGATGAAAACCAACAAAAATTGTCAAGAACCACGAAAAGTTCTTGTATTTTAAGATAAAATCTTACGCTATAAAAGAAAAAACACCCAGCTCGCTGAAATATGTTCATTTGCTGAAAACCAACAAAACCACGAAAAGTTCTTGTATTTGAAGATAAAATCTTTTTGCTTTGAAGAAGAAAGATCTAGCTGACTGAAATAAGTTCATAAGATGAAAACGAACAAAAATTGACAAGAACCACGAAAAGTTCTTGCATTTTAAGATAAAATCTTACGCTATTAAAGAAAAAACTTCTTGCTCGCTGAAATCTGTTCATTTGCTGAAAACCAACAAAACCACGAAAAGTTCTTGTATTTGAAGATAAAATCTTTTTGCTTTGAAGAAGAAAGATCGAGCTGACTGAAATAAGTTCATAAGATGAAAACCAACAAAAATTGACAAGAACCACGAAAAGTTCTTGTATTTTAAGATAAAATCTTACTCTATTAAGGAAAAAACTTCCAGCTCGCTGAAATATGTTCATTTGCTGAAAACCAACAAAACCAAGAAAAGTTCTTGTATTTGAAGATAAAATCTTTTTGCTGTGAAGAAGAAAAATCTAGCTGACTGAAATAAGTTCATTAGATGAAAACCAACAAAAATTGACAAGAACCACGAAAAGTTCTTGTATTTTAAGATAAAATCTTACGCTATTAAAGAAAAAACTTCTTGCTCGCTGAAATCTGTTCATTTGCTGAAAACCAACAAAACCACGAAAAGTTCTTGTATTTGAAGATGAAATCTTTTTGCTTTGAAGAAGAAAGATCTAGCTGACTGAAATAAGTTCATTAGATGAAAACCAACAAAAATTGACAAGAACCACGAAAAGTTCTTGTATTTTAAGATAAAATCTTACTCTATTAAGGAAAAAACTTCCAGCTCACTGAAATATGTTCATTTGCTGAAAACCATCAAAGCCACGAAAAGTTCTTGTATTTGAAGATAAAATCTTTTTGCTTTGAAGAAGAAAGATCTAGCTGACTGAAATAAGTTCATGAGATGAAAACCAACAAAAATTGTCAAGAACCACGAAAAGTTCTTGTATTTTAAGATAAAATCTTACGCTATAAAAGAAAAAACACCCAGCTCGCTGAAATATGTTCATTTGCTGAAAACCAACAAAACCACGAAAAGTTCTTGTATTTGAAGATAAAATCTTTTTGCTTTGAAGAAGAAAGATCTAGCTGACTGAAATAAGTTCATAAGATGAAAACGAACAAAAATTGACAAGAACCACGAAAAGTTCTTGCATTTTAAGATAAAATCTTACGCTATTAAAGAAAAAACTTCTTGCTCGCTGAAATCTGTTCATTTGCTGAAAACCAACAAAACCACGAAAAGTTCTTGTATTTGAAGATAAAATCTTTTTGCTTTGAAGAAGAAAGATCGAGCTGACTGAAATAAGTTCATAAGATGAAAACCAACAAAAATTGACAAGAACCACGAAAAGTTCTTGTATTTTAAGATAAAATCTTACTCTATTAAGGAAAAAACTTCCAGCTCGCTGAAATATGTTCATTTGCTGAAAACCAACAAAACCAAGAAAAGTTCTTGTATTTGAAGATAAAATCTTTTTGCTGTGAAGAAGAAAAATCTAGCTGACTGAAATAAGTTCATTAGATGAAAACCAACAAAAATTGACAAGAACCACGAAAAGTTCTTGTATTTTAAGATAAAATCTTACGCTATTAAAGAAAAAACTTCTTGCTCGCTGAAATCTGTTCATTTGCTGAAAACCAACAAAACCACAAAAAGTTCTTGTATTTGAAGTTAAAATCTTTTTGCTTTGAAGAAGAAAGATCGAGCTGACTGAAATAAGTTCATAAGATGAAAACCAACAAAAATTGTCAAGAACCACGAAAAGTTCTTGTATTTTAAGATAAAATCTTACGCTATTAAAGAAAAAACTTCTTGCTCGCTGAAATCTGTTCATTTGCTGAAAACCAACAAAACCACGAAAAGTTCTTGTATTTGAAGATGAAATCTTTTTGCTTTGAAGAAGAAAGATCTAGCTGACTGAAATAAGTTCATTAGATGAAAACCAACAAAAATTGACAAGAACCACGAAAAGTTCTTGTATTTTAAGATAAAATCTTACTCTATTAAGGAAAAAACTTCCAGCTCACTGAAATATGTTCATTTGCTGAAAACCATCAAAACCACGAAAAGTTCTTGTATTTGAAGATAAAATCTTTTTGCTTTGAAGAAGAAAGATCTAGCTGACTGAAATAAGTTCATAAGATGAAAACGAACAAAAATTGACAAGAACCACGAAAAGTTCTTGTATTTTAAGATAAAATCTTACGCTATTAAAGAAAAAACTTCTTGCTCGCTGAAATCTGTTCATTTGCTGAAAACCAACAAAACCACGAAAAGTTCTTGTATTTGAAGATGAAATCTTTTTGCTTTGAAGAAGAAAGATCGAGCTGACTGAAATAAGTTCATAAGATGAAAACCAACAAAAATTGACAAGAACCACGAAAAGTTCTTGTATTTTAAGATAAAATCTTACTCTATTAAGGAAAAAACTTCTTGCTCGCTGAAATCTGTTCATTTGCTGAAAACCAACAAAACCACGAAAAGTTCTTGTATTTGAAGATGAAATCTTTTTGCTTTGAAGAAGAAAGATCTAGCTGACTGAAATAAGTTCATCAGATGAAAACCAACAAAAATTGACAAGAACCACGAAAAGTTCTTGTATTTTAAGATAAAATCTTACTCTATTAAGGAAAAAACTTCCAGCTCACTGAAATATGTTCATTTGCTGAAAACCATCAAAACCACGAAAAGTTCTTGTATTTGAAGATAAAATCTTTTTGCTTTGAAGAAGAAAGATCTAGCTGACTGAAATAAGTTCATAAGATGAAAACGAACAAAAATTGACAAAAACCACGAAAAGTTCTTGTATTTTAAGATAAAATCTTACGCTATTAAAGAAAAAACTTCTTGCTCGCTGAAATCTGTTCATTTGCTGAAAACCAACAAAACCACGAAAAGTTCTTGTATTTGAAGATAAAATCTTTTTGCTTTGAAGAAGAAAGATCGAGCTGACTGAAATAAGTTCATAAGATGAAAACCAACAAAAATTGACAAGAACCACGAAAAGTTCTTGTATTTTAAGATAAAATCTTACTCTATTAAGGAAAAAACTTCCAGCTCGCTGAAATATGTTCATTTGCTGAAAACCAACAAAACCAAGAAAAGTTCTTGTATTTGAAGATAAAATCTTTTTGCTGTGAAGAAGAAAAATCTAGCTGACTGAAATAAGTTCATTAGATGAAAACCAACAAAAATTGACAAGAACCACGAAAAGTTCTTGTATTTTAAGATAAAATCTTACGCTATTAAAGAAAAAACTTCTTGCTCGCTGAAATCTGTTCATTTGCTGAAAACCAACAAAACCACGAAAAGTTCTTGTATTTGAAGATGAAATCTTTTTGCTTTGAAGAAGAAAGATCTAGCTGACTGAAATAAGTTCATTAGATGAAAACCAACAAAAATTGACAAGAACCACGAAAAGTTCTTGTATTTTAAGATAAAATCTTACTCTATTAAGGAAAAAACTTCCAGCTCACTGAAATATGTTCATTTGCTGAAAACCATCAAAGCCACGAAAAGTTCTTGTATTTGAAGATAAAATCTTTTTGCTTTGAAGAAGAAAGATCGAGCTGACTGAAATAAGTTCATAAGATGAAAACCAACAAAAATTGACAAGAACCACGAAAAGTTCTTGTATTTTAAGATAAAATCTTACTCTATTAAGGAAAAAACTTCCAGCTCGCTGAAATATGTTCATTTGCTGAAAACCAACAAAACCAAGAAAAGTTCTTGTATTTGAAGATAAAATCTTTTTGCTGTGAAGAAGAAAAATCTAGCTGACTGAAATAAGTTCATTAGATGAAAACCAACAAAAATTGACAAGAACCACGAAAAGTTCTTGTATTTTAAGATAAAATCTTACGCTATTAAAGAAAAAACTTCTTGCTCGCTGAAATCTGTTCATTTGCTGAAAACCAACAAAACCACGAAAAGTTCTTGTATTTGAAGATAAAATCTTTTTGCTTTGAAGAAGAAAGATCGAGCTGACTGAAATAAGTTCATAAGATGAAAACCAACAAAAATTGTCAAGAACCACGAAAAGTTCTTGTATTTTAAGATAAAATCTTACGCTATAAAAGAAAAAACACCCAGCTCGCTGAAATCTGTTCATTTGCTGAAAACCAACAAAACCACGAAAAGTTCTTGTATTTGAAGATAAAATCTTTTTGCTTTGAAGAAGAAAGATCTAGCTGACTGAAATAAGTTCATAAGATGAAAATGAACAAAAATTGACAAGAAACACGAAAAGTTCTTGTATTTTAAGATAAAATCTTACGCTATTAAAGAAAAAACTTCTTGCTCGCTGAAATCTGTTCATTTGCTGAAAACCAACAAAACCACGAAAAGTTCTTGTATTTGAAGATGAAATCTTTTTGCTTTGAAGAAGAAAGATCGAGCTGACTGAAATAAGTTCATAAGATGAAAACCAACAAAAATTGTCAAGAACCACGAAAAGTTCTTGTATTTTAAGATAAAATCTTACGCTATAAAAGAAAAAACACCCAGCTCGCTGAAATCTGTTCATTTGCTGAAAACCAACAAAACCACGAAAAGTTCTTGTATTTGAAGATAAAATCTTTTTGCTTTGAAGAAGAAAGATCTAGCTGACTGAAATAAGTTCATAAGATGAAAATGAACAAAAATTGACAAGAAACACGAAAAGTTCTTGTATTTTAAGATAAAATCTTACGCTATTAAAGAAAAAACTTCTTGCTCGCTGAAATCTGTTCATTTGCTGAAAACCAACAAAACCACGAAAAGTTCTTGTATTTGAAGATGAAATCTTTTTGCTTTGAAGAAGAAAGATCTAGCTGACTGAAATAAGTTCATTAGATGAAAACCAACAAAAATTGACAAGAACCACGAAAAGTTCTTGTATTTTAAGATAAAATCTTACTCTATTAAGGAAAAAACTTCCAGCTCACTGAAATATGTTCATTTGCTGAAAACCATCAAAACCACGAAAAGTTCTTGTATTTGAAGATAAAATCTTTTTGCTTTGAAGAAGAAAGATCTAGCTGACTGAAATAAGTTCATAAGATGAAAACGAACAAAAATTGACAAGAACCACGAAAAGTTCTTGTATTTTAAGATAAAATCTTACGCTATTAAAGAAAAAACTTCTTGCTCGCTGAAATCTGTTCATTTGCTGAAAACCAACAAAACCACGAAAAGTTCTTGTATTTGAAGATGAAATCTTTTTGCTTTGAAGAAGAAAGATCGAGCTGACTGAAATAAGTTCATAAGATGAAAACCAACAAAAATTGACAAGAACCACGAAAAGTTCTTGTATTTTAAGATAAAATCTTACTCTATTAAGGAAAAAACTTCTTGCTCGCTGAAATCTGTTCATTTGCTGAAAACCAACAAAACCACGAAAAGTTCTTGTATTTGAAGATGAAATCTTTTTGCTTTGAAGAAGAAAGATCTAGCTGACTGAAATAAGTTCATCAGATGAAAACCAACAAAAATTGACAAGAACCACGAAAAGTTCTTGTATTTTAAGATAAAATCTTACTCTATTAAGGAAAAAACTTCCAGCTCACTGAAATATGTTCATTTGCTGAAAACCATCAAAACCACGAAAAGTTCTTGTATTTGAAGATAAAATCTTTTTGCTTTGAAGAAGAAAGATCTAGCTGACTGAAATAAGTTCATAAGATGAAAACGAACAAAAATTGACAAAAACCACGAAAAGTTCTTGTATTTTAAGATAAAATCTTACGCTATTAAAGAAAAAACTTCTTGCTCGCTGAAATCTGTTCATTTGCTGAAAACCAACAAAACCACGAAAAGTTCTTGTATTTGAAGATAAAATCTTTTTGCTTTGAAGAAGAAAGATCGAGCTGACTGAAATAAGTTCATAAGATGAAAACCAACAAAAATTGACAAGAACCACGAAAAGTTCTTGTATTTTAAGATAAAATCTTACTCTATTAAGGAAAAAACTTCCAGCTCGCTGAAATATGTTCATTTGCTGAAAACCAACAAAACCAAGAAAAGTTCTTGTATTTGAAGATAAAATCTTTTTGCTGTGAAGAAGAAAAATCTAGCTGACTGAAATAAGTTCATTAGATGAAAACCAACAAAAATTGACAAGAACCACGAAAAGTTCTTGTATTTTAAGATAAAATCTTACGCTATTAAAGAAAAAACTTCTTGCTCGCTGAAATCTGTTCATTTGCTGAAAACCAACAAAACCACGAAAAGTTCTTGTATTTGAAGATGAAATCTTTTTGCTTTGAAGAAGAAAGATCTAGCTGACTGAAATAAGTTCATTAGATGAAAACCAACAAAAATTGACAAGAACCACGAAAAGTTCTTGTATTTTAAGATAAAATCTTACTCTATTAAGGAAAAAACTTCCAGCTCACTGAAATATGTTCATTTGCTGAAAACCATCAAAGCCACGAAAAGTTCTTGTATTTGAAGATAAAATCTTTTTGCTTTGAAGAAGAAAGATCTAGCTGACTGAAATAAGTTCATAAGATGAAAACCAACAAAAATTGTCAAGAACCACGAAAAGTTCTTGTATTTTAAGATAAAATCTTACGCTATAAAAGAAAAAACACCCAGCTCGCTGAAATATGTTCATTTGCTGAAAACCAACAAAACCACGAAAAGTTCTTGTATTTGAAGATAAAATCTTTTTGCTTTGAAGAAGAAAGATCTAGCTGACTGAAATAAGTTCATAAGATGAAAACGAACACAAATTGACAAGAACCACGAAAAGTTCTTGCATTTTAAGATAAAATCTTACGCTATTAAAGAAAAAACTTCTTGCTCGCTGAAATCTGTTCATTTGTTGAAAACCAACAAAACCACGAAAAGTTCTTGTATTTGAAGATAAAATCTTTTTGCTTTGAAGAAGAAAGATCGAGCTGACTGAAATAAGTTCATAAGATGAAAACCAACAAAAATTGACAAGAACCACGAAAAGTTCTTGTATTTTAAGATAAAATCTTACTCTATTAAGGAAAAAACTTCCAGCTCGCTGAAATATGTTCATTTGCTGAAAACCAACAAAACCAAGAAAAGTTCTTGTATTTGAAGATAAAATCTTTTTGCTGTGAAGAAGAAAAATCTAGCTGACTGAAATAAGTTCATTAGATGAAAACCAACAAAAATTGACAAGAACCACGAAAAGTTCTTGTATTTTAAGATAAAATCTTACGCTATTAAAGAAAAAACTTCTTGCTCGCTGAAATCTGTTCATTTGCTGAAAACCAACAAAACCACGAAAAGTTCTTGTATTTGAAGATAAAATCTTTTTGCTTTGAAGAAGAAAGATCGAGCTGACTGAAATAAGTTCATAAGATGAAAACCAACAAAAATTGTCAAGAACCACGAAAAGTTCTTGTATTTTAAGATAAAATCTTACGCTATAAAAGAAAAAACACCCAGCTCGCTGAAATCTGTTCATTTGCTGAAAACCAACAAAACCACGAAAAGTTCTTGTATTTGAAGATAAAATCTTTTTGCTTTGAAGAAGAAAGATCTAGCTGACTGAAATAAGTTCATAAGATGAAAATGAACAAAAATTGACAAGAAACACGAAAAGTTCTTGTATTTTAAGATAAAATCTTACGCTATTAAAGAAAAAACTTCTTGCTCGCTGAAATCTGTTCATTTGCTGAAAACCAACAAAACCACGAAAAGTTCTTGTATTTGAAGATGAAATCTTTTTGCTTTGAAGAAGAAAGATCCAGCTGACTGAAATAAGTTCATTAGATGAAAACCAACAAAAATTGACAAGAACCACGAAAAGTTCTTGTATTTTAAGATAAAATCTTACTCTATTAAGGAAAAAACTTCCAGCTCACTGAAATATGTTCATTTGCTGAAAACCATCAAAACCACGAAAAGTTCTTGTATTTGAAGATAAAATCTTTTTGCTTTGAAGAAGAAAGATCTAGCTGACTGAAATAAGTTCATAAGATGAAAACGAACAAAAATTGACAAGAACCACGAAAAGTTCTTGTATTTTAAGATAAAATCTTACGCTATTAAAGAAAAAACTTCTTGCTCGCTGAAATCTGTTCATTTGCTGAAAACCAACAAAACCACGAAAAGTTCTTGTATTTGAAGATAAAATCTTTTTGCTTTGAAGAAGAAAGATCGAGCTGACTGAAATAAGTTCATAAGATGAAAACCAACAAAAATTGACAAGAACCACGAAAAGTTCTTGTATTTTAAGATAAAATCTTACTCTATTAAGGAAAAAACTTCTTGCTCGCTGAAATCTGTTCATTTGCTGAAAACCAACAAAACCACGAAAAGTTCTTGTATTTGAAGATGAAATCTTTTTGCTTTGAAGAAGAAAGATCTAGCTGACTGAAATACGTTCATCAGATGAAAACCAACAAAAATTGACAAGAACCACGAAAAGTTCTTGTATTTTAAGATAAAATCTTACTCTATTAAGGAAAAAACTTCCAGCTCACTGAAATATGTTCATTTGCTGAAAACCATCAAAACCACGAAAAGTTCTTGTATTTGAAGATAAAATCTTTTTGCTTTGAAGAAGAAAGATCTAGCTGACTGAAATAAGTTCATAAGATGAAAACGAACAAAAATTGACAACAACCACGAAAAGTTCTTGTATTTTAAGATAAAATCTTACGCTATTAAAGAAAAAACTTCTTGCTCGCTGAAATCTGTTCATTTGCTGAAAACCAACAAAACCACGAAAAGTTCTTGTATTTGAAGATAAAATCTTTTTGCTTTGAAGAAGAAAGATCGAGCTGACTGAAATAAGTTCATAAGATGAAAACCAACAAAAATTGACAAGAACCACGAAAAGTTCTTGTATTTTAAGATAAAATCTTACTCTATTAAGGAAAAAACTTCCAGCTCGCTGAAATATGTTCATTTGCTGAAAACCAACAAAACCAAGAAAAGTTCTTGTATTTGAAGATAAAATCTTTTTGCTGTGAAGAAGAAAAATCTAGCTGACTGAAATAAGTTCATGAGATGAAAACCAACAAAAATTGACAAGAACCACGAAAAGTTCTTGTATTTTAAGATAAAATCTTACGCTATTAAAGAAAAAACTTCTTGCTCGCTGAAATCTGTTCATTTGCTGAAAACCAACAAAACCACGAAAAGTTCTTGTATTTGAAGATAAAATCTTTTTGCTTTGAAGAAGAAAGATCGAGCTGACTGAAATAAGTTCATAAGATGAAAACCAACAAAAATTGTCAAGAACCACGAAAAGTTCTTGTATTTTAAGATAAAATCTTACGCTATAAAAGAAAAAACACCCAGCTCGCTGAAATATGTTCATTTGCTGAAAACCAACAAAACCACGAAAAGTTCTTGTATTTGAAGATAAAATCTTTTTGCTTTGAAGAAGAAAGATCTAGCTGACTGAAATAAGTTCATTAGATGAAAACCAACAAAAATTGACAAGAACCACGAAAAGTTCTTGTATTTTAAGATAAAATCTTACTCTATCAAGGAAAAAACTTCCAGCTCGCTGAAATATGTTCATTTGCTGAAAACCATCAAAACCACGAAAAGTTCTTGTATTTGAAGATAAAATCTTTTTGCTTTGAAGAAGAAAGATCTAGCTGACTGTAATAAGTTCATAAGATGAAAACGAACAAAAATTGACAAGAACCACGAAAAGTTCTTGTATTTTAAGATAAAATCTTACGCTATTAAAGAAAAAACTTCTTGCTCGCTGAAATCTGTTCATTTGCTGAAAACCAACAAAACCACGAAAAGTTCTTGTATTTGAAGATAAAATCTTTTTGCTTTGAAGAAGAAAGATCTTGCTGACTGAAATAAGTTCATAAGATGAAAACCAACAAAAATTGTCAAGAACCACGAAAAGTTCTTGTATTTTAAGATAAAATCTTACGCTATAAAAGAAAAAACACCCAGCTCGCTGAAATATGTTCATTTGCTGAAAACCAACAAAACCACGAAAAGTTCTTGTATTTGAAGATAAAATCTTTTTGCTTTGAAGAAGAAAGATCGAGCTGAATGAAATAAGTTCATTAGATGAAAACGAACAAAAATTGACAAGAACCACGAAAAGTTCTTGTATTTTAAGATAAAATCTTACTCTATTAAGGAAAAAACTTCCAGCTCGCTGAAATATGTTCATTTGCTGAAAACCATCAAAACCACGAAAAGTTCTTGTATTTGAAGATAAAATCTTTTTGCTTTGAAGAAGAAAGATCTCGCTGACTGAAATAAGTTCATTAGATGAAAACGAACAAAAATTGACAAGAACCACGAAAAGTTCTTGTATTTTAAGATAAAATCTTACGCTATTAAAGAAAAAACTTCTTGCTCGCTGAAATCTGTTGATTTGCTGAAAACCAACAAAACCACGAAAAGTTCTTGTATTTGAAGATAAAATCTTTTTGCTTTGAAGAAGAAAGATCTAGCTGACTCAAATAAGTTCATTAGATGAAAACGAACAAAAATTGACAAGAACCACGAAAAGTTCTTGTATTTTAAGATAAAATCTTACTCTATTAAGGAAAAAACTTCCAGCTCGCTGAAATATGTTCATTTGCTGAAAACCAACAAAACCAAGAAAAGTTCTTGTATTTGAAGATAAAATCTTTTTGCTGTGAAGAAGAAAAATCTAGCTGACTGAAATAAGTTCATTGGATGAAAACCAACAAAAATTGACAAGAACCACGAAAGGTTCTTGTATTTTAAGATAAAATCTTACGCTATTAAAGAAAAAACTTCTTGCTCGCTGAAATCTGTTCATTTGCTGAAAACCAACAAAACCACGAAAAGTTCTTGTATTTGAAGATAAAATCTTTTTGCTTTGAAGAAGAAAGATCTTGCTGACTGAAATAAGTTCATAAGATGAAAACCAACAAAAATTGACAAGAACCACGAAAAGTTCTTGTATTTTAAGATAAAATCTTACGCTATAAAAGAAAAAACACCCAGCTCGCTGAAATATGTTCATTTGCTGAAAACCAACAAAACCACGAAAAGTTCTTGTATTTGAAGATAAAATCTTTTTGCTTTGAAGAAGAAAGATCTAGCTGACTGAAATAAGTTCATTGGATGAAAACGAACAAAAATTGACAAGAACCACGAAAAGTTCTTGTATTTTAAGATAAAATCTTACGCTATTAAAGAAAAAACTTCTTGCTCGCTGAAATCTGTTCATTTGCTGAAAACCAACAAAACCACGAAAAGTTCTTGTATTTGAAGATGAAATCTTTTTGCTTTGAAGAAGAAAGATCTAGCTGACTGAAATAAGTTCATTAGATGAAAACCAACAAAAATTGACAAGAACCACGAAAAGTTCTTGTATTTTAAGATAAAATCTTACTCTATTAAGGAAAAAACTTCCAGCTCACTGAAATATGTTCATTTGCTGAAAACCATCAAAACCACGAAAAGTTCTTGTATTTGAAGATGAAATCTTTTTGCTTTGAAGAAGAAAGATCTAGCTGACTGAAATAAGTTCATAAGATGAAAACGAACAAAAATTGACAAGAACCACGAAAAGTTCTTGTATTTTAAGATAAAATCTTACGCTATTAAAGAAAAAACTTCTTGCTCGCTGAAATCTGTTCATTTGCTGAAAACCAACAAAACCACGAAAAGTTCTTGTATTTGAAGATAAAATCTTTTTGCTTTGAAGAAGAAAGATCGAGCTGACTGAAATAAGTTCATAAGATGAAAACCAACAAAAATTGACAAGAACCACGAAAAGTTCTTGTATTTTAAGATAAAATCTTACTCTATTAAGGAAAAAACTTCCAGCTCGCTGAAATATGTTCATTTGCTGAAAACCAACAAAACCAAGAAAAGTTCTTGTATTTGAAGATAAAATCTTTTTGCTGTGAAGAAGAAAAATCTAGCTGACTGAAATAAGTTCATTAGATGAAAACCAACAAAAATTGACAAGAACCACGAAAAGTTCTTGTATTTTAAGATAAAATCTTACGCTATTAAAGAAAAAACTTCTTGCTCGCTGAAATCTGTTCATTTGCTGAAAACCAACAAAACCACGAAAAGTTCTTGTATTTGAAGATGAAATCTTTTTGCTTTGAAGAAGAAAGATCTAGCTGACTGAAATAAGTTCATTAGATGAAAACCAACAAAAATTGACAAGAACCACGAAAAGTTCTTGTATTTTAAGATAAAATCTTACTCTATTAAGGAAAAAACTTCCAGCTCACTGAAATATGTTCATTTGCTGAAAACCATCAAAACCATGAAAAGTTCTTGTATTTGAAGATAAAATCTTTTTGCTTTGAAGAAGAAAGATCTAGCTGACTGAAATAAGTTCATAAGATGAAAACCAACAAAAATTGTCAAGAACCACGAAAAGTTCTTGTATTTTAAGATAAAATCTTACGCTATAAAAGAAAAAACACCCAGCTCGCTGAAATATGTTCATTTGCTGAAAACCAACAAAACCACGAAAAGTTCTTGTGTTTGAAGATAAAATCTTTTTGCTTTGAAGAAGAAAGATCTAGCTGACTGAAATAAGTTCATAAGATGAAAACGAACAAAAATTGACAAGAACCACGAAAAGTTCTTGTATTTTAAGATAAAATCTTACGCTATTAAAGAAAAAACTTCTTGCTCGCTGAAATCTGTTCATTTGCTGAAAACCAACAAAACCACGAAAAGTTCTTGTATTTGAAGATAAAATCTTTTTGCTTTGAAGAAGAAAGATCGAGCTGACTGAAATAAGTTCATAAGATGAAAACCAACAAAAATTGACAAGAACCACGAAAAGTTCTTGTATTTTAAGATAAAATCTTACTCTATTAAGGAAAAAACTTCCAGCTCGCTGAAATATGTTCATTTGCTGAAAACCAACAAAACCAAGAAAAGTTCTTGTATTTGAAGATAAAATCTTTTTGCTGTGAAGAAGAAAAATCTAGCTGACTGAAATAAGTTCATAAGATGAAAACCAACAAAAATTGACAAGAACCACGAAAAGTTCTTGTATTTTAAGATAAAATCTTACGCTATTAAAGAAAAAACTTCTTGCTCGCTGAAATCTGTTCATTTGCTGAAAACCAACAAAACCACGAAAAGTTCTTGTATTTGAAGATAAAATCTTTTTGCTTTGAAGAAGAAAGATCTAGCTGACTGAAATAAGTTCATAAGATGAAAACCAACAAAAATTGTCAAGAACCACGAAAAGTTCTTGTATTTTAAGATAAAATCTTACGCTATAAAAGAAAAAACACCCAGCTCGCTGAAATATGTTCATTTGCTGAAAACCAACAAAACCATGAAAAGTTCTTGTATTTGAAGATAAAATCTTTTTGCTTTGAAGAAGAAAGAACTAGCTGACTGAAATAAGTTCATTAGATGAAAACCAACAAAAATTGACAAGAACCACGAAAAGTTCTTGTATTTTAAGATAAAATCTTACTCTATCAAGGAAAAAACTTCCAGCTCGCTGAAATATGTTCATTTGCTGAAAACCATCAAAACCACGAAAAGTTCTTGTATTTGAAGATAAAATCTTTTTGCTTTGAAGAAGAAAGATCCAGCTGACTGAAATAAGTTCATTAGATGAAAACGAACAAAAATTGACAAGAACCACGAAAAGTTCTTGTATTTTAAGATAAAATCTTACTCTATTAAGGAAAAAACTTCCAGCTCGCTGAAATATGTTCATTTGCTGAAAACCATCAAAACCTCGAAAAGTTCTTGTATTTGAAGATAAAATCTTTTTGCTTTGAAGAAGAAAGATCGAGCTGACTGAAATAAGTTCATTAGATGAAAACCAACAAAAATTGACAAGAACCACGAAAAGTTCTTGTATTTTAAGATAAAATCTTACTCTATTAAGGAAAAAACATCCAGCTCGCTGAAATATGTTCATTTGCTGAAAACCATCAAAACCACGAAAAGTTCTTGTATTTGAAGATAAAATCTTTTTGCTTTGAACAAGAAAGATCTAGCTGACTGAAATAAGTTCATTAGATGAAAACCAACAAAAATTGACAAGAACCACGAAAAGTTCTTGTATTTTAAGATAAAATCTTACGCTATTAAAGAAAAAACTTCTTGCTCGCTGAAATCTGATCATTTGCTGAAAACCAACAAAACCACGAAAAGTTCTTGTATTTGAAGATAAAATCTTTTTGCTTTGAAGAAGAAAGATCTAGCTGACTGAAATAAGTTCATTAGATGAAAACGAACAAAAATTGACAAGAACCACGAAAAGTTCTTGTATTTTAAGATAAAATCTTACGCTATTAAAGAAAAAACTTCTTGCTCGCTGAAATCTGTTCATTTGCTGAAAACCAACAAAACCACGAAAAGTTCTTGTATTTGAAGATAAAATCTTTTTGCTTTGAAGAAGAAAGATCGAGCTGACTGAAATAAGTTCACAAGATGAAAACCAACAAAAATTGACAAGAACCACGAAAAGTTCTTGTATTTTAAGATAAAATCTTACTCTATTAAGGAAAAAACTTCCAGCTCGCTGAAATATGTTCATTTGCTGAAAACCAACAAAACCAAGAAAATTTCTTGTATTTGAAGATAAAATCTTTTTGCTGTGAAGAAGAAAAATCTAGCTGACTGAAATAAGTTCATTAGATGAAAACCAAAAAAATTGACAAGAACCACGAAAAGTTCTTGTATTTTAAGATAAAATCTTATGCTATTGAAGAAAAAACTTCTTGCTCGCTGAAATCTGTTCATTTGCTGAAAACCAACAAAACCACGAAAAGTTCTTGTATTTGAAGATAAAATCTTTTTGCTTTGAAGAAGAAAGATCTGGCTGACTGAAATAAGTTCATAAGATGAAAACCAACAAAAATTGTCAAGAACCATGAAAAGTTCTTGTATTTTAAGATAAAATCTTACGCTATTAAAGAAAAAACACCCAGCTCGCTGAAATCTGTTCATTTGCTGAAAACCAACAAAACCACGAAAAGTTCTTGTATTTGAAGATGAAATCTTTTTGCTTTGAAGAAGAAAGATCTAGCTGACTGAAATAAGTTCATGAGATGAAAACCAACAAAAATTGACAAGAACCACGAAAAGTTCTTGTATTTTAAGATAAAATCTTACTCTATTAAGGAAAAAACTTCCAGCTCGCTGAAATATGTTCATTTGCTGAAAACCAACAAAACCAAGAAAAGTTCTTGTATTTGAAGATAAAATCTTTTTGCTGTGAAGAAGAAAAATCTAGCTGACTGAAATAAGTTCATTAGATGAAAACCAACAAAAATTGACAAGAACCACGAAAAGTTCTTGTATTTTAAGATAAAATCTTAAGCTATTAAAGAAAAAACTTCTTGCTCGCTGAAATCTGTTCATTTGCTGAAAACCAACAAAACCACGAAAAGTTCTTGTATTTGAAGATAAAATCTTTTCGCTTTGAAGAAGAAAGATCTAGCTGACTGAAATAAGTTCATAAGATGAAAACCAACAAAAATTGTCAAGAACCACGAAAAGTTCTTGTATTTTAAGATAAAATCTTACGCTATAAAAGAAAAAACACCCAGCTCGCTGAAATCTGTTCATTTGCTGAAAACCAACAAAACCACGAAAAGTTCTTGTATTTGAAGATAAAATCTTTTTGCTTTGAAGAAGAAAGATCGAGCTGACTGAAATAAGTTCATAAGATGAAAACCAACAAAAATTGACAAGAACCACGAAAAGTTCTTGTATTTTAAGATAAAATCTTACTCTATTAAGGAAAAAACTTCCAGCTCGCTGAAATATGTTCATTTGCTGAAAACCAACAAAACCAAGAAAAGTTCTTGTATTTGAAGATAAAATCTTTTTGCTGTGAAGAAGAAAAATCTAGCTGACTGAAATAAGTTCATTAGATGAAAACCAACAAAAATTGACAAGAACCACGAAAAGTTCTTGTATTTTAAGATAAAATCTTACGCTATTAAAGAAAAAACTTCTTGCTCGCTGAAATCTGTTCATTTGCTGAAAACCAACAAAACCACGAAAAGTTCTTGTATTTGAAGATGAAATCTTTTTGCTTTGAAGAAGAAAGATCTAGCTGACTGAAATAAGTTCATTAGATGAAAACCAACAAAAATTGACAAGAACCACGAAAAGTTCTTGTATTTTAAGATAAAATCTTACTCTATTAAGGAAAAAACTTCCAGCTCACTGAAATATGTTCATTTGCTGAAAACCATCAAAACCACGAAAAGTTCTTGTATTTGAAGATAAAATCTTTTTGCTTTGAAGAAGAAAGATCTAGCTGACTGAAATAAGTTCATAAGATGAAAACCAACAAAAATTGTCAAGAACCACGAAAAGTTCTTGTATTTTAAGATAAAATCTTACGCTATAAAAGAAAAAACACCCAGCTCGCTGAAATATGTTCATTTGCTGAAAACCAACAAAACCACGAAAAGTTCTTGTGTTTGAAGATAAAATCTTTTTGCTTTGAAGAAGAAAGATCTAGCTGACTGAAATAAGTTCATAAGATGAAAACGAACAAAAATTGACAAGAACCACGAAAAGTTCTTGTATTTTAAGATAAAATCTTACGCTATTAAAGAAAAAACTTCTTGCTCGCTGAAATCTGTTCATTTGCTGAAAACCAACAAAACCACGAAAAGTTCTTGTATTTGAAGATAAAATCTTTTTGCTTTGAAGAAGAAAGATCGAGCTGACTGAAATAAGTTCATAAGATGAAAACCAACAAAAATTGACAAGAACCACGAAAAGTTCTTGTATTTTAAGATAAAATCTTACTCTATTAAGGAAAAAACTTCCAGCTCGCTGAAATATGTTCATTTGCTGAAAACCAACAAAACCAAGAAAAGTTCTTGTATTTGAAGATAAAATCTTTTTGCTGTGAAGAAGAAAAATCTAGCTGACTGAAATAAGTTCATAAGATGAAAACCAACAAAAATTGACAAGAACCACGAAAAGTTCTTGTATTTTAAGATAAAATCTTACGCTATTAAAGAAAAAACTTCTTGCTCGCTGAAATCTGTTCATTTGCTGAAAACCAACAAAACCACGAAAAGTTCTTGTATTTGAAGATAAAATCTTTTTGCTTTGAAGAAGAAAGATCTAGCTGACTGAAATAAGTTCATAAGATGAAAACCAACAAAAATTGTCAAGAACCACGAAAAGTTCTTGTATTTTAAGATAAAATCTTACGCTATAAAAGAAAAAACACCCAGCTCGCTGAAATATGTTCATTTGCTGAAAACCAACAAAACCATGAAAAGTTCTTGTATTTGAAGATAAAATCTTTTTGCTTTGAAGAAGAAAGATCTAGCTGACTGAAATAAGTTCATTAGATGAAAACCAACAAAAATTGACAAGAACCACGAAAAGTTCTTGTATTTTAAGATAAAATCTTACTCTATCAAGGAAAAAACTTCCAGCTCGCTGAAATATGTTCATTTGCTGAAAACCATCAAAACCACGAAAAGTTCTTGTATTTGAAGATAAAATCTTTTTGCTTTGAAGAAGAAAGATCCAGCTGACTGAAATAAGTTCATTAGATGAAAACGAACAAAAATTGACAAGAACCACGAAAAGTTCTTGTATTTTAAGATAAAATCTTACTCTATTAAGGAAAAAACTTCCAGCTCGCTGAAATATGTTCATTTGCTGAAAACCATCAAAACCTCGAAAAGTTCTTGTATTTGAAGATAAAATCTTTTTGCTTTGAAGAAGAAAGATCGAGCTGACTGAAATAAGTTCATTAGATGAAAACCAACAAAAATTGACAAGAACCACGAAAAGTTCTTGTATTTTAAGATAAAATCTTACTCTATTAAGGAAAAAACATCCAGCTCGCTGAAATATGTTCATTTGCTGAAAACCATCAAAACCACGAAAAGTTCTTGTATTTGAAGATAAAATCTTTTTGCTTTGAACAAGAAAGATCTAGCTGACTGAAATAAGTTCATTAGATGAAAACCAACAAAAATTGACAAGAACCACGAAAAGTTCTTGTATTTTAAGATAAAATCTTACGCTATTAAAGAAAAAACTTCTTGCTCGCTGAAATCTGATCATTTGCTGAAAACCAACAAAACCACGAAAAGTTCTTGTATTTGAAGATAAAATCTTTTTGCTTTGAAGAAGAAAGATCTAGCTGACTGAAATAAGTTCATTAGATGAAAACGAACAAAAATTGACAAGAACCACGAAAAGTTCTTGTATTTTAAGATAAAATCTTACGCTATTAAAGAAAAAACTTCTTGCTCGCTGAAATCTGTTCATTTGCTGAAAACCAACAAAACCACGAAAAGTTCTTGTATTTGAAGATAAAATCTTTTTGCTTTGAAGAAGAAAGATCGAGCTGACTGAAATAAGTTCACAAGATGAAAACCAACAAAAATTGACAAGAACCACGAAAAGTTCTTGTATTTTAAGATAAAATCTTACTCTATTAAGGAAAAAACTTCCAGCTCGCTGAAATATGTTCATTTGCTGAAAACCAACAAAACCAAGAAAATTTCTTGTATTTGAAGATAAAATCTTTTTGCTGTGAAGAAGAAAAATCTAGCTGACTGAAATAAGTTCATTAGATGAAAACCAAAAAAATTGACAAGAACCACGAAAAGTTCTTGTATTTTAAGATAAAATCTTATGCTATTGAAGAAAAAACTTCTTGCTCGCTGAAATCTGTTCATTTGCTGAAAACCAACAAAACCACGAAAAGTTCTTGTATTTGAAGATAAAATCTTTTTGCTTTGAAGAAGAAAGATCTGGCTGACTGAAATAAGTTCATAAGATGAAAACCAACAAAAATTGTCAAGAACCATGAAAAGTTCTTGTATTTTAAGATAAAATCTTACGCTATTAAAGAAAAAACACCCAGCTCGCTGAAATCTGTTCATTTGCTGAAAACCAACAAAACCACGAAAAGTTCTTGTATTTGAAGATGAAATCTTTTTGCTTTGAAGAAGAAAGATCTAGCTGACTGAAATAAGTTCATGAGATGAAAACCAACAAAAATTGACAAGAACCACGAAAAGTTCTTGTATTTTAAGATAAAATCTTACTCTATTAAGGAAAAAACTTCCAGCTCGCTGAAATATGTTCATTTGCTGAAAACCAACAAAACCAAGAAAAGTTCTTGTATTTGAAGATAAAATCTTTTTGCTGTGAAGAAGAAAAATCTAGCTGACTGAAATAAGTTCATTAGATGAAAACCAACAAAAATTGACAAGAACCACGAAAAGTTCTTGTATTTTAAGATAAAATCTTAAGCTATTAAAGAAAAAACTTCTTGCTCGCTGAAATCTGTTCATTTGCTGAAAACCAACAAAACCACGAAAAGTTCTTGTATTTGAAGATAAAATCTTTTTGCTTTGAAGAAGAAAGATCTAGCTGACTGAAATAAGTTCATAAGATGAAAACCAACAAAAATTGTCAAGAACCACGAAAAGTTCTTGTATTTTAAGATAAAATCTTACGCTATAAAAGAAAAAACACCCAGCTCGCTGAAATATGTTCATTTGCTGAAAACCAACAAAACCACGAAAAGTTCTTGTATTTGAAGATAAAATCTTTTTGCTTTGAAGAAGAAAGATCTAGCTGACTGAAATAAGTTCATTAGATGAAAACCAACAAAAATTGACAAGAACCATGAAAAGTTCTTGTATTTTAAGATAAAATCTTACTCTATCAAGGAAAAAACTTCCAGCTCACTGAAATATGTTCATTTGCTGAAAACCATCAAAACCACGAAAAGTTCTTGTATTTGAAGATAAAATCTTTTTGCTTTGAAGAAGAAAGATCCAGCTGACTGAAATAAGTTCATTCGATGAAAACGAACAAAAATTGACAAGAACCACGAAAAGTTCTTGTATTTTAAGATAAAATCTTACTCTAGTAAGGAAAAAACTTCCAGCTCGCTGAAATATGTTCATTTGCTGAAAACCATCAAAACCTCGAAAAGTTCTTGTATTTGAAGATAAAATCTTTTTGCTTTGAAGAAGAAAGATCGAGCTGACTGAAATAAGTTCATTAGATGAAAACCAACAAAAATTGACAAGAACCACGAAAAGTTCTTGTATTTTAAGATAAAATCTTACTCTATTAAGGAAAAAACATCCAGCTCGCTGAAATATGTTCATTTGCTGAAAACCATCAAAACCATGAAAAGTTCTTGTATTTGAAGATAAAATCTTTTTGCTTTGAACAAGAAAGATCTAGCTGACTGAAATAAGTTCATTAGATGAAAGCGAACAAAAATTGACAAGAACCACCAAAAGTTCTTGTATTTTAAGATAAAATCTGACGCTATTAAGGAAAAAACTTCCAGCTCGCTGAAATATGTTCATTTGCTGAAAACCATCAAAAGCACGAAAAGTTCTTGTATTTGAAGATAAAATCTTTTTGCTTTGAAGAAGAAAGATCTAGCTGACTGAAATAAGTTCATTAGATGAAATCCAACAAAAATTGACAAGAACCACGAAAAGTTCTTGTATTGTAAGATAAAATCTTACGCTATTAAAGAAAAAACTTCTTGCTCGCTGAAATCTGTTCATTTGCTGAAAACCAACAAAACCACGAAAAGTTCTTGTATTTGAAGATAAAATCTTTTTGCTTTGAAGAAGAAAGATCTAGCTGACTGAAATAAGTTCATTAGATGAAAACGAACAAAAATTGACAAGAACCACGAAAAGTTCTTGTATTTTAAGATAAAATCTTACGCTATTAAAGAAAAAACTTCTTGCTCGCTGAAATCTGTTCATTTGCTGAAAACCAACAAAACCACGAAAAGTTCTTGTATTTGAAGATAAAATCTTTTTGCTTTGAAGAAGAAAGATCGAGCTGACTGAAATAAGTTCACAAGATGAAAACCAACAAAAATTGACAAGAACCACGAAAAGTTCTTGTATTTTAAGATAAAATCTTACTCTATTAAGGAAAAAACTTCCAGCTCGCTGAAAAATGTTCATTTGCTGAAAACCAACAAAACCAAGAAAAGTTCTTGTATTTGAAGATAAAATCTTTTTGCTGTGAAGAAGAAAAATCTAGCTGACTGAAATAAGTTCATTAGATGAAAACCAACAAAAATTGACAAGAACCACGAAAAGTTCTTGTATTTTAAGATAAAATCTTAAGCTATTGAAGAAAAAACTTCTTGCTCGCTGAAATCTGTTCATTTGCTGAAAACCAACAAAACCACGAAAAGTTCTTGTATTTGAAGATAAAATCTTTTTGCTTTGAAGAAGAAAGATCTAGCTGACTGAAATAAGTTCATAAGATGAAAACCAACAAAAATTGTCAAGAACCACGAAAAGTTCTTGTATTTTAAGATAAAATCTTACGCTATAAAAGAAAAAACACCCAGCTCGCTGAAATATGTTCATTTGCTGAAAACCAACAAAACCACGAAAAGTTCTTGTATTTGAAGATAAAATCTTTTTGCTTTGAAGAAGAAAGATCTAGCTGACTGAAATAAGTTCATTAGATGAAAACCAACAAAAATTGACAAGAACCACGAAAAGTTCTTGTATTTTAAGATAAAATCTTACTCTATCAAGGAAAAAACTTCCAGCTCGCTGAAATATGTTCATTTGCTGAAAACCATCAAAACCACGAAAAGTTCTTGTATTTGAAGATAAAATCTTTTTGCTTTGAAGAAGAAAGATCCAGCTGACTGAAATAAGTTCATTCGATGAAAACGAACAAAAATTGACAAGAACCACGAAAAGTTCTTGTATTTTAAGATAAAATCTTACTCTAGTAAGGAAAAAACTTCCAGCTCGCTGAAATATGTTCATTTGCTGAAAACCATCAAAACCTCGAAAAGTTCTTGTATTTGAAGATAAAATCTTTTTGCTTTGAAGAAGAAAGATCGAGCTGACTGAAATAAGTTCATTAGATGAAAACCAACAAAAATTGACAAGAACCACGAAAAGTTCTTGTATTTTAAGATAAAATCTTACTCTATTAAGGAAAAAACATCCAGCTCGCTGAAATATGTTCATTTGCTGAAAACCATCAAAACCATGAAAAGTTCTTGTATTTGAAGATAAAATCTTTTTGCTTTGAACAAGAAAGATCTAGCTGACTGAAATAAGTTCATTAGATGAAAGCGAACAAAAATTGACAAGAACCACCAAAAGTTCTTGTATTTTAAGATAAAATCTGACGCTATTAAGGAAAAAACTTCCAGCTCGCTGAAATATGTTCATTTGCTGAAAACCATCAAAACCACGAAAAGTTCTTGTATTTGAAGATAAAATCTTTTTGCTTTGAAGAAGAAAGATCTAGCTGACTGAAATAAGTTCATTAGATGAAAACCAACAAAAATTGACAAGAACCACGAAAAGTTCTTGTATTTTAAGATAAAATCTTACGCTATTAAAGAAAAAACTTCTTGCTCGCTGAAATCTGTTCATTTGCTGAAAACCAACAAAACCACGAAAAGTTCTTGTATTTGAAGATAAAATCTTTTTGCTTTGAAGAAGAAAGATCGAGCTGACTGAAATAAGTTCACAAGATGAAAACCAACAAAAATTGACAAGAACCACGAAAAGTTCTTGTATTTTAAGATAAAATCTTACTCTATTAAGGAAAAAACTTCCAGCTCGCTGAAATATGTTCATTTGCTGAAAACCAACAAAACCAAGAAAATTTCTTGTATTTGAAGATAAAATCTTTTTGCTGTGAAGAAGAAAAATCTAGCTGACTGAAATAAGTTCATTAGATGAAAACCAAAAAAATTGACAAGAACCACGAAAAGTTCTTGTATTTTAAGATAAAATCTTACGCTATTAAAGAAAAAACTTCTTGCTCGCTGAAATCTGTTCATTTGCTGAAAACCAACAAAACCACGAAAAGTTCTTGTATTTGAAGATAAAATCTTTTTGCTTTGAAGAAGAAAGATCTAGCTGACTGAAATAAGTTCATAAGATGAAAACCAACAAAAATTGTCAAGAACCACGAAAAGTTCTTGTATTTTAAGATAAAATCTTACGCTATTAAAGAAAAAACACCCAGCTCGCTGAAATCTGTTCATTTGCTGAAAACCAACAAAACCACGAAAAGTTCTTGTATTTGAAGATGAAATCTTTTTGCTTTGAAGAAGAAAGATCCAGCTGACTGAAATAAGTTCATTAGATGAAAACCAACAAAAATTGACAAGAACCACGAAAAGTTCTTGTATTTTAAGATAAAATCTTACTCTATTAAGGAAAAAACTTCCAGCTCGCTGAAATATGTTCATTTGCTGAAAACCATCAAAACCTCGAAAAGTTCTTGTATTTGAAGATAAAATCTTTTTGCTTTGAAGAAGAAAGATCGAGCTGACTGAAATAAGTTCATTCGATGAAAACGAACAAAAATTGACAAGAACCACGAAAAGTTCTTGTATTTTAAGATAAAATCTTACGCTATTAAAGAAAAAACTTCTTGCTCGCTGAAATCTGTTCATTTGCTGAAAACCAACAAAACCAAGAAAAGTTCTTGTATTTGAAGATAAAATCTTTTTGCTGTGAAGAAGAAAAATCTAGCTTACTGAAATGAGTTCATGAGATGAAAACCAACAAAAATTGACAAGAACCACGAAAAGTTCTTGTATTTTAAGATAAAATCTTACGCTATTAAGGAAAAAACTTCCAGCTCGCTGAAATATGTTCATTTGCTGAAAACCATCAAAACCACGAAAAGTTCTTGTATTTGAAGATAAAATCTTTTTGCTTTGAAGAAGAAAGATCTGGCTGACTGAAATAAGTCGATGAGATGAAAACCAACAAAAATTGACAAGAAACACGAAAAGTTCTTGTATTTTAAGATAAAATCTTACGCTATTAAAGAAAAAACTTCTTGCTCGCTGAAATCTGTTCATTTGCTGAAAACCAACAAAACCACGAAAAGTTCTTGTATTTGATGATAAAATCTTTTTGCTTTGAAGAAGAAAGATCCAGCTGACTGAAATAAGTTCATTAGATGAAAACCAACAAAAATTGACAAGAACCACGAAAAGTTCTTGTTTTTTAAGATCAAATCTGACGCTATTAAGGAAAAAACTTCCAGCTCGCTGAAATATGTTCATTTGCTGAAAACCATCAAAACCACGAAAAGTTCTTGTATTTGAAGATAAAATCCTTTTGCTTTGAAGAAGAAAGATCCAGCTAACTGAAATAAGTTGATTGGATGAAAGCGAAGAAAAATTGACAAGAACCACGAAAAGTTCTTGTATTTTAAGATAAAATCTTACGCTATTAAAGAAAAAACTTCTTGCTCGCTGAAATCTGTTCATTTGCTGAAAACCAACAAAACCACGAAAAGTTCTTGTATTTGAAGATAAAATCTTTTTGCTTTGAAGAAGAAAGATCGAGCTGACTGAAATAAGTTCATTAGATGAAAACCAACAAAAATTGACAAGAACCACGAAAAGTTCTTGTATTTTAAGATAAAATCTTACTCTATTAAGGAAAAAACATCCAGCTCGCTGAAATATGTTCATTTGCTGAAAACCATCAAAACCACGAAAAGTTCTTGTATTTGAAGATAAAATCTTTTTGCTTTGAACAAGAAAGATCTAGCTGACTGAAATAAGTTCATTAGATGAAAGCGAACAAAAATTGACAAGAACCACGAAAAGTTCTTGTATTTTAAGATAAAATCTTACGCTATTAAAGAAAAAACTTCTTGCTCGCTGAAATCTGTTCATTTGCTGAAAACCAACAAAACCACGAAAAGTTCTTGGATTTGAAGATAAAATCTTTTTGCTTTGAAGAAGAAAGATCTAGCTGACTGAAATAAGTTCATTAGATGAAAACCAACAAAAATTGACAAGAACCACCAAAAGTTCTTGTATTTTAAGATAAAATCTGACGCTATTAAAGAAAAAACTCCCAGCTCGCTGAAATCTGTTCATTTGCTGAAAACCATCAAAACCTCGAAAAGTTCTTGTATTTGAAGATAAAATCTTTTTGCTTTGAAGAAGAAAGATCTAGCTGACTGAAATAAGTTCATAAGATGAAAACCAACAAAAATTGACAAGAACCACGAAAAGTTCTTGTATTTTAAGATAAAATCTTACTCTATGAAGGAAAAAACTTCCAGCTCGCTGAAATATGTTCATTTGCTGAAAACCATCAAAACCACGAAAAGTTCTTGTATTTGAAGATAAAATCTTTTTGCTTTGAAGAAGAAAGATCTCGCTGACTGAAATAAGTTCATTAGATGAAAACGAACAAAAATTGACAAGAACCACGAAAAGTTCTTGTATTTTAAGATAAAATCTTACGCTATTAAAGAAAAAACTTCTTGCTCGCTCAATTCTGTTCATTTGCTGAAAACCAACAAAACCACGAAAAGTTCTTGTATTTGAAGATAAAATCTTTTTGCTTTGAAGAAGAAAGATCTAGCTGACTGAAATAAGTTCATTAGATGAAAACGAACAAAAATTGACAAGAACCACGAAAAGTTCTTGTATTTTAAGATAAAATCTTACGCTATTAAAGAAAAAACTTCTTGCTCGCTGAAATCTGTTCATTTGCTGAAAACCAACAAAACCAAGAAAAGTTCTTGTATTTGAAGATAAAATCTTTTTGCTGTGAAGAAGAAAAATCTAGCTGACTGAAATAAGTTCATTAGATGAAAACCAACAAAAATTGACAAGAACCACGAAAAGTTCTTGTATTTTAAGATAAAATCTTACGCTATTAAAGAAAAAACTTCTTGCTCGCTGAAATCTGTTCATTTGCTGAAAACCAACAAAACCAAGAAAAGTTCTTGGATTTGAAGATAAAATCTTTTTGCTTTGAAGAAGAAAGATCTAGCTGACTGAAATAAGTTCATTAGATGAAAACCAACAAAAATTGACAAGAACCACGAAAAGTTCTTGTATTTTAAGATAAAATCTTACTCTATTAAGGAAAAAATTTCCAGCTCGCTGAAATATGTTCATTTGCTGAAAACCATCAAAACCTCGAAAAGTTCTTGTATTTGAAAATAAAATCTTTTTGCTTTGAAGAAGAAAGATCTAGCTGACTGAAATAAGTTCATTAGATGAAAACGAACAAAAATTGACAAGAACCACGAAAAGTTCTTGTATTTTAAGATAAAATCTTACGCTATTAAAGAAAAAACTTCTTGCTCGCTGAAATCTGTTCATTTGCTGAAAACCAACAAAACCACGAAAAGTTCTTGTATTTGAAGATAAAATCTTTTTGCTTTGAAGAAGAAAGATCCAGCTGACTGAAATAAGTTCATTAGATGAAAGCGAACAAAAATTGACAAGAACCATGAAAAGTTCTTGTATTTTAAGATAAAATCTTACGCTATTAAAGAAAAAACTTCTTGCTCGCTGAAATCTGTTCATTTGCTGAAAACCAACAAAACCAAGAAAAGTTCTTGTATTTGAAGATAAAATCTTTTTGCTTTGAAGAAGAAAGATCTAGCTGACTGAAATAAGTTCATCAGATGAAAACCAACAAAAATTGACAAGAACCACGAAAAGTTCTTGTATTTTAAGATAAAATCTTACGCTATTAAAGAAAAAACTTCTTGCTCGCTGAAATCTGTTCATTTGCTGAAAACCAACAAAACCACGAAAAGTTCTTGTATTTGAAGATAAAATCTTTTTGCTTTGATGAAGAAAGATCTAGCTGACTGAAATAAGTTCATTCGATGAAAACCAACAAAAATTGACAAGAACCACGAAAAGTTCTTGTATTTTAAGATAAAATCTTACTCTATTATGGAAAAAACTTCCAGCTCGCTGAAATATGTTCATTTGCTGAAAACCATCAAAACCACGAAAAGTTCTTGTATTTGAAGATAAAATATTTTTGCTTTGAAGAAGAAAGATCTAGCTGACTGAAATAAGTTCATTAGATGAAAACGAACAAAAATTGACAAGAACCACGAAAAGTTCTTGTATTTTAAGATAAAATCTTACGCTATTAAAGAAAAAACTTCTTGCTCGCTGAAATCTGTTCATTTGCTGAAAACCAACAAAACCACGAAAAGTTCTTGTATTTGAAGATAAAATCTTTTTGCTTTGATGAAGAAAGATCTAGCTGACTGAAATAAGTTCATTCGATGAAAACCAACAAAAATTGACAAGAACCACGAAAAGTTCTTGTATTTTAAGATAAAATCTTACTCTATTATGGAAAAAACTTCCAGCTCGCTGAAATATGTTCATTTGCTGAAAACCATCAAAACCACGAAAAGTTCTTGTATTTGAAGATAAAATCTTTTTGATTTGAAGAAGAAAGATCTCGCTGACTGAAATAAGTTCATAAGATGAAAACGAACAAAAATTGACAAGAACCACGAAAAGTTCTTGTATTTTAAGATAAAATCTTACGCTATTAAAGAAAAAACTTCTTGCGCGCTGAAATCTGTTCATTTGCTGAAAACCAACAAAACCACGAAAAGTTCTTGTATTTGAAGATAAAATCTTTTTGCTTTGAAGAAGAAAGATCTAGCTGACTGAAATAAGTTCATAAGATGAAAACCAACAAAAATTGTCAAGAACCACGAAAAGTTCTTGTATTTTAAGATAAAATCTTAAGCTATTAAAGAAAAAACACCCAGCTCGCTGAAATATGTTCATTTGCTGAAAACCAACAAAACCACGAAAAGTTCTTGTATTTGAAGATAAAATCTTTTTGCTTTGAAGAAGAAAGATCTAGCTGACTGAAATAAGTTCATTCGATGAAAACCAACAAAAATTGACAAGAACCACGAAAAGTTCTTGTATTTTAAGATAAAATCTTACTCTATTAAGGAAAAAACTTCCAGCTCGCTGAAATATGTTCATTTGCTGAAAACCATCAAAACCACGAAAAGTTCTTGTATTTGAAGATAAAATCTTTTCGCTTTGAAGAAGAAAGATCTAGCTGACTGAAATAAGTTCATTCGATGAAAACGAACAAAAATTGACAAGAACCACGAAAAGTTCTTGTATTTTAAGATCAAATCTGACGCTATTAAGGAAAAAACTTCTTGCTCGCTGAAATATGTTCATTTACTGAAAACCATCAAAACCTCGAAAAGTTCTTGTATTTGAAGATAAAATCTTTTTGCTTTGAAGAAGAAAGATCTCGCTGACTGAAATAAGTTCATTAGATGAAAACGAACAAAAATTGACAAGAACCACGAAAAGTTCTTGTATTTTAAGATAAAATCTTACGCTATTAAAGAAAAAACTTCTTGCTCGCTGAAATCTGTTCATTTGCTGAAAACCAACAAAACCACGAAAAGTTCTTGTATTTGAAGATAAAATCTTTTTGCTTTGAAGAAGAAAGATCTAGCTGACTGAAATAAGTTCATTAGATGAAAACCAACAAAAATTGACAAGAACCACGAAAAGTTCTTGCATTTTAAGATAAAATCTTACTCTATTAAGGAAAAAACTTCCAGCTCGCTGAAATATGTTCATTTGCTGAAAACCATCAAAACCACGAAAAGTTCTTGTATTTGAAGATAAAATCTTTTTGCTTTGAAGAAGAAAGATCTAGCTGACTGAAATAAGTTCATGAGATGAAAACGAACAAAAATTGACAAGAACCACGAAAAGTTCTTGTATTTTAAGATAAAATCTTACGCTATTAAAGAAAAAACTTCTTGCTCGCTGAAATCTGTTCATTTGCTGAAAACCAACAAAACCACGAAAAGTTCTTGTATTTGAAGATGAAATCTTTTTGCTTTGAAGAAGAAAGATCTAGCTGACTGAAATAAGTTCATGAGATGAAAACCAACAAAAATTGACAAGAACCACGAAAAGTTCTTGTATTTTAAGATAAAATCTTACTCTATTAAGGAAAAAACTTCCAGCTCGCTGAAATATGTTCATTTGCTGAAAACCATCAAAACCTCGAAAAGTTCTTGTATTTGAAGATAAAATCTTTTTGCTTTGAAGAAGAAAGATCTAGCTGACTGAAATAAGTTCATTAGATGAAAACGAACAAAAATTGACAAGAACCACGAAAAGTTCTTGTATTTTAAGATAAAATCTTACTCTATTAAGGAAAAAACTTCCAGCTCGCTGAAATATGTTCATTTGCTGAAAACCATCAAAACCACGAAAAGTTCTTGTATTTGAAGATAAAATCTTTTTGCTTTGAAGAAGAAAGATCTCGCTGACTGAAATAAGTTCATCAGATGAAAACGAACAAAAATTGACAAGAACCACGAAAAGTTCTTGTATTTTAAGATAAAATCTTACGCTATTAAAGAAAAAACTTCTTGCTCGCTCAAATCTGTTCATTTGCTGAAAACCAACAAAACCACGAAAAGTTCTTGTATTTGAAGATAAAATCTTTTTGCTTTGAAGAAGAAAGATCTCGCTGACTGAAATAAGTTCATAAGATGAAAACCAACAAAAATTGACAAGAACCACAAAAAGTTCTTGTATTTTAAGATAAAATCTTACTCTATTAAGGAAAAAACTTCCAGCTCGCTGAAATATGTTTATTTGCTGAAAACCATCAAAACCACGAAAAGTTCTTGTATTTGAAGATAAAATCTTTTTGCTTTGAAGAAGAAAGATCTCGCTGACTGAAATAAGTTCATTAGATGAAAACGAACAAAAATTGACAAGAACCACGAAAAGTTCTTGTATTTTAAGATAAAATCTTACGCTATTAAAGAAAAAACTTCTTGCGCGCTGAAATCTGTTCATTTGCTGAAAACCAACAAAACCACGAAAAGTTCTTGTATTTGAAGATAAAATCTTTTTGCTTTGAAGAAGAAAGATCTAGCTGACTGAAATAAGTTCATAAGATGAAAACCAACAAAAATTGTCAAGAACCACGAAAAGTTCTTGTATTTTAAGATAAAATCTTAAGCTATTAAAGAAAAAACACCCAGCTCGCTGAAATATGTTCATTTGCTGAAAACCAACAAAACCACGAAAAGTTCTTGTATTTGAAGATAAAATCTTTTTGCTTTGAAGAAGAAAGATCTAGCTGACTGAAATAAGTTCATGAGATGAAAACGAACAAAAATTGACAAGAACCACGAAAAGTTCTTGTATTTTAAGATAAAATCTTACGCTATTAAAGAAAAAACTTCTTGCTCGCTGAAATCTGTTCATTTGCTGAAAACCAACAAAACCACGAAAAGTTCTTGTATTTGAAGATGAAATCTTTTTGCTTTGAAGAAGAAAGATCCAGCTGACTGAAATAAGTTCATTAGATGAAAACCAACAAAAATTGACAAGAACCACGAAAAGTTCTTGTATTTTAAGATAAAATCTTACTCTATTAAGGAAAAAACTTCCAGCTCGCTGAAATATGTTCATTTGCTGAAAACCATCAAAACCTCGAAAAGTTCTTGTATTTGAAGATAAAATCTTTTTGCTTTGAAGAAGAAAGATCTAGCTGACTGAAATAAGTTCATTAGATGAAAACGAACAAAAATTGACAAGAACCACGAAAAGTTCTTGTATTTTAAGATAAAATCTTCTCTATTAAGGAAAAAACTTCCAGCTCGCTGAAATATGTTCATTTGCTGAAAACCATCAAAACCACGAAAAGTTCTTGTATTTGAAGATAAAATCTTTTTGCTTTGAAGAAGAAAGATCTCGCTGACTGAAATAAGTTCATCAGATGAAAACGAACAAAAATTGACAAGAACCACGAAAAGTTCTTGTATTTTAAGATAAAATCTTACGCTATTAAAGAAAAAACTTCTTGCTCGCTCAAATCTGTTCATTTGCTGAAAACCAACAAAACCACGAAAAGTTCTTGTATTTGAAGATAAAATCTTTTTGCTTTGAAGAAGAAAGATCTAGCTGACTGAAATAAGTTCATAAGATGAAAACCAACAAAAATTGACAAGAACCACGAAAAGTTCTTGTATTTTAAGATAAAATCTTACTCTATTAAGGAAAAAACTTCCAGCTCGCTGAAATATGTTCATTTGCTGAAAACCATCAAAACCACGAAAAGTTCTTGTATTTGAAGATAAAATCTTTTCGCTTTGAAGAAGAAAGATCTAGCTGACTGAAATAAGTTCATTAGATGAAAACGAACAAAAATTGACAAGAACCACGAAAAGTTCTTGCATTTTAAGATAAAATCTTACTCTATTAAGGAAAAAACTTCCAGCTCGCTGAAATATGTTCATTTGCTGAAAACCATCAAAACCTCGAAAAGTTCTTGTATTTGAAGATAAAATCTTTTTGCTTTGAAGAAGAAAGATCTAGCTGACTGAAATAAGTTCATTAGATGAAAACGAGCAAAAATTGACAAGAACCACGAAAAGTTCTTGTATTTTAAGATAAAATCTTACTCTATTAAGGAAAAAACTTCCAGCTCGCTGAAATATGTTCATTTGCTGAAAACCATCAAAACCACGAAAAGTTCTTGTATTTGAAGATAAAATCTTTTTGCTTTGAAGAAGAAAGATCTCGCTGACTGAAATAAGTTCATCAGATGAAAACGAACAAAAATTGACAAGAACCACGAAAAGTTCTTGTATTTTAAGATAAAATCTTACGCTATTAAAGAAAAAACTTCTTGCTCGCTCAAATCTGTTCATTTGCTGAAAACCAACAAAACCACGAAAAGTTCTTGTATTTGAAGATAAAATCTTTTTGCTTTGAAGAAGAAAGATCTAGCCGACTGAAATAAGTTCATAAGATGAAAACCAACAAAAATTGACAAGAACCACGAAAAGTTCTTGTATTTTAAGATAAAATCTTACTCTATTCAGGAAAAAACTTACAGCTCGCTGAAATATGTTCATTTGCTGAAAACCATCAAAACCACGAAAAGTTCTTGTATTTGAAGATAAAATCTTTTTGCTTTGAAGAAGAAAGATCTAGCTGACTGAAATAAGTTCATTAGATGAAAACGAACAAAAATTGACAAGAACCACGAAAAGTTCTTGTATTTTAAGATAAAATCTTACGCTATTAAAGAAAAAACTTCTTGCTCGCTGAAATCTGTTCATTTGCTGAAAACCAACAAAACCAAGAAAAGTTCTTGTATTTGAAGATAAAATCTTTTTGCTGTGAAGAAGAAAAATCTAGCTGACTGAAATAAGTTCATTAGATGAAAACCAACAAAAATTGACAAGAACCACGAAAAGTTCTTGTATTTTAAGATAAAATCTTACGCTATTAAAGAAAAAACTTCTTGCTCGCTGAAATCTGTTCATTTGCTGAAAACCAACAAAACCACGAAAAGTTCTTGTATTTGAAGATAAAATCTTTTTGCTTTGAAGAAGAAAGATCTAGCTGACTGAAATAAGTTCATAAGATGAAAACCAACAAAAATTGTCAAGAACCACGAAAAGTTCTTGTATTTTAAGATAAAATCTTACGCTATTAAAGAAAAAACACCCAGCTCGCTGAAATATGTTCATTTGCTGAAAACCAACAAAACCACGAAAAGTTCTTGTATTTGAAGATAAAATCTTTTTGCTTTGAAGAAGAAAGATCTAGCTGACTGAAATAAGTTCATTAGATGAAAACGAACAAAAATTGACAAGAACCACGAAAAGTTCTTGTATTTTAAGATAAAATCTTACTCTATTAAGGAAAAAACTTCCAGCTCGCTGAAATATGTTCATTTGCTGAAAACCATCAAAACCACGAAAAGTTCTTGTATTTGAAGATAAAATCTTTTTGCTTTGAAGAAGAAAGATCTAGCTGACTGAAATAAGTTCATTAGATGAAAACGAACAAAAATTGACAAGAACCACGAAAAGTTCTTGTATTTTAAGATAAAATCTTACGCTATTAAAGAAAAAACTTCTTGCTCGCTGAAATCTGTTCATTTGCTGAAAACCATCAAAACCACGAAAAGTTCTTGTATTTGAAGATAAAATCTTACTCTATTAAGGAAAGAACTTCCAGCTCGCTGAAATATGTTCATTTGCTGAAAACCATCAAAACCACGAAAAATTCTTGTATTTGAAGATAAAATCTTTTTGCTTTGAAGAAGAAAGATCTAGCTGACTGAAATAAGTTCATTAGATGAAAACGAACAAAAATTGACAAGAACCACGAAAAGTTCTTGTATTTTAAGATAAAATCTTACGCTATTAAAGAAAAAACTTCATGCTCGCTGAAATATGTTCATTTGCTGAAAACCAACAAAACCAAGAAAAGTTCTTGTATTTGAAGATAAAATCTTTTTGCTGTGAAGAAGAAAAATCTAGCTGACTGAAATAAGTTCATTAGATGAAAACGAACAAAAATTGACAAGAACCACGAAAAGTTCTTGTATTTTAAGATAAAATCTTACGCTATTAAAGAAAAAACTTCTTGCTCGCTGAAATCTGTTCATTTGCTGAAAACCAACAAAACCACGAAAAGTTCTTGTATTTGAAGATAAAATCTTTTTGCTTTGAAGAAGAAAGATCTAGCTGACTGATATAAGTTCATTAGATGAAAACGAACAAAAATTGACAAGAACCACGAAAAGTTCTTGTATTTTAAGATAAAATCTTACTCTATTAAGGAAAAAACTTCCAGCTCGCTGAAATATGTTCATTTACTGAAAACCATCAAAACCACGAAAAGTTCTTGTATTTGAAGATAAAATCTTTTTGCTTTGAAGAAGAAAGATCTAGCTGACTGAAATAAGTTCATTAGATGAAAACCAACAAAAATTGACAAGAACCACGAAAAGTTCTTGCATTTTAAGATAAAATCTTACTCTATTAAGGAAAAAACTTCCAGCTCGCTGAAATATGTTCATTTGCTGAAAACCATCAAAACCACGAAAAGTTCTTGTATTTGAAGATAAAATCTTTTTGCTTTGAAGAAGAAAGATCTAGCTGACTGAAATAAGTTCATGAGATGAAAACGAACAAAAATTGACAAGAACCACGAAAAGTTCTTGTATTTTAAGATAAAATCTTACGCTATTAAAGAAAAAACTTCTTGCTCGCTGAAATCTGTTCATTTGCTGAAAACCAACAAAACCACGAAAAGTTCTTGTATTTGAAGATGAAATCTTTTTGCTTTGAAGAAGAAAGATCTAGCTGACTGAAATAAGTTCATTAGATGAAAACCAACAAAAATTGACAAGAACCACGAAAAGTTCTTGTATTTTAAGATAAAATCTTACTCTATTAAGGAAAAAACTTCCAGCTCGCTGAAATATGTTCATTTGCTGAAAACCATCAAAACCTCGAAAAGTTCTTGTATTTGAAGATAAAATCTTTTTGCTTTGAAGAAGAAAGATCTAGCTGACTGAAATAAGTTCATTAGATGAAAACGAACAAAAATTGACAAGAACCACGAAAAGTTCTTGTATTTTAAGATAAAATCTTACTCGATGAAGGAAAAAACTTCCAGCTCGCTGAAATATGTTCATTTGCTGAAAACCATCAAAACCACGAAAAGATCTTGTATTTGAAGATAAAATCTTTTTGCTTTGAAGAAGAAAGATCTCGCTGACTGAAATAAGTTCATCAGATGAAAACGAACAAAAATTGACAAGAACCACGAAAAGTTCTTGTATTTTAAGATAAAATCTTACGCTATTAAAGAAAAAACTTCCAGCTCGCTGAAATATGTTCATTTGCTGAAAACCATCAAAACCACGAAAAGTTCTTGTATTTGAAGATAAAATCTTTTTGCTTTGAAGAAGAAAGATCTAGCTGACTGAAATAAGTTCATTAGATGAAAACGAACAAAAATTGACAAGAACCACGAAAAGTTCTTGTATTTTAAGATAAAATCTTACGCTATTAAAGAAAAAACTTCTTGCTCGCTGAAATCTGTTCATTTGCTGAAAACCAACAAAACCAAGAAAAGTTCTTGTATTTGAAGATAAAATCTTTTTGCTGTGAAGAAGAAAAATCTAGCTGACTGAAATAAGTTCATTAGATGAAAACCAACAAAAATTGACAAGAACCACGAAAAGTTCTTGTATTTTAAGATAAAATCTTACGCTATTAAAGAAAAAACTTCTTGCTCGCTGAAATCTGTTCATTTGCTGAAAACCAACAAAACCACGAAAAGTTCTTGTATTTGAAGATAAAATCTTTTTGCTTTGAAGAAGAAAGATCTAGCTGACTGAAATAAGTTCATAAGATGAAAACCAACAAAAATTGTCAAGAACCACGAAAAGTTCTTGTATTTTAAGATAAAATCTTACGCTATTAAAGAAAAAACACCCAGCTCGCTGAAATATGTTCATTTGCTGAAAACCAACAAAACCACGAAAAGTTCTTGTATTTGAAGATAAAATCTTTTTGCTTTGAAGAAGAAAGATCTCGCTGACTGAAATAAGTTCATTAGATGAAAACCAACAAAAATTGACAAGAACCACGAAAAGTTCTTGTATTTTAAGATAAAATCTTACTCTATTAAGGAAAAAACTTCCAGCTCGCTGAAATATGTTCATTTGCTGAAAACCATCAAAACCACGAAAAGTTCTTGTATTTGAAGATAAAATCTTTTTGCTTTGAAGAAGAAAGATCTAGCTGACTGAAATAAGTTCATTAGATGAAAACGAACAAAAATTGACAAGAACCACGAAAAGTTCTTGTATTTTAAGATAAAATCTTACGCTATTAAAGAAAAAACTTCTTGCTCGCTGAAATCTGTTCATTTGCTGAAAACCAACAAAACCACGAAAAGTTCTTGTATTTGAAGATGAAATCTTTTTGCTTTGAAGAAGAAAGATCTAGCTGACTGAAATAAGTTCATTAGATGAAAACCAACAAAAATTGACAAGAACCACGAAAAGTTCTTGTATTTTAAGATAAAATCTTACTCTATTAAGGAAAAAACTTCCAGCTCGCTGAAATATGTTCATTTGCTGAAAACCATCAAAACCTCGAAAAGTTCTTGTATTTGAAGATAAAATCTTTTTGCTTTGAAGAAGAAAGATCTAGCTGACTGAAATAAGTTCATTAGATGAAAACGAACAAAAATTGACAAGAACCACGAAAAGTTCTTGTATTTTAAGATAAAATCTTACTCTATTAAGGAAAAAACTTCCAGCTCGCTGAAATATGTTCATTTACTGAAAACCATCAAAACCACGAAAAGTTCTTGTATTTGAAGATAAAATCTTACTCTATTAAGGAAAGAACTTCCAGCTCGCTGAAATATGTTCCTTTGCTGAAAACCAACAAAACCAAGAAAAGTTCTTGTATTTGAAGATAAAATCTTTTTGCTGTGAAGAAGAAAAATCTAGCTGACTGAAATAAGTTCATTAGATGAAAACGAACAAAAATTGACAAGAACCACGAAAAGTTCTTGTATTTTAAGATAAAATCTTACGCTATTAAAGAAAAAACTTCTTGCTCGCTGAAATCTGTTCATTTGCTGAAATCCAACAAAACCACGAAAAGTTCTTGTATTTGAAGATAAAATCTTTTTGCTTTGAAGAAGAAAGATCTAGCTGACTGAAATAAGTTCATTCGATGAAAACCAACAAAAATTGACAAGAACCACGAAAAGTTCTTGTATTTTAAGATAAAATCTTACTCTATTAAGGAAAAAACTTCCAGCTCGCTGAAATATGTTCATTTGCTGAAAACCAACAAAACCACGAAAAGTTCTTGTATTTGAAGATAAAATCTTTTTGCTTTGAAGAAGAAAGATCTAGCTGACTGAAATAAGTTCATTAGTTGAAAACGAACAAAAATTGACAAGAACCACGAAAAGTTCTTGTATTTTAAGATAAAATCTTACTCTATTAAGGAAAAAACTTCCAGCTCGCTGAAATATGTTCATTTACTGAAAACCATCAAAACCACGAAAAGTTCTTGTATTTGAAGATAAAATCTTTTTGCTTTGAAGAAGAAAGATCTAGCTGACTGAAATAAGTTCATTAGATGAAAACGAACAAAAATTGACAAGAACCACGAAAAGTTCTTGTATTTTAAGATAAAATCTTACGCTATTAAAGAAAAAACTTCTTGCTCGCTGAAATCTGTTCATTTGCTGAAAACCAACAAAACCACGAAAAGTTCTTGTATTTGAAGATAAAATCTTTTTGCTTTGAAGAAGAAAGATCTAGCTGACTGAAATAAGTTCATTAGATGAAAACCAACAAAAATTGACAAGAACCACGAAAAGTTCTTGTATTTTAAGATAAAATCTTACTCTATTAAGGAAAAAACTTCCAGCTCGCTGAAATATGTTCATTTGCTGAAAACCATCAAAACCACGAAAAGTTCTTGTATTTGAAGATAAAATCTTTTTGCTTTGAAGAAGAAAGATCTCGCTGACTGAAATAAGTTCATTAGATGAAAACGAACAAAAATTGACAAGAACCACGAAAAGTTCTTGTATTTTAAGATAAAATCTTACGCTATTAAAGAAAAAACTTCTTGCTCGCTGAAATCTGTTCATTTGCTGAAAACCAACAAAACCACGAAAAGTTCTTGTATTTGAAGATAAAATCTTTTTGCTTTGAAGAAGAAAGATCTAGCTGACTGAAATAAGTTCATAAGATGAAAACCAACAAAAATTGACAAGAACCACGAAAAGTTCTTGTATTTTAAGATAAAATCTTACTCTATTAAGGAAAAAACTTCCAGCTCGCTGAAATATGTTCATTTGCTGAAAACCAACAAAACCAAGAAAAGTTCTTGTATTTGAAGATAAAATCTTTTTGCTGTGAAGAAGAAAAATCTAGCTGACTGAAATAAGTTCATTAGATGAAAACCAACAAAAATTGACAAGAACCACGAAAAGTTCTTGTATTTTAAGATAAAATCTTACGCTATTAAAGAAAAAACTTCTTGCTCGCTGAAATCTGTTCATTTGCTGAAAACCAACAAAACCACGAAAAGTTCTTGTATTTGAAGATAAAATCTTTTTGCTTTGAAGAAGAAAGATCTAGCTGACTGAAATAAGTTCATTAGATGAAAACGAACAAAAATTGACAAGAACCACGAAAAGTTCTTGTATTTTAAGATAAAATCTTACTCTATTAAGGAAAAAACTTCCAGCTCACTGAAATATGTTCATTTGCTGAAAACCATCAAAACCACGAAAAGTTCTTGTATTTGAAGATAAAATCTTTTTGCTTTGAAGAAGAAAGATCTAGCTGACTGAAATAAGTTCATAAGATGAAAACGAACAAAAATTGACAAGAACCACGAAAAGTTCTTGTATTTTAAGATAAAATCTTACGCTATTAAAGAAAAAACTTCTTGCTCGCTGAAATCTGTTCATTTGCTGAAAACCAACAAAACCACGAAAAGTTCTTGTATTTGAAGATAAAATCTTTTTGCTTTGAAGAAGAAAGATCGAGCTGACTGAAATAAGTTCATAAGATGAAAACCAACAAAAATTGTCAAGAACCACGAAAAGTTCTTGTATTTTAACATAAAATCTTACGCTATAAAAGAAAAAACACCCAGCTCGCTGAAATATGTTCATTTGCTGAAAACCAACAAAACCACGAAAAGTTCTTGTATTTGAAGATAAAATCTTTTTGCTTTGAAGAAGAAAGATCTAGCTGACTGAAATAAGTTCATAAGATGAAAACCAACAAAAATTGACAAGAACCACGAAAAGTTCTTGTATTTTAAGATAAAATCATACTCTATTAAGGAAAAAACTTCCAGCTCGCTGAAATATGTTCATTTGCTGAAAACCATCAAAACCACGAAAAGTTCTTGTATTTGAAGATAAAATCTTTTTGCTTTGAAGAAGAAAGATCTCGCTGACTGAAATAAGTTCATTAGATGAAAACGAACAAAAATTGACAAGAACCACGAAAAGTTCTTGTATTTTAAGATAAAATCTTACGCTATTAAAGAAAAAACTTCTTGCTCGCTGAAATCTGTTCATTTGCTGAAAACCAACAAAACCACGAAAAGTTCTTGTATTTGAAGATGAAATCTTTTTGCTTTGAAGAAGAAAGATCTAGCTGACTGAAATAAGTTCATTGGATGAAAACCAACAAAAATTGACAAGAACCACGAAAAGTTCTTGTATTTTAAGATAAAATCTTACGCTATTAAGGAAAAAACTTCCAGCTCGCTGAAATCTGTTCATTTGCTGAAAACCATCAAAACCACGAAAAGTTCTTGTATTTGAAGATAAAATCTTTTTGCTTTGAAGAAGAAAGATCTGGCTGACTGAAATAAGTCGATGAGATGAAAACCAACAAAAATTGACAAGAAACACGAAAAGTTCTTGTATTTTAAGATAAAATCTTACGCTATTAAAGAAAAAACTTCTTGCTCGCTGAAATCTGTTCATTTGCTGAAAAGCAACAAAACCACGAAAAGTTCTTGTATTTGATGATAAAATCTTTTTGCTTTGAAGAAGAAAGATCCAGCTGACTGAAATAAGTTCATTAGATGAAAACCAACAAAAATTGACAAGAACCACGAAAAGTTCTTGTTTTTTAAGATCAAATCTGACGCTATTAAGGAAAAAACTTCCAGCTCGCTGAAATATGTTCATTTGCTGAAAACCATCAAAACCACGAAAAGTTCTTGTATTTGAAGATAAAATCCTTTTGCTTTGAAGAAGAAAGATCCAGCTGACTGAAATAAGTTCATTAGATGAAAGCGAACAAAAATTGACAAGAACCACGAAAAGTTCTTGTATTTTAAGATAAAATCTTACGCTATTAAAGAAAAAACTTCTTGCTCGCTGAAATCTGTTCATTTGCTGAAAACCAACAAAACCACGAAAAGTTCTTGTATTTGAAGATAAAATCTTTTTGCTTTGAAGAAGAAAGATCGAGCTGACTGAAATAAGTTCATCAGATGAAAACCAACAAAAATTGACAAGAACCACGAAAAGTTCTTGTATTTTAAGATAAAATCTTACTCTATTAAGGAAAAAACATCCAGCTCGCTGAAATATGTTCATTTGCTGAAAACCATCAAAACCACGAAAAGTTCTTGTATTTGAAGATTAAATCTTTTTGCTTTGAACAAGAAAGATCCAGCTGACTGAAATAAGTTCATTAGATGAAAGCGAACAAAAATTGACAAGAACCACGAAAAGTTCTTGTATTTTAAGATAAAATCTTACGCTATTAAAGAAAAAACTTCTTCCTCGCTGAAATCTGTTCATTTGCTGAAAACCAACAAAACCACGAAAAGTTCTTGTATTTGAAGATAAAATCTTTTTGCTTTGAAGAAGAAAGATCTAGCTGACTGAAATAAGTTCATTAGATGAAAACCAACAAAAATTGACAAGAACCACCAAAAGTTCTTGTATTTTAAGATAAAATCTGACGCTATTAAAGAAAAAACTCCCAGCTCGCTGAAATCTGTTCATTTGCTGAAAACCAACAAAACCACGAAAAGTTCTTGTATTTGAAGATAAAATATTTTTGATTTGAAGAAGAAAGATCTAGCTGACTGAAATAAGTTCATTGGATGAAAACCAACAAAAATTGACAAGAACCACGAAAAGTTCTTGTATTTTCAGATAAAATCTTACTCTATTAAGGAAAAAACTTCCAGCTCGCTGAAATATGTTCATTTGCTGAAAACCATCAAAACCACGAAAAGTTCTTTTATTTGAAGATAAAATCTTTTTGCTTTGAAGAAGAAAGATCTAGCTGACTGAAATAAGTTCATTAGATGAAAGCGAACAAAAATTGACAAGAACCACGAAAAGTTCTTGTATTTTAAGATAAAATCTTACGCTATTAAATAAAAAACTTCTTGCTCGCTGAAATCTGTTCATTTGCTGAAAACCAACAAAACCACGAAAAGTTCTTGTATTTGAAGATAAAATCTTTTTGCTTTGAAGAAGAAAGATCTAGCTGACTGAAATAAGTTCATTCGATGAAAACGAACAAAAATTGACAAGAACCACGAAAAGTTCTTGTATTTTAAGATAAAATCTTACGCTATTAAAGAAAAAACTTCTTGCTCGCTCAAATCTGTTCATTTGCTGAAAACCAACAAAACCACGAAAAGTTCTTGTATTTGAAGATAAAATCTTTTTGCTTTGAAGAAGAAAGATCTAGCTGACTGAAATAAGTTCATAAGATGAAAACCAACAAAAATTGACAAGAACCACGAAAAGTTCTTGTATTTTAAGATAAAATCTTACTCTATTAAGGAAAAAACTTCCAGCTCGCTGAAATATGTTCATTTGCTGAAAACCAACAAAACCACGAAAAGTTCTTGTATTTGAAGATAAAATCTTTTTGCTTTGAAGAAGAAAGATCTAGCTGACTGAAATAAGTTCATTAGATGAAAACGAACAAAAATTGACAAGAACCACGAAAAGTTCTTGTATTTTAAGATAAAATCTTACTCTATTAAGGAAAAAACTTCCAGCTCGCTGAAATATGTTCATTTACTGAAAACCATCAAAACCACGAAAAGTTCTTGTATTTGAAGATAAAATCTTTTTGCTTTGAAGAAGAAAGATCTAGCTGACTGAAATAAGTTCATTAGATGAAAACGAACAAAAATTGACAAGAACCACGAAAAGTTCTTGTATTTTAAGATAAAATCTTACGCTATTAAAGAAAAAACTTCTTGCTCGCTGAAATCTGTTCATTTGCTGAAAACCAACAAAACCACGAAAAGTTCTTGTATTTGAAGATAAAATCTTTTTGCTTTGAAGAAGAAAGATCTAGCTGACTGAAATAAGTTCATTAGATGAAAACCAACAAAAATTGACAAGAACCACGAAAAGTTCTTGTATTTTAAGATAAAATCTTACTCTATTAAGGAAAAAACTTCCAGCTCGCTGAAATATGTTCATTTGCTGAAAACCATCAAAACCACGAAAAGTTCTTGTATTTGAAGATAAAATCTTTTTGCTTTGAAGAAGAAAGATCTCGCTGACTGAAATAAGTTCATTAGATGAAAACGAACAAAAATTGACAAGAACCACGAAAAGTTCTTGTATTTTAAGATAAAATCTTACGCTATTAAAGAAAAAACTTCTTGCTCGCTGAAATCTGTTCATTTGCTGAAAACCAACAAAACCACGAAAAGTTCTTGTATTTGAAGATAAAATCTTTTCGCTTTGAAGAAGAAAGATCTAGCTGACTGAAATAAGTTCATAAGATGAAAACCAACAAAAATTGACAAGAACCACGAAAAGTTCTTGTATTTTAAGATAAAATCTTACTCTATTAAGGAAAAAACTTCCAGCTCGCTGAAATATGTTCATTTGCTGAAAACCAACAAAACCAAGAAAAGTTCTTGTATTTGAAGATAAAATCTTTTTGCTGTGAAGAAGAAAAATCTAGCTGACTGAAATAAGTTCATTAGATGAAAACCAACAAAAATTGACAAGAACCACGAAAAGTTCTTGTATTTTAAGATAAAATCTTACGCTATTAAAGAAAAAACTTCTTGCTCGCTGAAATCTGTTCATTTGCTGAAAACCAACAAAACCACGAAAAGTTCTTGTATTTGAAGATAAAATCTTTTTGCTTTGAAGAAGAAAGATCTAGCTGACTGAAATAAGTTCATTAGATGAAAACGAACAAAAATTGACAAGAACCACGAAAAGTTCTTGTATTTTAAGATAAAATCTTACTCTATTAAGGAAAAAACTTCCAGCTCACTGAAATATGTTCATTTGCTGAAAACCATCAAAACCACGAAAAGTTCTTGTATTTGAAGATAAAATCTTTTTGCTTTGAAGAAGAAAGATCTAGCTGACTGAAATAAGTTCATAAGATGAAAACGAACAAAAATTGACAAGAACCACGAAAAGTTCTTGTATTTTAAGATAAAATCTTACGCTATTAAAGAAAAAACTTCTTGCTCGCTGAAATCTGTTCATTTGCTGAAAACCAACAAAACCACGAAAAGTTCTTGTATTTGAAGATAAAATCTTTTTGCTTTGAAGAAGAAAGATCGAGCTGACTGAAATAAGTTCATAAGATGAAAACCAACAAAAATTGTCAAGAACCACGAAAAGTTCTTGTATTTTAACATAAAATCTTACGCTATAAAAGAAAAAACACCCAGCTCGCTGAAATATGTTCATTTGCTGAAAACCAACAAAACCACGAAAAGTTCTTGTATTTGAAGATAAAATCTTTTTGCTTTGAAGAAGAAAGATCTAGCTGACTGAAATAAGTTCATAAGATGAAAACCAACAAAAATTGACAAGAACCACGAAAAGTTCTTGTATTTTAAGATAAAATCATACTCTATTAAGGAAAAAACTTCCAGCTCGCTGAAATATGTTCATTTGCTGAAAACCATCAAAACCACGAAAAGTTCTTGTATTTGAAGATAAAATCTTTTTGCTTTGAAGAAGAAAGATCTCGCTGACTGAAATAAGTTCATTAGATGAAAACGAACAAAAATTGACAAGAACCACGAAAAGTTCTTGTATTTTAAGATAAAATCTTACGCTATTAAAGAAAAAACTTCTTGCTCGCTGAAATCTGTTCATTTGCTGAAAACCAACAAAACCACGAAAAGTTCTTGTATTTGAAGATGAAATCTTTTTGCTTTGAAGAAGAAAGATCTAGCTGACTGAAATAAGTTCATTGGATGAAAACCAACAAAAATTGACAAGAACCACGAAAAGTTCTTGTATTTTAAGATAAAATCTTACGCTATTAAGGAAAAAACTTCCAGCTCGCTGAAATCTGTTCATTTGCTGAAAACCATCAAAACCACGAAAAGTTCTTGTATTTGAAGATAAAATCTTTTTGCTTTGAAGAAGAAAGATCTGGCTGACTGAAATAAGTCGATGAGATGAAAACCAACAAAAATTGACAAGAAACACGAAAAGTTCTTGTATTTTAAGATAAAATCTTACGCTATTAAAGAAAAAACTTCTTGCTCGCTGAAATCTGTTCATTTGCTGAAAAGCAACAAAACCACGAAAAGTTCTTGTATTTGATGATAAAATCTTTTTGCTTTGAAGAAGAAAGATCCAGCTGACTGAAATAAGTTCATTAGATGAAAACCAACAAAAATTGACAAGAACCACGAAAAGTTCTTGTTTTTTAAGATCAAATCTGACGCTATTAAGGAAAAAACTTCCAGCTCGCTGAAATATGTTCATTTGCTGAAAACCATCAAAACCACGAAAAGTTCTTGTATTTGAAGATAAAATCCTTTTGCTTTGAAGAAGAAAGATCCAGCTGACTGAAATAAGTTCATTAGATGAAAGCGAACAAAAATTGAAAAGAACCACGAAAAGTTCTTGTATTTTAAGATAAAATCTTACGCTATTAAAGAAAAAACTTCTTGCTCGCTGAAATCTGTTCATTTGCTGAAAACCAACAAAACCACGAAAAGTTCTTGTATTTGAAGATAAAATCTTTTTGCTTTGAAGAAGAAAGATCGAGCTGACTGAAATAAGTTCATCAGATGAAAACCAACAAAAATTGACAAGAACCACGAAAAGTTCTTGTATTTTAAGATAAAATCTTACTCTATTAAGGAAAAAACATCCAGCTCGCTGAAATATGTTCATTTGCTGAAAACCATCAAAACCACGAAAAGTTCTTGTATTTGAAGATTAAATCTTTTTGCTTTGAACAAGAAAGATCCAGCTGACTGAAATAAGTTCATTAGATGAAAGCGAACAAAAATTGACAAGAACCACGAAAAGTTCTTGTATTTTAAGATAAAATCTTACGCTATTAAAGAAAAAACTTCTTCCTCGCTGAAATCTGTTCATTTGCTGAAAACCAACAAAACCACGAAAAGTTCTTGTATTTGAAGATAAAATCTTTTTGCTTTGAAGAAGAAAGATCTAGCTGACTGAAATAAGTTCATTAGATGAAAACCAACAAAAATTGACAAGAACCACCAAAAGTTCTTGTATTTTAAGATAAAATCTGACGCTATTAAAGAAAAAACTCCCAGCTCGCTGAAATCTGTTCATTTGCTGAAAACCAACAAAACCACGAAAAGTTCTTGTATTTGAAGATAAAATATTTTTGATTTGAAGAAGAAAGATCTAGCTGACTGAAATAAGTTCATTGGATGAAAACCAACAAAAATTGACAAGAACCACGAAAAGTTCTTGTATTTTCAGATAAAATCTTACTCTATTAAGGAAAAAACTTCCAGCTCGCTGAAATATGTTCATTTGCTGAAAACCATCAAAACCACGAAAAGTTCTTTTATTTGAAGATAAAATCTTTTTGCTTTGAAGAAGAAAGATCTAGCTGACTGAAATAAGTTCATTAGATGAAAGCGAACAAAAATTGACAAGAACCACGAAAAGTTCTTGTATTTTAAGATAAAATCTTACGCTATTAAATAAAAAACTTCTTGCTCGCTGAAATCTGTTCATTTGCTGAAAACCAACAAAACCACGAAAAGTTCTTGTATTTGAAGATAAAATCTTTTTGCTGTGAAGAAGAAAGATCTAGCTGACTGAAATAAGTTCATTCGATGAAAACGAACAAAAATTGACAAGAACCACGAAAAGTTCTTGTATTTTAAGATAAAATCTTACGCTATTAAAGAAAAAACTTCTTGCTCGCTCAAATCTGTTCATTTGCTGAAAACCAACAAAACCACGAAAAGTTCTTGTATTTGAAGATAAAATCTTTTTGCTTTGAAGAAGAAAGATCTAGCTGACTGAAATAAGTTCATAAGATGAAAACCAACAAAAATTGACACGAACCACGAAAAGTTCTTGTATTTTAAGATAAAATCTTACTCTATTAAGGAAAAAACTTCCAGCTCGCTGAAATATGTTCATTTGCTGAAAACCATCAAAACCACGAAAAGTTCTTGTATTTGAAGATAAAATCTTTTTGCTTTGAAGAAGAAAGATCTAGCTGACTGAAATAAGTTCATTAGATGAAAACGAACAAAAATTGACAAGAACCACGAAAAGTTCTTGTATTTTAAGATAAAATCTTACGCTATTGAAGAAAAAACTTCTTGCTCGCTGAAATCTGTTCATTTGCTGAAAACCAACAAAACCACGAAAAGTTCTTGTATTTGAAGATGAAATCTTTTTGCTTTGAAGAAGAAAGATCTAGCTGACTGAAATAAGTTCATTGGATGAAAACCAACAAAAATTGACAAGAACCACGAAAAGTTCTTGTATTTTAAGATAAAATCTTGCTCTATTAAGGAAAAAACTTCCAGCTCGCTGAAATATGTTCATTTGCTGAAAACCATCAAAACCTCGAAAAGTTCTTGTATTTGAAGATAAAATCTTTTTGCTTTGAAGAAGAAAGATCTAACTGACTGAAATAAGTTCATTACATGAAAACGAACAAACATTGACAAGAACCACGAAAAGTTCTTGTATTTTAAGATAAAATCTTACTCTATTAAGGAAAAAACTTCCAGCTCGCTGAAATATGTTCATTTACTGAAAACCATCAAAACCACGAAAAGTTCTTGTATTTGAAGATAAAATCTTTTTGCTTTGAAGAAGAAAGATCTAGCTGACTGAAATAAGTTCATTAGATGAAAACGAACAAAAATTGACAAGAACCACGAAAAGTTCTTGTATTTTAAGATAAAATCGTACGCTATTAAAGAAAAAACTTCTTGCTCGCTGAAATCTGTTCATTTGCTGAAAACCAACAAAACCACGAAAAGTTCTTGTATTTGAAGATAAAATCTTTTTGCTTTGAAGAAGAAAGATCTAGCTGACTGAAATAAGTTCATTGGATGAAAACCAACAAAAATTGACAAGAACCACGAAAAGTTCTTGTATTTTAAGATAAAATCTTACTCTATTAAGGAAAAAACTTCCAGCTCGCTGAAATATGTTCATTTGCTGAAAACCATCAAAACCACGAAAAGTTCTTGTATTTGAAGATAAAATCTTTTTGCTTTGAAGAAGAAAGATCTCGCTGACTGAAATAAGTTCATTAGATGAAAACGAACAAAAATTGACAAGAACCACGAAAAGTTCTTGTATTTTAAGATAAAATCTTACGCTATTAAAGAAAAAACTTCTTGCTCGCTGAAATCTGTTCATTTGCTGAAAACCAACAAAACCACGAAAAGTTCTTGTATTTGAAGATAAAATCTTTTTGCTTTGAAGAAGAAAGATCTAGCTGACTGAAATAAGTTCATAAGATGAAAACCAACAAAAATTGACAAGAACCACGAAAAGTTCTTGTATTTTAAGATAAAAATCTTACTCTATTAAGGAAAAAACTTCCAGCTCGCTGAAATATGTTCATTTGCTGAAAACCAACAAAACCAAGAAAAGTTCTTGTATTTGAAGATAAAATCTTTTTGCTGTGAAGAAGAAAAATCCAGCTGACTGAAATAAGTTCATTAGATGAAAACGAACAAAAATTGACAAGAACCACGAAAAGTTCTTGTATTTTAAGATAAAATCTTACGCTATTAAGGAAAAAACTTCTTGCTCGCTGAAATCTGTTCATTTGCTGAAAACCAACAAAACCACGAAAAGTTCTTGTATTTGAAGATAAAATCTTTTTGCTTTGAAGAAGAAAGATCTTGCTGACTGAAATAAGTTCATAAGATGAAAACCAACAAAAATTGTCAAGAACCACGAAAAGTTCTTGTATTTTAAGATAAAATCTTACGCTATAAAAGAAAAAACACCCAGCTCACTGAAATCTGTTCATTTGCTGAAAACCAACAAAACCACGAAACTTTCTTGTATTTGAAGATAAAATCTTTTTGCTTTGAAGAAGAAAGATCTAGCTGACTGAAATAAGTTCATTAGATGAAAACGAACAAAAATTGACAAGAACCACGAAAAGTTCTTGTATTTTAAGATAAAATCGTACGCTATTAAAGAAAAAACTTCTTGCTCGCTGAAATCTGTTCATTTGCTGAAAACCAACAAAACCACGAAAAGTTCTTGTATTTGAAGATGAAATCTTTTTGCTTTGAAGAAGAAAGATCTAGCTGACTGAAATAAGTTCATTAGATGAAAACCAACAAAAATTGACAAGAACCACGAAAAGTTCTTGTATTTTAAGATAAAATCTTACTCTATTAAGGAAAAAACTTCCAGCTCACTGAAATATGTTCATTTGCTGAAAACCATCAAAACCACGAAAAGTTCTTGTATTTGAAGATAAAATCTTTTTGCTTTGAAGAAGAAAGATCTAGCTGACTGAAATAAGTTCATAAGATGAAAACGAACAAAAATTGACAAGAACCACGAAAAGTTCTTGTATTTTAAGATAAAATCTTACGCTATTAAAGAAAAAACTTCTTGCTCGCTGAAATCTGTTCATTTGCTGAAAACCAACAAAACCACGAAAAGTTCTTGTATTTGAAGATAAAATCTTTTTGCTTTGAAGAAGAAAGATCGAGCTGACTGAAATAAGTTCATAAGATGAAAACCAACAAAAATTGTCAAGAACCACGAAAAGTTCTTGTATTTTAAGATAAAATCTTACGCTATAAAAGAAAAAACACCCAGCTCGCTGAAATATGTTCATTTGCTGAAAACCAACAAAACCACGAAAAGTTCTTGTATTTGAAGATAAAATCTTTTTGCTTTGAAGAAGAAAGATCTAGCTGACTGAAATAAGTTCATTAGATGAAAACCAACAAAAATTGACAAGAACCACGAAAAGTTCTTGTATTTTAAGATAAAATCATACTCTATTAAGGAAAAAACTTCCAGCTCGCTGAAATATGTTCATTTGCTGAAAACCATCAAAACCACGGAAAGTTCTTGTATTTGAAGATAAAATCTTTTTGCTTTGAAGAAGAAAGATCTCGCTGACTGAAATAAGTTCATTAGATGAAAACGAACAAAAATTGACAAGAACCACGAAAAGTTCTTGTATTTTAAGATAAAATCTTACGCTATTAAAGAAAAAACTTCTTGCTCGCTGAAATCTGTTCATTTGCTGAAAACCAACAAAACCACGAAAAGTTCTTGTATTTGAAGATAAAATCTTTTTGCTTTGAAGAAGAAAGATCTAGCTGACTGAAATAAGTTCATTGGATGAAAACCAACAAAAATTGACAAGAACCACGAAAAGTTCTTGTATTTTAAGATAAAATCTTACTCTATTAAGGAAAAAACTTCCAGCTCGCTGAAATATGTTCATTTGCTGAAAACCATCAAAACCACGAAAAGTTCTTGTATTTGAAGATAAAATCTTTTTGCTTTGAAGAAGAAAGATCTCGCTGACTGAAATAAGTTCATTAGATGAAAACGAACAAAAATTGACAAGAACCACGAAAAGTTCTTGTATTTTAAGATAAAATCTTACGCTATTAAAGAAAAAACTTCTTGCTCGCTGAAATCTGTTCATTTGCTGAAAACCAACAAAACCACGAAAAGTTCTTGTATTTGAAGATAAAATCTTTTTGCTTTGAAGAAGAAAGATCTAGCTGACTGAAATAAGTTCATAAGATGAAAACCAACAAAAATTGACAAGAACCACGAAAAGTTCTTGTATTTTAAGATAAAAATCTTACTCTATTAAGGAAAAAACTTCCAGCTCGCTGAAATATGTTCATTTGCTGAAAACCAACAAAACCAAGAAAAGTTCTTGTATTTGAAGATAAAATCTTTTTGCTGTGAAGAAGAAAAATCCAGCTGACTGAAATAAGTTCATTAGATGAAAACCAACAAAAATTGACAAGAACCACGAAAAGTTCTTGTATTTTAAGATAAAATCTTACGCTATTAAGGAAAAAACTTCTTGCTCGCTGAAATCTGTTCATTTGCTGAAAACCAACAAAACCACGAAAAGTTCTTGTATTTGAAGATAAAATCTTTTTGCTTTGAAGAAGAAAGATCTTGCTGACTGAAATAAGTTCATAAGATGAAAACCAACAAAAATTGTCAAGAACCACGAAAAGTTCTTGTATTTTAAGATAAAATCTTACGCTATAAAAGAAAAAACACCCAGCTCACTGAAATCTGTTCATTTGCTGAAAACCAACAAAACCACGAAACTTTCTTGTATTTGAAGATAAAATCTTTTTGCTTTGAAGAAGAAAGATCTAGCTGACTGAAATAAGTTCATTAGATGAAAACGAACAAAAATTGACAAGAACCACGAAAAGTTCTTGTATTTTAAGATAAAATCGTACGCTATTAAAGAAAAAACTTCTTGCTCGCTGAAATCTGTTCATTTGCTGAAAACCAACAAAACCACGAAAAGTTCTTGTATTTGAAGATGAAATCTTTTTGCTTTGAAGAAGAAAGATCTAGCTGACTGAAATAAGTTCATTAGATGAAAACCAACAAAAATTGACAAGAACCACGAAAAGTTCTTGTATTTTAAGATAAAATCTTACTCTATTAAGGAAAAAACTTCCAGCTCACTGAAATATGTTCATTTGCTGAAAACCATCAAAACCACGAAAAGTTCTTGTATTTGAAGATAAAATCTTTTTGCTTTGAAGAAGAAAGATCTAGCTGACTGAAATAAGTTCATAAGATGAAAACGAACAAAAATTGACAAGAACCACGAAAAGTTCTTGTATTTTAAGATAAAATCTTACGCTATTAAAGAAAAAACTTCTTGCTCGCTGAAATCTGTTCATTTGCTGAAAACCAACAAAACCACGAAAAGTTCTTGTATTTGAAGATAAAATCTTTTTGCTTTGAAGAAGAAAGATCGAGCTGACTGAAATAAGTTCATAAGATGAAAACCAACAAAAATTGTCAAGAACCACGAAAAGTTCTTGTATTTTAAGATAAAATCTTACGCTATAAAAGAAAAAACACCCAGCTCGCTGAAATATGTTCATTTGCTGAAAACCAACAAAACCACGAAAAGTTCTTGTATTTGAAGATAAAATCTTTTTGCTTTGAAGAAGAAAGATCTAGCTGACTGAAATAAGTTCATTAGATGAAAACCAACAAAAATTGACAAGAACCACGAAAAGTTCTTGTATTTTAAGATAAAATCATACTCTATTAAGGAAAAAACTTCCAGCTCGCTGAAATATGTTCATTTGCTGAAAACCATCAAAACCACGGAAAGTTCTTGTATTTGAAGATAAAATCTTTTTGCTTTGAAGAAGAAAGATCTCGCTGACTGAAATAAGTTCATTAGATGAAAACGAACAAAAATTGACAAGAACCACGAAAAGTTCTTGTATTTTAAGATAAAATCTTACGCTATTAAAGAAAAAACTTCTTGCTCGCTGAAATCTGTTCATTTGCTGAAAACCAACAAAACCACGAAAAGTTCTTGTATTTGAAGATAAAATCTTTTTGCTTTGAAGAAGAAAGATCTAGCTGACTGAAATAAGTTCATTAGATGAAAACGAACAAAAATTGACAAGAACCACGAAAAGTTCTTGTATTTTAAGATAAAATCTTACGCTATTAAAGAAAAAACTTCTTGCTCGCTGAAATCTGTTCATTTGCTGAAAACCAACAAAACCACGAAAAGTTCTTGTATTTGAAGATAAAATCTTTTTGCTTTGAAGAAGAAAGATCTAGCTGACTGAAATAAGTTCATTGGATGAAAACCAACAAAAATTGACAAGAACCACGAAAAGTTCTTGTATTTTAAGATAAAATCTTACTCTATTAAGGAAAAAACTTCCAGCTCGCTGAAATATGTTCATTTGCTGAAAACCATCAAAACCACGAAAAGTTCTTGTATTTGAAGATAAAATCTTTTTGCTTTGAAGAAGAAAGATCTCGCTGACTGAAATAAGTTCATTAGATGAAAACGAACAAAAATTGACAAGAACCACGAAAAGTTCTTGTATTTTAAGATAAAATCTTACGCTATTAAAGAAAAAACTTCTTGCTCGCTGAAATCTGTTCATTTGCTGAAAACCAACAAAACCACGAAAAGTTCTTGTATTTGAAGATAAAATCTTTTTGCTTTGAAGAAGAAAGATCTAGCTGACTGAAATAAGTTCATAAGATGAAAACCAACAAAAATTGACAAGAACCACGAAAAGTTCTTGTATTTTAAGATAAAATCTTACTCTATTAAGGAAAAAACTTCCAGCTCGCTGAAATATGTTCATTTGCTGAAAACCAACAAAACCAAGAAAAGTTCTTGTATTTGAAGATAAAATCTTTTTGCTGTGAAGAAGAAAAATCTAGCTGACTGAAATAAGTTCATTAGATGAAAACCAACAAAAATTGACAAGAACCACGAAAAGTTCTTGTAATTTAAGATAAAATCTTACGCTATTAAGGAAAAAACTTCTTGCTCGCTGAAATCTGTTCATTTGCTGAAAACCAACAAAACCACGAAAAGTTCTTGTATTTGAAGATAAAATCTTTTTGCTTTGAAGAAGAAAGATCTAGCTGACTGAAATAAGTTCATTAGATGAAAACGAACAAAAATTGACAAGAACCACGAAAAGTTCTTGTATTTTAAGATAAAATCGTACGCTATTAAAGAAAAAACTTCTTGCTCGCTGAAATCTGTTCATTTGCTGAAAACCAACAAAACCACGAAAAGTTCTTGTATTTGAAGATGAAATCTTTTTGCTTTGAAGAAGAAAGATCTAGCTGACTGAAATAAGTTCATTCGATGAAAACCAACAAAAATTGACAAGAACCACGAAAAGTTCTTGTATTTTAAGATAAAATCTTACTCTATTAAGGAAAAAACTTCCAGCTCACTGAAATATGTTCATTTGCTGAAAACCATCAAAACCACGAAAAGTTCTTGTATTTGAAGATAAAATCTTTTTGCTTTGAAGAAGAAAGATCTAGCTGACTGAAATAAGTTCATAAGATGAAAACGAACAAAAATTGACAAGAACCACGAAAAGTTCTTGTATTTTAAGATAAAATCTTACGCTATTAAAGAAAAAACTTCTTGCTCGCTGAAATCTGTTCATTTGCTGAAAACCAACAAAACCACGAAAAGTTCTTGTATTTGAAGATAAAATCTTTTTGCTTTGAAGAAGAAAGATCGAGCTGACTGAAATAAGTTCATAAGATGAAAACCAACAAAAATTGTCAAGAACCACGAAAAGTTCTTGTATTTTAAGATAAAATCTTACGCTATAAAAGAAAAAACACCCAGCTCGCTGAAATATGTTCATTTGCTGAAAACCAACAAAACCACGAAAAGTTCTTGTATTTGAAGATAAAATCTTTTTGCTTTGAAGAAGAAAGATCCAGCTGACTGAAATAAGTTCATTAGATGAAAACCAACAAAAATTGACAAGAACCACGAAAAGTTCTTGTAGTTTAAGATAAAATCTTACTCTATTCAGGAAAAAACATCCAGCTCGCTGAAATATGTTCATTTGCTGAAAACCATCAAAACCACGAAAAGTTCTTGTATTTGAAGATAAAATCTTTTTGCTTTGAAGAAGAAAGATCTAGCTGACTGAAATAAGTTCATTAGATGAAAACCAACAAAAATTGACAAGAACCACGAAAAGTTCTTGTATTTTAAGATAAAATCATACTCTATTAAGGAAAAAACTTCCAGCTCGCTGAAATATGTTCATTTGCTGAAAACCATCAAAACCACGAAAAGTTCTTGCATTTGAAGATAAAATCTTTTTGCTTTGAAGAAGAAAGATCTCGCTGACTGAAATAAGTTCATTAGATGAAAGCGAACAAAAATTGACAAGAACCACGAAAAGTTCTTGTATTTTAAGATAAAATCTTACGCTATTAAAGAAAAAACTTCTTCCTCGCTGAAATCTGTTCATTTGCTGAAAACCAACAAAACCACGAAAAGTTCTTGTATTTGAAGATAAAATCTTTTTGCTTTGAAGAAGAAAGATCTAGCTGACTGAAATAAGTTCATTAGATGAAAACCAACAAAAATTGACAAGAACCACCAAAAGTTCTTGTATTTTAAGATAAAATCTGACGCTATTAAAGAAAAAACTCCCAGCTCGCTGAAATCTGTTCATTTGCTGAAAACCAACAAAACCACGAAAAGTTCTTGTATTTGAAGATAAAATATTTTTGATTTGAAGAAGAAAGATCTAGCTGACTGAAATAAGTTCATTGGATGAAAACCAACAAAAATTGACAAGAACCACGAAAAGTTCTTGTATTTTCAGATAAAATCTTACTCTATTAAGGAAAAAACTTCCAGCTCGCTGAAATATGTTCATTTGCTGAAAACCATCAAAACCACGAAAAGTTCTTTTATTTGAAGATAAAATCTTTTTGCTTTGAAGAAGAAAGATCTAGCTGACTGAAATAAGTTCATTAGATGAAAGCGAACAAAAATTGACAAGAACCACGAAAAGTTCTTGTATTTTAAGATAAAATCTTACGCTATTAAATAAAAAACTTCTTGCTCGCTGAAATCTGTTCATTTGCTGAAAACCAACAAAACCACGAAAAGTTCTTGTATTTGAAGATAAAATCTTTTTGCTTTGAAGAAGAAAGATCTAGCTGACTGAAATAAGTTCATTCGATGAAAACGAACAAAAATTGACAAGAACCACGAAAAGTTCTTGTATTTTAAGATAAAATCTTACGCTATTAAAGAAAAAACTTCTTGCTCGCTCAAATCTGTTCATTTGCTGAAAACCAACAAAACCACGAAAAGTTCTTGTATTTGAAGATAAAATCTTTTTGCTTTGAAGAAGAAAGATCTAGCTGACTGAAATAAGTTCATAAGATGAAAACCAACAAAAATTGACAAGAACCACGAAAAGTTCTTGTATTTTAAGATAAAATCTTACTCTATTAAGGAAAAAACTTCCAGCTCGCTGAAATATGTTCATTTGCTGAAAACCAACAAAACCACGAAAAGTTCTTGTATTTGAAGATAAAATCTTTTTGCTTTGAAGAAGAAAGATCTAGCTGACTGAAATAAGTTCATTAGATGAAAACGAACAAAAATTGACAAGAACCACGAAAAGTTCTTGTATTTTAAGATAAAATCTTACTCTATTAAGGAAAAAACTTCCAGCTCGCTGAAATATGTTCATTTACTGAAAACCATCAAAACCACGAAAAGTTCTTGTATTTGAAGATAAAATCTTTTTGCTTTGAAGAAGAAAGATCTAGCTGACTGAAATAAGTTCATTAGATGAAAACGAACAAAAATTGACAAGAACCACGAAAAGTTCTTGTATTTTAAGATAAAATCTTACGCTATTAAAGAAAAAACTTCTTGCTCGCTGAAATCTGTTCATTTGCTGAAAACCAACAAAACCACGAAAAGTTCTTGTATTTGAAGATAAAATCTTTTTGCTTTGAAGAAGAAAGATCTAGCTGACTGAAATAAGTTCATTAGATGAAAACCAACAAAAATTGACAAGAACCACGAAAAGTTCTTGTATTTTAAGATAAAATCTTACTCTATTAAGGAAAAAACTTCCAGCTCGCTGAAATATGTTCATTTGCTGAAAACCATCAAAACCACGAAAAGTTCTTGTATTTGAAGATAAAATCTTTTTGCTTTGAAGAAGAAAGATCTCGCTGACTGAAATAAGTTCATTAGATGAAAACGAACAAAAATTGACAAGAACCACGAAAAGTTCTTGTATTTTAAGATAAAATCTTACGCTATTAAAGAAAAAACTTCTTGCTCGCTGAAATCTGTTCATTTGCTGAAAACCAACAAAACCACGAAAAGTTCTTGTATTTGAAGATAAAATCTTTTCGCTTTGAAGAAGAAAGATCTAGCTGACTGAAATAAGTTCATAAGATGAAAACCAACAAAAATTGACAAGAACCACGAAAAGTTCTTGTATTTTAAGATAAAATCTTACTCTATTAAGGAAAAAACTTCCAGCTCGCTGAAATATGTTCATTTGCTGAAAACCAACAAAACCAAGAAAAGTTCTTGTATTTGAAGATAAAATCTTTTTGCTGTGAAGAAGAAAAATCTAGCTGACTGAAATAAGTTCATTAGATGAAAACCAACAAAAATTGACAAGAACCACGAAAAGTTCTTGTATTTTAAGATAAAATCTTACGCTATTAAAGAAAAAACTTCTTGCTCGCTGAAATCTGTTCATTTGCTGAAAACCAACAAAACCACGAAAAGTTCTTGTATTTGAAGATAAAATCTTTTTGCTTTGAAGAAGAAAGATCTAGCTGACTGAAATAAGTTCATTAGATGAAAACGAACAAAAATTGACAAGAACCACGAAAAGTTCTTGTATTTTAAGATAAAATCTTACTCTATTAAGGAAAAAACTTCCAGCTCACTGAAATATGTTCATTTGCTGAAAACCATCAAAACCACGAAAAGTTCTTGTATTTGAAGATAAAATCTTTTTGCTTTGAAGAAGAAAGATCTAGCTGACTGAAATAAGTTCATAAGATGAAAACGAACAAAAATTGACAAGAACCACGAAAAGTTCTTGTATTTTAAGATAAAATCTTACGCTATTAAAGAAAAAACTTCTTGCTCGCTGAAATCTGTTCATTTGCTGAAAACCAACAAAACCACGAAAAGTTCTTGTATTTGAAGATAAAATCTTTTTGCTTTGAAGAAGAAAGATCGAGCTGACTGAAATAAGTTCATAAGATGAAAACCAACAAAAATTGTCAAGAACCACGAAAAGTTCTTGTATTTTAACATAAAATCTTACGCTATAAAAGAAAAAACACCCAGCTCGCTGAAATATGTTCATTTGCTGAAAACCAACAAAACCACGAAAAGTTCTTGTATTTGAAGATAAAATCTTTTTGCTTTGAAGAAGAAAGATCTAGCTGACTGAAATAAGTTCATAAGATGAAAACCAACAAAAATTGACAAGAACCACGAAAAGTTCTTGTATTTTAAGATAAAATCATACTCTATTAAGGAAAAAACTTCCAGCTCGCTGAAATATGTTCATTTGCTGAAAACCAACAAAACCACGAAAAGTTCTTGTATTTGAAGATAAAATCTTTTTGCTTTGAAGAAGAAAGATCTCGCTGACTGAAATAAGTTCATTAGATGAAAACGAACAAAAATTGACAAGAACCACGAAAAGTTCTTGTATTTTAAGATAAAATCTTACGCTATTAAAGAAAAAACTTCTTGCTCGCTGAAATCTGTTCATTTGCTGAAAACCAACAAAACCACGAAAAGTTCTTGTATTTGAAGATGAAATCTTTTTGCTTTGAAGAAGAAAGATCTAGCTGACTGAAATAAGTTCATTGGATGAAAACCAACAAAAATTGACAAGAACCACGAAAAGTTCTTGTATTTTAAGATAAAATCTTACGCTATTAAGGAAAAAACTTCCAGCTCGCTGAAATCTGTTCATTTGCTGAAAACCATCAAAACCACGAAAAGTTCTTGTATTTGAAGATAAAATCTTTTTGCTTTGAAGAAGAAAGATCTGGCTGACTGAAATAAGTCGATGAGATGAAAACCAACAAAAATTGACAAGAAACACGAAAAGTTCTTGTATTTTAAGATAAAATCTTACGCTATTAAAGAAAAAACTTCTTGCTCGCTGAAATCTGTTCATTTGCTGAAAAGCAACAAAACCACGAAAAGTTCTTGTATTTGATGATAAAATCTTTTTGCTTTGAAGAAGAAAGATCCAGCTGACTGAAATAAGTTCATTAGATGAAAACCAACAAAAATTGACAAGAACCACGAAAAGTTCTTGTTTTTTAAGATCAAATCTGACGCTATTAAGGAAAAAACTTCCAGCTCGCTGAAATATGTTCATTTGCTGAAAACCATCAAAACCACGAAAAGTTCTTGTATTTGAAGATAAAATCCTTTTGCTTTGAAGAAGAAAGATCCAGCTGACTGAAATAAGTTCATTAGATGAAAGCGAACAAAAATTGAAAAGAACCACGAAAAGTTCTTGTATTTTAAGATAAAATCTTACGCTATTAAAGAAAAAACTTCTTGCTCGCTGAAATCTGTTCATTTGCTGAAAACCAACAAAACCACGAAAAGTTCTTGTATTTGAAGATAAAATCTTTTTGCTTTGAAGAAGAAAGATCGAGCTGACTGAAATAAGTTCATCAGATGAAAACCAACAAAAATTGACAAGAACCACGAAAAGTTCTTGTATTTTAAGATAAAATCTTACTCTATTAAGGAAAAAACATCCAGCTCGCTGAAATATGTTCATTTGCTGAAAACCATCAAAACCACGAAAAGTTCTTGTATTTGAAGATTAAATCTTTTTGCTTTGAACAAGAAAGATCCAGCTGACTGAAATAAGTTCATTAGATGAAAGCGAACAAAAATTGACAAGAACCACGAAAAGTTCTTGTATTTTAAGATAAAATCTTACGCTATTAAAGAAAAAACTTCTTCCTCGCTGAAATCTGTTCATTTGCTGAAAACCAACAAAACCACGAAAAGTTCTTGTATTTGAAGATAAAATCTTTTTGCTTTGAAGAAGAAAGATCTAGCTGACTGAAATAAGTTCATTAGATGAAAACCAACAAAAATTGACAAGAACCACCAAAAGTTCTTGTATTTTAAGATAAAATCTGACGCTATTAAAGAAAAAACTCCCAGCTCGCTGAAATCTGTTCATTTGCTGAAAACCAACAAAACCACGAAAAGTTCTTGTATTTGAAGATAAAATATTTTTGATTTGAAGAAGAAAGATCTAGCTGACTGAAATAAGTTCATTGGATGAAAACCAACAAAAATTGACAAGAACCACGAAAAGTTCTTGTATTTTCAGATAAAATCTTACTCTATTAAGGAAAAAACTTCCAGCTCGCTGAAATATGTTCATTTGCTGAAAACCATCAAAACCACGAAAAGTTCTTTTATTTGAAGATAAAATCTTTTTGCTTTGAAGAAGAAAGATCTAGCTGACTGAAATAAGTTCATTAGATGAAAGCGAACAAAAATTGACAAGAACCACGAAAAGTTCTTGTATTTTAAGATAAAATCTTACGCTATTAAATAAAAAACTTCTTGCTCGCTGAAATCTGTTCATTTGCTGAAAACCAACAAAACCACGAAAAGTTCTTGTATTTGAAGATAAAATCTTTTTGCTGTGAAGAAGAAAGATCTAGCTGACTGAAATAAGTTCATTCGATGAAAACGAACAAAAATTGACAAGAACCACGAAAAGTTCTTGTATTTTAAGATAAAATCTTACGCTATTAAAGAAAAAACTTCTTGCTCGCTCAAATCTGTTCATTTGCTGAAAACCAACAAAACCACGAAAAGTTCTTGTATTTGAAGATAAAATCTTTTTGCTTTGAAGAAGAAAGATCTAGCTGACTGAAATAAGTTCATAAGATGAAAACCAACAAAAATTGACACGAACCACGAAAAGTTCTTGTATTTTAAGATAAAATCTTACTCTATTAAGGAAAAAACTTCCAGCTCGCTGAAATATGTTCATTTGCTGAAAACCATCAAAACCACGAAAAGTTCTTGTATTTGAAGATAAAATCTTTTTGCTTTGAAGAAGAAAGATCTAGCTGACTGAAATAAGTTCATTAGATGAAAACGAACAAAAATTGACAAGAACCACGAAAAGTTCTTGTATTTTAAGATAAAATCTTACGCTATTGAAGAAAAAACTTCTTGCTCGCTGAAATCTGTTCATTTGCTGAAAACCAACAAAACCACGAAAAGTTCTTGTATTTGAAGATGAAATCTTTTTGCTTTGAAGAAGAAAGATCTAGCTGACTGAAATAAGTTCATTGGATGAAAACCAACAAAAATTGACAAGAACCACGAAAAGTTCTTGTATTTTAAGATAAAATCTTGCTCTATTAAGGAAAAAACTTCCAGCTCGCTGAAATATGTTCATTTGCTGAAAACCATCAAAACCTCGAAAAGTTCTTGTATTTGAAGATAAAATCTTTTTGCTTTGAAGAAGAAAGATCTAACTGACTGAAATAAGTTCATTACATGAAAACGAACAAACATTGACAAGAACCACGAAAAGTTCTTGTATTTTAAGATAAAATCTTACTCTATTAAGGAAAAAACTTCCAGCTCGCTGAAATATGTTCATTTACTGAAAACCATCAAAACCACGAAAAGTTCTTGTATTTGAAGATAAAATCTTTTTGCTTTGAAGAAGAAAGATCTAGCTGACTGAAATAAGTTCATTAGATGAAAACGAACAAAAATTGACAAGAACCACGAAAAGTTCTTGTATTTTAAGATAAAATCGTACGCTATTAAAGAAAAAACTTCTTGCTCGCTGAAATCTGTTCATTTGCTGAAAACCAACAAAACCACGAAAAGTTCTTGTATTTGAAGATAAAATCTTTTTGCTTTGAAGAAGAAAGATCTAGCTGACTGAAATAAGTTCATTGGATGAAAACCAACAAAAATTGACAAGAACCACGAAAAGTTCTTGTATTTTAAGATAAAATCTTACTCTATTAAGGAAAAAACTTCCAGCTCGCTGAAATATGTTCATTTGCTGAAAACCATCAAAACCACGAAAAGTTCTTGTATTTGAAGATAAAATCTTTTTGCTTTGAAGAAGAAAGATCTCGCTGACTGAAATAAGTTCATTAGATGAAAACGAACAAAAATTGACAAGAACCACGAAAAGTTCTTGTATTTTAAGATAAAATCTTACGCTATTAAAGAAAAAACTTCTTGCTCGCTGAAATCTGTTCATTTGCTGAAAACCAACAAAACCACGAAAAGTTCTTGTATTTGAAGATAAAATCTTTTTGCTTTGAAGAAGAAAGATCTAGCTGACTGAAATAAGTTCATAAGATGAAAACCAACAAAAATTGACAAGAACCACGAAAAGTTCTTGTATTTTAAGATAAAAATCTTACTCTATTAAGGAAAAAACTTCCAGCTCGCTGAAATATGTTCATTTGCTGAAAACCAACAAAACCAAGAAAAGTTCTTGTATTTGAAGATAAAATCTTTTTGCTGTGAAGAAGAAAAATCCAGCTGACTGAAATAAGTTCATTAGATGAAAACGAACAAAAATTGACAAGAACCACGAAAAGTTCTTGTATTTTAAGATAAAATCTTACGCTATTAAGGAAAAAACTTCTTGCTCGCTGAAATCTGTTCATTTGCTGAAAACCAACAAAACCACGAAAAGTTCTTGTATTTGAAGATAAAATCTTTTTGCTTTGAAGAAGAAAGATCTTGCTGACTGAAATAAGTTCATAAGATGAAAACCAACAAAAATTGTCAAGAACCACGAAAAGTTCTTGTATTTTAAGATAAAATCTTACGCTATAAAAGAAAAAACACCCAGCTCACTGAAATCTGTTCATTTGCTGAAAACCAACAAAACCACGAAACTTTCTTGTATTTGAAGATAAAATCTTTTTGCTTTGAAGAAGAAAGATCTAGCTGACTGAAATAAGTTCATTAGATGAAAACGAACAAAAATTGACAAGAACCACGAAAAGTTCTTGTATTTTAAGATAAAATCGTACGCTATTAAAGAAAAAACTTCTTGCTCGCTGAAATCTGTTCATTTGCTGAAAACCAACAAAACCACGAAAAGTTCTTGTATTTGAAGATGAAATCTTTTTGCTTTGAAGAAGAAAGATCTAGCTGACTGAAATAAGTTCATTAGATGAAAACCAACAAAAATTGACAAGAACCACGAAAAGTTCTTGTATTTTAAGATAAAATCTTACTCTATTAAGGAAAAAACTTCCAGCTCACTGAAATATGTTCATTTGCTGAAAACCATCAAAACCACGAAAAGTTCTTGTATTTGAAGATAAAATCTTTTTGCTTTGAAGAAGAAAGATCTAGCTGACTGAAATAAGTTCATAAGATGAAAACGAACAAAAATTGACAAGAACCACGAAAAGTTCTTGTATTTTAAGATAAAATCTTACGCTATTAAAGAAAAAACTTCTTGCTCGCTGAAATCTGTTCATTTGCTGAAAACCAACAAAACCACGAAAAGTTCTTGTATTTGAAGATAAAATCTTTTTGCTTTGAAGAAGAAAGATCGAGCTGACTGAAATAAGTTCATAAGATGAAAACCAACAAAAATTGTCAAGAACCACGAAAAGTTCTTGTATTTTAAGATAAAATCTTACGCTATAAAAGAAAAAACACCCAGCTCGCTGAAATATGTTCATTTGCTGAAAACCAACAAAACCACGAAAAGTTCTTGTATTTGAAGATAAAATCTTTTTGCTTTGAAGAAGAAAGATCTAGCTGACTGAAATAAGTTCATTAGATGAAAACCAACAAAAATTGACAAGAACCACGAAAAGTTCTTGTATTTTAAGATAAAATCATACTCTATTAAGGAAAAAACTTCCAGCTCGCTGAAATATGTTCATTTGCTGAAAACCATCAAAACCACGGAAAGTTCTTGTATTTGAAGATAAAATCTTTTTGCTTTGAAGAAGAAAGATCTCGCTGACTGAAATAAGTTCATTAGATGAAAACGAACAAAAATTGACAAGAACCACGAAAAGTTCTTGTATTTTAAGATAAAATCTTACGCTATTAAAGAAAAAACTTCTTGCTCGCTGAAATCTGTTCATTTGCTGAAAACCAACAAAACCACGAAAAGTTCTTGTATTTGAAGATAAAATCTTTTTGCTTTGAAGAAGAAAGATCTAGCTGACTGAAATAAGTTCATTGGATGAAAACCAACAAAAATTGACAAGAACCACGAAAAGTTCTTGTATTTTAAGATAAAATCTTACTCTATTAAGGAAAAAACTTCCAGCTCGCTGAAATATGTTCATTTGCTGAAAACCATCAAAACCACGAAAAGTTCTTGTATTTGAAGATAAAATCTTTTTGCTTTGAAGAAGAAAGATCTCGCTGACTGAAATAAGTTCATTAGATGAAAACGAACAAAAATTGACAAGAACCACGAAAAGTTCTTGTATTTTAAGATAAAATCTTACGCTATTAAAGAAAAAACTTCTTGCTCGCTGAAATCTGTTCATTTGCTGAAAACCAACAAAACCACGAAAAGTTCTTGTATTTGAAGATAAAATCTTTTTGCTTTGAAGAAGAAAGATCTAGCTGACTGAAATAAGTTCATAAGATGAAAACCAACAAAAATTGACAAGAACCACGAAAAGTTCTTGTATTTTAAGATAAAAATCTTACTCTATTAAGGAAAAAACTTCCAGCTCGCTGAAATATGTTCATTTGCTGAAAACCAACAAAACCAAGAAAAGTTCTTGTATTTGAAGATAAAATCTTTTTGCTGTGAAGAAGAAAAATCCAGCTGACTGAAATAAGTTCATTAGATGAAAACCAACAAAAATTGACAAGAACCACGAAAAGTTCTTGTATTTTAAGATAAAATCTTACGCTATTAAGGAAAAAACTTCTTGCTCGCTGAAATCTGTTCATTTGCTGAAAACCAACAAAACCACGAAAAGTTCTTGTATTTGAAGATAAAATCTTTTTGCTTTGAAGAAGAAAGATCTTGCTGACTGAAATAAGTTCATAAGATGAAAACCAACAAAAATTGTCAAGAACCACGAAAAGTTCTTGTATTTTAAGATAAAATCTTACGCTATAAAAGAAAAAACACCCAGCTCACTGAAATCTGTTCATTTGCTGAAAACCAACAAAACCACGAAACTTTCTTGTATTTGAAGATAAAATCTTTTTGCTTTGAAGAAGAAAGATCTAGCTGACTGAAATAAGTTCATTAGATGAAAACGAACAAAAATTGACAAGAACCACGAAAAGTTCTTGTATTTTAAGATAAAATCGTACGCTATTAAAGAAAAAACTTCTTGCTCGCTGAAATCTGTTCATTTGCTGAAAACCAACAAAACCACGAAAAGTTCTTGTATTTGAAGATGAAATCTTTTTGCTTTGAAGAAGAAAGATCTAGCTGACTGAAATAAGTTCATTAGATGAAAACCAACAAAAATTGACAAGAACCACGAAAAGTTCTTGTATTTTAAGATAAAATCTTACTCTATTAAGGAAAAAACTTCCAGCTCACTGAAATATGTTCATTTGCTGAAAACCATCAAAACCACGAAAAGTTCTTGTATTTGAAGATAAAATCTTTTTGCTTTGAAGAAGAAAGATCTAGCTGACTGAAATAAGTTCATAAGATGAAAACGAACAAAAATTGACAAGAACCACGAAAAGTTCTTGTATTTTAAGATAAAATCTTACGCTATTAAAGAAAAAACTTCTTGCTCGCTGAAATCTGTTCATTTGCTGAAAACCAACAAAACCACGAAAAGTTCTTGTATTTGAAGATAAAATCTTTTTGCTTTGAAGAAGAAAGATCGAGCTGACTGAAATAAGTTCATAAGATGAAAACCAACAAAAATTGTCAAGAACCACGAAAAGTTCTTGTATTTTAAGATAAAATCTTACGCTATAAAAGAAAAAACACCCAGCTCGCTGAAATATGTTCATTTGCTGAAAACCAACAAAACCACGAAAAGTTCTTGTATTTGAAGATAAAATCTTTTTGCTTTGAAGAAGAAAGATCTAGCTGACTGAAATAAGTTCATTAGATGAAAACCAACAAAAATTGACAAGAACCACGAAAAGTTCTTGTATTTTAAGATAAAATCATACTCTATTAAGGAAAAAACTTCCAGCTCGCTGAAATATGTTCATTTGCTGAAAACCATCAAAACCACGGAAAGTTCTTGTATTTGAAGATAAAATCTTTTTGCTTTGAAGAAGAAAGATCTCGCTGACTGAAATAAGTTCATTAGATGAAAACGAACAAAAATTGACAAGAACCACGAAAAGTTCTTGTATTTTAAGATAAAATCTTACGCTATTAAAGAAAAAACTTCTTGCTCGCTGAAATCTGTTCATTTGCTGAAAACCAACAAAACCACGAAAAGTTCTTGTATTTGAAGATAAAATCTTTTTGCTTTGAAGAAGAAAGATCTAGCTGACTGAAATAAGTTCATTAGATGAAAACGAACAAAAATTGACAAGAACCACGAAAAGTTCTTGTATTTTAAGATAAAATCTTACGCTATTAAAGAAAAAACTTCTTGCTCGCTGAAATCTGTTCATTTGCTGAAAACCAACAAAACCACGAAAAGTTCTTGTATTTGAAGATAAAATCTTTTTGCTTTGAAGAAGAAAGATCTAGCTGACTGAAATAAGTTCATTGGATGAAAACCAACAAAAATTGACAAGAACCACGAAAAGTTCTTGTATTTTAAGATAAAATCTTACTCTATTAAGGAAAAAACTTCCAGCTCGCTGAAATATGTTCATTTGCTGAAAACCATCAAAACCACGAAAAGTTCTTGTATTTGAAGATAAAATCTTTTTGCTTTGAAGAAGAAAGATCTCGCTGACTGAAATAAGTTCATTAGATGAAAACGAACAAAAATTGACAAGAACCACGAAAAGTTCTTGTATTTTAAGATAAAATCTTACGCTATTAAAGAAAAAACTTCTTGCTCGCTGAAATCTGTTCATTTGCTGAAAACCAACAAAACCACGAAAAGTTCTTGTATTTGAAGATAAAATCTTTTTGCTTTGAAGAAGAAAGATCTAGCTGACTGAAATAAGTTCATAAGATGAAAACCAACAAAAATTGACAAGAACCACGAAAAGTTCTTGTATTTTAAGATAAAATCTTACTCTATTAAGGAAAAAACTTCCAGCTCGCTGAAATATGTTCATTTGCTGAAAACCAACAAAACCAAGAAAAGTTCTTGTATTTGAAGATAAAATCTTTTTGCTGTGAAGAAGAAAAATCTAGCTGACTGAAATAAGTTCATTAGATGAAAACCAACAAAAATTGACAAGAACCACGAAAAGTTCTTGTAATTTAAGATAAAATCTTACGCTATTAAGGAAAAAACTTCTTGCTCGCTGAAATCTGTTCATTTGCTGAAAACCAACAAAACCACGAAAAGTTCTTGTATTTGAAGATAAAATCTTTTTGCTTTGAAGAAGAAAGATCTAGCTGACTGAAATAAGTTCATTAGATGAAAACGAACAAAAATTGACAAGAACCACGAAAAGTTCTTGTATTTTAAGATAAAATCGTACGCTATTAAAGAAAAAACTTCTTGCTCGCTGAAATCTGTTCATTTGCTGAAAACCAACAAAACCACGAAAAGTTCTTGTATTTGAAGATGAAATCTTTTTGCTTTGAAGAAGAAAGATCTAGCTGACTGAAATAAGTTCATTCGATGAAAACCAACAAAAATTGACAAGAACCACGAAAAGTTCTTGTATTTTAAGATAAAATCTTACTCTATTAAGGAAAAAACTTCCAGCTCACTGAAATATGTTCATTTGCTGAAAACCATCAAAACCACGAAAAGTTCTTGTATTTGAAGATAAAATCTTTTTGCTTTGAAGAAGAAAGATCTAGCTGACTGAAATAAGTTCATAAGATGAAAACGAACAAAAATTGACAAGAACCACGAAAAGTTCTTGTATTTTAAGATAAAATCTTACGCTATTAAAGAAAAAACTTCTTGCTCGCTGAAATCTGTTCATTTGCTGAAAACCAACAAAACCACGAAAAGTTCTTGTATTTGAAGATAAAATCTTTTTGCTTTGAAGAAGAAAGATCGAGCTGACTGAAATAAGTTCATAAGATGAAAACCAACAAAAATTGTCAAGAACCACGAAAAGTTCTTGTATTTTAAGATAAAATCTTACGCTATAAAAGAAAAAACACCCAGCTCGCTGAAATATGTTCATTTGCTGAAAACCAACAAAACCACGAAAAGTTCTTGTATTTGAAGATAAAATCTTTTTGCTTTGAAGAAGAAAGATCCAGCTGACTGAAATAAGTTCATTAGATGAAAACCAACAAAAATTGACAAGAACCACGAAAAGTTCTTGTAGTTTAAGATAAAATCTTACTCTATTCAGGAAAAAACATCCAGCTCGCTGAAATATGTTCATTTGCTGAAAACCATCAAAACCACGAAAAGTTCTTGTATTTGAAGATAAAATCTTTTTGCTTTGAAGAAGAAAGATCTAGCTGACTGAAATAAGTTCATTAGATGAAAACCAACAAAAATTGACAAGAACCACGAAAAGTTCTTGTATTTTAAGATAAAATCATACTCTATTAAGGAAAAAACTTCCAGCTCGCTGAAATATGTTCATTTGCTGAAAACCATCAAAACCACGAAAAGTTCTTGCATTTGAAGATAAAATCTTTTTGCTTTGAAGAAGAAAGATCTCGCTGACTGAAATAAGTTCATTAGATGAAAACGAACAAAAATTGACAAGAACCACGAAATGTTCTTGTATTTTAAGATAAAATCTTACGCTATTAAAGAAAAAACTTCTTGCTCGCTGAAATCTGTTCATTTGCTGAAAACCAACAAAACCACGAAAAGTTCTTGTATTTGAAGATGAAATCTTTTTGCTTTGAAGAAGAAAGATCTAGCTGACTGAAATAAGTTCATTCGATGAAAACGAACAAAAATTGACAAGAACCACGAAAAGTTCTTGTATTTTAAGATAAAATCTTACTCTATTAAGGAAAAAACTTCTTGCTCGCTGAAATCTGTTCATTTGCTGAAAACCAACAAAACCAAGAAAAGTTCTTGTATTTGAAGATAAAATCTTTTTGCTGTGAAGAAGAAAAATCTAGCTGACTGAAATAAGTTCATTAGATGAAAACCAACAAAAATTGACAAGAACCACGAAAAGTTCTTGTATTTTAAGATAAAATCTTACGCTATTAAGGAAAAAACTTCCAGCTCGCTGAAATCTGTTCATTTGCTGAAAACCATCAAAACCACGAAAAGTTCTTGTATTTGAAGATAAAATCTTTTTGCTTTGAAGAAGAAAGATCTGGCTGACTGAAATAAGTCGATGAGATGAAAACCAACAAAAATTGACAAGAAACACGAAAAGTTCTTGTATTTGAAGATAAAATCTTACGCTATTAAAGAAAAAACTTCTTGCTCGCTGAAATCTGTTCATTTGCTGAAAACCAACAAAACCACGAAAAGATCTTGTATTTGATGATAAAATGTTTTTGCTTTGAAGAAGAAAGATCCAGCTGACTGAAATAAGTTCATTAGATGAAAACCAACAAAAATTGACAAGAACCACGAAAAGTTCTTGTTTTTTAAGATCAAATCTGACGCTATTAAGGAAAAAACTTCCAGCTCGCTGAAATATGTTCATTTGCTGAAAACCATCAAAACCACGAAAAGTTCTTGTATTTGAAGATAAAATCCTTTTGCTTTGAAGAAGAAAGATCCAGCTGACTGAAATAAGTTCATTAGATGAAAGCGAACAAAAATTGACAAGAACCACGAAAAGTTCTTGTATTTTAAGATAAAATCTTACGCTATTAAAGAAAAAACTTCTTGCTCGCTGAAATCTGTTCATTTGCTGAAAACCAACAAAACCACGAAAAGTTCTTGTATTTGAAGATAAAATCTTTTTGCTTTGAAGAAGAAAGATCGAGCTGACTGAAATAAGTTCATCAGATGAAAACCAACAAAAATTGACAAGAACCACGAAAAGTTCTTGTATTTTAAGATAAAATCTTACTCTATTAAGGAAAAAACATCCAGCTCGCTGAAATATGTTCATTTGCTGAAAACCATCAAAACCATGAAAAGTTCTTGTATTTGAAGATAAAATCTTTTTGCTTTGAACAAGAAAGATCTAGCTGACTGAAATAAGTTCATTAGATGAAAGCGAACAAAAATTGACAAGAACCACGAAAAGTTCTTGTATTTTAAGATAAAATCTTACGCTATTAAAGAAAAAACTTCTTGCTCGCTGAAATCTGTTCATTTGCTGAAAACCAACAAAACCACGAAAAGTTCTTGTATTTGAAGATAAAATCTTTTTGCTTTGAAGAAGAAAGATCTAGCTGACTGAAATAAGTTCATTAGATGAAAACCAACAAAAATTGACAAGAACCACCAAAAGTTCTTGTATTTTAAGATAAAATCTGACGCTATTAAAGAAAAAACTCCCAGCTCGCTGAAATCTGTTCATTTGCTGAAAACCAACAAAACCACGAAAAGTTCTTGTATTTGAAGATAAAATCTTTTTGCTTTGAAGAAGAAAGATCTAGCTGACTGAAATAAGTTCATTAGATGAAAACGAACAAAAATTGACAAGAACAACCAAAAGTTCTTGTATTTTAAGATAAAATCTGACGCTATTAAGGAAAAAACTTCCAGCTCGCTGAAACATGTTCATTTGCTGAAAACCATCAAAACCACGAAAAGTTCTTGTATTTGAAGATAAAATCTTTTTGCTTTGAAGAAGAAAGATCTCGCTGACTGAAATAAGTTCATTAGATGAAAACGAACAAAAATTGACAAGAACCACGAAAAGTTCTTGTATTTTAAGATAAAATCTTACGCTATTAAAGAAAAAACTTCTTGCTCGCTCAAATCTGTTCATTTGCTGAAAACCAACAAAACCACGAAAAGTTCTTGTATTTGAAGATAAAATCTTTTTGCTTTGAAGAAGAAAGATCTAGCTGACTGAAATAAGTTCATAAGATGAAAACCAACAAAAATTGACAAGAACCACGAAAAGTTCTTGTATTTTAAGATAAAATCTTACTCTATTAAGGAAAAAACTTCCAGCTCGCTGAAATATGTTCATTTGCTGAAAACCATCAAAACCACGAAAAGTTCTTGTGTTTGAAGATAAAATCTTTTTGCTTTGAAGAAGAAAGATCTAGCTGACTGAAATAAGTTCATGAGATGAAAACGAACAAAAATTGACAAGAACCACGAAAAGTTCTTGTATTTTAAGATAAAATCTTACGCTATTAAAGAAAAAACTTCTTGCTCGCTGAAATCTGTTCATTTGCTGAAAACCAACAAAACCAAGAAAAGTTCTTGTATTTGAAGATAAAATCTTTTTGCTGTGAAGAAGAAAAATCTAGCTGACTGAAATAAGTTCATGAGATGATAACCAACAAAAATTGACAAGAACCACGAAAAGTTCTTGTATTTTAAGATAAAATCTTACGCTATTAAAGAAAAAACTTCTTGCTCGCTGAAATCTGTTCATTTGCTGAAAACCAACAAAACCACGAAAAGTTCTTGTATTTGAAGATAAAATCTTTTTGCTTTGAAGAAGAAAGATCTAGCTGACTGAAATAAGTTCATAAGATGAAAACCAACAAAAATTGTCAAGAACCACGAAAAGTTCTTGTATTTTAAGATAAAATCTTACGCTATTAAAGAAAAAACACCCAGCTCGCTGAAATATGTTCATTTGCTGAAAACCAACAAAACCACGAAAAGTTCTTGTATTTGAAGATAAAATCTTTTTGCTTTGAAGAAGAAAGATCTAGCTGACTGAAATAAGTTCATTAGATGAAAACGAACAAAAATTGACAAGAACCACGAAATGTTCTTGTATTTTAAGATAAAATCTTACGCTATTAAAGAAAAAACTTCTTGCTCGCTGAAATCTGTTCATTTGCTGAAAACCAACAAAACCAAGAAAAGTTCTTGTATTTGAAGATAAAATCTTTTTGCTGTGAAGAAGAAAAATCTAGCTGACTGAAATAAGTTCATTAGATGAAAACCAACAAAAATTGACAAGAACCACGAAAAGTTCTTGTATTTTAAGATAAAATCTTACGCTATTAAGGAAAAAACTTCCAGCTCGCTGAAATCTGTTCATTTGCTGAAAACCATCAAAACCACGAAAAGTTCTTGTATTTGAAGATAAAATCTTTTTGCTTTGAAGAAGAAAGATCTGGCTGACTGAAATAAGTCGATGAGATGAAAACCAACAAAAATTGACAAGAAACACGAAAAGTTCTTGTATTTTAAGATAAAATCTTACGCTATTAAAGAAAAAACTTCTTGCTCGCTGAAATCTGTTCATTTGCTGAAAACCAACAAAACCACGAAAAGATCTTGTATTTGATGATAAAATCTTTTTGCTTTGAAGAAGAAAGATCCAGCTGACTGAAATAAGTTCATTAGATGAAAACCAACAAAAATTGACAAGAACCACGAAAAGTTCTTGTTTTTTAAGATCAAATCTGACGCTATTAAGGAAAAAACTTCCAGCTCGCTGAAATATGTTCATTTGCTGAAAACCATCAAAACCACGAAAAGTTCTTGTATTTGAAGATAAAATCCTTTTGCTTTGAAGAAGAAAGATCCAGCTGACTGAAATAAGTTCATTAGATGAAAGCGAACAAAAATTGACAAGAACCACGAAAAGTTCTTGTATTTTAAGATAAAATCTTACGCTATTAAAGAAAAAACTTCTTGCTCGCTGAAATCTGTTCATTTGCTGAAAACCAACAAAACCACGAAAAGTTCTTGTATTTGAAGATAAAATCTTTTTGCTTTGAAGAAGAAAGATCGAGCTGACTGAAATAAGTTCATCAGATGAAAACCAACAAAAATTGACAAGAACCACGAAAAGTTCTTGTATTTTAAGATAAAATCTTACTCTATTAAGGAAAAAACATCCAGCTCGCTGAAATATGTTCATTTGCTGAAAACCATCAAAACCACGAAAAGTTCTTGTATTTGAAGATAAAATCTTTTTGCTTTGAACAAGAAAGATCTAGCTGACTGAAATAAGTTCATTAGATGAAAGCGAACAAAAATTGACAAGAACCACGAAAAGTTATTGTATTTTAAGATAAAATCTTACGCTATTAAAGAAAAAACTTCTTGCTCGCTGAAATCTGTTCATTTGCTGAAAACCAACAAAACCACGAAAAGTTCTTGTATTTGAAGATAAAATCTTTTTGCTTTGAAGAAGAAAGATCTAGCTGACTGAAATAAGTTCATTAGATGAAAACCAACAAAAATTGACAAGAACCACCAAAAGTTCTTGTATTTTCAGATAAAATCTGACGCTATTAAAGAAAAAACTCCCAGCTCGCTGAAATCTGTTCATTTGCTGAAAACCAACAAAACCACGAAAAGTTCTTGTATTTGAAGATAAAATATTTTTGATTTGAAGAAGAAAGATCTTGCTGACTGAAATAAGTTCATTCGATGAAAACCAACAAAAATTGACAAGAACCACGAAAAGTTCTTGTATTTTCAGATAAAATCTTACTCTATTAAGGAAAAAACTTCCAGCTCGCTGAAATATGTTCATTTGCTGAAAACCATCAAAACCACGAAAAGTTCTTTTATTTGAAGGTAAAATCTTTTTGCTTTGAAGAAGAAAGATCTAGCTGACTGAAATAAGTTCATTAGATGAAAGCGAACAAAAATTGACAAGAACCACGAAAAGTTCTTGTATTTTAAGATAAAATCTTACGCTATTAAAGAAAAAACTTCTTGCTCGCTGAAATCTGTTCATTTGCTGAAAACCAACAAAACCACGAAAAGTTCTTGTATTTGAAGATGAAATCTTTTTGCTTTGAAGAAGAAAGATCTAGCTGACTGAAATAAGTTCATTCGATGAAAACGAACAAAAATTGACAAGAACCACGAAAAGTTCTTGTATTTTAAGATAAAATCTTACTCTATTAAGGAAAAAACTTCTTGCTCGCTGAAATCTGTTCATTTGCTGAAAACCAACAAAACCAAGAAAAGTTCTTGTATTTGAAGATAAAATCTTTTTGCTGTGAAGAAGAAAAATCTAGCTGACTGAAATAAGTTCATTAGATGAAAACCAACAAAAATTGACAAGAACCACGAAAAGTTCTTGTATTTTAAGATAAAATCTTACGCTATTAAGGAAAAAACTTCCAGCTCGCTGAAATCTGTTCATTTGCTGAAAACCATCAAAACCACGAAAAGTTCTTGTATTTGAAGATAAAATCTTTTTGCTTTGAAGAAGAAAGATCTGGCTGACTGAAATAAGTCGATGAGATGAAAACCAACAAAAATTGACAAGAAACACGAAAAGTTCTTGTATTTTAAGATAAAATCTTACGCTATTAAAGAAAAAACTTCTTGCTCGCTGAAATCTGTTCATTTGCTGAAAACCAACAAAACCACGAAAAGATCTTGTATTTGATGATAAAATCTTTTTGCTTTGAAGAAGAAAGATCCAGCTGACTGAAATAAGTTCATTAGATGAAAACCAACAAAAATTGACAAGAACCACGAAAAGTTCTTGTTTTTTAAGATCAAATCTGACGCTATTAAGGAAAAAACTTCCAGCTCGCTGAAATATGTTCATTTGCTGAAAACCATCAAAACCACGAAAAGTTCTTGTATTTGAAGATAAAATCCTTTTGCTTTGAAGAAGAAAGATCCAGCTGACTGAAATAAGTTCATTAGATGAAAGCGAACAAAAATTGACAAGAACCACGAAAAGTTCTTGTATTTTAAGATAAAATCTTACGCTATTAAAGAAAAAACTTCTTGCTCGCTGAAATCTGTTCATTTGCTGAAAACCAACAAAACCACGAAAAGTTCTTGTATTTGAAGATAAAATCTTTTTGCTTTGAAGAAGAAAGATCGAGCTGACTGAAATAAGTTCATCAGATGAAAACCAACAAAAATTGACAAGAACCACGAAAAGTTCTTGTATTTTAAGATAAAATCTTACTCTATTAAGGAAAAAACATCCAGCTCGCTGAAATATGTTCATTTGCTGAAAACCATCAAAACCACGAAAAGTTCTTGTATTTGAAGATAAAATCTTTTTGCTTTGAACAAGAAAGATCTAGCTGACTGAAATAAGTTCATTAGATGAAAGCGAACAAAAATTGACAAGAACCACGAAAAGTTATTGTATTTTAAGATAAAATCTTACGCTATTAAAGAAAAAACTTCTTGCTCGCTGAAATCTGTTCATTTGCTGAAAACCAACAAAACCACGAAAAGTTCTTGTATTTGAAGATAAAATCTTTTTGCTTTGAAGAAGAAAGATCTAGCTGACTGAAATAAGTTCATTAGATGAAAACCAACAAAAATTGACAAGAACCACCAAAAGTTCTTGTATTTTAAGATAAAATCTGACGCTATTAAAGAAAAAACTCCCAGCTCGCTGAAATCTGTTCATTTGCTGAAAACCAACAAAACCACGAAAAGTTCTTGTATTTGAAGATAAAATATTTTTGATTTGAAGAAGAAAGATCTTGCTGACTGAAATAAGTTAATTCGATGAAAACCAACAAAAATTGACAAGAACCACGAAAAGTTCTTGTATTTTAAGATAAAATCTGACGCTATTAAAGAAAAAACTTCCAGCTCGCTGAAATATGTTCATTTGCTGAAAACCATCAAAACCACGAAAAGTTCTTTTATTTGAAGGTAAAATCTTTTTGCTTTGAAGAAGAAAGATCTAGCTGACTGAAATAAGTTCATTAGATGAAAGCGAACAAAAATTGACAAGAACCACGAAAAGTTCTTGTATTTTAAGATAAAATCTTACGCTATTAAAGAAAAAACTTCTTGCTCGCTGAAATCTGTTCATTTGCTGAAAACCAACAAAACCACGAAAAGTTCTTGTATTTGAAGATAAAATCTTTTTGCTTTGAAGAAGAAAGATCTAGCTGACTGAAATAAGTTCATTAGATGAAAACCAACAAAAATTGACAAGAACAACCAAAAGTTCTTGTATTTTAAGATAAAATCTGACGCTATTAAGGAAAAAACTTCCAGCTCGCTGAAACATGTTCATTTGCTGAAAACCATCAAAACCACGAAAAGTTCTTGTATTTGAAGATAAAATCTTTTTGCTTTGAAGAAGAAAGATCTCGCTGACTGAAATAAGTTCATTAGATGAAAACGAACAAAAATTGACAAGAACCACGAAAAGTTCTTGTATTTTAAGATAAAATCTTACGCTATTAAAGAAAAAACTTCTTGCTCGCTCAAATCTGTTCATTTGCTGAAAACCAACAAAACCACGAAAAGTTCTTGTATTTGAAGATAAAATCTTTTTGCTTTGAAGAAGAAAGATCTAGCTGACTGAAATAAGTTCATAAGATGAAAACCAACAAAAATTGACAAGAACCACGAAAAGTTCTTGTATTTTAAGATAAAATCTTACTCTATTAAGGAAAAAACTTCCAGCTCGCTGAAATATGTTCATTTGCTGAAAACCATCAAAACCACGAAAAGTTCTTGTATTTGAAGATAAAATCTTTTTGCTTTGAAGAAGAAAGATCTAGCTGACTGAAATAAGTTCATGAGATGAAAACGAACAAAAATTGACAAGAACCACGAAAAGTTCTTGTATTTTAAGATAAAATCTTACGCTATTAAAGAAAAAACTTCTTGCTCGCTGAAATCTGTTCATTTGCTGAAAACCAACAAAACCAAGAAAAGTTCTTGTATTTGAAGATAAAATCTTTTTGCTGTGAAGAAGAAAAATCTAGCTGACTGAAATAAGTTCATGAGATGATAACCAACAAAAATTGACAAGAACCACGAAAAGTTCTTGTATTTTAAGATAAAATCTTACGCTATTAAAGAAAAAACTTCTTGCTCGCTGAAATCTGTTCATTTGCTGAAAACCAACAAAACCACGAAAAGTTCTTGTATTTGAAGATAAAATCTTTTTGCTTTGAAGAAGAAAGATCTAGCTGACTGAAATAAGTTCATCAGATGAAAACCAACAAAAATTGACAAGAACCACGAAAAGTTCTTGTATTTTAAGATAAAATCTTACTCTATTAAGGAAAAAACTTCCAGCTCGCTGAAATATGTTCATTTGCTGAAAACCATCAAAACCACGAAAAGTTCTTGTATTAGAAGATAAAATCTTTTTGCTTTGAAGAAGAAAGATCTAGCTGACTGAAATAAGTTCATTGGATGAAAACGAACAAAAATTGACAAGAACCACGAAAAGTTCTTGTATTTTAAGATAAAATCTTACGCTATTAAAGAAAAAACTTCTTGCTCGCTGAAATCTGTTCATTTGCTGAAAACCAACAAAACCACGAAAAGTTCTTGTATTTGAAGATGAAATCTTTTTGCTTTGAAGAAGAAAGATCTAGCTGACTGAAATAAGTTCATTGGATGAAAACCAACAAAAATTGACAAGAACCACGAAAAGTTCTTGTATTTTAAGATAAAATCTTACTCTATTAAGGAAAAAACTTCCAGCTCGCTGAAATATGTTCATTTACTGAAAACCATCAAAACCACGAAAAGTTCTTGTATTTGAAGATAAAATCTTTTTGCTTTGAAGAAGAAAGATCTTGCTGACTGAAATAAGTTCATTAGATGAAAACGAACAAAAATTGACAAGAACCACGAAAAGTTCTTGTATTTTAAGATAAAATCTTACGCTATTAAAGAAAAAACTTCTTGCTCGCTGAAATCTGTTCATTTGCTGAAAACCAACAAAACCACGAAAAGTTCTTGTATTTGAAGATAAAATCTTTTTGCTTTGAAGAAGAAAGATCTCGCTGACTGAAATAAGTTCATTAGATGAAAACCAACAAAAATTGACAAGAACCACGAAAAGTTCTTGTATTTTAAGATAAAATCTTACTCTATTAAGGAAAAAACTTCCAGCTCGCTGAAATATGTTCATTTGCTGAAAACCATCAAAACCACGAAAAGTTCTTGTATTTGAAGATAAAATCTTTTCGCTTTGAAGAAGAAAGATCTCGCTGACTGAAATAAGTTCATTAGATGAAAACGAACAAAAATTGACAAGAACCACGAAAAGTTCTTGTATTTTAAGATAAAATCTTACGCTATTAAAGAAAAAACTTCTTGCTCGCTCAAATGTGTTCATTTGGTGAAAACCAACAAAACCACGAAAAGTTCTTGTATTTGAAGATAAAATCTTTTTGCTTTGAAGAAGAAAGATCCAGCTGACTGAAATAAGTTCATAAGATGAAAACCAACAAAAATTGACAAGAACCACGAAAAGTTCTTGTATTTTAAGATAAAATCTTACTCTATTCAGGAAAAAACTTCCAGCTCGCTGAAATATGTTCATTTGCTGAAAACCATCAAAACCACGAAAAGTTCTTGTATTTGAAGATAAAATCTTTTTGCTTTGAAGAAGAAAGATCTAGCTGACTGAAATAAGTTCATTAGATGAAAACGAACAAAAATTGACAAGAACCACGAAAAGTTCTTGTATTTTAAGATAAAATCTTACGCTATTAAAGAAAAAACTTCTTGCTCGCTGAAATCTGTTCATTTGCTGAAAACCAACAAAACCAAGAAAAGTTCTTGTATTTGAAGATAAAATCTTTTTGCTGTGAAGAAGAAAAATCTAGCTGACTGAAATAAGTTCATGAGATGATAACCAACAAAAATTGACAAGAACCACGAAAAGTTCTTGTATTTTAAGATAAAATCTTACGCTATTAAAGAAAAAACTTCTTGCTCGCTGAAATCTGTTCATTTGCTGAAAACCAACAAAACCACGAAAAGTTCTTGTATTTGAAGATAAAATCTTTTTGCTTTGAAGAAGAAAGATCTAGCTGACTGAAATAAGTTCATAAGATGAAAACCAACAAAAATTGTCAAGAACCACGAAAAGTTCTTGTATTTTAAGATAAAATCTTACGCTATTAAAGAAAAAACACCCAGCTCGCTGAAATATGTTCATTTGCTGAAAACCAACAAAACCACGAAAAGTTCTTGTATTTGAAGATAAAATCTTTTTGCTTTGAAGAAGAAAGATCTAGCTGACTGAAATAAGTTCATTAGATGAAAACCAACAAAAATTGACAAGAACCACGAAAAGTTCTTGTATTTTAAGATAAAATCTTACTCTATTAAGGAAAAAACTTCCAGCTCGCTGAAATATGTTCATTTGCTGAAAACCATCAAAACCACGAAAAGTTCTTGTATTAGAAGATAAAATCTTTTTGCTTTGAAGAAGAAAGATCTAGCTGACTGAAATAAGTTCATTGGATGAAAACGAACAAAAATTGACAAGAACCACGAAAAGTTCTTGTATTTTAAGATAAAATCTTACGCTATTAAAGAAAAAACTTCTTGCTCGCTGAAATCTGTTCATTTGCTGAAAACCAACAAAACCACGAAAAGTTCTTGTATTTGAAGATGAAATCCTTTTGCTTTGAAGAAGAAAGATCTAGCTGACTGAAATAAGTTCATTGGATGAAAACCAACAAAAATTGACAAGAACCACGAAAAGTTCTTGTATTTTAAGATAAAATCTCACTCTATTAAGGAAAAAACTTCCAGCTCGCTGAAATATGTTCATTTGCTGAAAACCATGAAAACCTCGAAAAGTTCTTGTATTTGAAGATAAAATCTTTTTGCTTTGAAGAAGAAAGATCTTGCTGACTGAAATAAGTTCATTAGATGAAAACGAACAAAAATTGACAAGAACCACGAAAAGTTCTTGTATTTTAAGATAAAATCTTACTCTATTAAGGAAAAAACTTCCAGCTCGCTGAAATATGTTCATTTACTGAAAACCATCAAAACCACGAAAAGTTCTTGTATTTGAAGATAAAATCTTTTTGCTTTGAAGAAGAAAGATCTTGCTGACTGAAATAAGTTCATTAGATGAAAACGAACAAAAATTGACAAGAACCACGAAAAGTTCTTGTATTTTAAGATAAAATCTTACGCTATTAAAGAAAAAACTTCTTGCTCGCTGAAATCTGTTCATTTGCTGAAAACCAACAAAACCACGAAAAGTTCTTGTATTTGAAGATAAAATCTTTTTGCTTTGAAGAAGAAAGATCTCGCTGACTGAAATAAGTTCATTAGATGAAAACCAACAAAAATTGACAAGAACCACGAAATGTTCTTGTATTTTAAGATAAAATCTTACTCTATTAAGGAAAAAACTTCCAGCTCGCTGAAATATGTTCATTTGCTGAAAACCATCAAAACCACGAAAAGTTCTTGTATTTGAAGATAAAATCTTTTCGCTTTGAAGAAGAAAGATCTCGCTGACTGAAATAAGTTCATTAGATGAAAACGAACAAAAATTGACAAGAACCACGAAAAGTTCTTGTATTTTAAGATAAAATCTTACGCTATTAAAGAAAAAACTTCTTGCTCGCTCAAATGTGTTCATTTGCTGAAAACCAACAAAACCACGAAAAGTTCTTGTATTTGAAGATAAAATCTTTTTGCTTTGAAGAAGAAAGATCTAGCTGACTGAAATAAGTTCATAAGATGAAAACCAACAAAAATTGACAAGAACCACGAAAAGTTCTTGTATTTTAAGATAAAATCTTACTCTATTCAGGAAAAAACTTCCAGCTCGCTGAAATATGTTCATTTGCTGAAAACCATCAAAACCACGAAAAGTTCTTGTATTTGAAGATAAAATCTTTTTGCTTTGAAGAAGAAAGATCTAGCTGACTGAAATAAGTTCATTAGATGAAAACGAACAAAAATTGACAAGAACCACGAAAGGTTCTTGTATTTTAAGATAAAATCTTACGCTATTAAAGAAAAAACTTCTTGCTCGCTGAAATCTGTTCATTTGCTGAAAACCAACAAAACCACGAAAAGTTCTTGTATTTGAAGATGAAATCTTTTTGCTTTGAAGAAGAAAGATCTCGCTGACTGAAATAAGTTCATTAGATGAAAACCAACAAAAATTGACAAGAACCACGAAAAGTTCTTGTATTTTAAGATAAAATCTTACTCTATTAAGGAAAAAACTTTCGGCTCGCTGAAATATGTTCATTTGCTGAAAACCATCAAAACCACGAAAAGTTCTTGTATTTGAAGATAAAATCTTTTTGCTTTGAAGAAGAAAGATCTAGCTGACTGAAATAAGTTCATTCGATGAAAACCAACAAAAATTGACAAGAACCACGAAAAGTTCTTGTATTTTAAGATAAAATCTTACGCTATTAAAGAAAAAACTTCTTGCTTGCTGAAATCTGTTCATTTGCTGAAAACCAACAAAACCACGAAAAGTTCTTGTATTTGAAGATGAAATCTTTTTGCTTTGAAGAAGAAAGATCTAGCTGACTGAAATAAGTTCATTAGATGAAAACCAACAAAAATTGACAAGAACCACGAAAAGTTCTTGTATTTTAAGATAAAATCTTACTCTATTAAGGAAAAAACTTCCAGCTCGCTGAAATATGTTCATTTGCTGAAAACCATCAAAACCTCGAAAAGTTCTTGTATTTGAAGATAAAATCTTGTTGCTTTGAAGAAGAAAGATCTCGCTGACTGAAATAAGTTCATTAGATGAAAACCAACAATAATTGACAAGAACCACGAAAAGTTCTTGTATTTTAAGATAAAATCTTACTCTATTAAGGAAAAAACTTCCAGCTCGCTGAAATATGTTCATTTGCTGAAAACCATCAAAACCACGAAAAGTTCTTGTGTTTGAAGATAAAATCTTTTTGCTTTGAAGAAGAAAGATCTCGCTGACTGAAATAAGTTCATTAGATGAAAACGAACAAAAATTGACAAGAACCACGAAAAGTTCTTGTATTTTAAGATAAAATCTTACTCTATTAAGGAAAAAACTTCCAGCTCGCTGAAATATGTTCATTTACTGAAAACCATCCAAACCACGAAAAGTTCTTGTATTTGAAGATAAAATCTTTTTGCTTTGAAGAAGAAAGATCTAGCTGACTGAAATAAGTTCATTAGATGAAAACCAACAAAAATTGACAAGAACCACGAAAAGTTCTTGTATTTTAAGATAAAATCTTACTCTATTAAGGAAAAAACTTCCAGCTCGCTGAAATATGTTCATTTGCTGAAAACCATCAAAACCACGAAAAGTTCTTGTATTTGAAGATAAAATCTTTTTGCTTTGAAGAAGAAAGATCTCACTGACTGAAATAAGTTCATTCGATGAAAACCAACAAAAATTGACAAGAACCACGAAAAGTTCTTTTATTTTAAGATAAAATCTTACGCTATTAAAGAAAAAACTTCTTGCTCGCTCAAATCTGTTCATTTGCTGAAAACCAACAAAACCACGAAAAGTTCTTCTATTTGAAGATAAAATCTTTTTGCTTTGAAGAAGAAAGATCTAGCTGACTGAAATAAGTTCATTAGATGAAAACCAACAAAAATTGACAAGAACCACGAAAAGTTCTTGTATTTTAAGATAAAATCTTACTCTATTAAGGAAAAAACTTCCAGCTCGCTGAAATATGTTCATTTGCTGAAAACCATCAAAACCACGAAAAGTTCTTGCATTTGAAGATAAAATCTTTTCGCTTTGAAGAAGAAAGATCTCACTGACTGAAATAAGTTCATTAGATGAAAACGAACAAAAATTGACAAGAACCACGAAAAGTTCTTGTATTTTAAGATAAAATCTTACGCTATTAAAGAAAAAACTTCTTGCTCGCTGAAATCTGTTCATTTGCTGAAAACCAACAAAACCAAGAAAAGTTCTTGTATTTGAAGATAAAATCTTTTTGCTGTGAAGAAGAAAAATCTCGCTGACTGAAATATGTTCATTAGATGAAAACCAACAAAAATTGACAAGAACCACGAAAAGTTCTTGTATTTTAAGATAAAATCTTACGCTATTAAAGAAAAAACTTCTTGCTCGCTGAAATCTGTTCATTTGCTGAAAACCAACAAAACCACGAAAAGTTCTTGTATTTGAAGATAAAATCTTTTTGCTTTGAAGAAGAAAGATCTCGCTGACTGAAATAAGTTCATAAGATGAAAACCAACAAAAATTGTCAAGAACCACGAAAAGTTCTTGTATTTGAAGATAAAATCTTTTTGCTTTGAAGAAGAAAGATCTAGCTGACTGAAATAAGTTCATTAGATGAAAACCAACAAAAATTGACAAGAACCACGAAAAGTTCTTGTATATTAAGATAAAATCTTACTCTATTAAAGAAAAAACTTCCAGCTCGCTGAAATATGTTCATTTGCTGAAAACCATCAAAACCACGAAAAGTTCTTGTATTTGAAGATAAAATCTTTTTGCTTTGAAGAAGAAAGATCCAGCTGACTGAAATAAGTTCATTAGATGAAAACGAACAAAAATTGACAAGAACCACGAAAAGTTCTTGTATTTTAAGATAAAATCTTACTCTATTAAGGAAAAAACTTCCAGCTCGCTGAAATATGTTCATTTGCTGAAAACCAACAAAACCAAGAAAAGTTCTTGTATTTGAAGATAAAATCTTTTTGCTGTGAAGAAGAAAAATCTAGCTGACTGAAGTAAGTTCATTAGATGAAAACCAACAAAAATTGACAAGAACCACGAAAAGTTCTTGTATTTTAAGATAAAATCTTACGCTATTAAAGAAAAAACTTCTTGCTCGCTGAAATCTGTTCATTTGCTGAAAACCAACAAAACCACGAAAAGTTCTTGTATTTGAAGATAAAATCTTTTTGCTTTGAAGAAGAAAGATCTTGCTGACTGAAATAAGTTCATAAGATGAAAACCAACAAAAATTGTCAAGAACCACGAAAAGTTCTTGTATTTTAAGATAAAATCTTACGCTATAAAAGAAAAAACACCCAGCTCGCTGAAATATGTTCATTTGCTGAAAACCAACAAAACCACGAAAAGTTCTTGTATTTGAAGATAAAATCTTTTTGCTTTGAAGAAGAAAGATCTAGCTGACTGAAATAAGTTCATAAGATGAAAACCAACAAAAATTGACAAGAACCACGAAAAGTTCTTGTATTTTAAGATAAAATCTTCCTCTATTAAGGAAAAAACTTCCAGCTCGCTGAAATATGTTCATTTGCTGAAAACCATCAAAACCACGAAAAGTTCTTGTATTTGAAGATAAAATCTTTTTGCTTTGAAGAAGAAAGATCTAGCTGACTGAAATAAGTTCATTAGATGAAAACGAACAAAAATTGACAAGAACCACGAAAAGTTCTTGTATTTTAAGATAAAATCTTACGCTATTAAAGAAAAAACTTCTTGCTCGCTGAAATCTGTTCATTTGCTGAAAACCAACAAAACCAAGAAAAGTTCTTGTATTTGAAGATAAAATCTTTTTGCTGTGAAGAAGAAAAATCTCGCTGACTGAAGTATGTTCATTAGATGAAAACCAACAAAAATTGACAAGAACCACGAAAAGTTCTTGTATTTTAAGATAAAATCTTACGCTATTAAAGAAAAAACTTCTTGCTCGCTGAAATCTGTTCATTTGCTGAAAACCATCAAAACCTCGAAAAGTTCTTGTATTTGAAGATAAAATCTTGTTGCTTTGAAGAAGAAAGATCTCGCTGACTGAAATAAGTTCATTAGATGAAAACCAACAAAAATTGACAAGAACCACGAAAAGTTCTTGTATTTTAAGATAAAATCTTACTCTATTAAGGAAAAAACTTCCAGCTCGCTGAAATATGTTCATTTGCTGAAAACCATCAAAACCACGAAAAGTTCTTGTATTTGAAGATAAAATCTTTTTGCTTTGAAGAAGAAAGATCTCGCTGACTGAAATAAGTTCATTAGATGAAAACGAACAAAAATTGACAAGAACCACGAAAAGTTCTTGTATTTTAAGATAAAATCTTACGCTATTAAAGAAAAAACTTCTTGCTCGCTGAAATCTGTTCATTTGCTGAAAACCAACAAAACCACGAAAAGTTCTTGTATTTGAAGATGAAATCTTTTTGCTTTGAAGAAGAAAGATCTAGCTGACTGAAATAAGTTCATTGGATGAAAACCAACAAAAATTGACAAGAACCACGAAATGTTCTTGTATTTTAAGATAAAATCTTACTCTATTAAGGAAAAAACTTCCAGCTCGCTGAAATATGTTCATTTGCTGAAAACCATCAAAACCTCGAAAAGTTCTTGTATTTGAAGATAAAATCTTTTTGCTTTGAAGAAGAAAGATCTAGCTGACTGAAATAAGTTCATTAGATGAAAACGAACAAAAATTGACAAGAACCACGAAAAGTTCTTGTATTTTAAGATAAAATCTTACTCTATTAAGGAAAAAACTTCCAGCTCGCTGAAATATGTTCATTTACTGAAAACCATCAAAACCACGAAAAGTTCTTGTATTTGAAGATAAAATCTTTTTGCTTTGAAGAAGAAAGATCTAGCTGACTGAAATAAGTTCATTAGATGAAAACCAACAAAAATTGACAAGAACCACGAAAAGTTCTTGTATTTTAAGATAAAATCTTACGCTATTAAAGAAAAAACTTCTTGCTCGCTGAAATCTGTTCATTTGCTGAAAACCTACAAAACCACGAAAAGTTCTTGTATTTGAAGATAAAATCTTTTTGCTTTGAAGAAGAAAGATCTAGCTGACTGAAATAAGTTCATTAGATGAAAACCAACAAAAATTGACAAGAACCACGAAAAGTTCTTGTATTTTAAGATAAAATCTTACTCTATTAAGGAAAAAACTTCCAGCTCGCTGAAATATGTTCATTTGCTGAAAACCATCAAAACCACGAAAAGTTCTTGTATTTGAAGATAAAATCTTTTCGCTTTGAAGAAGAAAGATCTCACTGACTGAAATAAGTTCATTCGATGAAAACGAACAAAAATTGACAAGAACCACGAAAAGTTCTTGTATTTTAAGATAAAATCTTACGCTATTAAAGAAAAAACTTCTTGCTCGCTCAAATCTGTTCATTTGCTGAAAACCAACAAAACCACGAAAAGTTCTTCTATTTGAAGATAAAATCTTTTTGCTTTGAAGAAGAAAGATCTAGCTGACTGAAATAAGTTCATAAGATGAAAACCAACAAAAATTGACAAGAACCACGAAAAGTTCTTGTATTTTAAGATAAAATCTTACTCTATTAAGGAAAAAACTTCCAGCTCGCTGAAATATGTTCATTTGCTGAAAACCATCAAAACCACGAAAAGTTTTTGTATTTGAAGATAAAATCTTTTTGCTTTGAAGAAGAAAGATCTAGCTGACTGAAATAAGTTCATTGGATGAAAACGAACAAAAATTGACAAGAACCACGAAAAGTTCTTGTATTTTAAGATAAAATCTTACGCTATTAAAGAAAAAACTTCTTGCTCGCTGAAATCTGTTCATTTGCTGAAAACCAACAAAACCAAGAAAAGTTCTTGTATTTGAAGATAAAATCTTTTTGCTGTGAAGAAGAAAAATCTCGCTGACTGAAATATGTTCATTAGATGAAAACCAACAAAAATTGACAAGAACCACGAAAAGTTCTTGTATTTGAAGATAAAATCTTACTCTATTAAGGAAAAAACTTCCAGCTCGCTGAAATATGTTCATTTGCTGAAAACCATCAAAACCACGAAAAGTTCTTGTATTTGAAGATAAAATCTTTTTGCTTTGAAGAAGAAAGATCTAGCTGACTGAAATAAGTTCATTAGATGAAAACGAACAAAAATTGACAAGAACCACGAAAAGTTCTTGTATTTTAAGATAAAATCTTACGCTATTAAAGAAAAAACTTCTTGCTCGCTGAAATCTGTTCATTTGCTGAAAACCAACAAAACCACGAAAAGTTCTTGTATTTGAAGATAAAATCTTTTTGCTTTGAAGAAGAAAGATCTCGCTGACTGAAATAAGTTCATAAGATGAAAACCAACAAAAATTGTCAAGAACCACGAAAAGTTCTTGTATTTTAAGATAAAATCTTACGCTATTAAAGAAAAAACACCCAGCTCCCTGAAATATGTTCATTTGCTGAAAACCAACAAAACCACGAAAAGTTCTTGTATTTGAAGATAAAATCTTTTTGCTTTGAAGAAGAAAGATCTAGCTGACTGAAATAAGTTCATAAGATGAAAACGAACAAAAATTGACAAGAACCACGAAAAGTTCTTGTATTTTAAGATAAAATCTTACTCTATTAAGGAAAAAACTTCCAGCTCGCTGAAATATGTTCATTTGCTGAAAACCAACAAAACCAAGAAAAGTTCTTGTATTTGAAGATAAAATCTTTTTGCTGTGAAGAAGAAAAATCTAGCTGACTGAAATAAGTTCATTAGATGAAAACCAACAAAAATTGACAAGAACCACGAAAAGTTCTTGTATTTTAAGATAAAATCTTACGCTATTAAAGAAAAAACTTCTTGCTCGCTGAAATCTGTTCATTTGCTGAAAACCAACAAAACCACGAAAAGTTCTTGTATTTGAAGATAAAATCTTTTTGCTTTGAAGAAGAAAGATCTTGCTGACTGAAATAAGTTCATAAGATGAAAACCAAGAAAAATTGTCAAGAACCACGAAAAGTTCTTGTATTTTAAGATACAATCTTACGCTATAAAAGAAAAAACACCCAGCTCGCTGAAATATGTTCATTTGCTGAAAACCAACAAAACCACGAAAAGTTCTTGTATTTGAAGATAAAATCTTTTTGCTTTGAAGAAGAAAGATCTAGCTGACTGAAATAAGTTCATTAGATGAAAACGAACAAAAATTGACAAGAACCACGAAAAGTTCTTGTATTTTAAGATAAAATCTTACGCTATTAAAGAAAAAACTTCTTGCTCGCTGAAATCTGTTCATTTGCTGAAAACCAACAAAACCACGAAAAGTTCTTGTATTTGAAGATGAAATCTTTTTGCTTTGAAGAAGAAAGATCTAGCTGACTGAAATAAGTTCATTAGATGAAAACCAACAAAAATTGACAAGAACCACGAAAAGTTCTTGTATTTTAAGATAAAATCTTACGCTATAAAAGAAAAAACACCCAGCTCGCTGAAATATGTTCATTTGCTGAAAACCAACAAAACCACGAAAAGTTCTTGTATTTGAAGATAAAATCTTTTTGCTTTGAAGAAGAAAGATCTAGCTGACTGAAATAAGTTCATAAGATGAAAACCAACAAAAATTGACAAGAACCACGAAAAGTTCTTGTATTTTAAGATAAAATCTTACTCTATTAAGGAAAAAACTTCCAGCTCGCTGAAATATGTTCATTTGCTGAAAACCATCAAAACCACGAAAAGTTCTTGTATTTGAAGATAAAATCTTTTTGCTTTGAAGAAGAAAGATCTAGCTGACTGAAATAAGTTCATTAGATGAAAACGAACAAAAATTGACAAGAACCACGAAAAGTTCTTGTATTTTAAGATAAAATCTTACGCTATTAAAGAAAAAACTTCTTGCTCGCTGAAATCTGTTCATTTGCTGAAAACCAACAAAACCAAGAAAAGTTCTTGTATTTGAAGATAAAATCTTTTTGCTGTGAAGAAGAAAAATCTCGCTGACTGAAATATGTTCATGAGATGAAAACCAACAAAAATTGACAAGAACCACGAAAAGTTCTTGTATTTTAAGATAAAATCTTACGCTATTAAAGAAAAAACTTCTTGCTCGCTGAAATCTGTTCATTTGCTGAAAACCAACAAAACCACGAAAAGTTCTTGTATTTGAAGATAAAATCTTTTTGCTTTGAAGAAGAAAGATCTCGCTGACTGAAATAAGTTCATAAGATGAAAACCAACAAAAATTGTCAAGAACCACGAAAAGTTCTTGTATTTTAAGATAAAATCTTACGCTATTAAAGAAAAAACACCCAGCTCGCTGAAATATGTTCATTTGCTGAAAACCAACAAAACCACGAAAAGTTCTTGTATTTGAAGATAAAATCTTTTTGCTTTGAAGAAGAAAGATCTAGCTGACTGAAATAAGTTCATTAGATGAAAACGAACAAAAATTGACAAGAACCACGAAAAGTTCTTGTATTTTAAGATAAAATCTTACTCTATTAAAGAAAAAACTTCCAGCTCGCTGAAATATGTTCATTTGCTGAAAACCATCAAAACCACGAAAAGTTCTTGTATTTGAAGATAAAATCTTTTTGCTTTGAAGAAGAAAGATCTAGCTGACTGAAATAAGTTCATTGGATGAAAACGAACAAAAATTGACAAGAACCACGAAAAGTTCTTGTATTTTAAGATAAAATCTTACTCTATTAAGGAAAAAACTTCCAGCTCGCTGAAATATGTTCATTTGCTGAAAACCAACAAAACCAAGAAAAGTTCTTGTATTTGAAGATAAAATCTTTTTGCTGTGAAGAAGAAAAATCTAGCTGACTGAAATAAGTTCATTAGATGAAAACCAACAAAAATTGACAAGAACCACGAAAAGTTCTTGTATTTTAAGATAAAATCTTACGCTATTAAAGAAAAACTTCTTGCTCGCTGAAATCTGTTCATTTGCTGAAAACCAACAAAACCACGAAAAGTTCTTGTATTTGAAGATAAAATCTTTTTGCTTTGAAGAAGAAAGATCTTGCTGACTGAAATAAGTTCATAAGATGAAAACCAACAAAAATTGTCAAGAACCACGAAAAGTTCTTGTATTTTAAGATAAAATCTTACGCTATAAAAGAAAAAACACCCAGCTCGCTGAAATATGTTCATTTGCTGAAAACCAACAAAACCACGAAAAGTTCTTGTATTTGAAGATAAAATCTTTTTGCTTTGAAGAAGAAAGATCTAGCTGACTGAAATAAGTTCATTAGATGAAAACGAACAAAAATTGACAAGAACCACGAAAAGTTCTTGTATTTTAAGATAAAATCTTACGCTATTAAAGAAAAAACTTCTTGCTCGCTGAAATCTGTTCATTTGCTGAAAACCAACAAAACCACGAAAAGTTCTTGTATTTGAAGATGAAATCTTTTTGCTTTGAAGAAGAAAGATCTAGCTGACTGAAATAAGTTCATTAGATGAAAACCAACAAAAATTGACAAGAACCACGAAAAGATCTTGTATTTTAAGATAAAATCTTACTCTATTAAGGAAAAAACTTCCAGCTCGCTGAAATCTGTTCATTTGCTGAAAACCAACAAAACCAAGAAAAGTTCTTGTATTTGAAGATAAAATCTTTTTGCTGTGAAGAAGAAAAATCTCGCTGACTGAAATATGTTCATTAGATGAAAACCAACAAAAATTGACAAGAACCACGAAAAGTTCTTGTATTTTAAGATAAAATCTTACGCTATTAAAGAAAAAACTTCTTGCTCGCTGAAATCTGTTCATTTGCTGAAAACCAATAAAACCACGAAAAGTTCTTGTATTTGAAGATAAAATCTTTTTGCTTTGAAGAAGAAAGATCTCGCTGACTGAAATAAGTTCATAAGATGAAAACCAACAAAAATTGTCAAGAACCACGAAAAGTTCTTGTATTTTAAGATAAAATCTTACGCTATTAAAGAAAAAACACCCAGCTCGCTGAAATATGTTCATTTGCTGAAAACCAACAAAACCACGAAAAGTTCTTGTATTTGAAGATAAAATCTTTTTGCTTTGAAGAAGAAAGATCTAGCTGACTGAAATAAGTTCATTAGATGAAAACCAACAAAAATTGACAAGAACCACGAAAAGTTCTTGTATTTTAAGATAAAATCTTACTCTATTAAAGAAAAAACTTCCAGCTCGCTGAAATATGTTCATTTGCTGAAAACCATCAAAACCACGAAAAGTTCTTGTATTTGAAGATAAAATCTTTTTGCTTTGAAGAAGAAAGATCTAGCTGACTGAAATAAGTTCATTAGATGAAAACGAACAAAAATTGACAAGAACCACGAAAAGTTCTTGTATTTTAAGATAAAATCTTACTCTATTAAGGAAAAAACTTCCAGCTCGCTGAAATATGTTCATTTGCTGAAAACCAACAAAACCAAGAAAAGTTCTTGTATTTGAAGATAAAATCTTTTTGCTGTGAAGAAGAAAAATCTAGCTGACTGAAATAAGTTCATTAGATGAAAACCAACAAAAATTGACAAGAACCACGAAAAGTTCTTGTATTTTAAGATAAAATCTTACGCTATTAAAGAAAAAACTTCTTGCTCGCTGAAATCTGTTCATTTGCTGAAAACCAACAAAACCACGAAAAGTTCTTGTATTTGAAGATAAAATCTTTTTGCTTTGAAGAAGAAAGATCTTGCTGACTGAAATAAGTTCATAAGATGAAAACCAACAAAAATTGTCAAGAACCACGAAAAGTTCTTGTATTTTAAGATAAAATCTTACGCTATAAAAGAAAAAACACCCAGCTCGCTGAAATATGTTCATTTGCTGAAAACCAACAAAACCACGAAAAGTTCTTGTATTTGAAGATAAAATCTTTTTGCTTTGAAGAAGAAAGATCTAGCTGACTGAAATAAGTTCATTAGATGAAAACGAACAAAAATTGACAAGAACCACGAAAAGTTCTTGTATTTTAAGATAAAATCTTACGCTATTAAAGAAAAAACTTCTTGCTCGCTGAAATCTGTTCATTTGCTGAAAACCAACAAAACCACGAAAAGTTCTTGTATTTGAAGATGAAATCTTTTTGCTTTGAAGAAGAAAGATCTTGCTGACTGAAATAAGTTCATTAGATGAAAACCAACAAAAATTGACAAGAACCACGAAAAGTTCTTGTATTTTAAGATAAAATCTTACTCTATTAAGGAAAAAACTTCTTGCTCGCTGAAATCTGTTCATTTGCTGAAAACCAACAAAACCAAGAAAAGTTCTTGTATTTGAAGATAAAATCTTTTTGCTGTGAAGAAGAAAAATCTCGCTGACTGAAATATGTTCATTAGATGAAAACCAACAAAAATTGACAAGAACCACGAAAAGTTCTTGTATTTTAAGATAAAATCTTACGCTATTAAAGAAAAAACTTCTTGCTCGCTGAAATCTGTTCATTTGCTGAAAACCAACAAAACCACGAAAAGTTCTTGTATTTGAAGATAAAATCTTTTTGCTTTGAAGAAGAAAGATCTCGCTGACTGAAATAAGTTCATAAGATGAAAACCAACAAAAATTGTCAAGAACCACGAAAAGTTCTTGTATTTTAAGATAAAATCTTACGCTATTTAAGAAAAAACACCCAGCTCGCTGAAATATGTTCATTTGCTGAAAACCAACAAAACCACGAAAAGTTCTTGTATTTGAAGATAAAATCTTTTTGCTTTGAAGAAGAAAGATCTAACTGACTGAAATAAGTTCATTAGATGAAAACCAACAAAAATTGACAAGAACCACGAAAAGTTCTTGTATTTTAAGATAAAATCTTACTCTATTAAAGAAAAAACTTCCAGCTCGCTGAAATATGTTCATTTGCTGAAAACCATCAAAACCACGAAAAGTTCTTGTATTTGAAGATAAAATCTTTTTGCTTTGAAGAAGAAAGATCTAGCTGACTGAAATAAGTTCATTAGATGAAAACGAACAAAAATTGACAAGAACCACGAAAAGTTCTTGTATTTTAAGATAAAATCTTACGCTATTAAAGAAAAAACTTCTTGCTCGCTGAAATCTGTTCATTTGCTGAAAACCAACAAAACCACGAAAAGTTCTTGTATTTGAAGATGAAATCTTTTTGCTTTGAAGAAGAAAGATCTTGCTGACTGAAATAAGTTCATTAGATGAAAACCAACAAAAATTGACAAGAACCACGAAAAGTTCTTGTATTTTAAGATAAAATCTTACTCTATTAAGGAAAAAACTTCTTGCTCGCTGAAATCTGTTCATTTGCTGAAAACCAACAAAACCAAGAAAAGTTCTTGTATTTGAAGATAAAATCTTTTTGCTGTGAAGAAGAAAAATCTCGCTGACTGAAATATGTTCATTAGATGAAAACCAACAAAAATTGACAAGAACCACGAAAAGTTCTTGTATTTTAAGATAAAATCTTACGCTATTAAAGAAAAAACTTCTTGCTCGCTGAAATCTGTTCATTTGCTGAAAACCAACAAAACCACGAAAAGTTCTTGTATTTGAAGATAAAATCTTTTTGCTTTGAAGAAGAAAGATCTCGCTGACTGAAATAAGTTCATAAGATGAAAACCAACAAAAATTGTCAAGAACCACGAAAAGTTCTTGTATTTTAAGATAAAATCTTACGCTATTAAAGAAAAAACACCCAGCTCGCTGAAATATGTTCATTTGCTGAAAACCAACAAAACCACGAAAAGTTCTTGTATTTGAAGATAAAATCTTTTTGCTTTGAAGAAGAAAGATCTAACTGACTGAAATAAGTTCATTAGATGAAAACCAACAAAAATTGACAAGAACCACGAAAAGTTCTTGTATTTTAAGATAAAATCTTACTCTATTAAAGAAAAAACTTCCAGCTCGCTGAAATATGTTCATTTGCTGAAAACCATCAAAACCACGAAAAGTTCTTGTATTTGAAGATAAAATCTTTTTGCTTTGAAGAAGAAAGATCTAGCTGACTGAAATAAGTTCATTAGATGAAAACGAACAAAAATTGACAAGAACCACGAAAAGTTCTTGTATTTTAAGATAAAATCTTACTCTATTAAGGAAAAAACTTCCAGCTCGCTGAAATATGTTCATTTGCTGAAAACCAACAAAACCAAGAAAAGTTCTTGTATTTGAAGATAAAATCTTTTTGCTGTGAAGAAGAAAAATCTAGCTGACTGAAATAAGTTCATTAGATGAAAACCAACAAAAATTGACAAGAACCACGAAAAGTTCTTGTATTTTAAGATAAAATCTTACGCTATTAAAGAAAAAACTTCTTGCTCGCTGAAATCTGTTCATTTGCTGAAAACCAACAAAACCACGAAAAGTTCTTGTATTTGAAGATAAAATCTTTTTGCTTTGAAGAAGAAAGATCTTGCTGACTGAAATAAGTTCATAAGATGAAAACCAACAAAAATTGTCAAGAACCACGAAAAGTTCTTGTATTTTAAGATAAAATCTTACGCTATAAAAGAAAAAACACCCAGCTCGCTGAAATATGTTCATTTGCTGAAAACCAACAAAACCACGAAAAGTTCTTGTATTTGAAGATAAAATCTTTTTGCTTTGAAGAAGAAAGATCTAGCTGACTGAAATAAGTTCATTAGATGAAAACGAACAAAAATTGACAAGAACCACGAAAAGTTCTTGTATTTTAAGATAAAATCTTACGCTATTAAAGAAAAAACTTCTTGCTCGCTGAAATCTGTTCATTTGCTGAAAACCAACAAAACCACGAAAAGTTCTTGTATTTGAAGATAAAATCTTTTTGCTTTGAAGAAGAAAGATCTCGCTGACTGAAATAAGTTCATAAGATGAAAACCAACAAAAATTGTCAAGAACCACGAAAAGTTCTTGTATTTTAAGATAAAATCTTACGCTATTAAAGAAAAAACACCCAGCTCCCTGAAATATGTTCATTTGCTGAAAACCAACAAAACCACGAAAAGTTCTTGTATTTGAAGATAAAATCTTTTTGCTTTGAAGAAGAAAGATCTAGCTGACTGAAATAAGTTCATAAGATGAAAACGAACAAAAATTGACAAGAACCACGAAAAGTTCTTGTATTTTAAGATAAAATCTTACTCTATTAAGGAAAAAACTTCCAGCTCGCTGAAATATGTTCATTTGCTGAAAACCAACAAAACCAAGAAAAGTTCTTGTATTTGAAGATAAAATCTTTTTGCTGTGAAGAAGAAAAATCTAGCTGACTGAAATAAGTTCATTAGATGAAAACCAACAAAAATTGACAAGAACCACGAAAAGTTCTTGTATTTTAAGATAAAATCTTACGCTATTAAAGAAAAAACTTCTTGCTCGCTGAAATCTGTTCATTTGCTGAAAACCAACAAAACCACGAAAAGTTCTTGTATTTGAAGATAAAATCTTTTTGCTTTGAAGAAGAAAGGTCTTGCTGACTGAAATAAGTTCATAAGATAAAAACCAACAAAAATTGTCAAGAACCACGAAAAGTTCTTGTATTTTAAGATACAATCTTACGCTATAAAAGAAAAAACACCCAGCTCGCTGAAATATGTTCATTTGCTGAAAACCAACAAAACCACGAAAAGTTCTTGTATTTGAAGATAAAATCTTTTTGCTTTGAAGAAGAAAGATCTAGCTGACTGAAATAAGTTCATTAGATGAAAACGAACAAAAATTGACAAGAACCACGAAAAGTTCTTGTATTTTAAGATAAAATCTTACGCTATTAAAGAAAAAACTTCTTGCTCGCTGAAATCTGTTCATTTGCTGAAAACCAACAAAACCACGAAAAGTTCTTGTATTTGAAGATGAAATCTTTTTGCTTTGAAGAAGAAAGATCTAGCTGACTGAAATAAGTTCATAAGATGAAAACCAACAAAAATTGACAAGAACCACGAAAAGTTCTTGTATTTTAAGATAAAATCTTACTCTATTAAGGAAAAAACTTCCAGCTCGCTGAAATATGTTCATTTGCTGAAAACCATCAAAACCACGAAAAGTTCTTGTATTTGAAGATAAAATCTTTTTGCTTTGAAGAAGAAAGATCTAGCTGACTGAAATAAGTTCATTAGATGAAAACGAACAAAAATTGACAAGAACCACGAAAAGTTCTTGTATTTTAAGATAAAATCTTACGCTATTAAAGAAAAAACTTCTTGCTCGCTGAAATCTGTTCATTTGCTGAAAACCAACAAAACCAAGAAAAGTTCTTGTACTTGAAGATAAAATCTTTTTGCTGTGAAGAAGAAAAATCTCGCTGACTGAAATATGTTCATGAGATGAAAACCAACAAAAATTGACAAGAACCACGAAAAGTTCTTGTATTTTAAGATAAAATCTTACGCTATTAAAGAAAAAACTTCTTGCTCGCTGAAATCTGTTCATTTGCTGAAAACCAACAAAACCACGAAAAGTTCTTGTATTTGAAGATAAAATCTTTTTGCTTTGAAGAAGAAAGATCTCGCTGACTGAAATAAGTTCATAAGATGAAAACCAACAAAAATTGTCAAGAACCACGAAAAGTTCTTGTATTTTAAGATAAAATCTTACGCTATTAAAGAAAAAACACCCAGCTCGCTGAAATATGTTCATTTGCTGAAAACCAACAAAACCACGAAAAGTTCTTGTATTTGAAGATAAAATCTTTTTGCTTTGAAGAAGAAAGATCTAGCTGACTGAAATAAGTTCATTAGATGAAAACGAACAAAAATTGACAAGAACCACGAAAAGTTCTTGTATTTTAAGATAAAATCTTACTCTATTAAAGAAAAAACTTCCAGCTCGCTGAAATATGTTCATTTGCTGAAAACCATCAAAACCACGAAAAGTTCTTGTATTTGAAGATAAAATCTTTTTGCTTTGAAGAAGAAAGATCTAGCTGACTGAAATAAGTTCATTGGATGAAAACGAACAAAAATTGACAAGAACCACGAAAAGTTCTTGTATTTTAAGATAAAATCTTACTCTATTAAGGAAAAAACTTCCAGCTCGCTGAAATATGTTCATTTGCTGAAAACCAACAAAACCAAGAAAAGTTCTTGTATTTGAAGATAAAATCTTTTTGCTGTGAAGAAGAAAAATCTAGCTGACTGAAATAAGTTCATTAGATGAAAACCAACAAAAATTGACAAGAACCACGAAAAGTTCTTGTATTTTAAGATAAAATCTTACGCTATTAAAGAAAAACTTCTTGCTCGCTGAAATCTGTTCATTTGCTGAAAACCAACAAAACCACGAAAAGTTCTTGTATTTGAAGATAAAATCTTTTTGCTTTGAAGAAGAAAGATCTTGCTGACTGAAATAAGTTCATAAGATGAAAACCAACAAAAATTGTCAAGAACCACGAAAAGTTCTTGTATTTTAAGATAAAATCTTACGCTATAAAAGAAAAAACACCCAGCTCGCTGAAATATGTTCATTTGCTGAAAACCAACAAAACCACGAAAAGTTCTTGTATTTGAAGATAAAATCTTTTTGCTTTGAAGAAGAAAGATCTAGCTGACTGAAATAAGTTCATTAGATGAAAACGAACAAAAATTGACAAGAACCACGAAAAGTTCTTGTATTTTAAGATAAAATCTTACGCTATTAAAGAAAAAACTTCTTGCTCGCTGAAATCTGTTCATTTGCTGAAAACCAACAAAACCACGAAAAGTTCTTGTATTTGAAGATGAAATCTTTTTGCTTTGAAGAAGAAAGATCTAGCTGACTGAAATAAGTTCATTAGATGAAAACCAACAAAAATTGACAAGAACCACGAAAAGATCTTGTATTTTAAGATAAAATCTTACTCTATTAAGGAAAAAACTTCCAGCTCGCTGAAATATGTTCATTTGCTGAAAACCATCAAAACCTCGAAAAGTTCTTGTATTTGAAGATAAAATCTTTTTGCTTTGAAGAAGAAAGATCTAGCTGACTGAAATAAGTTCATTAGATGAAAACCAACAAAAATTGACAAGAATCACGAAAAGTTCTTGTATTTTAAGATAAAATCTTACTCTATTAAGGAAAAAACTTCCAGCTCGCTGAAATCTGTTCATTTGCTGAAAACCAACAAAACCAAGAAAAGTTCTTGTATTTGAAGATAAAATCTTTTTGCTGTGAAGAAGAAAAATCTCGCTGACTGAAATATGTTCATTAGATGAAAACCAACAAAAATTGACAAGAACCACGAAAAGTTCTTGTATTTTAAGATAAAATCTTACGCTATTAAAGAAAAAACTTCTTGCTCGCTGAAATCTGTTCATTTGCTGAAAACCAACAAAACCACGAAAAGTTCTTGTATTTGAAGATAAAATCTTTTTGCTTTGAAGAAGAAAGATCTCGCTGACTGAAATAAGTTCATAAGATGAAAACCAACAAAAATAGTCAAGAACCACGAAAAGTTCTTGTATTTTAAGATAAAATCTTACGCTATTAAAGAAAAAACACCCAGCTCGCTGAAATATGTTCATTTGCTGAAAACCAACAAAACCACAAAAAGTTCTTGTATTTGAAGATAAAATCTTTTTGCTTTGAAGAAGAAAGATCTAGCTGACTGAAATAAGTTCATTAGATGAAAACCAACAAAAATTGACAAGAACCACGAAAAGTTCTTGTATTTTAAGATAAAATCTTACTCTATTCAAGAAAAAACTTCCAGCTCGCTGAAATATGTTCATTTGCTGAAAACCATCAAAACCACGAAAAGTTCTTGTATTTGAAGATAAAATCTTTTTGCTTTGAAGAAGAAAGATCTAGCTGACTGAAATAAGTTCATTAGATGAAAACGAACAAAAATTGACAAGAACCACGAAAAGTTCTTGTATTTTAAGATAAAATCTTACTCTATTAAGGAAAAAACTTCCAGCTCGCTGAAATATGTTCATTTGCTGAAAACCAACAAAACCAAGAAAAGTTCTTGTATTTGAAGATAAAATCTTTTTGCTTTGAAGAAGAAAGATCTTGCTGACTGAAATAAGTTCATAAGATGAAAACCAACAAAAATTGACAAGAACCACGAAAAGTTCTTGTATTTTAAGATAAAATCTTACTCTATTCAAGAAAAAACTTCCAGCTCGCTGAAATATGTTCATTTGCTGAAAACCATCAAAACCACGAAAAGTTCTTGTATTTGAAGATAAAATCTTTTTGCTTTGAAGAAGAAAGATCTAGCTGACTGAAATAAGTTCATTAGATGAAAACCAACAAAAATTGACAAGAACCACGAAAAGTTCTTGTATTTTAAGATAAAATCTTACGCTATTAAAGAAAAAACACCCAGCTCGCTGAAATATGTTCATTTGCTGAAAACCAACAAAACCACGAAAAGTTCTTGTATTTGAAGATAAAATCTTTTTGCTTTGAAGAAGAAAGATCTTGCTGACTGAAATAAGTTCATAAGATGAAAACCAACAAAAATTGTCAAGAACCACGAAAAGTTCTTGTATTTTAAGATAAAATCTTACGCTATAAAAGAAAAAACACCCAGCTCGCTGAAATATGTTCATTTGCTGAAAACCAACAAAACCACGAAAAGTTCTTGTATTTGAAGATAAAATCTTTTTGCTTTGAAGAAGAAAGATCTAGCTGACTGAAATAAGTTCATTGGATGAAAACGAACAAAAATTGACAAGAACCACGAAAAGTTCTTGTATTTTAAGATAAAATCTTACGCTATTAAAGAAAAAACTTCTTGCTCGCTGAAATCTGTTCATTTGCTGAAAACCAACAAAACCACGAAAAGTTCTTGTATTTGAAGATGAAATCTTTTTGCTTTGAAGAAGAAAGATCTTGCTGACTGAAATAAGTTCATTAGATGAAAACCAACAAAAATTGACAAGAACCACGAAAAGTTCTTGTATTTTAAGATAAAATCTTACTCTATTAAGGAAAAAACTTCTTGCTTGCTGAAATCTGTTCATTTGCTGAAAACCAACAAAACCAAGAAAAGTTCTTGTATTTGAAGATAAAATCTTTTTGCTGTGAAGAAGAAAAATCTCGCTGACTGAAATATGTTCATTAGATGAAAACCAACAAAAATTGACAAGAACCACGAAAAGTTCTTGTATTTTAAGATAAAATCTTACGCTATTAAAGAAAAAACTTCTTGCTCGCTGAAATCTGTTCATTTGCTGAAAACCAACAAAACCACGAAAAGTTCTTGTATTTGAAGATAAAATCTTTTTGCTTTGAAGAAGAAAGATCTCGCTGACTGAAATAAGTTCATAAGATGAAAACCAACAAAAATTGTCAAGAACCACGAAAAGTTCTTGTATTTTAAGATAAAATCTTACGCTATTAAAGAAAAAACACCCAGCTCGCTGAAATATGTTCATTTGCTGAAAACCAACAAAACCACGAAAAGTTCTTGTATTTGAAGATAAAATCTTTTTGCTTTGAAGAAGAAAGATCTAACTGACTGAAATAAGTTCATTAGATGAAAACCAACAAAAATTGACAAGAACCACGAAAAGTTCTTGTATTTTAAGATAAAATCTTTTTGCTTTGAAGAAGAAAGATCTAGCTGACTGAAATAAGTTCATTAGATGAAAACGAACAAAAATTGACAAGAACCACGAAAAGTTCTTGTATTTTAAGATAAAATCTTACTCTATTAAGGAAAAAACTTCCAGCTCGCTGAAATATGTTCATTTGCTGAAAACCAACAAAACCAAGAAAAGTTCTTGTATTTGAAGATAAAATCTTTTTGCTGTGAAGAAGAAAAATCTAGCTGACTGAAATAAGTTCATTAGATGAAAACCAACAAAAATTGACAAGAACCACGAAAAGTTCTTGTATTTTAAGATAAAATCTTACGCTATTAAAGAAAAAACTTCTTGCTCGCTGAAATCTGTTCATTTGCTGAAAACCAACAAAACCACGAAAAGTTCTTGTATTTGAAGATAAAATCTTTTTGCTTTGAAGAAGAAAGATCTTGCTGACTGAAATAAGTTCATAAGATGAAAACCAACAAAAATTGTCAAGAACCACGAAAAGTTCTTGTATTTTAAGATAAAATCTTACGCTATAAAAGAAAAAACACCCAGCTCGCTGAAATATGTTCATTTGCTGAAAACCAACAAAACCACGAAAAGTTCTTGTATTTGAAGATAAAATCTTTTTGCTTTGAAGAAGAAAGATCTAGCTGACTGAAATAAGTTCATTAGATGAAAACGAACAAAAATTGACAAGAACCACGAAAAGTTCTTGTATTTTAAGATAAAATCTTACGCTATTAAAGAAAAAACTTCTTGCTCGCTGAAATCTGTTCATTTGCTGAAAACCAACAAAACCACGAAAAGTTCTTGTATTTGAAGATGAAATCTTTTTGCTTTGAAGAAGAAAGATCTAGCTGACTGAAATAAGTTCATTAGATGAAAACCAACAAAAATTGACAAGAACCACGAAAAGTTCTTGTATTTTAAGATAAAATCTTACTCTATTAAGGAAAAAACTTCCAGCTCGCTGAAATATGTTCATTTGCTGAAAACCATCAAAACCTCGAAAAGTTCATGTATTTGAAGATAAAATCTTTTTGCTTTGAAGAAGAAAGATCTAGCTGACTGAAATAAGTTCATTAGATGAAAACCAACAAAAATTGACAAGAACCACGAAAAGTTCTTGTATTTTAAGATAAAATCTTACTCTATTAAGGAAAAAACTTCCAGCTCGCTGAAATATGTTCATTTGCTGAAAACCATCAAAACCACGAAAAGTTCATGTATTTGAAGATAAAATCTTTTTGCTTTGAAGAAGAAAGATCTAGCTGACTGAAATAAGTTCATTAGATGAAAACGAACAAAAATTGACAAGAACCACGAAAAGTTCTTGTATTTTAAGATAAAATCTTACTCTATTAAGGAAAAAACTTCCAGCTCGCTGAAATATGTTCATTTGCTGAAAACCAACAAAACCAAGAAAAGTTCTTGTGTTTGAAGATAAAATCTTTTTGCTGTGAAGAAGAAAAATCTAGCTGACTGAAATAAGTTCATTAGATGAAAACCAACAAAAATTGACAAGAACCACGAAAAGTTCTTGTATTTTAAGATAAAATCTTACGCTATTAAAGAAAAAACTTCTTGCTCGCTGAAATCTGTTCATTTGCTGAAAACCAACAAAACCACGAAAAGTTCTTGTATTTGAAGATAAAATCTTTTTGCTTTGAAGAAGAAAGATCTTGCTGACTGAAATAAGTTCATAAGATGAAAACCAACAAAAATTGTCAAGAACCACGAAAAGTTCTTGTATTTTAAGATAAAATCTTACGCTATAAAAGAAAAAACACCCAGCTCGCTGAAATATGTTCATTTGCTGAAAACCAACAAAACCACGAAAAGTTCTTGTATTTGAAGATAAAATCTTTTTGCTTTGAAGAAGAAAGATCTAGCTGACTGAAATAAGTTCATTAGATGAAAATGAACAAAAATTGACAAGAACCACGAAAAGTTCTTGTGTTTTAAGATAAAATCTTACGCTATTAAAGAAAAAACTTCTTGCTCGCTGAAATCTGTTCATTTGCTGAAAACCAACAAAACCACGAAAAGTTCTTGTATTTGAAGATGAAATCTTTTTGCTTTGAAGAAGAAAGATCTAGCTGACTGAAATAAGTTCATTAGATGAAAACCAACAAAAATTGACAAGAACCACGAAAAGTTCTTGTATTTAAAGATAAAATCTTACTCTATTAAGGAAAAAACTTCCAGCTCACTGAAATATGTTCATTTGCTGAAAACCATCAAAACCACGAAAAGTTCTTGTATTTGAAGATAAAATCTTTTTGCTTTGAAGAAGAAAGATCTAGCTGACTGAAATAAGTTCATAAGATGAAAACGAACAAAAATTGACAAGAACCACGAAAAGTTCTTGTATTTTAAGATAAAATCTTACGCTATTAAAGAAAAAACTTCTTGCTCGCTGAAATCTGTTCATTTGCTGAAAACCAACAAAACCACGAAAAGTTCTTGTATTTGAAGATAAAATCTTTTTGCTTTGAAGAAGAAAGATCTTGCTGACTGAAATAAGTTCATAAGATGAAAACCAACAAAAATTGTCAAGAACCACGAAAAGTTCTTGTATTTTAAGATAAAATCTTACGCTATAAAAGAAAAAACACCCAGCTCGCTGAAATATGTTCATTTGCTGAAAACCAACAAAACCACGAAAAGTTCTTGTATTTGAAGATAAAATCTTTTTGCTTTGAAGAAGAAAGATCTAGCTGACTGAAATAAGTTCATAAGATGAAAACGAACAAAAATTGACAAGAACCACGAAAAGTTCTTGTATTTTAAGATAAAGTCTTACGCTATTAAAGAAAAAACTTCTTGCTCGCTGAAATCTGTTCATTTGCTGAAAACCAACAAAACCACGAAAAGTTCTTGTATTTGAAGATAAAATCTTTTTGCTTTGAAGAAGAAAGATCGAGCTGACTGAAATAAGTTCATAAGATGAAAACCAACAAAAATTGACAAGAACCACGAAAAGTTCTTGTATTTTCAGATAAAATCTTACTCTATTAAGGAAAAAACTTCCAGCTCGCTGAAATATGTTCATTTGCTGAAAACCAACAAAACCAAGAAAAGTTCTTGTATTTGAAGATAAAATCTTTTTGCTGTGAAGAAGAAAAATCTAGCTGACTGAAATAAGTTCATTAGATGAAAACCAACAAAAATTGACAAGAACCACGAAAAGTTCTTGTATTTTAAGATAAAATCTTACGCTATTAAAGAAAAAACTTCTTGCTCGCTGAAATCTGTTCATTTGCTGAAAACCAACAAAACCTCGAAAAGTTCTTGTATTTGAAGATAAAATCTTTTTGCTTTGAAGAAGAAAGATCTAGCTGACTGAAATAAGTTCATAAGATGAAAACCAACAAAAATTGTCAAGAACCACGAAAAGTTCTTGTATTTTAAGATAAAATCTTACGCTATAAAAGAAAAAACACCCAGCTCGCTGAAATATGTTCATTTGCTGAAAACCAACAAAACCACGAAAAGTTCTTGTATTTGAAGATAAAATCTTTTTGCTTTGAAGAAGAAAGATCTAGCTGACTGAAATACGTTCATTAGATGAAAACCAACAAAAATTGACAAGAACCACGAAAAGTTCTTGTATTTTAAGATAAAATCTTACTCTATCAAGGAAAAAACTTCCAGCTCGCTGAAATATGTTCATTTGCTGAAAACCATCAAAACCACGAAAAGTTCTTGTATTTGAAGATAAAATCTTTTTGCTTTGAAGAAGAAAGATCTAGCTGACTGAAATAAGTTCATTAGATGAAAACGAACAAAAATTGACAAGAACCACGAAAAGTTCTTGTATTTTAAGATAAAATCTTACTCTATTAAGGAAAAAACTTCCAGCTCGCTGAAATATGTTCATTTGCTGAAAACCATCAAAACCTCGAAAAGTTCTTGTATTTGAAGATAAAATCTTTTTGCTTTGAAGAAGAAAGATCGAGCTGACTGAAATAAGTTCATTGGATGAAAACCAACAAAAATTGACAAGAACCACGAAAAGTTCTTGTATTTTAAGATAAAATCTTACTCTATTAAGGAAAAAACATCCAGCTCGCTGAAATATGTTCATTTGCTGACAACCATCAAAACCACAAAAAGTTCTTGTATTTGAAGATAAAATCTTTTTGCTTTGAACAAGAAAGATCTAGCTGACTGAAATAAGTTCATTAGATGAAAGCGAACAAAAATTGACAAGAACCACGAAAAGTTCTTGTATTTTAAGATAAAATCTTACGCTATTAAAGAAAAAACTTCTTGCTCGCTGAAATCTGTTCATTTGCTGAAAACCAACAAAACCACGAAAAGTTCTTGTATTTGAAGATAAAATCTTTTTGCTTTGAAGAAGAAAGATCTAGCTGACTGAAATAAGTTCATTAGATGAAAACCAACAAAAATTGACAAGAACCACCAAAAGTTCTTGTATTTTAAGATAAAATCTGACGCTATTAAGGAAAAAACTTCTTGCTCGCTGAAATCTGTTCATTTGCTGAAAACCAACAAAACCACGAAAAGTTCTTGTATTTGAAGATAAAATCTTTTTGCTGTGAAGAAGAAAAATCTAGCTGACTGAAATAAGTTCATTGGATGAAAACCAACAAAAATTGACAAGAACCACGAAAAGTTCTTGTATTTTAAGATAAAATCTTACGCTATTAAAGAAAAAACTTCTTGCTCGCTGAAATCTGTTCATTTGCTGAAAACCAACAAAACCACGAAAAGTTCTTGTATTTGAAGATAAAATCTTTTTGCTTTGAAGAAGAAAGATCTTGCTGACTGAAATAAGTTCATAAGATGAAAACCAACAAAAATTGTCAAGAACCACGAAAAGTTCTTGTATTTTAAGATAAAATCTTACGCTATTAAAGAAAAAACACCCAGCTCGCTAAATCTGTTCATTTGCTGAAAACCAACAAAACCACGAAAAGTTCTTGTATTTGAAGATGAAATCTTTTTGCTTTGAAGAAGAAAGATCTAGCTGACTGAAATAAGTTCATAAGATAAAAACCAACAAAAATTGACAAGAACCACGAAAAGTTCTTGTATTTTAAGATAAAATCTTACGCTATTAAAGAAAAAACTTCTTGCTCGCTGAAATCTGTTCATTTGCTGAAAACCAACAAAACCACGAAAAGTTCTTGTATTTGAAGATAAAATCTTTTTGCTTTGAAGAAGAAAGATCGAGCTGACTGAAATAAGTTCATAAGATGAAAACCAACAAAAATTGACAAGAACCACGAAAAGTTCTTGTATTTTAAGATAAAATCTTACTCTATTAAGGAAAAAACTTCCAGCTCGCTGAAATATGTTCATTTGCTGAAAACCAACAAAACCAAGAAAAGTTCTTGTATTTGAAGATAAAATCTTTTTGCTGTGAAGAAGAAAAATCGAGCTGACTGAAATAAGTTCATTTGATGAAAACCAACAAAAATTGACAAGAACCACGAAAAGTTCTTGTATTTTAAGATAAAATCTTACGCTATTAAAGAAAAAACTTCTTGCTCGCTGAAATCTGTTCATTTGCTGAAAACCAACAAAACCACGAAAAGTTCTTGTATTTGAAGATAAAATCTTTTTGCTTTGAAGAAGAAAGATCAAGCTGACTGAAATAAGTTCATAAGATGAAAACCAACAAAAATTGTCAAGAACCACGAAAAGTTCTTGTATTTTAAGATAAAATCTTACGCTATAAAAGAAAAAACACCCAGCTCGCTGAAATATGTTCATTTGCTGAAAACCAACAAAACCACGAAAAGTTCTTGTATTTGAAGATAAAATCTTTTTGCTTTGAAGAAGAAAGATCTAGCTGACTGAAATAAGTTCATTAGATGAAAACGAACAAAAATTGACAAGAACCACGAAAAGTTCTTGTATTTTAAGATAAAATCTTACTCTATTAAGGAAAAAACTTCCAGCTCGCTGAAATATGTTCATTTGCTGAAAACCATCAAAACCTCGAAAAGTTCTTGTATTTGAAGATAAAATCATTTTGCTTTGAAGAAGAAAGATCTAGCTGACTGAAATAAGTTCATTAGATGAAAACGAACAAAAATTGACAAGAACCACGAAAAGTTCTTGTATTTTAAGATAAAATCTTACGCTATTAAAGAAAAAACTTCTTGCTCGCTGAAATCTGTTCATTTGCTGAAAACCAACAAAACCACGAAAAGTTCTGTATTTGAAGATAAAATCTTTTTGCTTTGAAGAAGAAAGATCTAGCTGACTGAAATAAGTTCATAAGATGAAAACCAACAAAAATTGTCAAGAACCACGAAAAGTTCTTGTATTTTAAGATAAAATCTTACGCTATTAAAGAAAAAACACCCAGCTCGCTGAAATCTGTTCATTTGCTGAAAACCATCAAAACCTCGAAAAGTTCTTGTATTTGAAGATAAAATCTTTTTGCTTTGAAGAAGAAAGATCTAGCTGAGTGAAATAAGTTCATGAGATGAAAACGAACAAAAATTGACAAGAACCACGAAAAGTTCTTGTATTTTAAGATAAAATCTTACGCTATTAAAGAAAAAACTTCTTGCTCGCTGAAATCTGTTCATTTGCTGAAAACCAACAAAACCACGAAAAGTTCTTGTATTTGAAGATAAAATCTTTTTGCTTTGAAGAAGAAAGATCGAGCTGACTGAAATAAGTTCATAAGATGAAAACCAACAAAAATTGACAAGAACCACGAAAAGTTCTTGTATTTTAAGATAAAATCTTTTTGCTGTGAAGAAGAAAAATCTAGCTGACTGAAATAAGTTCATTAGATGAAAACCAACAAAAATTGACAAGAACCACGAAAAGTTCTTGTATTTTAAGATAAAATCTTACGCTATTAAAGAAAAAACTTCTTGCTCGCTGAAATCTGTTCATTTGCTGAAAACCAACAAAACCACGAAAAGTTCTTGTATTTGAAGATAAAATCTTTTTGCTTTGAAGAAGAAAGATCTAGCTGACTGAAATAAGTTCATAAGATGAAAAGCAACAAAAATTGTCAAGAACCACGAAAAGTTCTTGTATTTTAAGATAAAATCTTACGCTATAAAAGAAAAAACACCCAGCTCGCTGAAATATGTTCATTTGCTGAAAACCAACAAAACCACGAAAAGTTCTTACGCTATTAAAGAAAAAACTTCTTGCTCGCTGAAATCTGTTCATTTGCTGAAAACCAACAAAACCACGAAAAGTTCTTGTATTTGAAGATAAAATCTTTTTGCTTTGAAGAAGAAAGATCTAGCTGACTGAAATAAGTTCATTAGATGAAAACCAACAAAAATTGACAAGAACCACCAAAAGTTCTTGTATTTTAAGATAAAATCTGACGCTATTAAAGAAAAAACTCCCAGCTCGCTGAAATCTGTTCATTTGCTGAAAACCATCAAAACCTCGAAAAGTTCTTGTATTTGAAGATAAAATCTTTTTGCTTTGAAGAAGAAAGATCTAGCTGACTGAAATAAGTTCATAAGATGAAAACCAACAAAAATTGACAAGAACCACGAAAAGTTCTTGTATTTTAAGATAAAATCTTACTCTATTAAGGAAAAAACTTCCAGCTCGCTGAAATATGTTCTTTTGCTGAAAACCATCAAAACCACGAAAAGTTCTTGTATTTGAAGATAAAATCTTTTTGCTTTGAAGAAGAAAGATCTAGCTGACTGAAATAAGTTCATTAGATGAAAACGAACAAAAATTGACAAGAACCACGAAAAGTTCTTGTATTTTAAGATAAAATCTTACGCTATTAAAGAAAAAACTTCTTGCTCGCTCAAATCTGTTCATTTGCTGAAAACCAACAAAACCACGAAAAGTTCTTGTATTTGAAGATAAAATCTTTTTGCTTTGAAGAAGAAAGATCTAGCTGACTGAAATAAGTTCATTAGATGAAAACCAACAAAAATTGACAAGAACCACCAAAAGTTCTTGTATTTTAAGATAAAATCTGACGCTATTAAGGAAAAAACTTCTTGCTCGCTGAAATCTGTTCATTTGCTGAAAACCAACAAAACCACGAAAAGTTCTTGTATTTGAAGATAAAATCTTTTTGCTGTGAAGAAGAAAAATCTAGCTGACTGAAATAAGTTCATTGGATGAAAACCAACAAAAATTGACAAGAACCACGAAAAGTTCTTGTATTTTAAGATAAAATCTTACGCTATTAAAGAAAAAACTTCTTGCTCGCTGAAATCTGTTCATTTGCTGAAAACCAACAAAACCACGAAAAGTTCTTGTATTTGAAGATAAAATCTTTTTGCTTTGAAGAAGAAAGATCTTGCTGACTGAAATAAGTTCATAAGATGAAAACCAACAAAAATTGTCAAGAACCACGAAAAGTTCTTGTATTTTAAGATAAAATCTTACGCTATTAAAGAAAAAACACCCAGCTCGCTAAATCTGTTCATTTGCTGAAAACCAACAAAACCACGAAAAGTTCTTGTATTTGAAGATGAAATCTTTTTGCTTTGAAGAAGAAAGATCTAGCTGACTGAAATAAGTTCATAAGATAAAAACCAACAAAAATTGACAAGAACCACGAAAAGTTCTTGTATTTTAAGATAAAATCTTACGCTATTAAAGAAAAAACTTCTTGCTCGCTGAAATCTGTTCATTTGCTGAAAACCAACAAAACCACGAAAAGTTCTTGTATTTGAAGATAAAATCTTTTTGCTTTGAAGAAGAAAGATCGAGCTGACTGAAATAAGTTCATAAGATGAAAACCAACAAAAATTGACAAGAACCACGAAAAGTTCTTGTATTTTAAGATAAAATCTTACTCTATTAAGGAAAAAACTTCCAGCTCGCTGAAATATGTTCATTTGCTGAAAACCAACAAAACCAAGAAAAGTTCTTGTATTTGAAGATAAAATCTTTTTGCTGTGAAGAAGAAAAATCGAGCTGACTGAAATAAGTTCATTTGATGAAAACCAACAAAAATTGACAAGAACCACGAAAAGTTCTTGTATTTTAAGATAAAATCTTACGCTATTAAAGAAAAAACTTCTTGCTCGCTGAAATCTGTTCATTTGCTGAAAACCAACAAAACCACGAAAAGTTCTTGTATTTGAAGATAAAATCTTTTTGCTTTGAAGAAGAAAGATCAAGCTGACTGAAATAAGTTCATAAGATGAAAACCAACAAAAATTGTCAAGAACCACGAAAAGTTCTTGTATTTTAAGATAAAATCTTACGCTATAAAAGAAAAAACACCCAGCTCGCTGAAATATGTTCATTTGCTGAAAACCAACAAAACCACGAAAAGTTCTTGTATTTGAAGATAAAATCTTTTTGCTTTGAAGAAGAAAGATCTAGCTGACTGAAATAAGTTCATTAGATGAAAACGAACAAAAATTGACAAGAACCACGAAAAGTTCTTGTATTTTAAGATAAAATCTTACTCTATTAAGGAAAAAACTTCCAGCTCGCTGAAATATGTTCATTTGCTGAAAACCATCAAAACCTCGAAAAGTTCTTGTATTTGAAGATAAAATCATTTTGCTTTGAAGAAGAAAGATCTAGCTGACTGAAATAAGTTCATTAGATGAAAACGAACAAAAATTGACAAGAACCACGAAAAGTTCTTGTATTTTAAGATAAAATCTTACGCTATTAAAGAAAAAACTTCTTGCTCGCTGAAATCTGTTCATTTGCTGAAAACCAACAAAACCACGAAAAGTTCTGTATTTGAAGATAAAATCTTTTTGCTTTGAAGAAGAAAGATCTAGCTGACTGAAATAAGTTCATAAGATGAAAACCAACAAAAATTGTCAAGAACCACGAAAAGTTCTTGTATTTTAAGATAAAATCTTACGCTATTAAAGAAAAAACACCCAGCTCGCTGAAATCTGTTCATTTGCTGAAAACCATCAAAACCTCGAAAAGTTCTTGTATTTGAAGATAAAATCTTTTTGCTTTGAAGAAGAAAGATCTAGCTGAGTGAAATAAGTTCATGAGATGAAAACGAACAAAAATTGACAAGAACCACGAAAAGTTCTTGTATTTTAAGATAAAATCTTACGCTATTAAAGAAAAAACTTCTTGCTCGCTGAAATCTGTTCATTTGCTGAAAACCAACAAAACCACGAAAAGTTCTTGTATTTGAAGATAAAATCTTTTTGCTTTGAAGAAGAAAGATCGAGCTGACTGAAATAAGTTCATAAGATGAAAACCAACAAAAATTGACAAGAACCACGAAAAGTTCTTGTATTTTAAGATAAAATCTTTTTGCTGTGAAGAAGAAAAATCTAGCTGACTGAAATAAGTTCATTAGATGAAAACCAACAAAAATTGACAAGAACCACGAAAAGTTCTTGTATTTTAAGATAAAATCTTACGCTATTAAAGAAAAAACTTCTTGCTCGCTGAAATCTGTTCATTTGCTGAAAACCAACAAAACCACGAAAAGTTCTTGTATTTGAAGATAAAATCTTTTTGCTTTGAAGAAGAAAGATCTAGCTGACTGAAATAAGTTCATAAGATGAAAAGCAACAAAAATTGTCAAGAACCACGAAAAGTTCTTGTATTTTAAGATAAAATCTTACGCTATAAAAGAAAAAACACCCAGCTCGCTGAAATATGTTCATTTGCTGAAAACCAACAAAACCACGAAAAGTTCTTACGCTATTAAAGAAAAAACTTCTTGCTCGCTGAAATCTGTTCATTTGCTGAAAACCAACAAAACCACGAAAAGTTCTTGTATTTGAAGATAAAATCTTTTTGCTTTGAAGAAGAAAGATCTAGCTGACTGAAATAAGTTCATTAGATGAAAACCAACAAAAATTGACAAGAACCACCAAAAGTTCTTGTATTTTAAGATAAAATCTGACGCTATTAAAGAAAAAACTCCCAGCTCGCTGAAATCTGTTCATTTGCTGAAAACCATCAAAACCTCGAAAAGTTCTTGTATTTGAAGATAAAATCTTTTTGCTTTGAAGAAGAAAGATCTAGCTGACTGAAATAAGTTCATAAGATGAAAACCAACAAAAATTGACAAGAACCACGAAAAGTTCTTGTATTTTAAGATAAAATCTTACTCTATTAAGGAAAAAACTTCCAGCTCGCTGAAATATGTTCTTTTGCTGAAAACCATCAAAACCACGAAAAGTTCTTGTATTTGAAGATAAAATCTTTTTGCTTTGAAGAAGAAAGATCTAGCTGACTGAAATAAGTTCATTAGATGAAAACGAACAAAAATTGACAAGAACCACGAAAAGTTCTTGTATTTTAAGATAAAATCTTACGCTATTAAAGAAAAAACTTCTTGCTCGCTCAAATCTGTTCATTTGCTGAAAACCAACAAAACCACGAAAAGTTCTTGTATTTGAAGATAAAATCTTTTTCCTTTGAAGAAGAAAGATCTAGCTGACTGAAATAAGTTCATAAGATGAAAACCAACAAAAATTGTCAAGAACCACGAAAAGTTCTTGTATTTTAAGATAAAATCTTACGCTATAAAAGAAAAAACACCCAGCTCGCTGAAATATGTTCATTTGCTGAAAACCAACAAAACCACGAAAAGTTCTTGTATTTGAAGATAAAATCTTTTTGCTTTGAAGAAGAAAGATCTAGCTGACTGAAATAAGTTCATTAGATGAAAACCAACAAAAATTGACAAGAACCACGAAAAGTTCTTGTATTTTAAGATAAAATCTTACTCTATTAAGGAAAAAACTTCCAGCTCACTGAAATATGTTCATTTGCTGAAAACCATCAAAACCACGAAAAGTTCTTGTATTTGAAGATAAAATCTTTTTGCTTTGAAGAAGAAAGATCTAGCTGACTGAAATAAGTTCATTAGATGAAAACGAACAAAAATTGACAAGAACCACGAAAAGTTCTTGTATTTTAAGATAAAATCTTACTCTATTAAGGAAAAAACTTCCAGCTCGCTGAAATATGTTCATTTGCTGAAAACCATCAAAACCTCGAAAAGTTCTTGTATTTGAAGATAAAATCTTTTTGCTTTGAAGAAGAAAGATCTAGCTGACTGAAATAAGTTCACAAGATGAAAACCAACAAAAATTGACAAGAACCACGAAAAGTTCTTGTATTTTAAGATAAAATCTTACGCTATTAAAGAAAAAACTTCTTGCTCGCTGAAATCTGTTCATTTGCTGAAAACCAACAAAACCACGAAAAGTTCTTGTATTTGAAGATAAAATCTTTTTGCTTTGAAGAAGAAAGATCGAGCTGACTGAAATAAGTTCATAAGATGAAAACGAACAAAAATTGACAAGAACCACGAAAAGTTCTTGTATTTGAAGATAAAATCTTACTCTATTAAGGAAAAAACTTCCAGCTCGCTGAAATATGTTCATTTGCTGAAAACCATCAAAACCACGAAAAGTTCTTGTATTTGAAGATAAAATCTTTTTGCTTTGAAGAAGAAAGATCTAGCTGACTGAAATAAGTTCATTAGATGAAAACGAACAAAAATTGACAAGAACCACGAAAAGTTCTTGTATTTTAAGATAAAATCTTACGCTATTAAAGAAAAAACTTCTTGCTCGCTGAAATCTGTTCATTTGCTGAAAACCAACAAAACCAAGAAAAGTTCTTGTATTTGAAGATAAAATCTTTTTGCTGTGAAGGAGAAAGATCTCGCTGACTGAAATAAGTTCATTAGATGAAAACCAACAAAAATTGACAAGAACCACGAAAAGTTCTTGTATTTTAAGATAAAATCTTACTCTATTAAGGAAAAAACTTCTTGCTCGCTGAAATCTGTTCATTTGCTGAAAACCAACAAAACCACGAAAAGTTCTTGTATTTGAAGATAAAATCTTTTTGCTTTGAAGAAGAAAGATCGAGCTGACTGAAATAAGTTCATAAGATGAAAACGAACAAAAATTGACAAGAACCACGAAAAGTTCTTGTATTTGAAGATAAAATCTTACTCTATTAAGGAAAAAACTTCCAGCTCGCTGAAATATGTTCATTTGCTGAAAACCATCAAAACCACGAAAAGTTCTTGTATTTGAAGATAAAATCTTTTTGCTTTGAAGAAGAAAGATCTAGCTGACTGAAATAAGTTCATTAGATGAAAACGAACAAAAATTGACAAGAACCACGAAAAGTTCTTGTATTTTAAGATAAGATCTTACGCTATTAAAGAAAAAACTTCTTGCTCGCTGAAATCTGTTCATTTGCTGAAAACCATCAAAACCACGAAAAGTTCTTGTATTTGAAGATAAAATCCTTTTGCTTTGAAGAAGAAAGATCTAGCTGACTGAAATAAGTTCATTGGATGAAAACGAACAAAAATTGACAAGAACCACGAAAAGTTCTTGTATTTTAAGATAAAATCTTACTCTATTAAGGAAAAAACTTCCAGCTCGCTGAAATATGTTCATTTGCTGAAAACCATCAAAACCTCGAAAAGTTCTTGTATTTGAAGATAAAATCTTTTTGCTTTGAACAAGAAAGATCTAGCTGACTGAAATAAGTTCATAAGATGAAAACCAACAAAAATTGTCAAGAACCACGAAAAGTTCTTGTATTTTAAGATAAAATCTTACGCTATAAAAGAAAAAACACCCAGCTCGCTGAAATATGTTCATTTGCTGAAAACCAACAAAACCACGAAAAGTTCTTGTATTTGAAGATAAAATCTTTTTGCTTTGAAGAAGAAAGATCTAGCTGACTGAAATAAGTTCATTAGATGAAAACCAACAAAAATTGACAAGAACCACGAAAAGTTCTTGTATTTTAAGATAAAATCTTACTCTATTAAGGAAAAAACTTCCAGCTCACTGAAATATGTTCATTTGCTGAAAACCATCAAAACCACGAAAAGTTCTTGTATTTGAAGATAAAATCTTTTTGCTTTGAAGAAGAAAGATCTAGCTGACTGAAATAAGTTCATTAGATGAAAACGAACAAAAATTGACAAGAACCACGAAAAGTTCTTGTATTTTATGATAAAATCTTACTCTATTAAGGAAAAAACTTCCAGCTCGCTGAAATATGTTCATTTGCTGAAAACCATCAAAACCTCGAAAAGTTCTTGTATTTGAAGATAAAATCTTTTTGCTTTGAAGAAGAAAGATCTAGCTGACTGAAATAAGTTCATTAGATGAAAACGAACAAAAATTGACAAGAACCACGAAAAGTTCTTGTATTTTAAGATAAAATCTTACGCTATTAAAGAAAAAACTTCTTGCTCGCTGAAATCTGTTCATTTGCTGAAAACCAACAAAACCACGAAAAGTTCTTGTATTTGAAGATAAAATCTTTTTGCTTTGAAGAAGAAAGATCTAGCTGACTGAAATAAGTTCACAAGATGAAAACCAACAAAAATTGTCAAGAACCACGAAAAGTTCTTGTATTTTAAGATAAAATCTTACGCTATTAAAGAAAAAACACCCAGCTCACTGAAATCTGTTCATTTGCTGAAAACCAACAAAACCTCGAAAAGTTCTTGTATTTGAAGATAAAATCTTTTTGCTTTGAACAAGAAAGATCTAGCTGACTGAAATAAGTTCATTAGATGAAAACGAACAAAAATTGACAAGAACCACAAAAAGTTCTTGTATTTTAAGATAAAATCTTACTCTATTAAGGAAAAAACTTCCAGCTCGCTGAAATATGTTCATTTACTGAAAACCATCAAAACCACGAAAAGTTCTTTTATTTGAAGATAAAATCTTTTTGCTTTGAAGAAGAAAGATCTAGCTGACTGAAATAAGTTCATTAGATGAAAACGAACAAAAATTGACAAGAACCACGAAAAGTTCTTGTATTTTCAGATAAAATCTGACGCTATTAAAGAAAAAACTCCCAGCTCGCTGAAATCTGTTCATTTGCTGAAAACCATCAAAACCTCGAAAAGTTCTTGTATTTGAAGATAAAATCTTTTTGCTTTGAAGAAGAAAGATCTAGCTGACTGAAATAAGTTCATAAGATGAAAACCAACAAAAATTGACAAGAACCACGAAAAGTTCTTGTATTTTAAGATAAAATCTTACTCTATTAAGGAAAAAACTTCCAGCTCGCTGAAATATGTTCTTTTGCTGAAAACCATCAAAACCACGAAAAGTTCTTGTATTTGAAGATAAAATCTTTTTGCTTTGAAGAAGAAAGATCTAGCTGACTGAAATAAGTTCATTAGATGAAAACGAACAAAAATTGACAAGAACCACGAAAACTTCTTGTATTTTAAGATAAAATCTTACGCTATTAAGGAAAAAACTTCCAGCTCGCTGAAATATGTTCATTTGCTGAAAACCATCAAAACCTCGAAAAGTTCTTGTATTTGAAGATAAAATCTTTTTGCTTTGAACAAGAAAGATCTAGCTGACTGAAATAAGTTCATTAGATGAAAACCAACAAAAATTGACAAGAACCACGAAAAGTTCTTGTATTTTAAGATAAAATCTTACTCTATTAAGGAAAAAACTTCCAGCTCACTGAAATATGTTCATTTGCTGAAAACCATCAAAACCACGAAAAGTTCTTGTATTTGAAGATAAAATCTTTTTGCTTTGAAGAAGAAAGATCTTGCTGACTGAAATAAGTTCATTAGATGAAAACGAACAAAAATTGACAAGAACCACGAAAAGTTCTTGTATTTTATGATAAAATCTTACTCTATTAAGGAAAAAACTTCCAGCTCGCTGAAATATGTTCATTTGCTGAAAACCATCAAAACCACGAAAAGTTCTTGTATTTGAAGATAAAATCTTTTTGCTTTGAAGAAGAAAGATCTAGCTGACTGAAATAAGTTCATTAGATGAAAACGAACAAAAATTGACAAGAACCACGAAAAGTTCTTGTATTTTAAGATAAAATCTTACGCTATTAAAGAAAAAACTTCTTGCTCGCTGAAATCTGTTCATTTGCTGAAAACCAACAAAACCACGAAAAGTTCTTGTATTTGAAGATAAAATCTTTTTGCTTTGAAGAAGAAAGATCTAGCTGACTGAAATAAGTTCACAAGATGAAAACCAACAAAAATTGTCAAGAACCACGAAAAGTTCTTGTATTTTAAGATAAAATCTTACGCTATTAAAGAAAAAACACCCAGCTCACTGAAATCTGTTCATTTGCTGAAAACCAACAAAACCACGAAAAGTTCTTGTATTTGAAGATGAAATCTTTTTGCTTTGAAGAAGAAAGATCTAGCTGACTGAAATAAGTTCATAAGATGAAAACCAACAAAAATTGACAAGAACCACGAAAAGTTCTTGTATTTTAAGATAAAATCTTACTCTATTAAGGAAAAAACTTCCAGCTCGCTGAAATATGTTCATTTGCTGAAAACCAACAAAACCAAGAAAAGTTCTTGTATTTGAAGATAAAATCTTTTTGCTGTGGAGAAGAAAAATCTAGCTGACTGAAATAAGTTCATTGGATGAAAACCAACAAAAATTGACAAGAACCACGAAAAGTTCTTGTATTTTAAGATAAAATCTTACTCTATTAAGGAAAAAACATCCAGCTCGCTGAAATATGTTCATTTGCTGAAAACCAACAAAACCAAGAAAAGTTCTTGTATTTGAAGATAAAATCTTTTTGCTGTGGAGAAGAAAAATCTAGCTGACTGAAATAAGTTCATTGGATGAAAACCAACAAAAATTGACAAGAACCACGAAAAGTTCTTGTATTTTAAGATAAAATCTTACGCTATTAAAGAAAAAACTTCTTGCTCACTGAAATCTGTTCATTTGCTGAAAACCATCAAAACCACGAAAAGTTCTTGTATTTGAAGATAAAATCTTTTTGCTTTGAAGAAGAAAGATCTGGCTGACTGAAATAAGTCGATGAGATGAAAACCAACAAAAATTGACAAGAAACACGAAAAGTTCTTGTATTTTAAGATAAAATCTTACGCTATTAAAGAAAAAACTTCTTGCTCGCTGAAATCTGTTCATTTGCTGAAAACCAACAAAACCACGAAAAGTTCTTGTATTTGAAGATAAAATCTTTTTGCTTTGAAGAAGAAAGATCTAGCTGACTGAAATAAGTTCATTAGATGAAAACCAACAAAAATTGACAAGAACCACCAAAAGTTCTTGTATTTTAAGATAAAATCTGACGCTATTAAAGAAAAAACTCCCAGCTCGCTGAAATCTGTTCATTTGCTGAAAACCATCAAAACCTCGAAAAGTTCTTGTATTTGAAGATAAAATCTTTTTGCTTTGAAGAAGAAAGATCTAGCTGACTGAAATAAGTTCATAAGATGAAAACGAACAAAAATTGACAAGAACCACGAAAAGTTCTTGTATTTTAAGATAAAATCTTACTCTATTAAGGAAAAAACTTCCAGCTCGCTGAAATCTGTTCATTTGCTGAAAACCATCAAAACCACGAAAAGTTCTTGTATTTGAAGATAAAATCTTTTTGCTTTGAAGAAGAAAGATCTAGCTGACTGAAATAAGTTCATTAGATGAAAACGAACAAAAATTGACAAGAACCACGAAAAGTTCTTGTATTTTAAGATAAAATCTTACGCTATTAAAGAAAAAACTTCTTGCTCGCTGAAATCTGTTCATTTGCTGAAAACCAACAAAACCAAGAAAAGTTCTTGTATTTGAAGATAAAATCTTTTTGCTGTGAAGAAGAAAGATCTAGCTGACTGAAATAAGTTCATAAGATGAAAACCAACAAAAATTGACAAGAACCACGAAAAGTTCTTGTATTTTAAGATAAAATCTTACGCTATTAAAGAAAAAACTTCTTGCTCGCTCAAATCTGTTCATTTGCTGAAAACCAACAAAACCACGAAAAGTTCTTGTATTTGAAGATAAAATCTTTTTGCTTTGAAGAAGAAAGATCTAGCTGACTGAAATAAGTTCATAAGATGAAAACCAACAAAAATTGTCAAGAACCACGAAAAGTTCTTGTATTTTAAGATAAAATCTTACGCTATAAAAGAAAAAACACCCAGCTCGCTGAAATATGTTCATTTGCTGAAAACCAACAAAACCACGAAAAGTTCTTGTATTTGAAGATAAAATCTTTTTGCTTTGAAGAAGAAAGATCTAGCTGACTGAAATAAGTTCATTAGATGAAAACGAACAAAAATTGACAAGAACCACGAAAAGTTCTTGTATTTTAAGATAAAATCTTACTCTATTAAGGAAAAAACTTCCAGCTCGCTGAAATATGTTCATTTGCTGAAAACCATCAAAACCTCGAAAAGTTCTTGTATTTGAAGATAAAATCTTTTTGCTTTGAAGAAGAAAGATCTAGCTGACTGAAATAAGTTCATTAGATGAAAACGAACAAAAATTGACAAGAACCACGAAAAGTTCTTGTATTTTAAGATAAAATCTTACGCTATTAAAGAAAAAACTTCTTGCTCGCTGAAATCTGTTCATTTGCTGAAAACCAACAAAACCACGAAAAGTTCTTGTATTTGAAGATGAAATCTTTTTGCTTTGAAGAAGAAAGATCTAGCTGACTGAAATAAGTTCACAAGATGAAAACCAACAAAAATTGTCAAGAACCACGAAAAGTTCTTGTATTTTAAGATAAAATCTTACGCTATTAAAGAAAAAACACCCAGCTCGCTGAAATCTGTTCATTTGCTGAAAACCAACAAAACCACGAAAAGTTCTTGTATTTGAAGATGAAATCTTTTTGCTTTGAAGAAGAAAGATCGAGCTGACTGAAATAAGTTCATTAGATGAAAACGAACAAAAATTGACAAGAACCACGAAAAGTTCTTGTATTTTAAGATAAAATCTTACGCTATTAAAGAAAAAACTTCTTGCTCGCTGAAATCTGTTCATTTGCTGAAAACCAACAAAACCAAGAAAAGTTCTTGTATTTGAAGATAAAATCTTTTTGCTGTGAAGAAGAAAGATCTCGCTGACTGAAATAAGTTCATTAGATGAAAACCAACAAAAATTGACAAGAACCACGAAAAGTTCTTGTATTTTAAGATAAAATCTTACTCTATTAAGGAAAAAACTTCCAGCTCGCTGAAATCTGTTCATTTGCTGAAAACCATCAAAACCACGAAAAGTTCTTGTATTTGAAGATAAAATCTTTTTGCTTTGAAGAAGAAAGATCTAGCTGACTGAAATAAGTTCATTAGATGAAAACGAACAAAAATTGACAAGAACCACGAAAAGTTCTTGTATTTTAAGATAAGATCTTACGCTATTTAAGAAAAAACTTCTTGCTCGCTGAAATCTGTTCATTTGCTGAAAACCATCAAAACCACGAAAAGTTCTTGTATTTGAAGATAAAATCTTTTTGCTTTGAAGAAGAAAGATCTAGCTGACTGAAATAAGTTCATTGGATGAAAACGAACAAAAATTGACAAGAACCACGAAAAGTTCTTGTATTTTAAGATAAAATCTTACGCTATTAAAGAAAAAACACCCAGCTCGCTGAAATCTGTTCATTTGCTGAAAACCATCAAAACCTCGAAAAGTTCTTGTATTTGAAGATAAAATCTTTTTGCTTTGAACAAGAAAGATCTAGATGACTGAAATAAGTTCATAAGATGAAAACCAACAAAAATTGTCAAGAACCACGAAAAGTTCTTGTATTTTAAGATAAAATCTTACGCTATAAAAGAAAAAACACCCAGCTCGCTGAAATATGTTCATTTGCTGAAAACCAACAAAACCACGAAAAGTTCTTGTATTTGAAGATAAAATCTTTTTGCTTTGAAGAAGAAAGATCTAGCTGACTGAAATAAGTTCATTAGATGAAAACCAACAAAAATTGACAAGAACCACGAAAAGTTCTTGTATTTTAAGATAAAATCTTACTCTATTAAGGAAAAAACTTCCAGCTCACTGAAATATGTTCATTTGCTGAAAACCATCAAAACCACGAAAAGTTCTTGTATTTGAAGATAAAATCTTTTTGCTTTGAAGAAGAAAGATCTAGCTGACTGAAATAAGTTCATTAGATGAAAACGAACAAAAATTGACAAGAACCACGAAAAGTTCTTGTATTTTATGATAAAATCTTACTCTATTAAGGAAAAAACTTCCAGCTCGCTGAAATATGTTCATTTGCTGAAAACCATCAAAACCTCGAAAAGTTCTTGTATTTGAAGATAAAATCTTTTTGCTTTGAAGAAGAAAGATCTAGCTGACTGAAATAAGTTCATTAGATGAAAACGAACAAAAATTGACAAGAACCACGAAAAGTTCTTGTATTTTAAGATAAAATCTTACGCTATTAAAGAAAAAACTTCTTGCTCGCTGAAATCTGTTCATTTGCTGAAAACCAACAAAACCACGAAAAGTTCTTGTATTTGAAGATAAAATCTTTTTGCTTTGAAGAAGAAAGATCTAGCTGACTGAAATAAGTTCACAAGATGAAAACCAACAAAAATTGTCAAGAACCACGAAAAGTTCTTGTATTTTAAGATAAAATCTTACGCTATTAAAGAAAAAACACCCAGCTCACTGAAATCTGTTCATTTGCTGAAAACCAACAAAACCACGAAAAGTTCTTGTATTTGAAGATAAAATCTTTTTGCTTTGAAGAAGAAAGATCTAGCTGAGTGAAATAAGTTCATTAGATGAAAACGAACAAAAATTGACAAGAACCACGAAAAGTTCTTGTATTTTAAGATAAAATCTTACGCTATTAAAGAAAAAACTTCTTGCTCGCTGAAATCTGTTCATTTGCTGAAAACCAACAAAACCACGAAAAGTTCTTGTATTTGAAGATAAAATCTTTTTGCTTTGAAGAAGAAAGATCGAGCTGACTGAAATAAGTTCATAAGATGAAAACGAACAAAAATTGACAAGAACCACGAAAAGTTCTTGTATTTTAAGATAAAATCTTACTCTATTAAGGAAAAAACTTCCAGCTCGCTGAAATATGTTCATTTGCTGAAAACCATCAAAACCACGAAAAGTTCTTGTATTTGAAGATAAAATCTTTTTGCTTTGAAGAAGAAAGATCTAGCTGACTGAAATAAGTTCATAAGATGAAAACGAACAAAAATTGACAAGAACCACGAAAAGTTCTTGTATTTTAAGATAAAATCTTACGCTATTGAAGAAAAAACTTCTTGCTCGCTGAAATCTGTTCATTTGCTGAAAACCAACAAAACCAAGAAAAGTTCTTGTATTTGAAGATAAAATCTTTTTGCTGTGAAGAAGAAAGATCTCGCTGACTGAAATAAGTTCATTAGATGAAAACCAACAAAAATTGACAAGAACCACGAAAAGTTCTTGTATTTTAAGATAAAATCTTACTCTATTAAGGAAAAAACTTCCAGCTCGCTGAAATCTGTTCATTTGCTGAAAACCAACAAAACCACGAAAAGTTCTTGTATTTGAAGATAAAATCTTTTTGCTTTGAAGAAGAAAGATCTAGCTGACTGAAATAAGTTCATTAGATGAAAACGAACAAAAATTGACAAGAACCACGAAAAGTTCTTGTATTTTAAGATAAGATCTTACGCTATTAAAGAAAAAACTTCTTGCTCGCTGAAATCTGTTCATTTGCTGAAAACCATCAAAACCACGAAAAGTTCTTGTATTTGAAGATAAAATCTTTTTGCTTTGAAGAAGAAAGATCTAGCTGACTGAAATAAGTTCATTGGATGAAAACGAACAAAAATTGACAAGAACCACGAAAAGTTCTTGTATTTTAAGATAAAATCTTACGCTATTAAAGAAAAAAAACCCAGCTCGCTGAAATCTGTTCATTTGCTGAAAACCAACAAAACCACGAAAAGTTCTTGTATTTGAAGATGAAATCTTTTTGCTTTGAAGAAGAAAGATCTAGCTGACTGAAATAAGTTCATTAGATGAAAACCAACAAAAATTGACAAGAACCACGAAAACTTCTTGTATTTTAAGATAAAATCTTACTCTATTAAGGAAAAAACTTCCAGCTCGCTGAAATATGTTCATTTGCTGAAAACCATCAAAACCTCGAAAAGTTCTTGTATTTGAAGATAAAATCTTTTTGCTTTGAACAAGAAAGATCTAGATGACTGAAATAAGTTCATAAGATGAAAACCAACAAAAATTGTCAAGAACCACGAAAAGTTCTTGTATTTTAAGATAAAATCTTACGCTATAAAAGAAAAAACACCCAGCTCGCTGAAATATGTTCATTTGCTGAAAACCAACAAAACCACGAAAAGTTCTTGTATTTGAAGATAAAATCTTTTTGCTTTGAAGAAGAAAGATCTAGCTGACTGAAATAAGTTCATTAGATGAAAACCAACAAAAATTGACAAGAACCACGAAAAGTTCTTGTATTTTAAGATAAAATCTTACTCTATTAAGGAAAAAACTTCCAGCTCACTGAAATATGTTCATTTGCTGAAAACCATCAAAACCACGAAAAGTTCTTGTATTTGAAGATAAAATCTTTTTGCTTTGAAGAAGAAAGATCTCGCTGACTGAAATAAGTTCATTAGATGAAAACGAACAAAAATTGACAAGAACCACGAAAAGTTCTTGTATTTTATGATAAAATCTTACTCTATTAAGGAAAAAACTTCCAGCTCGCTGAAATATGTTCATTTGCTGAAAACCATCAAAACCTCGAAAAGTTCTTGTATTTGAAGATAAAATCTTTTTGCTTTGAAGAAGAAAGATCTAGCTGACTGAAATAAGTTCATTAGATGAAAACGAACAAAAATTGACAAGAACCACGAAAAGTTCTTGTATTTTAAGATAAAATCTTACGCTATTAAAGAAAAAACTTCTTGCTCGCTGAAATCTGTTCATTTGCTGAAAACCAACAAAACCACGAAAAGTTCTTGTATTTGAAGATAAAATCTTTTTGCTTTGAAGAAGAAAGATCTAGCTGACTGAAATAAGTTCACAAGATGAAAACCAACAAAAATTGTCAAGAACCACGAAAAGTTCTTGTATTTTAAGATAAAATCTTACGCTATTAAAGAAAAAACACCCAGCTCACTGAAATCTGTTCATTTGCTGAAAACCAACAAAACCACGAAAAGTTCTTGTATTTGAAGATGAAATCTTTTTGCTTTGAAGAAGAAAGATCTAGCTGACTGAAATAAGTTCATAAGATGAAAACCAACAAAAATTGACAAGAACCACGAAAAGTTCTTGTATTTTAAGATAAAATCTTACTCTATTAAGGAAAAAACTTCCAGCTCGCTGAAATATGTTCATTTGCTGAAAACCATCAAAACCTCGAAAAGTTCTTGTATTTGAAGATAAAATCTTTTTGCTTTGAAGAAGAAAGATCTAGCTGAGTGAAATAAGTTCATCAGATGAAAACGAACAAAAATTGACAAGAACCACGAAAAGTTCTTGTATTTTAAGATAAAATCTTACGCTATTAAAGAAAAAACTTCTTGCTCGCTGAAATCTGTTCATTTGCTGAAAACCAACAAAACCACGAAAAGTTCTTGTATTTGAAGATAAAATCTTTTTCCTTGAAGAAGAAAGATCGAGCTGACTGAAATAAGTTCATAAGATGAAAACGAACAAAAATTGACAAGAACCACGAAAAGTTCTTGTATTTTAAGATAAAATCTTACTCTATTAAGGAAAAAACTTCCAGCTCGCTGAAATATGTTCATTTGCTGAAAACCATCAAAACCACGAAAAGTTCTTGTATTTGAAGATAAAATCTTTTTGCTTTGAAGAAGAAAGATCTAGCTGACTGAAATAAGTTCATTAGATGAAAACGAACAAAAATTGACAAGAACCACGAAAAGTTCTTGTATTTTAAGATAAAATCTTACGCTATTAAAGAAAAAACTTCTTGCTCGCTGAAATCTGTTCATTTGCTGAAAACCAACAAAACCAAGAAAAGTTCTTGTATTTGAAGATAAAATCTTTTTGCTGTGAAGAAGAAAGATCTCGCTGACTGAAATAAGTTCATTAGATGAAAACCAACAAAAATTGACAAGAACCACGAAAAGTTCTTGTATTTTAAGATAAAATCTTACTCTATTAAGGAAAAAACTTCCAGCTCGCTGAAATCTGTTCATTTGCTGAAAACCATCAAAACCACGAAAAGTTCTTGTATTTGAAGATAAAATCTTTTTGCTTTGAAGAAGAAAGATCGAGCTGACTGAAATAAGTTCATTAGATGAAAACCAACAAAAATTGACAAGAACCACGAAAAGTTCTTGTATTTTAAGATAAAATCTTACTCTATTAAGGAAAAAACTTCCAGCTCGCTGAAATATGTTCATTTGCTGAAAACCATCAAAACCTCGAAAAGTTCTTGTATTTGAAGATAAAATCTTTTTGCTTTGAACAAGAAAGATCTAGCTGACTGAAATAAGTTCATTAGATGAAAACGAACAAAAATTGACAAGAACCACGAAAAGTTCTTGTATTTTAAGATAAAATCTTACTCTATTAAGGAAAAAACTTCCAGCTCGCTGAAATATGTTCATTTACTGAAAACCATCAAAACCACGAAAAGTTCTTTTATTTGAAGATAAAATCTTTTTGCTTTGAAGAAGAAAGATCTAGCTGACTGAAATAAGTTCATTAGATGAAAACGAACAAAAATTGACAAGAACCACGAAAAGTTCTTGTATTTTAAGATAAAATCTTACGCTATTAAAGAAAAAACTTCTTGCTCGCTGAAATCTGTTCATTTGCTGAAAACCAACAAAACCACGAAAAGTTCTTGTATTTGAAGATGAAATCTTTTTCCTTTGAAGAAGAAAGATCTAGCTGACTGAAATAAGTTCATTAGATGAAAACCAACAAAAATTGACAAGAACCACGAAAAGTTCTTGTATTTTAAGATAAAATCTTACTCTATTAAGGAAAAAACTTCCAGCTCGCTGAAATATGTTCATTTGCTGAAAACCATCAAAACCTCGAAAAGTTCTTGTATTTTAAGATAAAATCTTACGCTATTAAAGAAAAAACTTCTTGCTCGCTGAAATCTGTTCATTTGCTGAAAACCAACAAAACCACGAAAAGTTCTTGTATTTGATGATAAAATCTTTTTGCTTTGAAGAAGAAAGATCCAGCTGACTGAAATAAGTTCATTAGATGAAAACCAACAAAAATTGACAAGAACCACGAAAAGTTCTTGTTTTTTAAGATCAAATCTGACGCTATTAAGGAAAAAACTGCCAGCTCGCTGAAATATGTTCATTTGCTGAAAACCATCAAAACCTCGAAAAGTTCTTGTATTTGAAGATAAAATCTTTTTGCTTTGAAGAAGAAAGATCTAGCTGAGTGAAATAAGTTCATTAGATGAAAACGAACAAAAATTGACAAGAACCACGAAAAGTTCTTGTATTTTAAGATAAAATCTTACGCTATTAAAGAAAAAACTTCTTGCTCGCTGAAATCTGTTCATTTGCTGAAAACCAACAAAACCACGAAAAGTTCTTGTATTTGAAGATAAAATCTTTTTGCTTTGAAGAAGAAAGATCGAGCTGACTGAAATAAGTTCATAAGATGAAAACGAACAAAAATTGACAAGAACCACGAAAAGTTCTTGTATTTTAAGATAAAATCTTACTCTATTAAGGAAAAAACTTCCAGCTCGCTGAAATATGTTCATTTGCTGAAAACCATCAAAACCACGAAAAGTTCTTGTATTTGAAGATAAAATCTTTTTGCTTTGAAGAAGAAAGATCTAGCTGACTGAAATAAGTTCATTAGATGAAAACGAACAAAAATTGACAAGAACCACGAAAAGTTCTTGTATTTTAAGATAAAATCTTACGCTATTAAAGAAAAAACTTCTTGCTCGCTGAAATCTGTTCATTTGCTGAAAACCAACAAAACCACGAAAAGTTCTTGTATTTGAAGATAAAATCTTTTTGCTGTGAAGAAGAAAGATCTAGCTGACTGAAATAAGTTCATTAGATGAAAACCAACAAAAATTGACAAGAACCACCAAAAGTTCTTGTATTTTAAGATAAAATCTGACGCTATTAAAGAAAAAACTCCCAGCTCGCTGAAATCTGTTCATTTGCTGAAAACCATCAAAACCTCGAAAAGTTCTTGTATTTGAAGATAAAATCTTTTTGCTTTGAAGAAGAAAGATCTAGCTGACTGAAATAAGTTCATAAGATGAAAACCAACAAAAATTGACAAGAACCACGCAAAGTTCTTGTATTTTAAGATAAAATCTTACTCTATGAAGGAAAAAACTTCCAGCTCGCTGAAATATGTTCATTTGCTGAAAACCATCAAAACCACGAAAAGTTCTTGTATTTGAAGATAAAATCTTTTTGCTTTGAAGAAGAAAGATCTCGCTGACTGAAATAAGTTCATTAGATGAAAACGAACAAAAATTGACAAGAACCACGAAAAGTTCTTGTATTTTAAGATAAAATCTTACGCTATTAAAGAAAAAACTTCTTGCTCGCTCAAATCTGTTCATTTGCTGAAAACCAACAAAACCACGAAAAGTTCTTGTATTTGAAGATAAAATCTTTTTGCTTTGAAGAAGAAAGATCTAGCTGACTGAAATAAGTTCATAAGATGAAAACCAACAAAAATTGACAAGAAACACGAAAAGTTCTTGTATTTTAAGATAAAATCTTACTCTATTAAGGAAAAAACTTCCAGCTCGCTGAAATATGTTCATTTGCTGAAAACCATCAAAACCACGAAAAGTTCTTGTATTTGAAGATAAAATCTTTTTGCTTTGAAGAAGAAAGATCTAGCTTACTGAAATAAGTTCATGAGATGAAAACGAACAAAAATTGACAAGAACCACGAAAAGTTCTTGTATTTTAAGATAAAATCTTACGCTATTAAAGAAAAAACTTCTTGCTCGCTGAAATCTGTTCATTTGCTGAAAACCAACAAAACCAAGAAAAGTTCTTGTATTTGAAGATAAAATCTTTTTGCTGTGAAGAAGAAAGATCTAGCTGACTGAAATAAGTTCATAAGATGAAAACCAACAAAAATTGACAAGAACCACGAAAAGTTCTTGTATTTTAAGATAAAATCTTACGCTATTAAAGAAAAAACTTCTTGCTCGCTCAAATCTGTTCATTTGCTGAAAACCAACAAAACCACGAAAAGTTCTTGTATTTGAAGATAAAATCTTTTTGCTTTGAAGAAGAAAGATCTAGCTGACTGAAATAAGTTCATTAGATGAAAACGAACAAAAATTGACAAGAACCACGAAAAGTTCTTGTATTTTAAGATAAAATCTTACGCTATTAAAGAAAAAACTTCTTGCTCGCTGAAATCTGTTCATTTGCTGAAAACCAACAAAACCAAGAAAAGTTCTTGTATTTGAAGATAAAATCTTTTTGCTTTGAAGAAGAAAGATCCATCTGACTGAAATAAGTTCATCAGATGAAAACCAACAAAAATTGACAAGAACCACGAAAAGTTCTTGTATTTTAAGATAAAATCTTACTCTATTAAGGAAAAAACTTCCAGCTCGCTGAAATATGTTCATTTGCTGAAAACCATCAAAACCACGAAAAGTTCTTGTATTTGAAGATAAAATCTTTTTGCTTTGAAGAAGAAAGATCTAGCTGACTGAAATAAGTTCATTGGATGAAAACGAACAAAAATTGACAAGAACCACGAAAAGTTCTTGTATTTTAAGATAAAATCTTACGCTATTAAAGAAAAAACTTCTTGCTCGCTGAAATCTGTTCATTTGCTGAAAACCAACAAAACCACGAAAAGTTCTTGTATTTGAAGATGAAATCTTTTTGCTTTGAAGAAGAAAGATCGAGCTGACTGAAATAAGTTCATCAGATGAAAACCAACAAAAATTGACAAGAACCACGAAAAGTTCTTGTATTTTAAGATAAAATCTTCCTCTATTAAGGAAAAAACTTCCAGCTCGCTGAAATATGTTCATTTGCTGAAAACCATCAAAACCTCGAAAAGTTCTTGTATTTGAAGATAAAATCTTTTTGCTTTGAAGAAGAAAGATCTAGCTGACTGAAATAAGTTCATTAGATGAAAACGAACAAAAATTGACAAGAACCACGAAAAGTTCTTGTATTTTAAGATAAAATCTTACTCTATTAAGGAAAAAACTTCCAGCTCGCTGAAATATGTTCATTTACTGAAAACCATCAAAACCACGAAAAGTTCTTTTATTTGAAGATAAAATCTTTTTGCTTTGAAGAAGAAAGATCTAGCTGACTGAAATAAGTTCATTGGATGAAAACGAACAAAAATTGACAAGAACCACGAAAAGTTCTTGTATTTTAAGATAAAATCTTACGCTATTAAAGAAAAAACTTCTTGCTCGCTGAAATCTGTTCATTTGCTGAAAACCAACAAAACCACGAAAAGTTCTTGTATTTTAAGATAAAATCTTTTTGCTTTGAAGAAGAAAGATCTCGCTGACTGAAATAAGTTCATTTGATGAAAACCAACAAAAATTGACAAGAACCACGAAAAGTTCTTGTATTTTAAGATAAAATCTTACTCTATTAAGGAAAAAACTTCCAGCTCGCTGAAATATGTTCATTTGCTGAAAACCATCAAAACCTCGAAAAGTTCTTGTATTTGAAGATAAAATCTTTTTGCTTTGAAGAAGAAAGATCTAGCTGACTGAAATAAGTTCATTAGATGAAAACGAACAAAAATTGACAAGAACCACGAAAAGTTCTTGTATTTTAAGATAAACTCTTACTCTATTAAGGAAAAAACTTCCAGCTCGCTGAAATATGTTCATTTGCTGAAAACCATCAAAACCACGAAAAGTTCTTGTATTTGAAGATAAAATCTTTTTGCTTTGAAGAAGAAAGATCTCGCTGACTGAAATAAGTTCATTTGATGAAAACGAACAAAAATTGACAAGAACCACGAAAAGTTCTTGTATTTTAAGATAAAATCTTATGCTATTAAAGAAAAAACTTCTTGCTCGCTCAAATCTGTTCATTTGCTGAAAACCAACAAAACCACGAAAAGTTCTTGTCTTTGAAGATAAAATCTTTTTGCTTTGAAGAAGAAAGATCTAGCTGACTGAAATAAGTTCATAAGATGAAAACCAACAAAAATTGACAAGAACCACGAAAAGTTCTTGTATTTTAAGATAAAATCTTACTCTATTAAGGAAAAAACTTCCAGCTCGCTGAAATATGTTCATTTGCTGAAAACCATCAAAACCACGAAAAGTTCTTGTATTTGAAGATAAAATCTTTTTGCTTTGAAGAAGAAAGATCTAGCTGACTGAAATAAGTTCATTAGATGAAAACGAACAAAAATTGACAAGAACCACGAAAAGTTCTTGTATTTTAAGATAAAATCTTACGCTATTAAAGAAAAAACTTCTTGCTCGCTGAAATCTGTTCATTTGCTGAAAACCAACAAAACCACGAAAAGTTCTTGTATTTGAAGATAAAATCTTTTTGCTTTGAAGAAGAAAGATCTAGCTGACTGAAATAAGTTCATTAGATGAAAACCAACAAAAAATGACAAGAACCACGAAAAGTTCTTGTATTTTAAGATAAAATCTTACTCTATTAAGGAACAAACTTCCAGCTCGCTGAAATATGTTCATTTGCTGAAAACCATCAAAACCACGAAAAGTTCTTGTATTTGAAGATAAAATCTTTTTGCTTTGAAGAAGAAAGATCTAGCTGACTGAAATAAGTTCATTGGATGAAAACGAACAAAAATTGACAAGAACCACGAAAAGTTCTTGTATTTTAAGATAAAATCTTACGCTATTAAAGAAAAAACTTCTTGCTCGCTGAAATCTGTTCATTTGCTGAAAACCAACAAAACCACGAAAAGTTCTTGTATTTGAAGATGAAATCTTTTTGCTTTGAAGAAGAAAGATCTAGCTGACTGAAATAAGTTCATTAGATGAAAACCAACAAAAAATGACAAGAACCACGAAAAGTTCTTGTATTTTAAGATAAAATCTTACTCTATTAAGGAACAAACTTCCAGCTCGCTGAAATATGTTCATTTGCTGAAAACCATCAAAACCACGAAAAGTTCTTGTATTTGAAGATAAAATCTTTTTGCTTTGAAGAAGAAAGATCTAGCTGACTGAAATAAGTTCATTGGATGAAAACGAACAAAAATTGACAAGAACCACGAAAAGTTCTTGTATTTTAAGATAAAATCTTACGCTATTAAAGAAAAAACTTCTTGCTCGCTGAAATCTGTTCATTTGCTGAAAACCAACAAAACCACGAAAAGTTCTTGTATTTGAAGATGAAATCTTTTTGCTTTGAAGAAGAAAGATCCAGCTGACTGAAATAAGTTCATAAGATGAAAACCAACAAAAATTGACAAGAACCACGAAAAGTTCTTGTATTTTAAGATAAAATCTTACTCTATTAAGGAAAAAACTTCCAGCTCGCTGAAATATGTTCATTTGCTGAAAACCATCAAAACCTCGAAAAGTTCTTGTATTTGAAGATAAAATCTTTTTGCTTTGAAGAAGAAAGATCCAGCTGACTGAAATAAGTTCATTAGATGAAAACGAACAAAAATTGACAAGAACCACGAAAAGTTCTTGTATTTTAAGATAAAATCTTACTCTATTAAGGAAAAAACTTCCAGCTCGCTGAAATATGTTCATTTACTGAAAACCATCAAAACCACGAAAAGTTCTTTTATTTGAAGATAAAATCTTTTTGCTTTGAAGAAGAAAGATCTAGCTGACTGAAATAAGTTCATTAGATGAAAACGAACAAAAATTGACAAGAACCACGAAAAGTTCTTGTATTTTAAGATAAAATCTTACGCTATTAAAGAAAAAACTTCTTGCTCGCTGAAATCTGTTCATTTGCTGAAAACCAACAAAACCACGAAAAGTTCTTGTATTTTAAGATAAAATCTTTTTGCTTTGAAGAAGAAAGATCTAGCTGACTGAAATAAGTTCATTAGATGAAAACCAACAAAAATTGACAAGAACCACGAAAAGTTCTTGTATTTTAAGATAAAATCTTACTCTATTAAGGAAAAAACTTCCAGCTCGCTGAAATATGTTCATTTGCTGAAAACCATCAAAACCACGAAAAGTTCTTGTATTTGAAGATAAAATCTTTTCGCTTTGAAGAAGAAAGATCTAGCTGACTGAAATAAGTTCATGAGATGAAAACGAACAAAAATTGACAAGAACCACGAAAAGTTCTTGTATTTTAAGATAAAATCTTACGCTATTAAAGAAAGAACTTCTTGCTCGCTGAAATCTGTTCATTTGCTGAAAACCAACAAAACCACGAAAAGTTCTTGTATTTGAAGATGAAATCTTTTTCCTTTGAAGAAGAAAGATCTAGCTGACTGAAATAAGTTCATTGGATGAAAACCAACAAAAATTGACAAGAACCACGAAAAGTTCTTGTATTTTAAGATAAAATCTTACTCTATTAAGGAAAAAACTTCCAGCTCGCTGAAATATGTTCATTTGCTGAAAACCATCAAAACCTCGAAAAGTTCTTGTATTTGAAGATAAAATCTTTTTGCTTTGAAGAAGAAAGATCTAGCTGACTGAAATAAGTTCATTAGATGAAAACGAACAAAAATTGACAAGAACCACGAAAAGTTCTTGTATTTTAAGATAAAATCTTACTCTATTAAGGAAAAAACTTCCAGCTCGCTGAAATATGTTCATTTGCTGAAAACCATCAAAACCACGAAAAGTTCTTGTATTTGAAGATAAAATCTTTTTGCTTTGAAGAAGAAAGATCTCGCTGACTGAAATAAGTTCATTAGATGAAAACGAACAAAAATTGACAAGAATCACGAAAAGTTCTTGTATTTTAAGATAAAATCTTACGCTATTAAGGAACAAAATTCTTGCTCGCTCAAATCTGTTCATTTGCTGAAAACCAACAAAACCACGAAAAGTTCTTGTATTTGAAGATAAAATCTTTTTGCTTTGAAGAAGAAAGATCCAGCTGACTGAAATAAGTTCATAAGATGAAAACCAACAAAAATTGACAAGAACCAAGAAAAGTTCTTGTATTTTAAGATAAAATCTTACTCTATTAAGGAAAAAACTTCCAGCTCGCTGAAATATGTTCATTTGCTGAAAACCATCAAAACCACGAAAAGTTCTTGTATTTGAAGATAAAATCTTTTTGCTTTGAAGAAGAAAGATCTAGCTGACTGAAATAAGTTCATTGGATGAAAATGAACAAAAATTGACAAGAACCACGAAAAGTTCTTGTATTTTAAGATAAAATCTTACTCTATTAAAGAAAAAACTTCCAGCTCGCTGAAATATGTTCATTTACTGAAAACCATCAAAACCACGAAAAGTTCTTTTATTTGAAGATAAAATCTTTTTGCTTTGAAGAAGAAAGATCTAGCTGACTGAAATAAGTTCATTAGATGAAAACGAACAAAAATTGACAAGAACCACGAAAAGTTCTTGTATTTTAAGATAAAATCTTACGCTATTAAAGAAAAAACTTCTTGCTCGCTGAAATCTGTTCATTTGCTGAAAACCAACAAAACCACGAAAAGTTCTTGTATATTAAGATAAAATCTTTTTGCTTTGAAGAAGAAAGATCGAGCTGACTGAAATAAGTTCATTAGATGAAAACGAACAAAAATTGACAAGAACCACGAAAAGTTCTTGTATTTTAAGATAAAATCTTACGCTATTAAGGAAAAAACTTCCAGCTCGCTGAAATATGTTCATTTGCTGAAAACCATCAAAACCACGAAAAGTTCTTGTATTTGAAGATAAAATCTTTTTGCTTTGAAGAAGAAAGATCTCGCTGACTGAAATAAGTTCATTGGATGAAAACGAACAAAAATTGACAAGAACCACGAAAAGTTCTTGTATTTTAAGATAAAATCTTACGCTATTAAAGAAAAAACTTCTTGCTCGCTGAAATCTGTTCATTTGCTGAAAACCAACAAAACCACGAAAAGTTCTTGTATTTGAAGATAAAATCTTTTTGCTTTGAAGAAGAAAGATCTTGCTGAGTGAAATAAGTTCATAAGATGAAAACCAACAAAAATTGACAAGAACCACGAAAAGTTCTTGTATTTGAAGATAAAATCTTTTTGCTTTGAAGAAGAAAGATCTAGCTGACTGAAATAAGTTCATTGGATGAAAACGAACAAAAATTGACAAGAACCACGAAAAGTTCTTGTATTTTAAGATAAAATCTTACGCTATTAAAGAAAAAACTTCTTGCTCGCTGAAATCTGTTCATTTGCTGAAAACCAACAAAACCAGGAAAAGTTCTTGTATTTGAAGATGAAATCTTTTTGCTTTGAAGAAGAAAGATCTAGCTGACTGAAATAAGTTCATTAGATGAAAACCAACAAAAATTGACAAGAACCACGAAAAGTTCTTGTATTTTAAGATAAAATCTTACTCTATTAAGGAAAAAACTTCCAGCTCGCTGAAATATGTTCATTTGCTGAAAACCATCAAAACCTCGAAAAGTTCTTGTATTTGAAGATAAAATCTTTTTGCTTTGAAGAAGAAAGATCTAGCTGACTGAAATAAGTTCATTAGATGAAAACGAACAAAAATTGACAAGAACCACGAAAAGTTCTTGTATTTTAAGATAAAATCTTACTCTATTAAGGAAAAAACTTCCAGCTCGCTGAAATATGTTCATTTACTGAAAACCATCCAAACCACGAAAAGTTCTTGTATTTGAAGATAAAATCTTTTTGCTTTGAAGAAGAAAGATCTAGCTGACTGAAATAAGTTCATTAGATGAAAACGAACAATAATTGACAAGAACCACGAAAAGTTCTTGTATTTTAAGATAAAATCTTACGCTATTAAAGAAAAAACTTCTTGCTCGCTGAAATCTGTTCATTTGCTGAAAACCAACAAAACCACGAAAAGTTCTTGTATTTTAAGATAAAATCTTTTTGCTTTGAAGAAGAAAGATCTAGCTGACTGAAATAAGTTCATTAGATGAAAACCAACAAAAATTGACAAGAACCACGAAAAGTTCTTGTATTTTAAGATAAAATCTTACTCTATTAAGGAAAAAACTTCCAGCTCGCTGAAATATGTTCATTTGCTGAAAACCATCAAAACCACGAAAAGTTCTTGTATTTGAAGATAAAATCTTTTTGCTTTGAAGAAGAAAGATCTAGCTGACTGAAATAAGTTCATTAGATGAAAACGAACAAAAATTGACAAGAACCACGAAAAGTTCTTGTATTTTAAGATAAAATCTTACGCTATGAAAGAAAAAACTTCTTGCTCGCTGAAATCTGTTCATTTGCTGAAAACCAACAAAACCACGAAAAGTTCTTGTATTTGAAGATGAAATCTTTTTCCTTTGAAGAAGAAAGATCTAGCTGACTGAAATAAGTTCATTAGATGAAAACCAACAAAAATTGACAAGAACCACGAAAAGTTCTTGTATTTTAAGATAAAATCTTACTCTATTAAGGAAAAAACTTCCAGCTCGCTGAAATATGTTCATTTGCTGAAAACCATCAAAACCTCGAAAAGTTCTTGTATTTGAAGATAAAATCTTTTTGCTTTGAAGAAGAAAGATCTAGCTGACTGAAATAAGTTCATTAGATGAAAACCAACAAAAATTGACAAGAACCACGAAAAGTTCTTGTATTTTAAGATAAAATCTTACTCTATTAAGGAAAAAACTTCCAGCTCGCTGAAATATGTTCATTTGCTGAAAACCATCAAAACCACGAAAAGTTCTTGTATTTGAAGATAAAATCTTTTTGCTTTGAAGAAGAAAGATCTAGCTGACTGAAATAAGTTCATAAGATGAAAACCAACAAAAATTGACAAGAACCACGAAAAGTTCTTGTATTTTAAGATAAAATCTTACTCTATTAAGGAAAAAACTTCCAGCTCGCTGAAATATGTTCATTTGCTGAAAACCATCAAAACCACGAAAAGTTCTTGTATTTGAAGATAAAATCTTTTTGCTTTGAAGAAGAAAGATCTAGCTGACTGAAATAAGTTCATGAGATGAAAACGAACAAAAATTGACAAGAACCACGAAAAGTTCTTGTATTTTAAGATAAAATCTTACGCTATTAAAGAAAAAACTTCTTGCTCGCTGAAATCTGTTCATTTGCTGAAAACCAACAAAACCACGAAAAGTTCTTTTATTTGAAGATAAAATCTTTTTGCTTTGAAGAAGAAAGATCTAGCTGACTGAAATAAGTTCATTAGATGAAAACGAACAAAATTTGACAAGAACCACGAAAAGTTCTTGTATTTTAAGATAAAATCTTACGCTATTAAAGAAAAAACTTCTTGCTCGCTGAAATCTGTTCATTTGCTGAAAACCAACAAAACCACGAAAAGTTCTTGTATTTTAAGATAAAATCTTTTTGCTTTGAAGAAGAAAGATCTAGCTGACTGAAATAAGTTCATTCGATGAAAACCAACAAAAATTGACAAGAACCACGAAAAGTTCTTGTATTTTAAGATAAAATCTTACTCTATTAAGGAAAAAACTTCCAGCTCGCTGAAATATGTTCATTTGCTGAAAACCATCAAAACCACGAAAAGTTCTTGTATTTGAAGATAAAATCTTTTCGCTTTGAAGAAGAAAGATCTAGCTGACTGAAATAAGTTCATGAGATGAAAACGAACAAAAATTGACAAGAACCACGAAAAGTTCTTGTATTTTAAGATAAAATCTTACGCTATTAAAGAAAAAACTTCTTGCTCGCTGAAATCTGTTCATTTGCTGAAAACCAACAAAACCACGAAAAGTTCTTGTATTTGAAGATAAAATCTTTTTCCTTTGAAGAAGAAAGATCTAGCTGACTGAAATAAGTTCATTAGATGAAAACCAACAAAAATTGACAAGAACCACGAAAAGTTCTTGTATTTTAAGATAAAATCTTACTCTATTAAGGAAAAAACTTCCAGCTCGCTGAAATATGTTCATTTGCTGAAAACCATCAAAACCTCGAAAAGTTCTTGTATTTGAAGATAAAATCTTTTTGCTTTGAAGAAGAAAGATCTAGCTGACTGAAATAAGTTCATTAGATGAAAATGAACAAAAATTGACAAGAACCACGAAAAGTTCTTGTATTTTAAGATAAAATCTTACTCTATTAAGGAAAAAACTTCCAGCTCGCTGAAATATGTTCATTTGCTGAAAACCATCAAAACCACGAAAAGTTCTTGTATTTGAAGATAAAATCTTTTTGCTTTGAAGAAGAAAGATCTCGCTGACTGAAATAAGTTCATTGGATGAAAACGAACAAAAATTGACAAGAATCACGAAAAGTTCTTGTATTTTAAGATAAAATCTTACGCTATTAAGGAACAAAATTCTTGCTCGCTCAAATCTGTTCATTTGCTGAAAACCAACAAAACCACGAAAAGTTCTTGTATTTGAAGATAAAATCTTTTTGCTTTGAAGAAGAAAGATCTAGCTGACTGAAATAAGTTCATAAGATGAAAACCAACAAAAATTGACAAGAACCAAGAAAAGTTCTTGTATTTTAAGATAAAATCTTACTCTATTAAGGAAAAAACTTCCAGCTCGCTGAAATATGTTCATTTGCTGAAAACCATCAAAACCACAAAAAGTTCTTGTGTTTGAAGATAAAATCTTTTTGCTTTGAAGAAGAAAGATCCAGCTGACTGAAATAAGTTCATTAGATGAAAACGAACAAAAATTGACAAGAACCACGAAAAGTTCTTGTATTTTAAGATAAAATCTTACTCTATTAAGGAAAAAACTTCCAGCTCACTGAAATATGTTCATTTACTGAAAACCATCAAAACCACGAAAAGTTCTTTTATTTGAAGATAAAATCTTTTTGCTTTGAAGAAGAAAGATCTAGCTGACTGAAATAAGTTCATTAGATGAAAACGAACAAAAATTGACAAGAACCACGAAAAGTTCTTGTATTTTAAGATAAAATCTTACGCTATTAAAGAAAAAACTTCTTGCTCGCTGAAATCTGTTCATTTGCTGAAAACCAACAAAACCACGAAAAGTTCTTGTATATTAAGATAAAATCTTTTTGCTTTGAAGAAGAAAGATCTAGCTGACTGAAATAAGTTCATGAGATGAAAACGAACAAAAATTGACAAGAACCACGAAAAGTTCTTGTATTTTAAGATAAAATCTTACGCTATTAAAGAAAAAACTTCTTGCTCGCTGAAATCTGTTCATTTGCTGAAAACCAACAAAACCACGAAAAGTTCTTGTATTTGAAGATGAAATCTTTTTCCTTTGAAGAAGAAAGATCTAGCTGACTGAAATAAGTTCATTAGATGAAAACCAACAAAAATTGACAAGAACCACGAAAAGTTCTTGTATTTTAAGATAAAATCTTACTCTATTAAGGAAAAAACTTCCAGCTCGCTGAAATATGTTCATTTGCTGAAAACCATCAAAACCTCGAAAAGTTCTTGTATTTGAAGATAAAATCTTTTTGCTTTGAAGAAGAAAGATCTAGCTGACTGAAATAAGTTCATTAGATGAAAACGAACAAAAATTGACAAGAACCACGAAAAGTTCTTGTATTTTAAGATAAAATCTTACTCTATTAAGGAAAAAACTTCCAGCTCGCTGAAATATGTTCATTTGCTGAAAACCATCAAAACCACGAAAAGTTCTTGTATTTGAAGATAAAATCTTTTTGCTTTGAAGAAGAAAGATCTCGCTGACTGAAATAAGTTCATTGGATGAAAACGAACAAATATTGACAAGAACCACGAAAAGTTCTTGTATTTTAAGATAAAATCTTACGCTATTAAAGAAAAAACTTCTTGCTCGCTCAAATCTGTTCATTTGCTGAAAACCAACAAAACCACGAAAAGTTCTTGTATTTGAAGATAAAATCTTTTTGCTTTGAAGAAGAAAGATCTTGCTGACTGAAATAAGTTCATAAGATGAAAACCAACAAAAATTGACAAGAACCACGAAAAGTTCTTGTATTTGAAGATAAAATCTTTTTGCTTTGAAGAAGAAAGATCTTGCTGACTGAAATAAGTTCATTGGATGAAAACGAACAAAAATTGACAAGAACCACGAAAAGTTCTTGTATTTTAAGATAAAATCTTACGCTATTAAAGAAAAAACTTCTTGCTCGCTGAAATCTGTTCATTTGCTGAAAACCAACAAAACCACGAAAAGTTCTTGTATTTGAAGATGAAATCTTTTTGCTTTGAAGAAGAAAGATCTAGCTGACTGAAATAAGTTCATTAGATGAAAACCAACAAAAATTGACAAGAACCACGAAAAGTTCTTGCATTTTAAGATAAAATCTTACTCTATTAAGGAAAAAACTTCCAGCTCGCTGAAATATGTTCATTTGCTGAAAACCATCAAAACCTCGAAAAGTTCTTGCATTTGAAGATAAAATCTTTTTGCTTTGAAGAAGAAAGATCTAGCTGACTGAAATAAGTTCATTAGATGAAAACGAACAAAAATTGACAAGAACCACGAAAAGTTCTTGTATTTTAAGATAAAATCTTACTCTATTAAGGAAAAAACTTCCAGCTCGCTGAAATATGTTCATTTACTGAAAACCATCAAAACCACGAAAAGTTCTTGTATTTGAAGATAAAATCTTTTTGCTTTGAAGAAGAAAGATCTAGCTGACTGAAATAAGTTCATTAGATGAAAACGAACAATAATTGACAAGAACCACGAAAAGTTCTTGTATTTTAAGATAAAAGCTTGCGCTATTAAAGAAAAAACTTCTTGCTCGCTGAAATCTGTTCATTTGCTGAAAACCAACAAAACCACGAAAAGTTCTTGTATTTTAAGATAAAATCTTTTTGCTTTGAAGAAGAAAGATCTAGCTGACTGAAATAAGTTCATTAGATGAAAACCAACAAAAATTGACAAGAACCACGAAAAGTTCTTGTATTTTAAGATAAAATCTTACTCCATTAAGGAAAAAACTTCCAGCTCGCTGAAATATGTTCATTTGCTGAAAACCATCAAAACCACGAAAAGTTCTTGTATTTGAAGATAAAATCTTTTCGCTTTGAAGAAGAAAGATCTAGCTGACTGAAATAAGTTCATTAGATGAAAACCAACAAAAATTGACAAGAACCACGAAAAGTTCTTGTATTTTAAGATAAAATCTTACTCTATTAAGGAAAAAACTTCCAGCTCGCTGAAATATGTTCATTTGCTGAAAACCATCAAAACCTCGAAAAGTTCTTGTATTTGAAGATAAAATCTTTTTGCTTTGAAGAAGAAAGATCTAGCTGACTGAAATAAGTTCATTAGATGAAAACCAACAAAAATTGACAAGAACCACGAAAAGTTCTTGTATTTTAAGATAAAATCTTACGCTATTAAAGAAAAAACACCCAGCTCGCTGAAATGTGTTCATTTGCTGAAAACCAACAAAACCACGAAAAGTTCTTGTATTTGAAGATAAAATCTTTTTGCTTTGAAGAAGAAAGATCTAGCTGACTGAAATAAGTTCATTCGATGAAAACGAACAAAAATTGACAAGAACCACGAAAAGTTCTTGTATTTTAAGATAAAATCTTACTCTATTAAGGAAAAAACTTCCAGCTCGCTGAAATATGTTCATTTCCTGAAAACCATCAAAACCACGAAAAGTTCTTGTATTTGAAGATAAAATCTTTTTGCTTTGAAGAAGAAAGATCTAGCTGACTGAAATAAGTTCATTCGATGAAAACGAACAAAAATTGACAAGAACCACGAAAAGTTCTTGTATTTTAAGATAAAATCTTACGCTATTAAAGAAAAAACTTCTTGCTCGCTGAAATCTGTTTGTTTGCTGAAAACCAACAAAACCACGAAAAGTTCTTGTATTTTAAGATAAAATCTTTTTGCTTTGAAGAAGAAAGATCTAGCTGACTGAAATAAGTTCATTAGATGAAAACCAACAAAAATTGACAAGAACCACGAAAAGTTCTTGTATTTTAAGATAAAATCTTACTCTATTAAGGAAAAAACTTCCAGCTCGCTGAAATATGTTCATTTGCTGAAAACCATCAAAACCACGAAAAGTTCTTGTATTTGAAGATAAAATCTTTTCGCTTTGAAGAAGAAAGATCTAGCTGACTGAAATAAGTTCATTCGATGAAAACGAACAAAAATTGACAAGAACCACGAAAAGTTCTTGTATTTTAAGATAAAATCTTCCGCTATTAAAGAAAAAACTTCTTGCTCGCTGAAATCTGTTCATTTGCTGAAAACCAACAAAACCACGAAAAGTTCTTGTATTTGAAGATGAAATCTTTTTCCTTTGAAGAAGAAAGATCTAGCTGACTGAAATAAGTTCATTAGATGAAAACCAACAAAAATTGACAAGAACCACGAAAAGTTCTTGTATTTTAAGATAACATCTTACTCTATTAAGGAAAAAACTTCCAGCTCGCTGAAATATGTTCATTTGCTGAAAACCATCAAAACCACGAAAAGGTCTTGTATTTGAAGATAAAATCTTTTTGCTTTGAAGAAGAAAGATCTCGCTGACTGAAATAAGTTCATTCGATGAAAACCAACAAAAATTGACAAGAACCACGAAAAGTTCTTGTATTTTAAGATAAAATCTTACTCTATTAAGGAAAAAACTTCCAGCTCGCTGAAATATGTTCATTTACTGAAAACCATCAAAACCACGAAAAGTTCTTGTATTTGAAGATAAAATCTTTTTGCTTTGAAGAAGAAAGATCTAGCTGACTGAAATAAGTTCATTAGATGAAAACGAACAAAAATTGACAAGAACCACGAAAATTTCTTGTATTTTAAGATAAAATCTTACGCTATTAAAGAAAAAACTTCTTGCTCGCTGAAATCTGTTCATTTGCTGAAAACCAACAAAACCACGAAAAGTTCTTGTATTTGAAGATAAAATCTTTTTGCTTTGAAGAAGAAAGATCTAGCTGACTGAAATAAGTTCATTGGATGAAAACCAACAAAAATTGACAAGAACCACGAAAAGTTCTTGTATTTTAAGATAAAATCTTACTCTATTAAGGAAAAAACTTCCAGCTCGCTGAAATATGTTCATTTGCTGAAAACCATCAAAACCACAAAAAGTTCTTGTATTTGAAGATAAAATCTTTTTGCTTTGAAGAAGAAAGATCTCGCTGACTGAAATAAGTTCATTAGATGAAAACGAACAAAAATTGACAAGAACCACGAAAAGTTCTTGTATTTTAAGATAAAATCTTACGCTATTAAAGAAAAAACTTCTTGCTCGCTGAAATCTGTTCATTTGCTGAAAACCAACAAAACCACGAAAAGTTCTTGTATTTGAAGATAAAATCTTTTTGCTTTGAAGAAGAAAGATCGAGCTGACTGAAATAAGTTCATAAGATGAAAACCAACAAAAATTGACAAGAACCACGAAAAGTTCTTGTATTTTAAGATAAAATCTTACTCTATTAAGGAAAAAACTTCCAGCTCGCTGAAATATGTTCATTTGCTGAAAACCAACAAAACCAAGAAAAGTTCTTGTATTTGAAGATAAAATCTTTTTGCTGTGAAGACGAAAAATCTAGCTGACTGAAATAAGTTCATTGGATGAAAACCAACAAAAATTGACAAGAACCACGAAAAGTTCTTGTATTTTAAGATAAAATCTTACGCTATCAAAGAAAAAACTTCTTGCTCGCTGAAATCTGTTCATTTGCTGAAAACCAACAAAACCAAGAAAAGTTCTTGTATTTGAAGATAAAATCTTTTTGCTTTGAAGAAGAAAGATCTAGCTGACTGAAATAAGTTCATAAGATGAAAACCAACAAAAATTGTCAAGAACCACGAAAAGTTCTTGTATTTTAAGATAAAATCTTACGCTATTAAAGAAAAAACACCCAGCTCGCTGAAATGTGTTCATTTGCTGAAAACCAACAAAACCACGAAAAGTTCTTGTATTTGAAGATAAAATCTTTTTGCTTTGAAGAAGAAAGATCTAGCTGACTGAAATAAGTTCATTAGATGAAAACGAACAAAAATTGACAAGAACCACGAAAATTTCTTGTATTTTAAGATAAAATCTTACGCTATTAAAGAAAAAACTTCTTGCTCGCTGAAATCTGTTCATTTGCTGAAAACCAACAAAACCACGAAAAGTTCTTGTATTTGAAGATAAAATCTTTTTGCTTTGAAGAAGAAAGATCTAGCTGACTGAAATAAGTTCATTAGATGAAAACGAACAAAAATTGACAAGAACCACGAAAAGTTCTTGTATTTTAAGATAAAATCTTACTCTATTAAGGAAAAAACTTCCAGCTCGCTGAAATATGTTCATTTACTGAAAACCATCAAAACCACGAAAAGTTCTTGTATTTGAAGATAAAATCTTTTTGCTTTGAAGAAGAAAGATCTAGCTGACTGAAATAAGTTCATTAGATGAAAACGAACAAAAATTGACAAGAACCACGAAAATTTCTTGTATTTTAAGATAAAATCTTACGCTATTAAAGAAAAAACTTCTTGCTCGCTGAAATCTGTTCATTTGCTGAAAACCAACAAAACCACGAAAAGTTCTTGTATTTGAAGATAAAATCTTTTTGCTTTGAAGAAGAAAGATCTAGCTGACTGAAATAAGTTCATTGGATGAAAACCAACAAAAATTGACAAGAACCACGAAAAGTTCTTGTATTTTAAGATAAAATCTTACTCTATTAAGGAAAAAACTTCCAGCTCGCTGAAATATGTTCATTTGCTGAAAACCATCAAAACCACGAAAAGTTCTTGTATTTGAAGATAAAATCTTTTTGCTTTGAAGAAGAAAGATCTCGCTGACTGAAATAAGTTCATTAGATGAAAACGAACAAAAATTGACAAGAACCACGAAAAGTTCTTGTATTTTAAGATAAAATCTTACGCTATTAAAGAAAAAACTTCTTGCTCGCTGAAATCTGTTCATTTGCTGAAAACCAACAAAACCACGAAAAGTTCTTGTATTTGAAGATAAAATCTTTTTGCTTTGAAGAAGAAAGATCGAGCTGACTGAAATAAGTTCATAAGATGAAAACCAACAAAAATTGACAAGAACCACGAAAAGTTCTTGTATTTTAAGATAAAATCTTACTCTATTAAGGAAAAAACTTCCAGCTCGCTGAAATATGTTCATTTGCTGAAAACCAACAAAACCAAGAAAAGTTCTTGTATTTGAAGATAAAATCTTTTTGCTTTGAAGAAGAAAGATCGAGCTGACTGAAATAAGTTCATTGGATGAAAACCAACAAAAATTGACAAGAACCACGAAAAGTTCTTGTATTTTAAGATAAAATCTTACTCTATTAAGGAAAAAACTTCCAGCTCGCTGAAATATGTTCATTTGCTGAAAACCATCAAAACCACGAAAAGTTCTTGTATTTGAAGATAAAATCTTTTTGCTTTGAAGAAGAAAGATCTCGCTGACTGAAATAAGTTCATAAGATGAAAACGAACAAAAATTGACAAGAACCACGAAAAGTTCTTGTATTTTAAGATAAAATCTTACGCTATTAAAGAAAAAACTTCTTGCTCGCTGAAATCTGTTCATTTGCTGAAAACCAACAAAACCACGAAAAGTTCTTGTATTTGAAGATAAAATCTTTTTGCTTTGAAGAAGAAAGATCGAGCTGACTGAAATAAGTTCATAAGATGAAAACCAACAAAAATTGACAAGAACCACGAAAAGTTCTTGTATTTTAAGATAAAATCTTACTCTATTAAGGAAAAAACTTCCAGCTCGCTGAAATATGTTCATTTGCTGAAAACCAACAAAACCAAGAAAAGTTCTTGTATTTGAAGATAAAATCTTTTTGCTGTGAAGACGAAAAATCTAGCTGACTGAAATAAGTTCATTGGATGAAAACCAACAAAAATTGACAAGAACCACGAAAAGTTCTTGTATTTTAAGATAAAATCTTACGCTATCAAAGAAAAAACTTCTTGCTCGCTGAAATCTGTTCATTTGCTGAAAACCAACAAAACCAAGAAAAGTTCTTGTATTTGAAGATAAAATCTTTTTGCTTTGAAGAAGAAAGATCTAGCTGACTGAAATAAGTTCATAAGATGAAAACCAACAAAAATTGTCAAGAACCACGAAAAGTTCTTGTATTTTAAGATAAAATCTTACGCTATTAAAGAAAAAACACCCAGCTCGCTGAAATGTGTTCATTTGCTGAAAACCAACAAAACCACGAAAAGTTCTTGTATTTGAAGATAAAATCTTTTTGCTTTGAAGAAGAAAGATCTAGCTGACTGAAATAAGTTCATTAGATGAAAACGAACAAAAATTGACAAGAACCACGAAAAGTTCTTGTATTTTAAGATAAAATCTTACTCTATTAAGGAAAAAACTTCCAGCTCGCTGAAATATGTTCATTTGCTGAAAACCATCAAAACCACGAAAAGTTCTTGTATTTGAAGATAAAATCTTTTTGCTTTGAAGAAGAAAGATCTAGCTGACTGAAATAAGTTCATTAGATGAAAACCAACAAAAATTGACAAGAACCACGAAAAGTTCTTGTATTTTAAGATAAAATCTTACTCTATTCAGGAAAAAACTTCCAGCTCGCTGAAATATGTTCATTTGCTGAAAACCATCAAAACCTCGAAAAGTTCTTGTATTTGAAGATAAAATCTTTTTGCTTTGAAGAAGAAAGATCTAGCTGACTGAAATAAGTTCATTAGATGAAAACGAACAAAAATTGACAAGAACCACGAAACGTTCTTGTATTTTAAGATAAAATCTTACTCTATTAAGGAAAAAACTTCCAGCTCGCTGAAATATGTTCATTTGCTGAAAACCATCAAAACCAAGAAAAGTTCTTGTATTTGAAGATAAAATCTTTTTGCTGTGAAGAAGAAAAATCTAGCTGACTGAAATAAGTTCATTAGATGAAAACCAACAAAAATTGACAAGAACCACGAAAAGTTCTTGTATTTTAAGATAAAATCTTACGCTATTAAAGAAAAAACTTCTTGCTCGCTGAAATCTGTTCATTTGCTGAAAACCAACAAAACCACGAAAAGTTCTTGTATTTGAAGATAAAATCTTTTTGCTTTGAAGAAGAAAGATCTTGCTGACTGAAATAAGTTCATAAGATGAAAACCAACAAAAATTGTCAAGAACCACGAAAAGTTCTTGTATTTTAAGATAAAATCTTACGCTATAAAAGAAAAACCACCCAGCTCGCTGAAATATGTTCATTTGCTGAAAACCAACAAAACCACGAAAAGTTCTTGTATTTGAAGATAAAATCTTTTTGCTTTGAAGAAGAAAGATCTAGCTGACTGAAATAAGTTCATTGGATGAAAACGAACAAAAATTGACAAGAACCACGAAAAGTTCTTGTATTTTAAGATAAAATCTTACGCTATTAAAGAAAAAAAATCTTGCTCGCTGAAATCTGTTCATTTGCTGAAAACCAACAAAACCACGAAAAGTTCTTGTATTTGAAGATGAAATCTTTTTGCTTTGAAGAAGAAAGATCTAGCTGACTGAAATAAGTTCATTAGATGAAAACCAACAAAAATTGACAAGAACCACGAAACGTTCTTGTATTTTAAGATAAAATCTTACTCTATTAAGGAAAAAACTTCCAGCTCACTGAAATATGTTCATTTGCTGAAAACCATCAAAACCACGAAAAGTTCTTGTATTTGAAGATAAAATCTTTTTGCTTTGAAGAAGAAAGATCTAGCTGACTGAAATAAGTTCATAAGATGAAAACGAACAAAAATTGACAAGAACCACGAAAAGTTCTTGTATTTTAAGATAAAATCTTACGCTATTAAAGAAAAAACTTCTTGCTCGCTGAAATATGTTCATTTGCTGAAAACCAACAAAACCACGAAAAGTTGTTGTATTTGAAGATAAAATCTTTTTGCTTTGAAGAAGAAAGATCGAGCTGACTGAAATAAGTTCATAAGATGAAAACCAACAAAAATTGACAAGAACCACGAAAAGTTCTTGTATTTTAAGATAAAATCTTACGCTATTAAAGAAAAAACTTCTTGCTCGCTGAAATCTGTTCATTTGCTGAAAACCAACAAAACCACGAAAAGTTCTTGTATTTGAAGATAAAATCTTTTTGCTTTGAAGAAGAAAGATCTAGCTGACTGAAATAAGTTCATAAGATGAAAACCAACAAAAATTGTCAAGAACCACGAAAAGTTCTTGTATTGTAAGATAAAATCTTACGCTATAAAAGAAAAAACACCCAGCTCGCTGAAATATATTCATTTGCTGAAAACCAACAAAACCACGAAAAGTTCTTGTATTTGAAGATAAAATCTTTTTGCTTTGAAGAAGAAAGATCTAGCTGACTGAAATAAGTTCATTAGATGAAAACCAACAAAAATTGACAAGAACCACGAAAAGTTCTTGTATTTTAAGATAAAATCTTACGCTATAAAAGAAAAACCACCCAGCTCGCTGAAATATGTTCATTTGCTGAAAACCAACAAAACCACGAAAAGTTCTTGTATTTGAAGATAAAATCTTTTTGCTTTGAAGAAGAAAGATCTAGCTGACTGAAATAAGTTCATTAGATGAAAACGAACAAAAATTGACAAGAACCACGAAAAGTTCTTGTATTTTAAGATAAAATCTTACGCTATTAAAGAAAAAAAATCTTGCTCGCTGAAATCTGTTCATTTGCTGAAAACCAACAAAACCACGAAAAGTTCTTGTATTTGAAGATGAAATCTTTTTGCTTTGAAGAAGAAAGATCTAGCTGACTGAAATAAGTTCATTAGATGAAAACCAACAAAAATTGACAAGAACCACGAAACGTTCTTGTATTTTAAGATAAAATCTTACTCTATTAAGGAAAAAACTTCCAGCTCACTGAAATATGTTCATTTGCTGAAAACCATCAAAACCACGAAAAGTTCTTGTATTTGAAGATAAAATCTTTTTGCTTTGAAGAAGAAAGATCTAGCTGACTGAAATAAGTTCATAAGATGAAAACGAACAAAAATTGACAAGAACCACGAAAAGTTCTTGTATTTTAAGATAAAATCTTACGCTATTAAAGAAAAAACTTCTTGCTCGCTGAAATCTGTTCATTTGCTGAAAACCAACAAAACCACGAAAAGTTCTTGTATTTGAAGATAAAATCTTTTTGCTTTGAAGAAGAAAGATCTAGCTGACTGAAATAAGTTCATTAGATGAAAACGAACAAAAATTGACAAGAACCACGAAAAGTTCTTGTATTTTAAGATAAAATCTTACTCTATTAAGGAAAAAACTTCCAGCTCGCTGAAATATGTTCATTTACTGAAAACCATCAAAACCACGAAAAGTTCTTGTATTTGAAGATAAAATCTTTTTGCTTTGAAGAAGAAAGATCTAGCTGACTGAAATAAGTTCATTAGATGAAAACGAACAAAAATTGACAAGAACCACGAAAATTTCTTGTATTTTAAGATAAAATCTTACGCTATTAAAGAAAAAACTTCTTGCTCGCTGAAATCTGTTCATTTGCTGAAAACCAACAAAACCACGAAAAGTTCTTGTATTTGAAGATAAAATCTTTTTGCTTTGAAGAAGAAAGATCTAGCTGACTGAAATAAGTTCATTGGATGAAAACCAACAAAAATTGACAAGAACCACGAAAAGTTCTTGTATTTTAAGATAAAATCTTACTCTATTAAGGAAAAAACTTCCAGCTCGCTGAAATATGTTCATTTGCTGAAAACCATCAAAACCACGAAAAGTTCTTGTATTTGAAGATAAAATCTTTTTGCTTTGAAGAAGAAAGATCTCGCTGACTGAAATAAGTTCATTAGATGAAAACGAACAAAAATTGACAAGAACCACGAAAAGTTCTTGTATTTTAAGATAAAATCTTACGCTATTAAAGAAAAAACTTCTTGCTCGCTGAAATCTGTTCATTTGCTGAAAACCAACAAAACCACGAAAAGTTCTTGTATTTGAAGATAAAATCTTTTTGCTTTGAAGAAGAAAGATCGAGCTGACTGAAATAAGTTCATAAGATGAAAACCAACAAAAATTGACAAGAACCACGAAAAGTTCTTGTATTTTAAGATAAAATCTTACTCTATTAAGGAAAAAACTTCCAGCTCGCTGAAATATGTTCATTTGCTGAAAACCAACAAAACCAAGAAAAGTTCTTGTATTTGAAGATAAAATCTTTTTGCTTTGAAGAAGAAAGATCGAGCTGACTGAAATAAGTTCATTGGATGAAAACCAACAAAAATTGACAAGAACCACGAAAAGTTCTTGTATTTTAAGATAAAATCTTACTCTAATAAGGAAAAAACTTCCAGCTCGCTGAAATATGTTCATTTGCTGAAAACCATCAAAACCACGAAAAGTTCTTGTATTTGAAGATAAAATCTTTTTGCTTTGAAGAAGAAAGATCTCGCTGACTGAAATAAGTTCATTAGATGAAAACGAACAAAAATTGACAAGAACCACGAAAAGTTCTTGTATTTTAAGATAAAATCTTACGCTATTAAAGAAAAAACTTCTTGCTCGCTGAAATCTGTTCATTTGCTGAAAACCAACAAAACCACGAAAAGTTCTTGTATTTGAAGATAAAATCTTTTTGCTTTGAAGAAGAAAGATCGAGCTGACTGAAATAAGTTCATAAGATGAAAACCAACAAAAATTGACAAGAACCACGAAAAGTTCTTGTATTTTAAGATAAAATCTTACTCTATTAAGGAAAAAACTTCCAGCTCGCTGAAATATGTTCATTTGCTGAAAACCAACAAAACCAAGAAAAGTTCTTGTATTTGAAGATAAAATCTTTTTGCTGTGAAGACGAAAAATCTAGCTGACTGAAATAAGTTCATTGGATGAAAACCAACAAAAATTGACAAGAACCACGAAAAGTTCTTGTATTTTAAGATAAAATCTTACGCTATCAAAGAAAAAACTTCTTGCTCGCTGAAATCTGTTCATTTGCTGAAAACCAACAAAACCAAGAAAAGTTCTTGTATTTGAAGATAAAATCTTTTTGCTTTGAAGAAGAAAGATCTAGCTGACTGAAATAAGTTCATAAGATGAAAACCAACAAAAATTGTCAAGAACCACGAAAAGTTCTTGTATTTTAAGATAAAATCTTACGCTATTAAAGAAAAAACACCCAGCTCGCTGAAATGTGTTCATTTGCTGAAAACCAACAAAACCACGAAAAGTTCTTGTATTTGAAGATAAAATCTTTTTGCTTTGAAGAAGAAAGATCTAGCTGACTGAAATAAGTTCATTAGATGAAAACGAACAAAAATTGACAAGAACCACGAAAAGTTCTTGTATTTTAAGATAAAATCTTACTCTATTAAGGAAAAAACTTCCAGCTCGCTGAAATATGTTCATTTGCTGAAAACCATCAAAACCAAGAAAAGTTCTTGTATTTGAAGATAAAATCTTTTTGCTGTGAAGAAGAAAAATCTAGCTGACTGAAATAAGTTCATTAGATGAAAACCAACAAAAATTGACAAGAACCACGAAAAGTTCTTGTATTTTAAGATAAAATCTTACGCTATTAAAGAAAAAACTTCTTGCTCGCTGAAATCTGTTCATTTGCTGAAAACCAACAAAACCACGAAAAGTTCTTGTATTTGAAGATAAAATCTTTTTGCTTTGAAGAAGAAAGATCTTGCTGACTGAAATAAGTTCATAAGATGAAAACCAACAAAAATTGTCAAGAACCACGAAAAGTTCTTGTATTTTAAGATAAAATCTTACGCTATAAAAGAAAAACCACCCAGCTCGCTGAAATATGTTCATTTGCTGAAAACCAACAAAACCACGAAAAGTTCTTGTATTTGAAGATAAAATCTTTTTGCTTTGAAGAAGAAAGATCTAGCTGACTGAAATAAGTTCATTGGATGAAAACGAACAAAAATTGACAAGAACCACGAAAAGTTCTTGTATTTTAAGATAAAATCTTACGCTATTAAAGAAAAAAAATCTTGCTCGCTGAAATCTGTTCATTTGCTGAAAACCAACAAAACCACGAAAAGTTCTTGTATTTGAAGATGAAATCTTTTTGCTTTGAAGAAGAAAGATCTAGCTGACTGAAATAAGTTCATTAGATGAAAACCAACAAAAATTGACAAGAACCACGAAACGTTCTTGTATTTTAAGATAAAATCTTACTCTATTAAGGAAAAAACTTCCAGCTCACTGAAATATGTTCATTTGCTGAAAACCATCAAAACCACGAAAAGTTCTTGTATTTGAAGATAAAATCTTTTTGCTTTGAAGAAGAAAGATCTAGCTGACTGAAATAAGTTCATAAGATGAAAACGAACAAAAATTGACAAGAACCACGAAAAGTTCTTGTATTTTAAGATAAAATCTTACGCTATTAAAGAAAAAACTTCTTGCTCGCTGAAATCTGTTCATTTGCTGAAAACCAACAAAACCACGAAAAGTTCTTGTATTTGAAGATAAAATCTTTTTGCTTTGAAGAAGAAAGATCTAGCTGACTGAAATAAGTTCATAAGATGAAAACCAACAAAAATTGTCAAGAACCACGAAAAGTTCTTGTATTGTAAGATAAAATCTTACGCTATAAAAGAAAAAACACCCAGCTCGCTGAAATATATTCATTTGCTGAAAACCAACAAAACCACGAAAAGTTCTTGTATTTGAAGATAAAATCTTTTTGCTTTGAAGAAGAAAGATCTAGCTGACTGAAATAAGTTCATTAGATGAAAACCAACAAAAATTGACAAGAACCACGAAAAGTTCTTGTATTTTAAGATAAAATCTTACGCTATAAAAGAAAAACCACCCAGCTCGCTGAAATATGTTCATTTGCTGAAAACCAACAAAACCACGAAAAGTTCTTGTATTTGAAGATAAAATCTTTTTGCTTTGAAGAAGAAAGATCTAGCTGACTGAAATAAGTTCATTAGATGAAAACGAACAAAAATTGACAAGAACCACGAAAAGTTCTTGTATTTTAAGATAAAATCTTACGCTATTAAAGAAAAAAAATCTTGCTCGCTGAAATCTGTTCATTTGCTGAAAACCAACAAAACCACGAAAAGTTCTTGTATTTGAAGATGAAATCTTTTTGCTTTGAAGAAGAAAGATCTAGCTGACTGAAATAAGTTCATTAGATGAAAACCAACAAAAATTGACAAGAACCACGAAACGTTCTTGTATTTTAAGATAAAATCTTACTCTATTAGGGAAAAAACTTCCAGCTCACTGAAATATGTTCATTTGCTGAAAACCATCAAAACCACGAAAAGTTCTTGTATTTGAAGATAAAATCTTTTTGCTTTGAAGAAGAAAGATCTAGCTGACTGAAATAAGTTCATAAGATGAAAACGAACAAAAATTGACAAGAACCACGAAAAGTTCTTGTATTTTAAGATAAAATCTTACGCTATTAAAGAAAAAACTTCTTGCTCGCTGAAATATGTTCATTTGCTGAAAACCAACAAAACCACGAAAAGTTGTTGTATTTGAAGATAAAATCTTTTTGCTTTGAAGAAGAAAGATCGAGCTGACTGAAATAAGTTCATAAGATGAAAACCAACAAAAATTGACAAGAACCACGAAAAGTTCTTGTATTTTAAGATAAAATCTTACGCTATTAAAGAAAAAACTTCTTGCTCGCTGAAATCTGTTCATTTGCTGAAAACCAACAAAACCACGAAAAGTTCTTGTATTTGAAGATAAAATCTTTTTGCTTTGAAGAAGAAAGATCTAGCTGACTGAAATAAGTTCATAAGATGAAAACCAACAAAAATTGTCAAGAACCACGAAAAGTTCTTGTATTTTAAGATAAAATCTTACACTATAAAAGAAAAAACACCCAGCTCGCTGAAATATATTCATTTGCTGAAAACCAACAAAACCACGAAAAGTTCTTGTATTTGAAGATAAAATCTTTTTGCTTTGAAGAAGAAAGATCTAGCTGACTGAAATAAGTTCATTAGATGAAAACCAACAAAAATTGACAAGAACCACGAAAAGTTCTTGTATTTTAAGATAAAATCTTACTCTATTAAGGAAAAAACTTCCAGCTCGCTGAAATATGTTCATTTGCTCAAAACCATGAAAACCACGAAAAGTTCTTGTATTTGAAGATAAAATCTTTTTGCTTTGAAGAAGAAAGATCTAGCTGACTGAAATAAGTTCATTAGATGAAAACGAACAAAAATTGACAAGAACCACGAAAAGTTCTTGTATTTTAAGATAAAATCTGACGCTATTAAAGAAAAAACTTCTTGCTCGCTGAAATCTGTTTATTTGCTGAAAACCAACAAAACCACGAAAAGTTCTTGTATTTGAAGATGAAATCTTTTTGCTTTGAAGAAGAAAGATCTAGCTGACTGAAATAAGTTCATTAGCTGAAAACCAACAAAAATTGACAAGAACCACGAAAAGTTCTTGTATTTTAAGATAAAATCTTACTCTATTAAGGAAAAAACTTCCAGCTTGCTGAAATATGTTCATTTGCTGAAAACCATCAAAACCTCAAAAAGTTCTTGTATTTGAAGATAAAATCTTTTTGCTTTGAAGAAGAAAGATCTAGCTGACTGAAATAAGTTCATTAGATGAAAACGAACAAAAATTGACAAGAACCACGAAAAGTTCTTGTATTTTAAGATAAAATCTTACGCTATTAAAGAAAAAACTTCTTGCTCGCTGAAATCTGTTCATTTGCTGAAAACCAACAAAACCAAGAAAAGTTCTTGTATTTGAAGATAAAATCTTTTTGCTGTGAAGAAGAAAAATCTAGCTGACTGAAATAAGTTCATTAGATGAAAACCAACAAAAATTGACAAGAACCACGAAAACTTCTTGTATTTTAAGATAAAATCTTACGCTATTAAGGAAAAAACTTCCAGCTCGCTGAAATATGTTCATTTGCTGAAAACCATCAAAACCACGAAAAGTTCTTGTATTTGAAGATAAAATCTTTTTGCTTTGAAGAAGAAAGATCCAGCTGACTGAAATAAGTTCATTAGATGAAAACCAACAAAAATTGACAAGAACCACGAAAAGTTCTTGTTTTTTAAGATCAAATCTGACGCTATTAAGGAAAAAACTTCCAGCTCGCTGAAATATGTTCATTTGCTGAAAACCATCAAAACCACGAAAAGTTCTTGTATTTGAAGATAAAATCCTTTTGCTTTGAAGAAGAAAGATCCAGCTGACTGAAATAAGTTCATTAGATGAAAGCGAACAAAAATTGACAAGAACCACGAAAAGTTCTTGTATTTTAAGATAAAATCTTACGCTATTAAAGAAAAAACTTCTTGCTCGCTGAAATCTGTTCATTTGCTGAAAACCAACAAAACCACGAAAAGTTCTTGTATTTGAAGATAAAATCTTTTTGCTTTGAAGAAGAAAGATCGAGCTGACTGAAATAAGTTCATGAGATGAAAACCAACAAAAATTGACAAGAACCACGAAAAGTTCTTGTATTTTAAGATAAAATCTTACTCTATTAAGGAAAAAACATCCAGCTCGCTGAAATATGTTCATTTGCTGAAAACCATCAAAACCACGAAAAGTTCTTGTATTTGAAGATAAAATATTTTTGATTTGATGAAGAAAGATCTAGCTGACTGAAATAAGTTCATTAGATGAAAACCAACAAAAATTGACAAGAACCACGAAAAGTTCTTGTATTTTAAGATAAAATCTGACGCTATTAAAGAAAAAACTTCTTGCTCGCTGAAATCTGTTTATTTGCTGAAAACCAACAAAACCACGAAAAGTTCTTGTATTTGAAGATGAAATCTTTTTGCTTTGAAGAAGAAAGATCTAGCTGACTGAAATAAGTTCATTAGCTGAAAACCAACAAAAATTGACAAGAACCACGAAAAGTTCTTGTATTTTAAGATAAAATCTTACTCTATTAAGGAAAAAACTTCCAGCTTGCTGAAATATGTTCATTTGCTGAAAACCATCAAAACCTCAAAAAGTTCTTGTATTTGAAGATAAAATCTTTTTGCTTTGAAGAAGAAAGATCTAGCTGACTGAAATAAGTTCATTAGATGAAAACGAACAAAAATTGACAAGAACCACGAAAAGTTCTTGTATTTTAAGATAAAATCTTACGCTATTAAAGAAAAAACTTCTTGCTCGCTGAAATCTGTTCATTTGCTGAAAACCAACAAAACCAAGAAAAGTTCTTGTATTTGAAGATAAAATCTTTTTGCTGTGAAGAAGAAAAATCTAGCTGACTGAAATAAGTTCATTAGATGAAAACCAACAAAAATTGACAAGAACCACGAAAACTTCTTGTATTTTAAGATAAAATCTTACGCTATTAAGGAAAAAACTTCCAGCTCGCTGAAATATGTTCATTTGCTGAAAACCATCAAAACCACGAAAAGTTCTTGTATTTGAAGATAAAATCTTTTTGCTTTGAAGAAGAAAGATCCAGCTGACTGAAATAAGTTCATTAGATGAAAACCAACAAAAATTGACAAGAACCACGAAAAGTTCTTGTTTTTTAAGATCAAATCTGACGCTATTAAGGAAAAAACTTCCAGCTCGCTGAAATATGTTCATTTGCTGAAAACCATCAAAACCACGAAAAGTTCTTGTATTTGAAGATAAAATCCTTTTGCTTTGAAGAAGAAAGATCCAGCTGACTGAAATAAGTTCATTAGATGAAAGCGAACAAAAATTGACAAGAACCACGAAAAGTTCTTGTATTTTAAGATAAAATCTTACGCTATTAAAGAAAAAACTTCTTGCTCGCTGAAATCTGTTCATTTGCTGAAAACCAACAAAACCACGAAAAGTTCTTGTATTTGAAGATAAAATCTTTTTGCTTTGAAGAAGAAAGATCGAGCTGACTGAAATAAGTTCATTAGATGAAAACCAACAAAAATTGACAAGAACCACGAAAAGTTCTTGTATTTTAAGATAAAATCTTACTCTATTAAGGAAAAAACATCCAGCTCGCTGAAATATGTTCATTTGCTGAAAACCATCAAAACCACGAAAAGTTCTTGTATTTGAAGATAAAATATTTTTGATTTGATGAAGAAAGATCTAGCTGACTGAAATAAGTTCATTAGATGAAAACCAACAAAAATTGACAAGAACCACGAAAAGTTCTTGTATTTTAAGATAAAATCTTACTCTATTAAGGAAAAAACTTCCTGCTCGCTGAAATATGTTCATTTGCTGAAAACCATCAAAACCACGAAAAGTTCTTGTATTTGAAGATAAAATCTTTTTGCTTTGAAGAAGAAAGATCCAGCTGACTGAAATAAGTTCATTAGATGAAAGCGAACAAAAATTGACAAGAACCACGAAAAGTTCTTGTATTTTAAGATAAAATCTTACGCTATTAAAGAAAAAACTTCTTGCTCGCTGAAATCTGTTCATTTGCTGAAAACCAACAAAACCACGAAAAGTTCTTGTATTTGAAGATAAAATCTTTTTGCTTTGAAGAAGAAAGATCTAGCTGACTGAAATAAGTTCATTAGATGAAAACCAACAAAAATTGACAAGAACCACCAAAAGTTCTTGTATTTTAAGATAAAATCTGACGCTATTAAGGAAAAAACTTCCAGCTCGCTGAAATATGTTCATTTGCTGAAAACCATCAAAACCACGAAAAGTTCTTGTATTTGAAGATAAAATCTTTTTGCTTTGAAGAAGAAAGATCTCGCTGACTGAAATAAGTTCATTAGATGAAAACCAACAAAAATTGACAAGAACCACGAAAAGTTCTTGTATTTTAAGATAAAATCTTACGCTATTAAAGAAAAAACTTCTTGCTCGCTCAAATCTGTTCATTTGCTGAAAACCAACAAAACCACGAAAAGTTCTTGTATTTGAAGATAAAATCTTTTTGCTTTGAAGAAGAAAGATCTAGCTGACTGAAATAAGTTCATAAGATGAAAACCAACAAAAATTGACAAGAACCACGAAAAGTTCTTGTATTTTAAGATAAAATCTTACTCTATTAAGGAAAAAACTTCCAGCTCGCTGAAATATGTTCATTTGCTGAAAACCATCAAAACCACGAAAAGTTCTTGTATTTGAAGATAAAATCTTTTTGCTTTGAAGAAGAAAGATCAAGCTGACTGAAATAAGTTCATGAGATGAAAACGAACAAAAATTGACAAGAACCACGAAAAGTTCTTGTATTTTAAGATAAAATCTTACGCTATTAAAGAAAAAACTTCTTGCTCGCTGAAATCTGTTCATTTGCTGAAAACCAACAAAACCAAGAAAAGTTCTTGTGTTTGAAGATAAAATCTTTTTGCTGTGAAGAAGAAAAATCTAGCTGACTGAAATAAGTTCATTAGATGAAAACCAACAAAAATTGACAAGAACCACGAAAAGTTCTTGTATTTTAAGATAAAATCTTACGCTATTAAAGAAAAAACTTCTTGCTCGCTGAAATCTGTTCATTTGCTGAAAACCATCAAAACCACGAAAAGTTCTTGTATTTGAAGATAAAATCTTTTTGCTTTGAAGAAGAAAGATCTAGCTGACTGAAATAAGTTCATAAGATGAAAACCAACAAAAATTGTCAAGAACCACGAAAAGTTCTTGTATTTTAAGATAAAATCTTACGCTATTAAAGAAAAAACACCCAGCTCGCTGAAATATGTTCATTTGCTTAAAACCAACAAAACCACGAAAAGTTCTTGTATTTGAAGATAAAATCTTTTTGCTTTGAAGAAGAAAGATCTTGCTGACTGAAATAAGTTCATCAGATGAAAACCAACAAAAATTGTCAAGAACCACGAAAAGTTCTTGTATTTTAAGATAAAATCTTACGCTATAAAAGAAAAACCACCCAGCTCGCTGAAATCTGTTCATTTGCTGAAAACCAACAAAACCACGAAAAGTTCTTGTATTTGAAGATAAAATCTTTTTGCTTTGAAGAAGAAAGATCTCGCTGACTGAAATAAGTTCATTAGATGAAAACGAACAAAAATTGACAAGAACCACGAAAAGTTCTTGTATTTTAAGATAAAATCTTACGCTATTAAAGAAAAAAAATCTTGCTCGCTGAAATCTGTTCATTTGCTGAAAACCAACAAAACCACGAAAAGTTCTTGTATTTGAAGATGAAATCTTTTTGCTTTGAAGAAGAAAGATCGAGCTGACTGAAATAAGTTCATTAGATGAAAACCAACAAAAATTGACAAGAACCACGAAAAGTTCTTGTATTTTAAGATAAAATCTTACTCTATTAAGGAAAAAACTTCCAGCTCACTGAAATATGTTCATTTGCTGAAAACCATCAAAACCACGAAAAGTTCTTGTATTTGAAGATAAAATCTTTTTGCTTTGAAGAAGAAAGATCTAGCTGACTGAAATAAGTTCATAAGATGAAAACGAACAAAAATTGACAAGAACCACGAAAAGTTCTTGTATTTTAAGATAAAATCTTACGCTATTAAAGAAAAAACTTCTTGCTCGCTGAAATCTGTTCATTTGCTGAAAACCAACAAAACCACGAAAAGTTCTTGTATTTGAAGATAAAATCTTTTTGCTTTGAAGAAGAAAGATCGAGCTGACTGAAATAAGTTCATAAGATGAAAACCAACAAAAATTGACAAGAACCACGAAAAGTTCTTGTATTTTAAGATAAAATCTTACTCTATTAAGGAAAAAACTTCCAGCTCGCTGAAATATGTTCATTTGCTGAAAACCTTCAAAATCAAGAAAAGTTCTTGTATTTGAAGATAAAATCTTTTTGCTGTGAAGAAGAAAAATCTAGCTGACTGAAATAAGTTCATTAGATGAAAACCAACAAAAATTGACAAGAACCACGAAAAGTTCTTGTATTTTAAGATAAAATCTTACGCTATTAAAGAAAAAACTTCTTGCTCGCTGAAATCTGTTCATTTGCTGAAAACCAACAAAACCACGAAAAGTTCTTGTATTTGAAGATAAAATCTTTTTGCTTTGAAGAAGAAAGATCCAGCTGACTGAAATAAGTTCATAAGATGAAAACCAACAAAAATTGTCAAGAACCACGAAAAGTTCTTGTATTTTAAGATAAAATCTTACGCTATAAAAGAAAAAACACCCAGCTCGCTGAAATATGTTCATTTGCTGAAAACCAACAAAACCACGAAAAATTCTTGTATTTGAAGATGAAATCTTTTTGCTTTGAAGAAGAAAGATCTTGCTGACTGAAATAAGTTCATGAGCTGAAAACCAACAAAAATTGACAAGAACCACGAAAAGTTCTTGTATTTTAAGATAAAATCTTACTCTATTAAGGAAAAAACTTCCAGCTCGCTGAAATATGTTCATTTGCTGAAAACCATCAAAATCTCGAAAAGTTCTTGTATTTGAAGATAAAATCTTTTTGCTTTGAAGAAGAAAGATCCAGCTGACTGTAATAAGTTCAGAAGATGAAAACCAACAAAAATTGTCAAGAACCACGAAAAGTTCTTGTATTTTAAGATAAAATCTTACGCTACAAAAGAAAAAACACCCAGCTCGCTGAAATATGTTCATTTGCTGAAAACCAACAAAACCACGAAAAGTTCTTGTATTTGAAGATAAAATCTTTTTGCTTTGAAGAAGAAAGATCTAGATGACTGAAATAAGTTCATTAGCTGAAAACCAACAAAAATTGACAAGAACCACGAAAAGTTCTTGTATTTTAAGATAAAATCTTACTCTATTAAGGAAAAAACTTCCAGCTCGCTGAAATATGTTCATTTGCTGAAAACCATCAAAACCTCGAAAAGTTCTTGTATTTGAAGATAAAATCTTTTTGCTTTGAAGAAGAAAGATCTAGCTGACTGAAATAAGTTCATTAGATGAAAACGAACAAAAATTGACAAGAACCACGAAAAGTTCTTGTATTTTAAGATAAAATCTTACGCTATTAAAGAAAAAACTTCTTGCTCGCTGAAATCTGTTCATTTGCTGAAAACCAACAAAACCAAGAAAAGTTCTTGTATTTGAAGATAAAATCTTTTTGCTGTGAAGAAGAAAAATCTAGCTGACTGAAATAAGTTCATGAGATGAAAACCAACAAAAATTGACAAGAACCACGAAAACTTCTTGTATTTTAAGATAAAATCTTACGCTATTAAGGAAAAAACTTCCAGCTCGCTGAAATATGTTCATTTGCTGAAAACCATCAAAACCACGAAAAAGTTCTTGTATTTGAAGATAAAATCTTTTTGCTTTGAAGAAGAAAGATCTGGCTGACTGAAATAAGTCGATGAGATGAAAACCAACAAAAATTGACAAGAAACACGAAAAGTTCTTGTATTTTAAGATAAAATCTTACGCTATTAAAGAAAAAACTTCTTGCTCGCTGAAGTCTGTTCATTTGCTGAAAACCAACAAAACCACGAAAAGTTCTTGTATTTGATGATAAAATCTTTTTGCTTTGAAGAAGAAAGATCCAGCTGACTGAAATAAGTTCATTAGATGAAAACCAACAAAAATTGACAAGAACCACGAAAAGTTCTTGTTTTTTAAGATCAAATCTGACGCTATTAAGGAAAAAACTTCCAGCTCGCTGAAATATGTTCATTTGCTGAAAACCATCAAAACCACGAAAAGTTCTTGTATTTGAAGATAAAATCCTTTTGCTTTGAAGAAGAAAGATCCAGCTGACTGAAATAAGTTCATTAGATGAAAGCGAACAAAAATTGACAAGAACCACGAAAAGTTCTTGTATTTTAAGATAAAATCTTACGCTATTAAAGAAAAAACTTCTTGCTCGCTGAAATCTGTTCATTTGCTGAAAACCAACAAAACCACGAAAAGTTCTTGTATTTGAAGATAAAATCTTTTTGCTTTGAAGAAGAAAGATCGAGCTGACTGAAATAAGTTCATTAGATGAAAACCAACAAAAATTGACAAGAACCACGAAAAGTTCTTGTATTTTAAGATAAAATCTTACTCTATTAAGGAAAAAACATCCAGCTCGCTGAAATATGTTCATTTGCTGAAAACCATCAAAACCACGAAAAGTTCTTGTATTTGAAGATAAAATCTTTTTGCTTTGAAGAAGAAAGATCTAGCTGACTGAAATAAGTTCATTCGATGAAAACGAACAAAAATTGACAAGAACCACGAAAAGTTCTTGTATTTTAAGATAAAATCTTACGCTATTAAAGAAAAAACTTCTTGCTCGCTGAAATCTGTTCATTTGCTGAAAACCAACAAAACCAAGAAAAGTTATTGTATTTGAAGATAAAATCTTTTTGCTGTGAAGAAGAAAAATCTAGCTGACTGAAATAAGTTCATTCGATGAAAACCAACAAAAATTGACAAGAACCACGAAAACTTCTTGTATTTTAAGATAAAATCTTATGCTATTAAGGAAAAAACTTCCAGCTCGCTGAAATATGTTCATTTGCTGAAAACCATCAAAACCACGAAAAGTTCTTGTATTTGAAGATAAAATCTTTTTGCTTTGAAGAAGAAAGATCTGGCTGACTGAAATAAGTCGATGAGATGAAAACCAACAAAAATTGACAAGAAACACGAAAAGTTCTTGTATTTTAAGATAAAATCTTACGCTATTAAAGAAAAAACTTCTTGCTCGCTGAAATCTGTTCATTTGCTGAAAACCAACAAAACCAAGAAAAGTTCTTGTATTTGATGATAAAATCTTTTTGCTTTGAAGAAGAAAGATCCAGCTGACTGAAATAAGTTCATTGGATGAAAACCAACAAAAATTGACAAGAACCACGAAAAGTTCTTGTATTTTAAGATCAAATCTGACGCTATTAAGGAAAAACTTCCAGCTCGCTGAAATATGTTCATTTGCTGAAAACCATCAAAACCACGAAAAGTTCCTGTATTTGAAGATAAAATCCTTTTGCTTTGAAGAAGAAAGATCCAGCTGACTGAAATAAGTTCATTAGATGAAAGCGAACAAAAATTGACAAGAACCACGAAAAGTTCTTGTATTTTAAGATAAAATCTTACTCTATTAAGGAAAAAACTTCCAGCTCGCTGAAATATGTTCATTTGCTGAAAACCATCAAAACCACGAAAAGTTCTTGTATTTGAAGATAAAATCTTTTTGCTTTGAAGAAGAAAGATCCAGCTGACTGAAATAAGTTCATTAGATGAAAACCAACAAAAATTGACAAGAACCACGAAAAGTTCTTGTTTTTTAAGATCAAATCTGACGCTATTAAGGAAAAAACTTCCAGCTCGCTGAAATATGTTCATTTGCTGAAAACCATCAAAACCACGAAAAGTTCTTGTATTTGAAGATAAAATCCTTTTGCTTTGAAGAAGAAAGATCCAGCTGACTGAAATAAGTTCATTAGATGAAAGCGAACAAAAATTGACAAGAACCACGAAAAGTTCTTGTATTTTAAGATAAAATCTTACGCTATTAAAGAAAAAACTTCTTGCTCGCTGAAATCTGTTCATTTGCTGAAAACCAACAAAACCACGAAAAGTTCTTGTATTTGAAGATAAAATCTTTTTGCTTTGAAGAAGAAAGATCGAGCTGACTGAAATAAGTTCATTAGATGAAAACCAACAAAAATTGACAAGAACCACGAAAAGTTCTTGTATTTTAAGATAAAATCTTACTCTATTAAGGAAAAAACATCCAGCTCGCTGAAATATGTTCATTTGCTGAAAACCATCAAAACCACGAAAAGTTCTTGTATTTGAAGATAAAATCTTTTTGCTTTGAAGAAGAAAGATCCAGCTGACTGAAATAAGTTCATTAGATGAAAGCGAACAAAAATTGACAAGAACCACGAAAAGTTCTTGTATTTTAAGATAAAATCTTACGCTATTAAAGAAAAAACTTCTTGCTCGCTGAAATCTGTTCATTTGCTGAAAACCAACAAAACCACGAAAAGTTCTTGTATTTGAAGATAAAATCTTTTTGCTTTGAAGAAGAAAGATCTAGCTGACTGAAATAAGTTCATTAGATGAAAACCAACAAAAATTGACAAGAACCACCAAAAGTTCTTGTATTTTAAGATAAAATCTGACGCTATTAAGGAAAAAACTTCCAGCTCGCTGAAATATGTTCATTTGCTGAAAACCATCAAAACCACGAAAAGTTCTTGTATTTGAAGATAAAATCTTTTTGCTTTGAAGAAGAAAGATCTCGCTGACTGAAATAAGTTCATTAGATGAAAACCAACAAAAATTGACAAGAACCACGAAAAGTTCTTGTATTTTAAGATAAAATCTTACGCTATTAAAGAAAAAACTTCTTGCTCGCTCAAATCTGTTCATTTGCTGAAAACCAACAAAACCACGAAAAGTTCTTGTATTTGAAGATAAAATCTTTTTGCTTTGAAGAAGAAAGATCTAGCTGACTGAAATAAGTTCATAAGATGAAAACCAACAAAAATTGACAAGAACCACGAAAAGTTCTTGTATTTTAAGATAAAATCTTACTCTATTAAGGAAAAAACTTCCAGCTCGCTGAAATATGTTCATTTGCTGAAAACCATCAAAACCACGAAAAGTTCTTGTATTTGAAGATAAAATCTTTTTGCTTTGAAGAAGAAAGATCAAGCTGACTGAAATAAGTTCATGAGATGAAAACGAACAAAAATTGACAAGAACCACGAAAAGTTCTTGTATTTTAAGATAAAATCTTACGCTATTAAAGAAAAAACTTCTTGCTCGCTGAAATCTGTTCATTTGCTGAAAACCAACAAAACCAAGAAAAGTTCTTGTGTTTGAAGATAAAATCTTTTTGCTGTGAAGAAGAAAAATCTAGCTGACTGAAATAAGTTCATTAGATGAAAACCAACAAAAATTGACAAGAACCACGAAAAGTTCTTGTATTTTAAGATAAAATCTTACGCTATTAAAGAAAAAACTTCTTGCTCGCTGAAATCTGTTCATTTGCTGAAAACCATCAAAACCACGAAAAGTTCTTGTATTTGAAGATAAAATCTTTTTGCTTTGAAGAAGAAAGATCTAGCTGACTGAAATAAGTTCATAAGATGAAAACCAACAAAAATTGTCAAGAACCACGAAAAGTTCTTGTATTTTAAGATAAAATCTTACGCTATTAAAGAAAAAACACCCAGCTCGCTGAAATATGTTCATTTGCTTAAAACCAACAAAACCACGAAAAGTTCTTGTATTTGAAGATAAAATCTTTTTGCTTTGAAGAAGAAAGATCTTGCTGACTGAAATAAGTTCATCAGATGAAAACCAACAAAAATTGTCAAGAACCACGAAAAGTTCTTGTATTTTAAGATAAAATCTTACGCTATAAAAGAAAAACCACCCAGCTCGCTGAAATCTGTTCATTTGCTGAAAACCAACAAAACCACGAAAAGTTCTTGTATTTGAAGATAAAATCTTTTTGCTTTGAAGAAGAAAGATCTCGCTGACTGAAATAAGTTCATTAGATGAAAACGAACAAAAATTGACAAGAACCACGAAAAGTTCTTGTATTTTAAGATAAAATCTTACGCTATTAAAGAAAAAAAATCTTGCTCGCTGAAATCTGTTCATTTGCTGAAAACCAACAAAACCACGAAAAGTTCTTGTATTTGAAGATGAAATCTTTTTGCTTTGAAGAAGAAAGATCGAGCTGACTGAAATAAGTTCATTAGATGAAAACCAACAAAAATTGACAAGAACCACGAAAAGTTCTTGTATTTTAAGATAAAATCTTACTCTATTAAGGAAAAAACTTCCAGCTCACTGAAATATGTTCATTTGCTGAAAACCATCAAAACCACGAAAAGTTCTTGTATTTGAAGATAAAATCTTTTTGCTTTGAAGAAGAAAGATCTAGCTGACTGAAATAAGTTCATAAGATGAAAACGAACAAAAATTGACAAGAACCACGAAAAGTTCTTGTATTTTAAGATAAAATCTTACGCTATTAAAGAAAAAACTTCTTGCTCGCTGAAATCTGTTCATTTGCTGAAAACCAACAAAACCACGAAAAGTTCTTGTATTTGAAGATAAAATCTTTTTGCTTTGAAGAAGAAAGATCGAGCTGACTGAAATAAGTTCATAAGATGAAAACCAACAAAAATTGACAAGAACCACGAAAAGTTCTTGTATTTTAAGATAAAATCTTACTCTATTAAGGAAAAAACTTCCAGCTCGCTGAAATATGTTCATTTGCTGAAAACCTTCAAAACCAAGAAAAGTTCTTGTATTTGAAGATAAAATCTTTTTGCTGTGAAGAAGAAAAATCTAGCTGACTGAAATAAGTTCATTAGATGAAAACCAACAAAAATTGACAAGAACCACGAAAAGTTCTTGTATTTTAAGATAAAATCTTACGCTATTAAAGAAAAAACTTCTTGCTCGCTGAAATCTGTTCATTTGCTGAAAACCAACAAAACCACGAAAAGTTCTTGTATTTGAAGATAAAATCTTTTTGCTTTGAAGAAGAAAGATCCAGCTGACTGAAATAAGTTCATAAGATGAAAACCAACAAAAATTGTCAAGAACCACGAAAAGTTCTTGTATTTTAAGATAAAATCTTACGCTATAAAAGAAAAAACACCCAGCTCGCTGAAATATGTTCATTTGCTGAAAACCAACAAAACCACGAAAAATTCTTGTATTTGAAGATGAAATCTTTTTGCTTTGAAGAAGAAAGATCTTGCTGACTGAAATAAGTTCATGAGCTGAAAACCAACAAAAATTGACAAGAACCACGAAAAGTTCTTGTATTTTAAGATAAAATCTTACTCTATTAAGGAAAAAACTTCCAGCTCGCTGAAATATGTTCATTTGCTGAAAACCATCAAAATCTCGAAAAGTTCTTGTATTTGAAGATAAAATCTTTTTGCTTTGAAGAAGAAAGATCCAGCTGACTGTAATAAGTTCAGAAGATGAAAACCAACAAAAATTGTCAAGAACCACGAAAAGTTCTTGTATTTTAAGATAAAATCTTACGCTACAAAAGAAAAAACACCCAGCTCGCTGAAATATGTTCATTTGCTGAAAACCAACAAAACCACGAAAAGTTCTTGTATTTGAAGATAAAATCTTTTTGCTTTGAAGAAGAAAGATCTAGATGACTGAAATAAGTTCATTAGCTGAAAACCAACAAAAATTGACAAGAACCACGAAAAGTTCTTGTATTTTAAGATAAAATCTTACTCTATTAAGGAAAAAACTTCCAGCTCGCTGAAATATGTTCATTTGCTGAAAACCATCAAAACCTCGAAAAGTTCTTGTATTTGAAGATAAAATCTTTTTGCTTTGAAGAAGAAAGATCTAGCTGACTGAAATAAGTTCATTAGATGAAAACGAACAAAAATTGACAAGAACCACGAAAAGTTCTTGTATTTTAAGATAAAATCTTACGCTATTAAAGAAAAAACTTCTTGCTCGCTGAAATCTGTTCATTTGCTGAAAACCAACAAAACCAAGAAAAGTTCTTGTATTTGAAGATAAAATCTTTTTGCTGTGAAGAAGAAAAATCTAGCTGACTGAAATAAGTTCATGAGATGAAAACCAACAAAAATTGACAAGAACCACGAAAACTTCTTGTATTTTAAGATAAAATCTTACGCTATTAAGGAAAAAACTTCCAGCTCGCTGAAATATGTTCATTTGCTGAAAACCATCAAAACCACGAAAAAGTTCTTGTATTTGAAGATAAAATCTTTTTGCTTTGAAGAAGAAAGATCTGGCTGACTGAAATAAGTCGATGAGATGAAAACCAACAAAAATTGACAAGAAACACGAAAAGTTCTTGTATTTTAAGATAAAATCTTACGCTATTAAAGAAAAAACTTCTTGCTCGCTGAAGTCTGTTCATTTGCTGAAAACCAACAAAACCACGAAAAGTTCTTGTATTTGATGATAAAATCTTTTTGCTTTGAAGAAGAAAGATCCAGCTGACTGAAATAAGTTCATTAGATGAAAACCAACAAAAATTGACAAGAACCACGAAAAGTTCTTGTTTTTTAAGATCAAATCTGACGCTATTAAGGAAAAAACTTCCAGCTCGCTGAAATATGTTCATTTGCTGAAAACCATCAAAACCACGAAAAGTTCTTGTATTTGAAGATAAAATCCTTTTGCTTTGAAGAAGAAAGATCCAGCTGACTGAAATAAGTTCATTAGATGAAAGCGAACAAAAATTGACAAGAACCACGAAAAGTTCTTGTATTTTAAGATAAAATCTTACGCTATTAAAGAAAAAACTTCTTGCTCGCTGAAATCTGTTCATTTGCTGAAAACCAACAAAACCACGAAAAGTTCTTGTATTTGAAGATAAAATCTTTTTGCTTTGAAGAAGAAAGATCGAGCTGACTGAAATAAGTTCATTAGATGAAAACCAACAAAAATTGACAAGAACCACGAAAAGTTCTTGTATTTTAAGATAAAATCTTACTCTATTAAGGAAAAAACATCCAGCTCGCTGAAATATGTTCATTTGCTGAAAACCATCAAAACCACGAAAAGTTCTTGTATTTGAAGATAAAATCTTTTTGCTTTGAAGAAGAAAGATCTAGCTGACTGAAATAAGTTCATTCGATGAAAACGAACAAAAATTGACAAGAACCACGAAAAGTTCTTGTATTTTAAGATAAAATCTTACGCTATTAAAGAAAAAACTTCTTGCTCGCTGAAATCTGTTCATTTGCTGAAAACCAACAAAACCAAGAAAAGTTATTGTATTTGAAGATAAAATCTTTTTGCTGTGAAGAAGAAAAATCTAGCTGACTGAAATAAGTTCATTCGATGAAAACCAACAAAAATTGACAAGAACCACGAAAACTTCTTGTATTTTAAGATAAAATCTTATGCTATTAAGGAAAAAACTTCCAGCTCGCTGAAATATGTTCATTTGCTGAAAACCATCAAAACCACGAAAAGTTCTTGTATTTGAAGATAAAATCTTTTTGCTTTGAAGAAGAAAGATCTGGCTGACTGAAATAAGTCGATGAGATGAAAACCAACAAAAATTGACAAGAAACACGAAAAGTTCTTGTATTTTAAGATAAAATCTTACGCTATTAAAGAAAAAACTTCTTGCTCGCTGAAATCTGTTCATTTGCTGAAAACCAACAAAACCAAGAAAAGTTCTTGTATTTGATGATAAAATCTTTTTGCTTTGAAGAAGAAAGATCCAGCTGACTGAAATAAGTTCATTGGATGAAAACCAACAAAAATTGACAAGAACCACGAAAAGTTCTTGTATTTTAAGATCAAATCTGACGCTATTAAGGAAAAACTTCCAGCTCGCTGAAATATGTTCATTTGCTGAAAACCATCAAAACCACGAAAAGTTCCTGTATTTGAAGATAAAATCCTTTTGCTTTGAAGAAGAAAGATCCAGCTGACTGAAATAAGTTCATTAGATGAAAGCGAACAAAAATTGACAAGAACCACGAAAAGTTCTTGTATTTTAAGATAAAATCTTACGCTATTAAAGAAAAAACTTCTTGCTCGCTGAAATCTGTTCATTTGCTGAAAACCAACAAAACCACGAAAAGTTCTTGTATTTGAAGATAAAATCTTTTTGCTTTGAAGAAGAAAGATCGAGCTGACTGAAATAAGTTCATTAGATGAAAACCAACAAAAATTGACAAGAACCACGAAAAGTTCTTGTATTTTAAGATAAAATCTTACTCTATTAAGGAAAAAACATCCAGCTCGCTGAAATATGTTCATTTGCTGAAAACCATCAAAACCACGAAAAGTTCTTGTATTTGAAGATAAAATATTTTTGATTTGAAGAAGAAAGATCTAGCTGACTGAAATAAGTTCATTAGATGAAAACCAACAAAAATTGACAAGAACCACGAAAAGTTCTTGTATTTTAAGATAAAATCTTACTCTATTAAAGAAAAAACTTCTTGCTCGCTGAAATCTGTTCATTTGCTGAAAACCAACAAAACCACGAAAAGTTCTTGTATTTGAAGATAAAATCTTTTTGCTTTGAAGAAGAAAGATCTAGCTGACTGAAATAAGTTCATTAGATGAAAACCAACAAAAATTGACAAGAACCACCAAAAGTTCTTGTATTTTAAGATAAAATCTGACGCTATTAAGGAAAAAACTTCCAGCTCGCTGAAATATGTTCATTTGCTGAAAACCATCAAAACCACGAAAAGTTCTTGTATTTGAAGATAAAATCTTTTTGCTTTGAAGAAGAAAGATCTCGCTTACTGAAATAAGTTCATTAGATGAAAACCAACAAAAATTGACAAGAACCACGAAAAGATCTTTTATTTTAAGATAAAATCTTACGCTATTAAAGAAAAAACTTCTTGCTCGCTCAAATCTGTTCATTTGCTGAAAACCAACAAAACTACGAAAAGTTCTTGTATTTGAAGATAAAATCTTTTTGCTTTGAAGAAGAAAGATCTAGCTGACTGAAATAAGTTCATAAGATGAAAACCAACAAAAATTGACAAGAACCACGAAAAGTTCTTGTATTTTAAGATAAAATCTTACTCTATTAAGGAAAAAACTTCCAGCTCGCTGAAATATGTTCATTTGCTGAAAACCATCAAAACCACGAAAAGTTCTTGTATTTGAAGATAAAATCTTTTTGCTTTGAAGAAGAAAGATCTAGCTGACTGAAATAAGTTCATGAGATGAAAACGAACAAAAATTGACAAGAACCACGAAAAGTTCTTGTATTTTAAGATAAAATCTTACGCTATTAAAGAAAAAACTTCTTGCTCGCTGAAATCTGTTCATTTGCTGAAAACCAACAAAACCACGAAAAGTTCTTGCATTTGAAGATAAAATCATTTTGCTGTGAAGAAGAAAAATCTAGCTGACTGAAACAAGTTCATTAGATGAAAACCAACAAAAATTGACAAGAACCACGAAAAGTTCTTGTATTTTAAGATAAAATCTTACGCTATTAAGGAAAAAACTTCTAGCTCGCGAAATATGTTCATTTGCTGAAAACCATCAAAACCACGAAAAGTTCTTGTATTTTAAGATAAAATCTTTTTGCTTTGAAGAAGAAAGATCTGGCTGACTGAAATAAGTCGATGCGATGAAAACCAACAAAAATTGACAAGAAAGACGAAAAGTTCTTGTATTTTAAGATAAAATCTTACGCTATTAAAGAAAAAACTTCTTGCTCGCTGAAATCTGTTCATTTGCTGAAAACCAACAAAACCACGAAAAGTTCTTGTATTTGAAGATGAAATCTTTTTGCTTTGAAGAAGAAAGATCGAGCTGACTGAAATAAGTTCATTAGATGAAAACCAACAAAAATTGACAAGAACCACGAAAAGTTCTTGTATTTTAAGATAAAATCTTACTCTATTAAGGAAAAAACTTCCAGCTCACTGAAATCTGTTCATTTGCTGAAAACCATCAAAACCACGAAAAGTTCTTGTATTTGAAGATAAAATCTTTTTGCTTTGAAGAAGAAAGATCTAGCTGACTGAAATAAGTTCATAAGATGAAAACGAACAAAAATTGACAAGAACCACGAAAAGTTCTTGTATTTTAAGATAAAATCTTACGCTATTAAAGAAAAAACTTCTTGCTCGCTGAAATCTGTTCATTTGCTGAAAACCAACAAAACCACGAAAAGTTCTTGTATTTGAAGATAAAATCTTTTTGCTTTGAAGAAGAAAGATCGAGCTGACTGAAATAAGTTCATAAGATGAAAACCAACAAAAATTGACAAGAACCACGAAAAGTTCTTGTATTTTAAGATAAAATCTTACTCTATTAAGGAAAAAACTTCCAGCTCGCTGAAATATGTTCATTTGCTGAAAACCAACAAAACCAAGAAAAGTTCTTGTATTTGAAGATAAAATCTTTTTGCTGTGAAGAAGAAAAATCTAGCTGACTGAAATAAGTTCATTAGATGAAAACCAACAAAAATTGACAAGAACCACGAAATGTTCTTGTATTTTAAGATAAAATCTTACGCTATTAAAGAAAAAACTTCTTGCTCGCTGAAATCTGTTCATTTGCTGAAAACCAACAAAACCACGAAAAGTTCTTGTATTTGAAGATAAAATCTTTTTGCTTTGAAGAAGAAAGATCCAGCTGACTGAAATAAGTTCATAAGATGAAAACCAACAAAAATTGTCAAGAACCACGAAAAGTTCTTGTATTTTAAGATAAAATCTTACGCTATAAAAGAAAAAACACCCAGCTCGCTGAAATATGTTCATTTGCTGAAAACCAACAAAACCACGAAAAGTTCTTGTATTTGAAGATAAAATCTTTTTGCTTTGAAGAAGAAAGATCTAGCTGACTGAAATAAGTTCATTAGATGAAAACCAACAAAAATTGACAAGAACCACGAAAAGTTCTTGTATTTTAAGATAAAATCTTACTCTATTAAGGAAAAAACTTCCAGCTCGCTGAAATATGTTCATTTGCTGAAAACCATCAAAACCACGAAAAGTTCTTGTATTTGAAGATAAAATCTTTTTGCTTTGAAGAAGAAAGATCTAGGTGACTGAAATAAGTTCATTAGATGAAAACGAACAAAAATTGACAAGAACCACGAAAAGTTCTTGTATTTTAAGATAAAATCTGACGCTATTAAAGAAAAAACTTCTTGCTCGCTGAAATCTGTTCATTTGCTGAAAACCAACAAAACCACGAAAAGTTCTTGTATTTGAAGATGAAATCTTTTTGCTTTGAAGAAGAAAGATCTTGCTGACTGAAATAAGTTCATTAGCTGAAAACCAACAAAAATTGACAAGAACCACGAAAAGTTCTTGTATTTTAAGATAAAATCTTACTCTATTAAGGAAAAAACTTCCAGCTCGCTGAAATATGTTCATTTGCTGAAAACCATCAAAATCTCGAAAAGTTCTTGTATTTGAAGATAAAATCATTTTGCTTTGAAGAAGAAAGATCCAGCTGACTGAAATAAGTTCAGAAGATGAAAACCAACAAAAATTGTCAAGAACCACGAAAAGTTCTTGTATTTTAAGATAAAATCTTACGCTACAAAAGAAAAAACACCCAGCTCGCTGAAATATGTTCATTTGCTGAAAACCAACAAAACCACGAAAAGTTCTTGTATTTGAAGATAAAATCTTTTTGCTTTGAAGAAGAAAGATCTAGCTGACTGAAATAAGTTCATTAGCTGAAAACCAACAAAAATTGACAAGAACCACGAAAAGTTCTTGTATTTTAAGATAAAATCTTACTCTATTAAGGAAAAAACTTCCAGCTCGCTGAAATATGTTCATTTGCTGAAAACCATCAAAACCTCGAAAAGTTCTTGTATTTGAAGATAAAATCTTTTTGCTTTGAAGAAGAAAGATCCAGCTGACTGAAATAAGTTCATTAGATGAAAACGAACAAAAATTGACAAGAACCACGAAAAGTTCTTGTATTTTAAGATAAAATCTTACGCTATTAAAGAAAAAACTTCTTGCTCGCTGAAATCTGTTCATTTGCTGAAAACCAACAAAACCAAGAAAAGTTCTTGTATTTGAAGATAAAATCTTTTTGCTGTGAAGAAGAAAAATCTAGCTGACTGAAATAAGTTCATGAGATGAAAACCAACAAAAATTGACAAGAACCACGAAAACTTCTTGTATTTTAAGATAAAATCTTACGCTATTAAGGAAAAAACTTCCAGCTCGCTGAAATATGTTCATTTGCTGAAAACCATCAAAACCACGAAAAGTTCTTGTATTTGAAGATAAAATCTTTTTGCTTTGAAGAAGAAAGATCTGGCTGACTGAAATAAGTCGATGAGATGAAAACCAACAAAAATTGACAAGAAACACGAAAAGTTCTTGTATTTTAAGATAAAATCTTACGCTATTAAAGAAAAAACTTCTTGCTCGCTGAAATCTGTTCATTTGCTGAAAACCAACAAAACCACGAAAAGTTCTTGTATTTGATGATAAAATCTTTTTGCTTTGAAGAAGAAAGATCCAGCTGACTGAAATAAGTTCATTAGATGAAAACCAACAAAAATTGACAAGAACCACGAAAAGTTCTTGTTTTTTAAGATCAAATCTGACGCTATTAAGGAAAAAACTTCCAGCTCGCTGAAATATGTTCATTTGCTGAAAACCATCAAAACCACGAAAAGTTCTTGTATTTGAAGATAAAATCCTTTTGCTTTGAAGAAGAAAGATCCAGCTGACTGAAATAAGTTCATTAGATGAAAGCGAACAAAAATTGACAAGAACCACGAAAAGTTCTTGTATTTTAAGATAAAATCTTACGCTATTAAAGAAAAAACTTCTTGCTCGCTGAAATCTGTTCATTTGCTGAAAACCAACAAAACCACGAAAAGTTCTTGTATTTGAAGATAAAATCTTTTTGCTTTGAAGAAGAAAGATCGAGCTGACTGAAATAAGTTCATTAGATGAAAACCAACAAAAATTGACAAGAACCACGAAAAGTTCTTGTATTTTAAGATAAAATCTTACTCTATTAAGGAAAAAACATCCAGCTCGCTGAAATATGTTCATTTGCTGAAAACCATCAAAACCACGAAAAGTTCTTGTATTTGAAGATAAAATCTTTTTGCTTTGAAGAAGAAAGATCTAGCTGACTGAAATAAGTTCATTCGATGAAAACGAACAAAAATTGACAAGAACCACGAAAAGTTCTTGTATTTTAAGATAAAATCTTACGCTATTAAAGAAAAAACTTCTTGCTCGCTGAAATCTGTTCATTTGCTGAAAACCAACAAAACCAAGAAAAGTTCTTGTATTTGAAGATAAAATCTTTTTGCTGTGAAGAAGAAAAATCTAGCTGACTGAAATAAGTTCATTCGATGAAAACCAACAAAAATTGACAAGAACCACGAAAACTTCTTGTATTTTAAGATAAAATCTTATGCTATTAAGGAAAAAACTTCCAGCTCGCTGAAATATGTTCATTTGCTGAAAACCATCAAAACCACGAAAAGTTCTTGTATTTGAAGATAAAATCTTTTTGCTTTGAAGAAGAAAGATCTGGCTGACTGAAATAAGTCGATGAGATGAAAACCAACAAAAATTGACAAGAAACACGAAAAGTTCTTGTATTTTAAGATAAAATCTTACGCTATTAAAGAAAAAACTTCTTGCTCGCTGAAATCTGTTCATTTGCTGAAAACCAACAAAGCCACGAAAAGTTCTTGTATTTGATGATGAAATCTTTTTGCTTTGAAGAAGAAAGATCCAGCTGACTGAAATAAGTTCATTGGATGCAAACCAACAAAAATTGACAAGAACCACGAAAAGTTCTTGTATTTTAAGATCAAATCTGACGCTATTAAGGAAAAAACTTCCAGCTCGCTGAAATATGTTCATTTGCTGAAAACCATCAAAACCACGAAAAGTTCCTGTATTTGAAGATAAAATCCTTTTGCTTTGAAGAAGAAAGATCCAGCTGACTGAAATAAGTTCATTAGATGAAAGCGAACAAAAATTGACAAGAACCACGAAAAGTTCTTGTATTTTAAGATAAAATCTTACGCTATTAAAGAAAAAACTTCTTGCTCGCTGAAATCTGTTCATTTGCTGAAAACCAACAAAACCACGAAAAGTTCTTGTATTTGAAGATAAAATCTTTTTGCTTTGAAGAAGAAAGATCGAGCTGACTGAAATAAGTTCATTAGATGAAAACCAACAAAAATTGACAAGAACCACGAAAAGTTCTTGTATTTTAAGATAAAATCTTACTCTATTAAGGAAAAAACATCCAGCTCGCTGAAATATGTTCATTTGCTGAAAACCATCAAAACCACGAAAAGTTCTTGTATTTGAAGATAAAATATTTTTGATTTGAAGAAGAAAGATCTAGCTGACTGAAATAAGTTCATTAGATGAAAACCAACAGAAATTGACAAGAACCACGAAAAGTTCTTGTATTTTAAGATAAAATCTTACTCTATTAAAGAAAAAACTTCTTGCTCGCTGAAATCTGTTCATTTGCTGAAAACCAACAAAACCACGAAAAGTTCTTGTATTTGAAGATAAAATCTTTTTGCTTTGAAGAAGAAAGATCTAGCTGACTGAAATAAGTTCATTAGATGAAAATCAACAAAAATTGACAAGAACCACCAAAAGTTCTTGTATTTTAAGATAAAATCTGACGCTATTAAGGAAAAAACTTCCAGCTCGCTGAAATATGTTCATTTGCTGAAAACCATCAAAACCACGAAAAGTTCTTGTATTTGAAGATAAAATCTTTTTGCTTTGAAGAAGAAAGATCTCGCTTACTGAAATAAGTTCATTAGATGAAAACCAACAAAAATTGACAAGAACCACGAAAAGATCTTGTATTTTAAGATAAAATCTTACGCTATTAAAGAAAAAACTTCTTGCTCGCTCAAATCTGTTCATTTGCTGAAAACCAACAAAACTACGAAAAGTTCTTGTATTTGAAGATAAAATCTTTTTGCTTTGAAGAAGAAAGATCTAGCTGACTGAAATAAGTTCATAAGATGAAAACCAACAAAAATTGACAAGAACCACGAAAAGTTCTTGTATTTTAAGATAAAATCTTACTCTATTAAGGAAAAAACTTCCAGCTCGCTGAAATATGTTCATTTGCTGAAAACCATCAAAACCACGAAAAGTTCTTGTATTTGAAGATAAAATCTTTTTGCTTTGAAGAAGAAAGATCTAGCTGACTGAAATAAGTTCATGAGATGAAAACGAACAAAAATTGACAAGAACCACGAAAAGTTCTTGTATTTTAAGATAAAATCTTACGCTATTAAAGAAAAAACTTCTTGCTCGCTGAAATCTGTTCATTTGCTGAAAACCAACAAAACCAAGAAAAGTTCTTGTATTTGAAGATAAAATCTTTTTGCTGTGAAGAAGAAAAATCTAGCTGACTGAAATAAGTTCATTAGATGAAAACCAACAAAAATTGACAAGAACCACGAAAAGTTCTTGTATTTTAAGATAAAATCTTACGCTATTAAAGAAAAAACTTCTTGCTCGCTGAAATCTGTTCATTTGCTGAAAACCAACAAAACCACGAAAAGTTCTTGTATTTGAAGATAAAATCTTTTTGCTTTGAAGAAGAAAGATCTAGCTGACTGAAATAAGTTCATAAGATGAAAACCAACAAAAATTGTCAAGAACCACGAAAAGTTCTTGTATTTTAAGATAAAATCTTACGCTATTAAAGAAAAAACACCCAGCTCGCTGAAATATGTTCATTTGCTGAAAACCAACAAAACCACGAAAAGTTCTTGTATTTGAAGATAAAATCTTTTTACTTTGAAGAAGAAAGATCGAGCTGACTGAAATAAGTTCATTCGATGAAAACCAACAAAAATTGACAAGAACCACGAAAAGTTCTTGTATTTTAAGATAAAATCTTACTCTATTAAGGAAAAAACTTCCAGCTCGCTGAAATATGTTCATTTGCTGAAAACCATCAAAACCACGAAAAGTTCTTGTATTTGAACATAAAATCTTTTTGCTTTGAAGAAGAAAGATCGAGCTGACTGAAATAAGTTCATTAGATGAAAACGAACAAAAATTGACAAGAACCACGAAAAGTTCTTGTATTTTAAGATAAAATCTTACGCTATTAAAGAAAAAACTTCTTGCTCGCTGAAATCTGTTCATTTGCTGAAAACCAACAAAACCACGAAAAGTTCTTGTATTTGAAGATGAAATCTTTTTGCTTTGAAGAAGAAAGATCTCGCTGACTGAAATAAGTTCATTGGATGAAAACCAACAAAAATTGACAAGAACCACGAAAAGTTCTTGCATTTTAAGATAAAATCTTACTCTATTAAGGAAAAAACTTCCAGCTCGCTGAAATATGTTCATTTGCTGAAAACCATCAAAACCTCGAAAAGTTCTTGTATTTGAAGATAAAATCTTTTTGCTTTGAAGAAGAAAGATCTAGCTGACTGAAATAAGTTCATAAGATGAAAACCAACAAAAATTGACAAGAACCACGAAAAGTTCTTGTATTTTAAGATAAAATCTTACTCTATTAAAGAAAAAACTTCTTGCTCGCTGAAATCTGTTCATTTGCTGAAAACCAACAAAACCACGAAAAGTTCTTGTATTTGAAGATAAAATCTTTTTGCTTTGAAGAAGAAAGATCTAGCTGACTGAAATAAGTTCATTAGATGAAAACCAACAAAAATTGACAAGAACCACGAAAAGTTCTTGTATTTTAAGATAAAATCTTACTCTATTAAGGAAAAAACTTCCAGCTCGCTGAAATATGTTCATTTGCTGAAAACCATCAAAACCACGAAAAGTTCTTGTATTTGAAGATAAAATCTTTTCGCTTTGAAGAAGAAAGATCTAGCTGACTGAAATAAGTTCATTAGATGAAAACGAACAAAAATTGACAAGAACCACGAAAAGTTCTTGTATTTTAAGATAAAATCTTACGCTATTAAAGAAAAAACTTCTTGCTCGCTGAAATCTGTTCATTTGCTGAAAACCAACAAAACCACGAAAAGTTCTTGTATTTGAAGATGAAATCTTTTTCCTTTGAAGAAGAAAGATCTAGCTGACTGAAATAAGTTCATTAGATGAAAACCAACAAAAATTGACAAGAACCACGAAAAGTTCTTGTATTTTAAGATAAAATCTTACTCTTTAAGGAAAAAACTTCCAGCTCGCTGAAATATGTTCATTTGCTGAAAACCATCAAAACCTCGAAAAGTTCTTGTATTTGAAGATAAAATCTTTTTGCTTTGAAGAAGAAAGATCTAGCTGACTGAAATAAGTTCATTAGATGAAAACGAACAAAAATTGACAAGAACCACGAAAAGTTCTTGTATTTTAAGATAAAATCTTACTCGATTAAGGAAAAAACTTCCAGCTCGCTGAAATATGTTCATTTGCTGAAAACCATCAAAAGCACGAAAAGTTCTTGTATTTGAAGATAAAATCTTTTTGCTTTGAAGAAGAAAGATCTCGCTGACTGAAATAAGTTCATTAGATGAAAACGAACAAAAATTGACAAGAACCACGAAAAGTTCTTGTATTTTAAGATAAAATCTGACGCTATTAAAGAAAAAACTTCTTGCTCGCTGAAATCTGTTCATTTGCTGAAAACCAACAAAACCACGAAAAGTTCTTGTATTTGAAGATGAAATCTTTTTGCTTTGAAGAAGAAAGATCTAGCTGACTGAAATAAGTTCATTAGATGAAAACCAACAAAAATTGACAAGAACCACGAAAAGTTCTTGTATTTTAAGATAAAATCTTACTCTATTAAGGAAAAAACTTCCAGCTCGCTGAAATATGTTCATTTGCTGAAAACCAACAAAACCAAGAAAAGTTCTTGTATTTGAAGATAAAATCTTTTTGCTGTGAAGAAGAAAAATCCAGCTGACTGAAATAAGTTCATTAGATGAAAACCAACAAAAATTGACAAGAACCACGAAAAGTTCTTGTATTTTAAGATAAAATCTTACGCTATGAAAGAAAAAACTTCTTGCTCGCTGAAATCTGTTCATTTGCTGAAAACCAACAAAACCACGAAAAGTTCTTGTATTTGAAGATAAAATCTTTTTGCTTTGAAGAAGAAAGATCTTGCTGACTGAAATAAGTTCATAAGATGAAAACCAACAAAAATTGTCAAGAACCACGAAAAGTTCTTGTATTTTAAGATAAAATCTTACGCTATAAAAGAAAAAACTTCTTGCTCGCTGAAATATGTTCATTGGCTGAAAACCAACAAAACCACGAAAAGTTCTTGTATTTGAAGATAAAATCTTTTTGCTTTGAAGAAGAAAGATCCAGCTGACTGAAATAAGTTCATTAGATGAAAACCAACAAAAATTGACAAGAACCACGAAAAGTTCTTGTATTTTAAGATAAAATCTTACTCTATTAAGGAAAAAACTTCCAGCTCACTGAAATATGTTCATTTGCTGAAAACCATCAAAACCACGAAAAGTTCTTGTATTTGAAGATAAAATCTTTTTGCTTTGAAGAAGAAAGATCTAGCTGACTGAAATAAGTTCATAAGATGAAAACGAACAAAAATTGACAAGAACCACGAAAAGTTCTTGTATTTTAAGATAAAATCTTACGCTATTAAAGAAAAAACTTCTTGCTCGCTGAAATCTGTTCATTTGCTGAAAACCAACAAAACCACGAAAAGTTCTTGTATTTGAAGATAAAATCTTTTTGCTTTGAAGAAGAAAGATCGAGCTGACTGAAATAAGTTCATGAGATGAAAACCAACAAAAATTGACAAGAACCACGAAAAGTTCTTGTATTTTAAGATAAAATCTTACTCTATTAAGGAAAAAACTTCCAGCTCGCTGAAATATGTTCATTTGCTGAAAACCATCAAAACCACGAAAAGTTCTTGTATTTGAAGATAAAATCTTTTTGCTTTGAAGATGAAAGATCTAGCTGACTGAAATAAGTTCATAAGATGAAAACGAAAAAAAATTGACAAGAACCACGAAAAGTTCTTGTATTTTAAGATAAAATCTTACGCTATTAAAGAAAAAACTTCTTGCTCGCTGAAATCTGTTCATTTGCTGAAAACCAACAAAACCACGAAAAGTTCTTGTATTTGAAGATAAAATCTTTTTGCTTTGAAGAAGAAAGATCGAGCTGACTGAAATAAGTTCATAAGATGAAAACCAACAAAAATTGACAAGAACCACGAAAAGTTCTTGTATTTTAAGATAAAATCTTACGCTATAAAAGAAAAAACACCCAGCTCGCTGAAATATGTTCATTTGCTGAAAACCAACAAAACCACGAAAAGTTCTTGTATTTGATGATAAAATCTTTTTGCTTTGAAGAAGAAAGATCTAGCTGACTGAAATAAGTTCATGAGATGAAAACCAACAAAAATTGACAAGAACCACGAAAAGTTCTTGTATTTTAAGATAAAATCTTACGCTATTAAAGAAAAAACTTCTTGCTCGCTGAAATCTGTTCATTTGCTGAAAACCAACAAAACCACGAAAAGTTCTTGTATTTGAAGATGAAATCTTTTTCCTTTGAAGAAGAAAGATCGAGCTGACTGAAATAAGTTCATTAGATGAAAACCAACAAAAATTGACAAGAACCACGAAAAGTTCTTGTATTTTAAGATAAAATCTTACTCTATTAAGGAAAAAACTTCCAGCTCGCTGAAATATGTTCATTTGCTGAAAACCATCAAAACCTCGAAAAGTTCTTGTATTTGAAGATAAAATCTTTTTGCTTTGAAGAAGAAAGATCTAGCTGACTGAAATAAGTTCATTAGATGAAAACGAACAAAAATTGACAAGAACCACGAAAAGTTCTTGTATTTTAAGATAAAATCTTACGCTATTAAAGAAAAAACTTCTTGCTCGCTGAAATCTGTTCATTTGCTGAAAACCAACAAAACCAAGAAAAGTTCTTGTATTTGAAGATGAAATCTTTTTGCTGTGAAGAAGAAAAATCTAGCTGACTGAAATAAGTTCATTTGATGAAAACCAACAAAAATTGACAAGAACCACGAAAAGTTCTTGTATTTTAAGATAAAATCTTACGCTATTAAGGAAAAAACTTCCAGCTCGCTGAAATATGTTCATTTGCTGAAAACCATCAAAACCACGAAAAGTTCTTGTATTTGAAGATAAAATCTTTTTGCTTTGAAGAAGAAAGATCTGGCTGACTGAAATAAGTCGATGAGATGAAAACCAACAAAAATTGACAAGAAACACAAAAAGTTCTTGTATTTTAAGATAAAATCTTACGCTATTAAAGAAAAAACTTCTTGCTCGCTGAAATCTGTTCATTTGCTGAAAACCAACAAAACCACGAAAAGTTCTTGTATTTGAAGATAAAATCTTTTTGCTTTGAAGAAGAAAGATCGAGCTGACTGAAATAAGTTCATAAGATGAAAACCAACAAAAATTGACAAGAACCACGAAAAGTTCTTGTATTTTCAGATAAAATCTTACTCTATTAAGGAAAAAACTTCCAGCTCGCTGAAATATGTTCATTTGCTGAAAACCATCAAAACCACGAAAAGTTCTTGTATTTGAAGATAAAATCTTACGCTATTAAAGAAAAAACTTCTTGCTCGCTGAAATCTGTTCATTTGCTGAAAACCAACAAAACCACGAAAAGTTCTTGTATTTGAAGATGAAATCTTTTTGCTTTAAAGAAGAAAGATCTAGCTGACTGAAATAAGTTCATTAGATGAAAACCAACAAAAATTGACAAGAACCACGAAAAGTTCTTGTATTTTAAGATAAAATCTTACTCTATTAAGGAAAAAACTTCCAGCTCGCTGAAATATGTTCATTTGCTGAAAACCATCAAAACCTGGAAAAGTTCTTGTATTTGAAGATAAAATCTTTTTGCTTTGAAGAAGAAAGATCTAGCTGACTGAAATAAGTTCATTAGATGAAAACGAACAAAAATTGACAAGAACCACGAAAAGTTCTTGTATTTTAAGATAAAATCTTACGCTATTAAAGAAAAAACTTCTTGCTCGCTGAAATCTGTTCATTTGCTGAAAACCAACAAAACCAAGAAAAGTTCTTGTATTTGAAGATAAAATCTTTTTGCTGTGAAGAAGAAAAATCTAGCTGACTGAAATAAGTTCATTCGATGAAAACCAACAAAAATTGACAAGAACCACGAAAAGTTCTTGTATTTTAAGATAAAATCTTACGCTATTAAAGAAAAAACTTCCAGCTCGCTGAAATATGTTCATTTGCTGAAAACTATCAAAACCACGAAAAGTTCTTGTATTTGAAGATAAAATCTTTTTGCTTTGAAGAAGAAAGATCTGGCTGACTGAAATAAGTCGATGAGATGAAAACCAACAAAAATTGACAAGAAACACGAAAAGTTCTTGTATTTTAAGATAAAATCTTACGCTATTAAAGAAAAAACTTCTTGCTCGCTGAAATCTGTTCATTTGCTGAAAACCAACAAAACCACGAAAAGTTCTTGTATTTTAAGATAAAATCTTTTTGCTTTGAAGAAGAAAGATCGAGCTGACTGAAATAAGTTCATAAGATGAAAACCAACAAAAATTGACAAGAACCACGAAAAGTTCTTGTATTTTAAGATAAAATCTTACTCTATTAAGGAAAAAACTTCCAGCTCGCTGAAATATGTTCATTTGCTGAAAACCAACAAAACCAAGAAAAGTTCTTGTATTTGAAGATAAAATCTTTTTGCTGTGAAGAAGAAAAATCTAGCTGACTGAAATAAGTTCATTAGATGAAAACCAACAAAAATTGACAAGAACCACGAAATGTTCTTGTATTTTAAGATAAAATCTTACGCTATTAAAGAAAAAACTTCTTGCTCGCTGAAATCTGTTCATTTGCTGAAAACCAACAAAACCACGAAAAGTTCTTGTATTTGAAGATAAAATCTTTTTGCTTTGAAGAAGAAAGATCCAGCTGACTGAAATAAGTTCATAAGATGAAAACCAACAAAAATTGTCAAGAACCACGAAAAGTTCTTGTATTTTAAGATAAAATCTTACGCTATAAAAGAAAAAACACCCAGCTCGCTGAAATATGTTCATTTGCTGAAAACCAACAAAACCACGAAAAGTTCTTGTATTTGAAGATAAAATCTTTTTGCTTTGAAGAAGAAAGATCTAGCTGACTGAAATAAGTTCATTAGATGAAAACCAACAAAAATTGACAAGAACCACGAAAAGTTCTTGTATTTTAAGATAAAATCTTACTCTATTAAGGAAAAAACTTCCAGCTCGCTGAAATATGTTCATTTGCTGAAAACCATCAAAACCACGAAAAGTTCTTGTATTTGAAGATAAAATCTTTTTGCTTTGAAGAAGAAAGATCTAGCTGACTGAAATAAGTTCATTAGATGAAAACGAACAAAAATTGACAAGAACCACGAAAAGTTCTTGTATTTTAAGATAAAATCTGACGCTATTAAAGAAAAAACTTCTTGCTCGCTGAAATCTGTTCATTTGCTGAAAACCAACAAAACCACGAAAAGTTCTTGTATTTGAAGATGAAATCTTTTTGCTTTGAAGAAGAAAGATCTTGCTGACTGAAATAAGTTCATTAGCTGAAAACCAACAAAAATTGACAAGAACCACGAAAAGTTCTTGTATTTTAAGATAAAATCTTACTCTATTAAGGAAAAAACTTCCAGCTCGCTGAAATATGTTCATTTGCTGAAAACCATCAAAATCTCGAAAAGTTCTTGTATTTGAAGATAAAATCATTTTGCTTTGAAGAAGAAAGATCCAGCTGACTGAAATAAGTTCAGAAGATGAAAACCAACAAAAATTGTCAAGAACCACGAAAAGTTCTTGTATTTTAAGATAAAATCTTACGCTACAAAAGAAAAAACACCCAGCTCGCTGAAATATGTTCATTTGCTGAAAACCAACAAAACCACGAAAAGTTCTTGTATTTGAAGATAAAATCTTTTTGCTTTGAAGAAGAAAGATCTAGCTGACTGAAATAAGTTCATTAGCTGAAAACCAACAAAAATTGACAAGAACCACGAAAAGTTCTTGTATTTTAAGATAAAATCTTACTCTATTAAGGAAAAAACTTCCAGCTCGCTGAAATATGTTCATTTGCTGAAAACCATCAAAACCTCGAAAAGTTCTTGTATTTGAAGATAAAATCTTTTTGCTTTGAAGAAGAAAGATCCAGCTGACTGAAATAAGTTCATTAGATGAAAACGAACAAAAATTGACAAGAACCACGAAAAGTTCTTGTATTTTAAGATAAAATCTTACGCTATTAAAGAAAAAACTTCTTGCTCGCTGAAATCTGTTCATTTGCTGAAAACCAACAAAACCAAGAAAAGTTCTTGTATTTGAAGATAAAATCTTTTTGCTGTGAAGAAGAAAAATCTAGCTGACTGAAATAAGTTCATGAGATGAAAACCAACAAAAATTGACAAGAACCACGAAAACTTCTTGTATTTTAAGATAAAATCTTACGCTATTAAGGAAAAAACTTCCAGCTCGCTGAAATATGTTCATTTGCTGAAAACCATCAAAACCACGAAAAGTTCTTGTATTTGAAGATAAAATCTTTTTGCTTTGAAGAAGAAAGATCTGGCTGACTGAAATAAGTCGATGAGATGAAAACCAACAAAAATTGACAAGAAACACGAAAAGTTCTTGTATTTTAAGATAAAATCTTACGCTATTAAAGAAAAAACTTCTTGCTCGCTGAAATCTGTTCATTTGCTGAAAACCAACAAAACCACGAAAAGTTCTTGTATTTGATGATAAAATCTTTTTGCTTTGAAGAAGAAAGATCCAGCTGACTGAAATAAGTTCATTAGATGAAAACCAACAAAAATTGACAAGAACCACGAAAAGTTCTTGTTTTTTAAGATCAAATCTGACGCTATTAAGGAAAAAACTTCCAGCTCGCTGAAATATGTTCATTTGCTGAAAACCATCAAAACCACGAAAAGTTCTTGTATTTGAAGATAAAATCCTTTTGCTTTGAAGAAGAAAGATCCAGCTGACTGAAATAAGTTCATTAGATGAAAGCGAACAAAAATTGACAAGAACCACGAAAAGTTCTTGTATTTTAAGATAAAATCTTACGCTATTAAAGAAAAAACTTCTTGCTCGCTGAAATCTGTTCATTTGCTGAAAACCAACAAAACCACGAAAAGTTCTTGTATTTGAAGATAAAATCTTTTTGCTTTGAAGAAGAAAGATCGAGCTGACTGAAATAAGTTCATTAGATGAAAACCAACAAAAATTGACAAGAACCACGAAAAGTTCTTGTATTTTAAGATAAAATCTTACTCTATTAAGGAAAAAACATCCAGCTCGCTGAAATATGTTCATTTGCTGAAAACCATCAAAACCACGAAAAGTTCTTGTATTTGAAGATAAAATCTTTTTGCTTTGAAGAAGAAAGATCTAGCTGACTGAAATAAGTTCATTCGATGAAAACGAACAAAAATTGACAAGAACCACGAAAAGTTCTTGTATTTTAAGATAAAATCTTACGCTATTAAAGAAAAAACTTCTTGCTCGCTGAAATCTGTTCATTTGCTGAAAACCAACAAAACCAAGAAAAGTTCTTGTATTTGAAGATAAAATCTTTTTGCTGTGAAGAAGAAAAATCTAGCTGACTGAAATAAGTTCATTCGATGAAAACCAACAAAAATTGACAAGAACCACGAAAACTTCTTGTATTTTAAGATAAAATCTTATGCTATTAAGGAAAAAACTTCCAGCTCGCTGAAATATGTTCATTTGCTGAAAACCATCAAAACCACGAAAAGTTCTTGTATTTGAAGATAAAATCTTTTTGCTTTGAAGAAGAAAGATCTGGCTGACTGAAATAAGTCGATGAGATGAAAACCAACAAAAATTGACAAGAAACACGAAAAGTTCTTGTATTTTAAGATAAAATCTTACGCTATTAAAGAAAAAACTTCTTGCTCGCTGAAATCTGTTCATTTGCTGAAAACCAACAAAGCCACGAAAAGTTCTTGTATTTGATGATGAAATCTTTTTGCTTTGAAGAAGAAAGATCCAGCTGACTGAAATAAGTTCATTGGATGCAAACCAACAAAAATTGACAAGAACCACGAAAAGTTCTTGTATTTTAAGATCAAATCTGACGCTATTAAGGAAAAAACTTCCAGCTCGCTGAAATATGTTCATTTGCTGAAAACCATCAAAACCACGAAAAGTTCCTGTATTTGAAGATAAAATCCTTTTGCTTTGAAGAAGAAAGATCCAGCTGACTGAAATAAGTTCATTAGATGAAAGCGAACAAAAATTGACAAGAACCACGAAAAGTTCTTGTATTTTAAGATAAAATCTTACGCTATTAAAGAAAAAACTTCTTGCTCGCTGAAATCTGTTCATTTGCTGAAAACCAACAAAACCACGAAAAGTTCTTGTATTTGAAGATAAAATCTTTTTGCTTTGAAGAAGAAAGATCGAGCTGACTGAAATAAGTTCATTAGATGAAAACCAACAAAAATTGACAAGAACCACGAAAAGTTCTTGTATTTTAAGATAAAATCTTACTCTATTAAGGAAAAAACATCCAGCTCGCTGAAATATGTTCATTTGCTGAAAACCATCAAAACCACGAAAAGTTCTTGTATTTGAAGATAAAATATTTTTGATTTGAAGAAGAAAGATCTAGCTGACTGAAATAAGTTCATTAGATGAAAACCAACAGAAATTGACAAGAACCACGAAAAGTTCTTGTATTTTAAGATAAAATCTTACTCTATTAAAGAAAAAACTTCTTGCTCGCTGAAATCTGTTCATTTGCTGAAAACCAACAAAACCACGAAAAGTTCTTGTATTTGAAGATAAAATCTTTTTGCTTTGAAGAAGAAAGATCTAGCTGACTGAAATAAGTTCATTAGATGAAAATCAACAAAAATTGACAAGAACCACCAAAAGTTCTTGTATTTTAAGATAAAATCTGACGCTATTAAGGAAAAAACTTCCAGCTCGCTGAAATATGTTCATTTGCTGAAAACCATCAAAACCACGAAAAGTTCTTGTATTTGAAGATAAAATCTTTTTGCTTTGAAGAAGAAAGATCTCGCTTACTGAAATAAGTTCATTAGATGAAAACCAACAAAAATTGACAAGAACCACGAAAAGATCTTGTATTTTAAGATAAAATCTTACGCTATTAAAGAAAAAACTTCTTGCTCGCTCAAATCTGTTCATTTGCTGAAAACCAACAAAACTACGAAAAGTTCTTGTATTTGAAGATAAAATCTTTTTGCTTTGAAGAAGAAAGATCTAGCTGACTGAAATAAGTTCATAAGATGAAAACCAACAAAAATTGACAAGAACCACGAAAAGTTCTTGTATTTTAAGATAAAATCTTACTCTATTAAGGAAAAAACTTCCAGCTCGCTGAAATATGTTCATTTGCTGAAAACCATCAAAACCACGAAAAGTTCTTGTATTTGAAGATAAAATCTTTTTGCTTTGAAGAAGAAAGATCTAGCTGACTGAAATAAGTTCATGAGATGAAAACGAACAAAAATTGACAAGAACCACGAAAAGTTCTTGTATTTTAAGATAAAATCTTACGCTATTAAAGAAAAAACTTCTTGCTCGCTGAAATCTGTTCATTTGCTGAAAACCAACAAAACCAAGAAAAGTTCTTGTATTTGAAGATAAAATCTTTTTGCTGTGAAGAAGAAAAATCTAGCTGACTGAAATAAGTTCATTAGATGAAAACCAACAAAAATTGACAAGAACCACGAAAAGTTCTTGTATTTTAAGATAAAATCTTACGCTATTAAAGAAAAAACTTCTTGCTCGCTGAAATCTGTTCATTTGCTGAAAACCAACAAAACCACGAAAAGTTCTTGTATTTGAAGATAAAATCTTTTTGCTTTGAAGAAGAAAGATCTAGCTGACTGAAATAAGTTCATAAGATGAAAACCAACAAAAATTGTCAAGAACCACGAAAAGTTCTTGTATTTTAAGATAAAATCTTACGCTATTAAAGAAAAAACACCCAGCTCGCTGAAATATGTTCATTTGCTGAAAACCAACAAAACCACGAAAAGTTCTTGTATTTGAAGATAAAATCTTTTTACTTTGAAGAAGAAAGATCGAGCTGACTGAAATAAGTTCATTCGATGAAAACCAACAAAAATTGACAAGAACCACGAAAAGTTCTTGTATTTTAAGATAAAATCTTACTCTATTAAGGAAAAAACTTCCAGCTCGCTGAAATATGTTCATTTGCTGAAAACCATCAAAACCACGAAAAGTTCTTGTATTTGAACATAAAATCTTTTTGCTTTGAAGAAGAAAGATCGAGCTGACTGAAATAAGTTCATTAGATGAAAACGAACAAAAATTGACAAGAACCACGAAAAGTTCTTGTATTTTAAGATAAAATCTTACGCTATTAAAGAAAAAACTTCTTGCTCGCTGAAATCTGTTCATTTGCTGAAAACCAACAAAACCACGAAAAGTTCTTGTATTTGAAGATGAAATCTTTTTGCTTTGAAGAAGAAAGATCTCGCTGACTGAAATAAGTTCATTGGATGAAAACCAACAAAAATTGACAAGAACCACGAAAAGTTCTTGCATTTTAAGATAAAATCTTACTCTATTAAGGAAAAAACTTCCAGCTCGCTGAAATATGTTCATTTGCTGAAAACCATCAAAACCTCGAAAAGTTCTTGTATTTGAAGATAAAATCTTTTTGCTTTGAAGAAGAAAGATCTAGCTGACTGAAATAAGTTCATAAGATGAAAACCAACAAAAATTGACAAGAACCACGAAAAGTTCTTGTATTTTAAGATAAAATCTTACTCTATTAAAGAAAAAACTTCTTGCTCGCTGAAATCTGTTCATTTGCTGAAAACCAACAAAACCACGAAAAGTTCTTGTATTTGAAGATAAAATCTTTTTGCTTTGAAGAAGAAAGATCTAGCTGACTGAAATAAGTTCATTAGATGAAAACCAACAAAAATTGACAAGAACCACGAAAAGTTCTTGTATTTTAAGATAAAATCTTACTCTATTAAGGAAAAAACTTCCAGCTCGCTGAAATATGTTCATTTGCTGAAAACCATCAAAACCACGAAAAGTTCTTGTATTTGAAGATAAAATCTTTTCGCTTTGAAGAAGAAAGATCTAGCTGACTGAAATAAGTTCATTAGATGAAAACGAACAAAAATTGACAAGAACCACGAAAAGTTCTTGTATTTTAAGATAAAATCTTACGCTATTAAAGAAAAAACTTCTTGCTCGCTGAAATCTGTTCATTTGCTGAAAACCAACAAAACCACGAAAAGTTCTTGTATTTGAAGATGAAATCTTTTTCCTTTGAAGAAGAAAGATCTAGCTGACTGAAATAAGTTCATTAGATGAAAACCAACAAAAATTGAGAAGAACCACGAAAAGTTCTTGTATTTTAAGATAAAATCTTACTCTTTAAGGAAAAAACTTCCAGCTCGCTGAAATATGTTCATTTGCTGAAAACCATCAAAACCTCGAAAAGTTCTTGTATTTGAAGATAAAATCTTTTTGCTTTGAAGAAGAAAGATCTAGCTGACTGAAATAAGTTCATTAGATGAAAACGAACAAAAATTGACAAGAACCACGAAAAGTTCTTGTATTTTAAGATAAAATCTTACTCGATTAAGGAAAAAACTTCCAGCTCGCTGAAATATGTTCATTTGCTGAAAACCATCAAAAGCACGAAAAGTTCTTGTATTTGAAGATAAAATCTTTTTGCTTTGAAGAAGAAAGATCTCGCTGACTGAAATAAGTTCATTAGATGAAAACGAACAAAAATTGACAAGAACCACGAAAAGTTCTTGTATTTTAAGATAAAATCTGACGCTATTAAAGAAAAAACTTCTTGCTCGCTGAAATCTGTTCATTTGCTGAAAACCAACAAAACCACGAAAAGTTCTTGTATTTGAAGATGAAATCTTTTTGCTTTGAAGAAGAAAGATCTAGCTGACTGAAATAAGTTCATTAGATGAAAACCAACAAAAATTGACAAGAACCACGAAAAGTTCTTGTATTTTAAGATAAAATCTTACTCTATTAAGGAAAAAACTTCCAGCTCGCTGAAATATGTTCATTTGCTGAAAACCAACAAAACCAAGAAAAGTTCTTGTATTTGAAGATAAAATCTTTTTGCTGTGAAGAAGAAAAATCCAGCTGACTGAAATAAGTTCATTAGATGAAAACCAACAAAAATTGACAAGAACCACGAAAAGTTCTTGTATTTTAAGATAAAATCTTACGCTATGAAAGAAAAAACTTCTTGCTCGCTGAAATCTGTTCATTTGCTGAAAACCAACAAAACCACGAAAAGTTCTTGTATTTGAAGATAAAATCTTTTTGCTTTGAAGAAGAAAGATCTTGCTGACTGAAATAAGTTCATAAGATGAAAACCAACAAAAATTGTCAAGAACCACGAAAAGTTCTTGTATTTTAAGATAAAATCTTACGCTATAAAAGAAAAAACTTCTTGCTCGCTGAAATATGTTCATTGGCTGAAAACCAACAAAACCACGAAAAGTTCTTGTATTTGAAGATAAAATCTTTTTGCTTTGAAGAAGAAAGATCCAGCTGACTGAAATAAGTTCATTAGATGAAAACCAACAAAAATTGACAAGAACCACGAAAAGTTCTTGTATTTTAAGATAAAATCTTACTCTATTAAGGAAAAAACTTCCAGCTCACTGAAATATGTTCATTTGCTGAAAACCATCAAAACCACGAAAAGTTCTTGTATTTGAAGATAAAATCTTTTTGCTTTGAAGAAGAAAGATCTAGCTGACTGAAATAAGTTCATAAGATGAAAACGAACAAAAATTGACAAGAACCACGAAAAGTTCTTGTATTTTAAGATAAAATCTTACGCTATTAAAGAAAAAACTTCTTGCTCGCTGAAATCTGTTCATTTGCTGAAAACCAACAAAACCACGAAAAGTTCTTGTATTTGAAGATAAAATCTTTTTGCTTTGAAGAAGAAAGATCGAGCTGACTGAAATAAGTTCATGAGATGAAAACCAACAAAAATTGACAAGAACCACGAAAAGTTCTTGTATTTTAAGATAAAATCTTACTCTATTAAGGAAAAAACTTCCAGCTCGCTGAAATATGTTCATTTGCTGAAAACCATCAAAACCACGAAAAGTTCTTGTATTTGAAGATAAAATCTTTTTGCTTTGAAGATGAAAGATCTAGCTGACTGAAATAAGTTCATAAGATGAAAACGAAAAAAAATTGACAAGAACCACGAAAAGTTCTTGTATTTTAAGATAAAATCTTACGCTATTAAAGAAAAAACTTCTTGCTCGCTGAAATCTGTTCATTTGCTGAAAACCAACAAAACCACGAAAAGTTCTTGTATTTGAAGATAAAATCTTTTTGCTTTGAAGAAGAAAGATCGAGCTGACTGAAATAAGTTCATAAGATGAAAACCAACAAAAATTGACAAGAACCACGAAAAGTTCTTGTATTTTAAGATAAAATCTTACGCTATAAAAGAAAAAACACCCAGCTCGCTGAAATATGTTCATTTGCTGAAAACCAACAAAACCACGAAAAGTTCTTGTATTTGATGATAAAATCTTTTTGCTTTGAAGAAGAAAGATCTAGCTGACTGAAATAAGTTCATGAGATGAAAACCAACAAAAATTGACAAGAACCACGAAAAGTTCTTGTATTTTAAGATAAAATCTTACGCTATTAAAGAAAAAACTTCTTGCTCGCTGAAATCTGTTCATTTGCTGAAAACCAACAAAACCACGAAAAGTTCTTGTATTTGAAGATGAAATCTTTTTCCTTTGAAGAAGAAAGATCGAGCTGACTGAAATAAGTTCATTAGATGAAAACCAACAAAAATTGACAAGAACCACGAAAAGTTCTTGTATTTTAAGATAAAATCTTACTCTATTAAGGAAAAAACTTCCAGCTCGCTGAAATATGTTCATTTGCTGAAAACCATCAAAACCTCGAAAAGTTCTTGTATTTGAAGATAAAATCTTTTTGCTTTGAAGAAGAAAGATCTAGCTGACTGAAATAAGTTCATTAGATGAAAACGAACAAAAATTGACAAGAACCACGAAAAGTTCTTGTATTTTAAGATAAAATCTTACGCTATTAAAGAAAAAACTTCTTGCTCGCTGAAATCTGTTCATTTGCTGAAAACCAACAAAACCAAGAAAAGTTCTTGTATTTGAAGATGAAATCTTTTTGCTGTGAAGAAGAAAAATCTAGCTGACTGAAATAAGTTCATTTGATGAAAACCAACAAAAATTGACAAGAACCACGAAAAGTTCTTGTATTTTAAGATAAAATCTTACGCTATTAAGGAAAAAACTTCCAGCTCGCTGAAATATGTTCATTTGCTGAAAACCATCAAAACCACGAAAAGTTCTTGTATTTGAAGATAAAATCTTTTTGCTTTGAAGAAGAAAGATCTGGCTGACTGAAATAAGTCGATGAGATGAAAACCAACAAAAATTGACAAGAAACACAAAAAGTTCTTGTATTTTAAGATAAAATCTTACGCTATTAAAGAAAAAACTTCTTGCTCGCTGAAATCTGTTCATTTGCTGAAAACCAACAAAACCACGAAAAGTTCTTGTATTTGAAGATAAAATCTTTTTGCTTTGAAGAAGAAAGATCGAGCTGACTGAAATAAGTTCATAAGATGAAAACCAACAAAAATTGACAAGAACCACGAAAAGTTCTTGTATTTTCAGATAAAATCTTACTCTATTAAGGAAAAAACTTCCAGCTCGCTGAAATATGTTCATTTGCTGAAAACCATCAAAACCACGAAAAGTTCTTGTATTTGAAGATAAAATCTTACGCTATTAAAGAAAAAACTTCTTGCTCGCTGAAATCTGTTCATTTGCTGAAAACCAACAAAACCACGAAAAGTTCTTGTATTTGAAGATGAAATCTTTTTGCTTTAAAGAAGAAAGATCTAGCTGACTGAAATAAGTTCATTAGATGAAAACCAACAAAAATTGACAAGAACCACGAAAAGTTCTTGTATTTTAAGATAAAATCTTACTCTATTAAGGAAAAAACTTCCAGCTCGCTGAAATATGTTCATTTGCTGAAAACCATCAAAACCTGGAAAAGTTCTTGTATTTGAAGATAAAATCTTTTTGCTTTGAAGAAGAAAGATCTAGCTGACTGAAATAAGTTCATTAGATGAAAACGAACAAAAATTGACAAGAACCACGAAAAGTTCTTGTATTTTAAGATAAAATCTTACGCTATTAAAGAAAAAACTTCTTGCTCGCTGAAATCTGTTCATTTGCTGAAAACCAACAAAACCAAGAAAAGTTCTTGTATTTGAAGATAAAATCTTTTTGCTGTGAAGAAGAAAAATCTAGCTGACTGAAATAAGTTCATTCGATGAAAACCAACAAAAATTGACAAGAACCACGAAAAGTTCTTGTATTTTAAGATAAAATCTTACGCTATTAAAGAAAAAACTTCCAGCTCGCTGAAATATGTTCATTTGCTGAAAACTATCAAAACCACGAAAAGTTCTTGTATTTGAAGATAAAATCTTTTTGCTTTGAAGAAGAAAGATCTGGCTGACTGAAATAAGTCGATGAGATGAAAACCAACAAAAATTGACAAGAAACACGAAAAGTTCTTGTATTTTAAGATAAAATCTTACGCTATTAAAGAAAAAACTTCTTGCTCGCTGAAATCTGTTCATTTGCTGAAAACCAACAAAACCACGAAAAGTTCTTGTATTTGATGATAAAATCTTTTTGCTTTGAAGAAGAAAGATCCAGCTGACTGAAATAAGTTCATTAGATGAAAACCAACAAAAATTGACAAGAACCACGAAAAGTTCTTGTATTTTAAGATAAAATCTTACTCTATTAAGGAAAAAACATCCAGCTCGCTGAAATATGTTCATTTGCTGAAAACCATCAAAACCACGAAAAGTTCTTGTATTTGAAGATAAAATCTTTTTGCTTTGAACAAGAAAGATCTAGCTGACTGAAATAAGTTCATTAGATGAAAGCGAACAAAAATTGACAAGAACCACGAAAAGTTCTTGTATTTTAAGATAAAATCTGACGCTATTAAAGAAAAAACTCCCAGCTCGCTGAAATCTGTTCATTTGCTGAAAACCATCAAAACCTCGAAAAGTTCTTGTATTTGAAGATAAAATCTTTTTGCTTTGAAGAAGAAAGATCTAGCTGACTGAAATAAGTTCATAAGATGAAAACCAACAAAAATTGACAAGAACCACGAAAAGTTCTTGTATTTTAAGATAAAATCTTACTCTATGAAGGAAAAAACTTCCAGCTCGCTGAAATATGTTCATTTGCTGAAAACCATCAAAACCACGAAAAGTTCTTGTATTTGAAGATAAAATCTTTTTGCTTTGAAGAAGAAAGATCTCGCTGACTGAAATAAGTTCATTGGATGAAAACGATCAAAAATTGACAAGAACCACGAAAAGTTCTTGTATTTTAAGATAAAATCTTACTCTATTAAGGAAAAAACTTCCAGCTCGCTGAAATATGTTCATTTGCTGAAAACCATCAAAACCACGAAAAGTTCTTGTATTTGAAGATAAAATCTTTTTGCTTTGAAGAAGAAAGATCTAGCTGACTGAAATAAGTTCATTAGATGAAAACGAACAAAAATTGACAAGAACCACGAAAAGTTCTTGTATTTTAAGATAAAATCTTCCGCTATTAAAGAAAAAACTTCTTGCTCGCTGAAATCTGTTCATTTGCTGAAAACCAACAAAACCAAGAAAAGTTCTTGTATTTGAAGATAAAATCTTTTTGCTGTGAAGAAGAAAAATCTAGCTGACTGAAATAAGTTCATTAGATGAAAACCAACAAAAATTGACAAGAACTACGAAAAGTTCTTGTATTTTAAGATAAAATCTTACGCTATTAAAGAAAAAACTTCTTGCTCGCTGAAATCTGTTCATTTGCTGAAAACCAACAAAACCACGAAAAGTTCTTGTATTTGAAGATAAAATCTGTTTGCTTTGAAGAAGAAAGATCTAGCTGACTGAAATAAGTTCATAAGATGAAAACCAACAAAAATTGTCAAGAACCACGAAAAGTTCTTGTATTTTAAGATAAAATCTTACGCTATTAAAGAAAAAACACCCAGCTCGCTGAAATATGTTCATTTGCTGAAAACCAACAAAACCACGAAAAGTTCTTGTATTTGAAGATAAAATCTTTTTGCTTTGAAGAAGAAAGATCTAGCTGACTGAAATAAGTTCATTAGATGAAAACGAACAAAAATTGACAAGAACCACGAAAAGTTCTTGTATTTTAAGATAAAATCTTACGCTATTAAAGAAAAAACTTCTTGCTCGCTGAAATCTGTTCATTTG